>NC_084967.1:3019132-3645918 GCF_949316205.1 Platichthys flesus | reverse complement strand
TCAATGAATGTTGTTGCAATGGCGGAGATCAGTACCATTGAATGTCAGTGCTATATGGTGAAATAAAAATGTATCCAAATGATCTGGTGACCATTTCGACCTGTGGTTTAACCCAAACATGGACCACTGCGGTAGTTGATTCCGAGGAAGTAGATATGATTATTCATATTTAAAATGTCCAAATGTCACCCATTACATATTTTTTCACCTTACATCTATACTGTTGATATACTTTTATGGGTAGTTTTAGTCACTTAAAGTCAGGTTTTGTTGGAGCTACAAGAACAGATTTCTTGAAACGTATTGATGTATTCTACACATGTTTTCCCCACTGGGTGCTGATGCTGGTATTACATACAGCTGACATCAGTGCAAACAGAATGAGATGTAACAACAGAGGGTAAACAAACGCTGAGTCACCGTGGCCCTTTGCACCAACGCTGCCTCCATCCACATGCAAAACACATTCATGCCTGCAGCGCCTGATGACAATACAACAGACACACAGGAGTCACAAATGAAATCAGTGCATGAGTAATGCAAATGAAAGGAGATGACGAATACACATGAATAACAGCAAAGAGTAAACAATAATCCTCGCTCCTCATAAGAGAGTAAGCTCCTTCATAATCAAATAGCCGGATGTGAAAGTAACGCAGCTTAATGGTGTGTGTGTGTTTGTGTGTGTGTGTGTGTGTGTGTGTGTTTGTGCTTGTGCTTGTGTTTGTGTGTGAGACAAGAGTGAGTGACTGTGGGGGGGAGGTGGGGTTATCGATCTTTAGGCGCCAGGAAACCCTGTTCTCCCATTTCCACTGTAATGAAACATAATCGCCTTATGAGTGGAAACTTTGCCTCAGAGATAATCTGGGCCTTTTCCAGTTGGCACTGAGTCAGGCTTTGTGTGTGTGTGTGTGTGTGTGTGTGTATACATTATGTTCAAAGTTTCAATGAAAAGACACTTAAAAGCAGACTGCAATATATTTTTTTTATCTCTGCCAAAGAAGTAACTATTTTTCCCCTTGCTGTTTGTTTATTATTATGTTGGTTTGTTTGTGTGTTTTCAATCACCTTAATTGTACGAATTATTGTTTTCTTTATCCTAAAAACGCCCTTCATATTTAAATACATTATATTTACACTGGGAGTGGGTCCTCTCTACGGAGGCCGCCATGTTTTTCAGAGTAGCCCAAACTGTACAAAATAAATATCTTTTGAGTTTTTATGACAACTGACAGTTACCAATAAGTTTTCCTTCCTGATTGGAAGTGGAAGATGAGGTGTATTCAGCTGCAACATTCAACTTCACCACCAGATGTCACTAAATCCTACACACTGAAACTTCAATAGCCAGGTAAACTCGCATCTTGGTAAATTGCTATTCTAACTGTGCATTCACCTGCTCCTCTGAAGGTCCTATTTCCTGAGGTAAATTTCCCAGATCTTTTTTTACTGCTTCAAGATAGTAATGTGTAAACGCACTCAAGCGGTCTGAAACTAGCAAAAACACAATCTTCTCTGTAATTTGTATTTCAAAGACATCTGATCCATCCTGAATTGACGATATTTCGGTGAGTTACAAGAGAAACTGGAACAGATGCAGTTGCATATTAAACACAAAGAGATCAATTGAAGGCAAACAAATCTCATCTGTCTTTGAAAAGAAACTCTGATTGCCTGAAGTCTGCTGCATCTTCAGTTTGATTTTCATCCAGTGCTTATTCTGAATCTTCCATTTGTGCCCAAAAATACCTTTAAAGTTCTGCAATAATCAGATAGATAGTCATATTCCAATTCAATATAGGGTCTTGAAAAAGACTCCTGTCACAGTAGTTAAAGATACCCTCTGATTTTGTTATTGCAACCTGAAAGTTGGAATATATATATATATATATATATATATTTATATAGCTATAAAACATCTGAATGATTGCTGTTTCGAACATCCTTTGCTTCCTGCCTCTCAAATTAGATTACCCTGATTCTTCTCAGATTCAATTGCAAACGGAATATTTTGTGCTTTTTGAGGGGAGTATGTGCATTCACAGACAATTGTTGATGATTACAAGACAAATCGTGTGATCGATTACTCGTAAAGAAAATAGTCTGCAGTGACGGAAATAACTGTTGGTTGCAGCCCAAACATAGAGTGTTAATAATTATATTTAATTGTCAAGTTAAAGTTTTAGGCTTCAACTCCAGTACTGAAATAATACTTATTTTGTCTTTGTATATAAACAGTTTGTGATATTAACATGTTTCTTGTATAGAACCTTTTTATCCCCTTTTTCTAGAGAGAGGCGGCGGAACGGTGTGAAAGGCAAACTCTGGATAAACTCTGAGGCCAATTCTCCGGATTTTACCCCCAGCAGGTCATGTCTGAGAACAGCTCCAGCAAGCACTAGCTGCCAAACTGGAGTTGTCATTTTTAGTCTTTTCTACGGATGCTAAGCAGCAATAAGGTGTTGAGGTATAAGACTCAGCCATATTCAATACTTGAAGGTAGAATTGATAGATAACTCAGCTTTTTATTTCCCTAAACTTTCCCTTTTTGTATAAAAAGCTCAGCTTGAGAGCTTGAACGCACGGTGAGAGAGAAGGAGAAATGTGCAAACAAAGATTTAAAGTTTGAGAGCAAGGGAGACTTTTTTTTTTAACGTATTAGCCCAACTGGCATTTACTCTGCCTGTCAGCAGCTGTCTGAGCAAACAGGAAGGAGACAGAGACACAGCTAGAGGAGCGACCCCAGCTGTCAGGTAGAGCTGTGTGTCACAAACATTTACACCCCTTTTTATAGAAAAGAACAGAGGAGCACGGCAGCAATCACTGAGCTATTTGTCAGAGTTTCAGCCATGTATTGTGAGCAGAGCACGGGCGAGGGACAAACGCCTGGCTTATTATCTGATACAATGTTTACGCAACAATTACTGTATTCCTCTTCCTCTTATTTAAGTAGAGCGAGATGGGTTTTTTGTATGCTGATAATGACAGATACATTTAATACCCATTTAGAAGCAGGGTCTCATGTTCCCGAAAACGCTGTGGCTCTTTGTTTCATGCTCGAGCACAAAGCAAAGCCGGAGTCATTAGAAACTTTGAGAACAGGCGCCCAAAGGCTGCGAGGAGCCTTACATCACTGCTGTTGCTAGGCAACACAAAGTTCAACAACAAGTTACACAGGCTACATGTTAATTAGTGCTCCGCCAGCTAACCAAGAGTAAAGATGGAGATGGTAGAGATAAAGTGTGGGTTTCAAATGTGCGGTTCTCCCAAAACAAACATTTCATAGGCGGCACAAAGTCAGTGCCAGTGGATAGCTTGTGTGTGCATATACAATATTGCGATGAACTAAGGTGTATTGATTCAGCACCAGCAGGAACATGCTATTATTGCACATTTTAGATCCAACCAGATCAGATTCTCCTCCTCTTGTTCAAGTCATCAAATGCTTCGCTATGGTTTCAGTCTTAGAGTGCCTTGAGATAATATTGTGTTTTGGCACTGAACAAATAAAACTGAATTGAGTAAGCAGCAGCACTTCACCTTGGCAGAAGGTTATTCCGGCTACATTTTAGATTTTTAGAGGCATCCACCATGCCAGTCAGTGCTGGAGTGGTAAAGAAAAAAGGTGCCAATAATCACCGTGCAGCTCTCTCATGCTGTTTTACAAAAAGGTGGATAAACTTCAGTCATTGCATACATAACATGTTAAGAGACAACAGTAAAATCCTGTTTTTGCATGAATGCAGGTGTAATATTAACACATAGTTAAAGACAGTGTAAGGCAACTAAATATATAGTTAGCACATGTTTCAGCAATCACTTACTGACGATTGATGTAGAGCGTGTAGAAAAAATTTATGAATTTGGTTTACATAGTCTTTAATGTCCAGCCAGCATCATTGGAAATTAGGTTTGAAATGAAATTGCTATGATTCAGATAGCTTGCCCAGATCAATGCAGCTAAGAACTTCTTACAACTTAAGCCTGGTTGAGTTCATCAAACATCACACAGGCATGTTATTAATCCTACTAACACATAAACAAACAACCACCGTTTACCATTTGCAGGCCTATAATTATGACTGTGGTTTATTTGCTGGATGTTTGGAAAACTGACGGAGGTCCATCCCTGTCGCTGTGTGTTTAAATCTTTGCACTAAATCTTAAGGTAATCACTGGCGCAAAAAGCTCTGGGCCTATGTGCTCAACAGTTCGATTGTTGGATTATTCTCTGTAACTCCAGGGGGCGTACACGCAGGTTGCTCTAAACACACAACCTGTGTTTAGCATCGAGTCAGAGACCAACCTGGGCACACTGATCTCTCTCTCCCCATCTCTCCTCTTCGGGTTTCATGAGCTGCTGCATCTCATCGACCTGTTCATGCAGCGAGAGAGGACCCACAGCAGCTCGGTCAGTTTACAAGAGAGACTGGACTTTGAGAGTCTGCAGACGGCGAGGGCTGAACGATCAGGAGGAGGGGTCAGGTGCCAGGCAACGGTAACAAGGGCCGGGGGGGTGAGGGAACACTGTGCTCTGAGATCATGTAATGCTCAGTAAACAACAATGTTGAATTTGACTCAAACTTTTAAAAATAGGACAATAAAAAGTGAGTAAACAACCATAAAAAGATGCGTAAATGCTATTTTGTATTTAAAAAAGGTTTGTTAATCAGAATCAGAATCAGAATCAGAAGTATTTTATTGCCAAGTAGGTTTACACCTACAAGGAATTTACTCTGGTTATTGGTGCATACAATGAACATAGAAACATAAAACGCAATAAATAAAACATACATAGGAAAAGCAATAAAAAATAGAAAACCAGTATATATTTACTCACTGTTTACTTCTTATTTACTCACTTTTTTTCCAATATTTATACAAAGTAGCATTTATTTTGACATAAACATTTCTGAATAAAAATATATGAAAGATAAAAGATATAAAAAGTGAAATGCAAAATGCAAAACAGTAAACAGTGTCGATTGCAAATGCTGTTTAAGTGCATTTGCCCCATGTTTACTGTGAAAAAAGCAGCAGGTCCTTCTTAGTCCTTATGTTGTACGTTAAACCTAATTTATCTATACTGTAATTTTCTGAATGATTGCTGACAGCCATATCAAAACGACCCCGCTATGGTTTCCAGCTTGCTACTCACAACTCTAACTTTTCTAATCTCCATCTCAATCCCTCCACACGTCGCATAACCATCAGTTTCATTCTCCTCCGCCCACTTCGCTGTAGACATGGGCCGTTGGCGCAGCAGAGAGCCGAGGGCTTTTAGGGCACGCTGCAGCCAAAGAGTAACCAATCTGTCCTTTTATCAACATCCATTCGCGCTGGTAATTTCCCTCTGCAGCAAAGTTTTGCCCACCATCCATGACACGAGACTGCCGAGGCGCGCTCCATCACGTTTTGTGTCATAAGCCGGCGTGAGGCAGTTTGCATGGCTAGTGATGCTTCACAGCTGCTCTGCTCCTCTGCTGACAGGAGTTGTTCAACAAAGTTATGAAATAGATAAGCTTATAGGGAGTGATGAGTGGCAGTATCTTTCCTTTTGAATTTGAGTGCTGGAATTATTGAAATTATTATTGATTATGGATATGTTTTTAACAACTTAACCCATAAATACCTAAGGCGCAGAATGGAAATAACCTCAGAGAGTTGTTTGAAAATGGTAAATGGCTTTGTATTTATATAGCACTTTTCTAGTCTTGATGACCACTCAAAGCAATTTACAGTACAGTTTTACATTCACCCATTCACACACATATATTCATACAGTGCATCTAATCGCAGCACTTTGTTATTCTATCGGGGGCCATTCAGTGTTCAGCATCTCGCCCAAAGACACTTCGGCATGCAGATGGGACAGACTGGGGATCGAACCGCCGACCTTCAGGTTGGAGGACGACCGTTCTACCCCTCAGCCACAGCCGCCTTAAGAAAACAAGCAGCTAAAACCTGAGGGTTCTCTGAAGAGCTGACATAATGACCAATGTGTTTTTAAAAAACTCCTTTAACGTTTGGCTTTCATTGTAAATCATCTACAAGGCTGCCAAACTCGCCCAGAAACTTCCCCCTCCTCAAGATTCTTGATATTTTGAATCAGGTTCCTGAGAGAAGTACTTTTATACCATATGATTTCCTACTAGATTTGCTTCCACACTGACTAGGACCTATTATGTAATCACAGCAGATTCTGAGTACACTCAGGTTCATTCGGGTGCAGTTTTATAAGATCAGAGATCTGTGGCAGTAAAACAAGACTCTCGCAGATTCAAGGAGTTTCAGCACAGTTTGGTCTGGTCGGAGTTAAACCCGTAAATCAGAGGATTTGTTGCCAATGTGAAGGCGTCTGTGCAGGGAACCTGCTTCTCTACATCTACCGTAGAAATGCTCTTGTGCATTATGTGGATTCTGGAAGACTTGGTTGATTTATAGCATGTGACTGTGAATTAACCTTTTAATAATAGAGTATGAAGAAACTCATGATTTCTGATTAGGGACCCTGTGCCTTTCCATCCATTTAGATGAATCAGCTGATGTCAAAGGTGTTAAGCTGTCACTTATTTGTATCTTTCAAGTCTCAGTCGACCCGCAGCGGGAAAAGAAAGAATCCCCTGAAGTCCTCGTGTTGGCGCTCGGTGCTGCTACGTCCATACGTCTCAATTATAGTCGGGCTAAGGACAGTGAAGGGCATTACTTCTGAAGGTAAATGTATCAAGTCTTAGTCTGTAGAGGGACAGCACACACATGTAGTGGTCTTTGTTGTGGTGGTGACAACGTTATAAACCCTGCCACCCAGTTAAAGAGACCCTCTAAAGGCTTGGTATAGATCAAAAATGAGGGGAGGTCAAATAAATGTTGGCGACCCATTTGGCCAATACTTCATCTGAATGTATAATTTTTTTGTTTCTCTGGTTACTTGTACCCAGGCGAGGTCAGCATTGAAGAAAAAACCTTGTCAAATTTACACCCCCATCCAGCGCTTCGTTAAGTTCCTACTTAGTGATGCAGTTTATGTGTCAGGGGAATAATGTTTTACAAATGACAAATTTCATTTCCAGTCGTCCAAGTGGGTTTTATCCCTGAATTAGGACTGGCGTGCCCTCCGACGGACAGTTCAGCCAAGGTAATTACTTCCATTAGCCCCGTGTCACCTACTGCGATAGTCAAGATTCATTAAATTTATCAGATTATTAATCCACATGTAATTAAGCGCTGGGGACCTCCAGGGCCCTGCTTGACAAATAGAATATCACCTGTCGGGCCATCAGCGGGGGACATTCATCCAGCGTGACTCTATATTGTGACTGACTTCAGAGAGCAGTCAGAAAGGTTCGCCACCCTCAGTCGCCCAAATTAGTCCCAAGTCAGTGAAAAGTTTCTCTTGTGTAACCAAAGTTAATTAAAATATCTCCTAAGTTTGGTTTAATTAAGAAAAGGAAAATTCATGGGTCAGTTGTTTGACTTTTTATGTCCTGCAATTGACATCAAAATCAAGTAGGCAGGAAGAGGTGTTACTGATGCGACCCTCACGTCCTTGTTTAACCATCCTCCTCTGAAGATAAAATGGAAGATACAGGGAACACACATTTTCTCAAATGCAGTAAGTCATTAAGAAACAAAACAAAAGTGACGGTTTCTCCAGGATGTCGAATGAAGGTGGATGCAGACTCTATTGTGTATCTCCGGCTGATGATCTTCAGATCTGCAGGGCAGTGGGGTTTTATTTCCTTCCCTCACATCAGCACCTGATTGTGACTGATTGAGCCGCTCGTCTCTATTCTCTCCATAATTCCCACTGTAACCATGATTGGTGGAAGGAACGGGTTCCTTCCCTCCTTGGCTTCCGACTGCAAATAACTGGCCCGCTCTTATCTCTTTTCTGCCCTGATTGGTCTATCCTCTCGGGGGTTACTCGTACACGCAGCCCTGCACTGCTCCACAGGAGGTGCATACTGTTTTTTTACATTTGAATCCACCTTACAGCAGCGTTACAACATGGCTGTCCCTAATGGAAGCCGAAACCACAGACCATCCCAACATCATTCCCTCACTCTGTGTCCTCGGCTACACAGCGTCACTAATCTGTGTGTGGCTGAAGTCGGTGATAGTCTATCACCTGGACTCTTCACATCTCACGGTTGTCGGCTGGTGGTAATCCGGTTAACGGGTTTTTCGCTGTTGATGGTTTTCAAGCTTCAAAGCTCTTACTGGATTTGTCACATTGGTTTCTGAGGAAAGTTCGAAGTGTTTCAGACAGCACCCTCTGCTCTCTGCCTCCACGACATGAAGAATGATTTATACAGACACAGTTTACAACATCCTTGTGATTTTATGGTATTTTTCATCATTATAGTATATATTACATTACATTATTACATTACATGTCATTTAGCTGCTGTTTTGTCCAAAGCGACTTACATTTTTAGAACACTCAGCATTTATGAGGGGCCATTGAGGGGTTCAGTATCTTGCCAAGGACACTTAGGCATGCAGATGGGAAAGAGTGGGATTCGAACTGGCAACCTTCTTGTTGCAGAACACCCGCTTTATCCCCTAGGCCACGCTCTACCACGTTATACACCGTTTTAAAGCAGATGAAGAGAACTTTGCAAAGAGCCATAAATATCCTGGGGACGATATACCATATCCAGTATACTATTTAAAACGTACACCAAAGGCCTATGGTCAAAGCAGCATAAAAAAAAGGTTGAAATAAAGCTTTAAAGTGATGTGAACTTATAAATAACACAATCATCTTCTTCTGAATAAAACACGGAATCTGAATGGTAAGAGATGCACCCTTGCACCATTCAATACACTCAGGGGATTTGGTTGTGACTTACACTTGGTGTGACATGATCAGTAACTTCTGTTGACTCGTATGTAGATTAGAGTGTGGCTCAAGCCGCAATTTTCTGTACATTAAAGAGTAGATTTAGTTATTTCACTTTTCATGATAACAAAAAAGTGATGTAACAAGTGCAGACAAGGAGGGTAAAGTCTTAAGCATTATGCTGTAATACAATTTTAGTTAAAGATAGTGAAGGCCATACTATTGGTTCAGCAGATCCAAAAGTCTTTCCAAGTCCGCTGGTTGCCACAATTCCAGTACTGCTCATGGCTGCAGGGCCACTGCCTGTTCAAAGTGCCATGAAGTGATTGTTTGTGTTATCAGTCGAAGTGGGCCGGAGCTGGGCCGGAGGCGCTGCAGGCCTCTTTGTTTCATTAGCATCATTTGATTGCCGGGGTCTGAGTGCTGAGTATCTCTGGCATCACGCTCACAAATAAAAGGCGTCTGCCTGGGTGTGAGTGGGATGATAGTGGTAGGACTGTGACTCAGAAATATGTCGGGGCACACTTCACAACCGGTCGGTGTCGGAGAGAAAACTCCAATCTGCCAAATGCCAACCGCGCTGTGTGTTAATCGTTTGACCCAGAGAAGAGGACGGCTGGAGTGCAGAGGTCGTCAACTTTGCAATAGCAGAATTTTGAAAGCCAAATGAAGCCATGGCAATTGCTTCAACCAGAGTTAAACAGATGTGACCCAACAGCGACATCACACAGTTGTAGAGAACATTCAAATTCAGGCCTGCATGAATGTGCACTTATACGCTCTTACTTTTTTAGTAGTCATTTCTGTAAGACAGTCATTACCCTCACCAGACGGATACACTACTTCTTCTACTGCACTAACTCGTAACTCTTATGCGCCAGCAGGTTTTTGCTCATGAACAAGATCCCAGGAAAACTGAAATTACTTTCACTTTATTGTGTATTAGATTTAATTCCAAATGGACATTCAACACCAGAAGCCATTTATTTTACTCCGGAAAAGGATCATTTGATTGGAACTTGAGAATACGAGGTAAAAAATGTGATGACCCATCAAATCCTATTAGAAAGGGAAATAATATGCAGAAGTTTCAGTTTCAGAGGCTCAAAAAATGCACTGTGGTATCCAAAAATATGATTTTTGTCATTTTTATTCAATCTTTAATTTATCGGTCACTCATTAATATTTCCGATCTCTATTTTTAGAGAGACATGAGAATAGGAGACATTCGCAATCAGCAAATAAATACAACACAACAAAGAGTTAATAATTAAAAGTAACAAAACAAAGACTTAGGACAGATTACAGCTTTTTCCATTCAAAAGGTACATAACCCGGTTCTGACACATCCGTGCTAGTGCAAGAGATGTCTACTGTAATGTAGTCACTGTGTCACAGTTTTAAATGAGAGATGATAATATAAGTAGTTTGGAAGTTTAATCAGTTGTGGTTCATAAATGAATTGTCTTTATTGCATTTTAAACTACTCTGTGAGTTAATTATTGAGTGATGACTGAAAAGTAATCAAAGGTTGACTGAAGACAGGTAAAGGCATGGGTAAGAGTGGAACCTGAGGAATATTACTTTGGCTCCTAATAACAGCAAAAAATGTACTACTAATACCAGATGTGGTTGCTAGGGGAAAGCCGCTTTAAACTTAATAGAATAAATAAAATAAGTTTTTAAAAAAATTCAGGGAGTGAGGGAAAATGATGATGAGTAGGGAGTTCCAATTGCTGGACCATTAAAAACATTAAAGAGATCAAATAATATTAACACTGAATAGGTTTTTCACATTTGTCAAGCTCCCATAAAGTTTTAATCAGGCCCTTCCTTTAGTATTTATTTAGTATGTATTTATAATGTAATTAGGCCAATGAAATAGTTGGGATTCTAAATAACACACATGCATGGTGCAGTTTTGTGAAAATTGAACCGAGACAAAACCGAATGAGAAGAAAAGAGAAAACGACAAGGTGTACGTGCATGTGTGTGTGTGTGTGTGTGTGGTTGTTTGTTTGTGTTTAATTGACTAAAACCTAACCCCTCCTCAGGCACAGTGCACAGGGAGCGTGTCCATCCTTTCCAGCAGAATGTTCAAGTAGACACAGTTGCCCTGTGCTACATCCATCAAGCTGCCAGGGAGGGAAGTACAGCAGCTACGCACGCAGCTCGCAGGCAGCCTGTGTTTTACACACAGAAGCTGTGCTGGGCCAACAAGTGACTCCACAGCAGGGAGATGTCACCACGATACGTAATCACACAGAGGGAGAGAGAATGTGTTTGCAGGGATCTGGAGAAAAAAAGTGAGCTTGTAGAAGTAGGGCTGGGTAATTGACTGAAAATGTATCGAAACAGAGATTTATAATATTTCCTCCCTCCTCACTTCTCCGCTGACCTGTGCTCACTTAAAATAATAATTAAATAATTTCTCATTAACTGTACTCAAGGTAAATTTAACAAATAATCGTGATATTGATTTGAAGTCATATCGTCATAAAACACAGCGTCCAGCTTCATCAAATACTTAACTTCTCTCCATCAAAGTCTCTTCATATACAGAGTAAAAAAACAACATAGAAAAATGACAATAGATAACATACAGTGTTATTGTATAATTTTCTAAAAAGTTGTGGTTAGGTTAAACAATTATTTGTTAAAAGGTTTGGAATGAGTATTGGTGTCACAAATCCAGTATTGGTGGAGGTTCTAGTTTATAATGCAAACTAAAAGACAAATTAAATTGTTCCGCTTCTAGAGAGTTTAGGTGCTGTGGTGTGGGGGGGCAGGGGTAATTTGGTCCTGATGACCCACCACTCTGTTGTTCTTTCCCGAAATGTTGTTGTGGAGTTGTGTCGTAGTGTAATAAAGTACAATAGAGTTTAAAGAACATTAAGTATCTAATAATACAAATTACCAATCATCTACATTATAAAATAACTCCAGCTTATTTTATTTGCTGTTTTTACGACTTATGCACGTCTGAAGCTGGGCGTGTTACACTGAGTGTGCATGACATGGGAACCCAAGGTGCACGGTGCAGAACAACATGGAAACACCACGGCAGCTCCTGCATTCACTCCACATCCCCAAAGTGTCAGGAGTTGCCTGGCAACAGACACAGAGGTGAATCGCAGTGCTAAAATGGTGGCATCTCAAAAAGCAGAAAAACCAAACACTCTGCTCGCAGTGATGACTCTGCTCTGAAGGATTTAAAAACCAGTAGCACAGAGCAGCTGCAAAGTGCAGAAGTAGTTTCGCTCTCAGTGCTGCACAGATTGCTCCGACTTATCGGAGAGAATGAAAAAAGTCATGCATTTGGGTTGGGGTGCAGATTTCTTGGTGGAGGCTCTGCATGTATTTATGAGCACAGCTCGGAATATAATAACCGAGCCAAAGCTTTCGAAACATGAAACAATTATTCAGAGGTTGCGTGAAGCCATTGCCTCAAGTGTTGGAAGAGAAGTCCAATGTAAAGTCCTTAACGTTAAGTGAGTAATGAGTTAATGTACTTGTGGTCAAATATAAGGCCCACTTGAATATGGATGATAACATGATGCAGATCATATATTTCTTTGTGTTCTGTTTGAACACGACTTTATACAATTAGTAACCCTTCCGGTATGGAGTCACATATTCTGACTGCTTTGTATTGACTCGCTTTGAAAGAATTAAAATAGTCTCATTACAAAACATCAAATACAAGGTTTCTGAATTATACTCTCCTCATTCTGAAAATCTGCCAGGGTGAAAGGATGCTTGAAAAAATATGCTGCAGCCAAAGCGAAGCCACTCTATGACTTAAAAAAAAAAAAAAAATGTCTTAACTTGCATTCATGGAGACCGTGACATATTGGTTTTGAGCTGTTAACCTTTACTTGAAGGTGCTGAGTCTGAATCTTTGTGTTGTGAGTTTCTCTCACAACACAAAGATTCGTCCTTGGAGCCTTCGGCAGAACGTCATCCATAGAAAATGACGTCTTTTCATCTGGTCTCCATTGAGCTGAATGGAAGGCCTTCTTGCCAACCTTCCATGCAAACATACTCTCAGTGTAAAACAGACATTTTGTGGTAAAAATCGACAAAAACACACGGTGAATAACAGGTGTGGGTTTTTTCTTGTATTTCTGTATTTGGTGTCATTTATTACATGCATTCTAATTGTTTTTGGTGAATATCAGATCATGGAAATATCAGGTATAACAATGAAATAACAGAATCCTGGGTGTAGACATCTAAATATACAATATCCATCTCTTCAGTGGGTTTCAGATCTGAATTCCTTTGCTGAGAGATCTCTAGTGGTTGTTCTGTGTGTTAACATATCTCCCATCTGCTCACCTGATGAGAGTCACTATCATGGACTGACATATGTGTAAGCTATGCGTCAGGAGGAAACCCTTTGGCATAATGCTTTCTGGCAAGACCTCATGTTTACTGCACATGAGATGTATTTTATATCCTGGGAAATAGCTTTATATCCTGGGAAATAGCTTTATATCCTGGGAAACGCCTGGAAACCAAACCAATCCCAAGCTGTTTTTTTTTTTTAGCTCTCACAGATCGAACTCCATCTGTCCCGAGACAGGTCCAACCAATCTCAACCATTCATCTAAAGTAGGACGGGTGTGATGGAAGAGAAGCACCGCTATCTCGACAAACAAACTGGACAGACATTTTCTCTAAAAGAATAATAACACTTTCCTTGATGGGCGACACTTTGAGACTGGATGTCAAAAGTGAAGACAAAAGTTGGCCGTATGCTAGCTCTGTAGATCACAGTAATTTTCATTTCATTTCATTTATTTGTTTATCTGACAGGGACATTGCTCATTGATCAACAGCAAAATAACTGCAAATGAGACAGAGTTCGGTCAACAGGCTCATTTTCATCTGTTGTCCTTGGTCAGTTTAGAAAAGTAAGAATCAAATAAATTGTTATAATCAAAACAAACAAGCTTTTTATTGTTATTTTAATTGGGGGGAGGGGTTTCTGAGTCAAAGCACAGAAAGAAAAACAAAGACAAACTGCAATTATATACAGCAGTAACATGACAAATATGTTATTGGCTTACCAAGACGGTTCAAATGCTCCACAAACAGCTCTATTGCAGCCTCAGGTAAAACTAATCCAAACTTTTTAGTAAAAACACAGAGAAACATGAAATTGATAATCCTCATATTACTGCATTAGTCTTATCTTGTGTACCTATCAAACTGGTAAGTTAGAGTATGTGTTACAGCAATCATTTTCATGATCAAGAAATATAATGATGATGATGATGATGATGATGATGATGATGATGATGATGATGATGATGATGATGATGATGATGATAATAATACAAATTAAATATTATAATTTATCCCAGTCCACATGCACACCTAAGAACCACGTGCCAGAATGCATTTTCCTTTTTGAAGAATGCCAGGCAGAGGTTATGTTGTCCTTCAGCCTGCACTCCTTCCATTCAGTCTGTGTTCTATTACACACAAGGGTAACCACGCATGACGTTCTGAGTGTGCACCCTGCACAAATAAACCATTAACTAAACACATGAAGGCTGAATTCTTGCTGGTGAAAATCGTCTCTTAGTCAGCAAAGTATTAATACTTAACAGAATTTATAGAAAATCCATTTTTTAAGGATTTTGCATGGAGTTAAGTCTGATTGGAAGGAGATGGGCGGCAGTTTTAGTTCTGACTGCTGAGTAAACATTGTACTTGAGTCGAGCCCGGATACCTGGTCAGTATGTGACAAATAAAATGTGCCAGATGGTCCTCGACGGCTGCCTCTGTTTGGTTTCCCCTAACACATTATCCCCGCTGCACATTCTAAAGGAGCCATGTTAAAAGAGCTGAAGTTTGTTTGTTTGTATGATCACAGATATTCAATGAGAAGATTTGAGGCTTTATTGTGTTAGATACGAACTTACGGCACAGAACTACATGGGTTTATTCAGTTGTGTGTGACTGAACGCAGGAAATCCATTAAGCCTAATTCTAATCAGTTGACAGCGTACCACATGGAAAGCCTTGAAGGTTTACCTCATTTGAATTAAGCGATGTTCACACCAGCAGGAAGGGAAGCAACAGTGAGAAGGTTTCATTGCCTGCTACTGTTCTGCAGTAATGTCGAAGAACATGGTTCTGCAGCGGAGCAGCATGTCGGTTCCAGTGTTCTAAAGCTTGCACATTAACAGTGAGGCAAAAAAACAGCACAAAATAGCAAATAATTGTAAGGCAAATTCAAATAAGACACAGTTAATATCATATAAACTTGTAGCAGAGCATACAACATTGTTTCACAATCTCATAGGTACCATTGGATGCGTACAACATTATGGCTGATAATCTAAATCCCTGTTCAAATGAATGGCACAGTTGATCGCGGCCCTGAGACTCCCAAGCAGGTTGTAATAATAACCAGCTCTGAACGCTACAGTGTCTACATGAAGATGCACTGATGTACTTTACTGCTTCTAAATTGATTCTGATTGCCTGGTGCTGTCAGCCAATCAACACAGTGTTATTATGTGCTAATGCTGTATTTTCCGTCATGGCTGTCAACTGAGAATACACAGCTCCTTTTAAGAACCTCAGCTCGTAGTAGGGTATAAACATTGAAAGGATGAATTCGTCTTATTGTCATGGATGGTCGAAATGTGTTGGTGTTGTACTAGAATACAATTCTAAACTGTTCATATTCTGTGTAATATAATTTTAGGTAAAGTGAGTTCACTGCAGTCAGATATCTAGCTATGTTTAAATGCCAGTTCTTTTTGGAGGATGATAGTGGGAGGTGGGGTGATTAGGCTCTCCTCTTCCTTAACGGCTGCTGCACGCTACAGGACGTTCAACTCTTGACCGATTTTTAAAAAACGTGGGAGACACACAAACTAGATGATTTGGAACGTAAAACCACACACTTGCCTTTTTGTAGGAAATGATTTCAGAGTGGCGCACAGACAGGAACTCACAAGATTCTTCCTCAGTGTTTTTATGGCGGTTGGAGACAACTTCTAGGCGGTTGACCTCTGGTTGGGAACAACCCCGCAGTCCTTGGATGGGGCAAATCAGGTCTGAAATCAGTCCTATTATCCTCTAGTGTGCAGCAGCCTCAATTTGTCTGGCCGAGTTTTTGACAAAAGAGAGAGTTGATTCGTCTTCGGGGGGAAACCAGCTCACAGATGCCTCTCATTGTTTCTCCATCACCCAAGTAAGTGTCTCTATTTTTAGGGCCATGATGGTGCATTTTGGACGACTCAAAGAGTGTGTGGTTGTGTGTGTCTGTTTGTGTGTATGTGTGAGAGAGAGAGGGATAGAGAGAGTGAAAGAGAGGGGGAAGACAGAAAGAAAGGTTCAGGGTCGATGTCTACAGGATCACAGTCAGCTGTGTTCCTAACACCACCCCCCCCCCACCCCCACCCCCTACACTCCCAAATTGCCCTTCAAACAGCATCCATCCCCTCATAGATCACCATGGCAACAGGGCACACTCTCAGGACAAAGCAGCAGTGAATGTAAAAAGGATTATGTAAGAGAAATTTAGATGAAAGTGGATTTGGTATTTAAATTCACTCCGACAAACATAATTGTGGGACTCCGATCAAGTGCATCAGGGAAAGATACGTGATTAAACAGCAGCGCTGGAGATGCCACAACAAAACACAACCCATAAACCAAGGTGGATAATCTGAGAGACACTGCAACATGTTATCACCTGATATTTACCTGTGTGTGTGTGTGTGTGTGTGTGTGTGTGTGTGTGTGTGTGTGTGTGCGTGTGCGTGTGTGTGTGTGTGTGTGTGTGTGTATTGAATAGTACATTAGTACTTAACATTTTGACACCCTTCCTCAGTAGCAATTTCCAATTGTTTTGACATTCATAACAATCATAGTTACCCTACATTTAATATTTTGAATGAATATGATTTACCATAATATATAAACAGTTAATGGACCAAAGGCTACATGTGTTTTTGTGTGCTGTACGACTTTATCTCTTTGTTCTAGTTAAATAAAATAAGATTACATAGTGATGCTGAGAAAAAAATATACGGTTACGTGTGTGCATCGCAAATATACAAGTCCCAAGCCTGCTGAACTACCAGATAGAAAATAGCCAACAGATTTTTTTTTGGTACAGCTATCTTACAAGAATTATTACTTTTAAATTCATATATAGTGTCATTAACTCAATATGTTACTTTCAAATGCTTTCTAGTGCTTCTCTGGTCTCATCAACTGTGCAAAATCAAATGTCAAATCAGTGTGGAGAGCACTGACCATTGTCATAAAGCTTTAATACTTTTTAAAGTACAAATCACGAGGCTAGTGATGAAACATACCTCCGGTACTCACAGAGTGACGAAAAAATGTAATCATGTATAGAAATAAAATTCTTCAATGCATCAAGAAGCATAGATAACCGTTCTACCATTGAATTGTAGCCCTCTGAATCGCATCGAATCATGAGGTGCCTGGAGATTCCCAACCCTGGGTACCGAGGCAGGAAAAATATGAGTGGGATAATCCAAGTCTATTTTGGAATGCTCACAAAACAAATGGCTTTCTTTTTGTCCCTGCAAAGTAAACGGGGTCTCGATGGGGTTTCAGTGTAAAGAGAATTAATTGGGAATAAAACATTCACATCATGAAAGTGTAATGGATTAGCAAGAAGAGAGACAGTGTTTTTGTCCACAGAGAGACAAGTCATTTACTGGAGATCAGTGATGACAGATGAAAGTAATCATGTTTGCAGATAACACTTGATTTTATTTACTCCGTGCTGAATAAATTATGTATCCCACAAAGTATCCATCAAGCATGACAATAAAATCATTCCTTTATCGCTTATGGACATCAGATGCTCTGATCCTCAAGGGAGGACACCCACCACCAGCTGTATGTGTGTGTTTCTTGGAGATTAAGTGCACAACCACACAAAATACATCCTGAAGGGTGAAATGTCAGATTTCTGTGATATATGCTTATGTGTGGATGTGTGTAATGGCAATGGGAACATCTATCACTGTTGATGGTTAATGTTGGACTCTCACTCAGGATCAAGGTCGTCCAATGACACGGATGGTTGTCTCTTTCATTTCAATCTTGTGTTTTCCCCTGAATTATGGAATCACATAAATAATTGTTCTTAGACCTTAAATTACTGTAATTGACTGTAGTTGTATGATAGACACATAGGTAGATGGATGTATGGCCAGGAGGCTACAACTTTTATACCAAAAGTAGCAGTTAAATGCGGGTACACTTGCTTCAAAGGCGATAGACTCATTTCGCAGTGCCAGTAGAGGAGTTTGCCATTGTCCCTTTAATAATGTTGAACGTCACAGAGGCACCGAAAGCCGAGACGCTCTCTCGTTCACATCTGTGTCCTGCCACAACAGCGTCAAAAAGCCAAAACAAAGTTTAACATTTGTGGGTTCACCCGAGTGCCATGTTTCCATCAGTGCTGATTGGAAGTCAATCAGCTTATCTAGTCAATGCCGATTGTATCACTTTCTGCTGTAGATAAAGATCAGATGTTTGTGTGTTTTATTTTATCAATTTTATTGAAAAAGGCCAACAGCATGAAAGCTGGGGAAGTGCAGGACACTTGTTGACAAAATTGAAAGTACAGGTATTTCATCTATGAAATCCTCCTTGGCTGACTCTTGATTCAATACTTGCGGTGTAACTCCTCACGGCCCTTTCAGCCATTCTCCCTGCGTCACTGTCTGTGCCACTGCCGTCCAACCCCTGCCCCCCCCCCCAACTCCATCACAATCAGCGCCGCTTCCTTCTCTTCTTCTGTGCGTCTCGCATTCTTCAGGTGGTGCAGCTTTGACCTTGATGAGAATCAGTATTCATCGCAAGCGGAGACCCATCAAAATGTAAATGATGACAGGTGGAGGCAGAAAAGTGGGAGTGGGTGCATCGTGCACCCAATGAGCCGTGCCTCCAGGGGCCAACCAAATTGCTCTGGTGAGATGGGCGGCTGGGGCTTCCCACAAGGCAAATGGTCGACAGCTCCGATGATGCAGTACCCGTGCCGGCTGTAACCTGCTCGCACACAGTTTGTCACACTGGGAGGATTTAATGGAGATAATAGCTGGTTTTGAAGCAGTGGTTTCTGTCATCAGTTCTGTCTCTTTGATTTGCCGCCTCTGTGCCAAAACAATAATCTCTGTGTGGCTCCAGATGCCTCAGTGACCTTGAAACGGGATTCTTTCATAACCCCACATTTAGGCTACATTTAGGCTTTACCATTTGATTTAATGCCAGGGCTTGAATATTTACTGTATTCCCAAAGTCATACAAAAAACTAGTGTTAACAGCACCTATGTAGAGGAGGTCTCAGTGGACATATGGGTCAATCATTATTTAGCCATTCCATTCTGGTTTCCAGTCTCTTCTGATATTCAGATTTTGGTTTTACTCTGACCATCATTAGACTCTTACAATTACTAAGTGTTTATAATTGTAACCATGGTGAGAAAATGGTCTTAACCCAAACCTCAATGTTTACAAGCCTTAACCAACTTGTTATTACAACCTATCCTATAACCAACTTGTTTTGTTTTACCTCAGAATTTAAGAATTAATTGGACAGCTTTTTTGAAATTTTTTGCCTATGAACCAAAACAATAAACTAAAAATAAATGAACTTAAGCGCTCTATAATACGGAAGGGAACTGCAGAGTTGGCGATAATTCTCTGTGTCACTAAGCAACACTTTATATTGAACACACAAATTTTTGGTTTGTCCATAAAAAAACACATGATTATAATTCATCAACAGTTTCAAATTATAACTTCTCTTCATTTTTAAATTGATGAACTGAAAAGTAGATGTAAGCTATGATCACTGTAACATTTTACATGGTCTAATTTAAGTTCATGGTTGTATCTTGGCCTGACAATCTCTCTCTCCGCATCTGAATTAAACAGCTGCGGTCGTCAGGACAACAAATACTGTCTCAGGATTAAAATTCTGATTCGTGACCAATTTATTCAGCAACCCCCTCATCTGTCTGACCTCTGCACACCCCTATCAACAACCAGTGTGAACACAAAGAATCCGAGGGGTCTCACTTGGCTGAGTGGAGTACTGAAGCAATAATCTTAGGAAAAATCTCCCAGTCACAAGATTGGAAAACAGACTCAATGTCCTCTTCATTTCAATTTTTTCACGTTTGACATTCAAAATAAAATACCGCTCTTTTGTTGCCCATCCATATTTGTTTTGTCACTTTAAAATACACAAACCAAAACATTCACTTTCAACCGAGATTGAGATCAGAAGTGAATTTGCCTCAAACTGGAAAAGCTGAATAAAGAAATCTCCAGCCAAACCAAATAGTCTTGGTAGCAGTGTAGACAAGTATTTACTTAATGTAGAATTAACCCATCATACATTTAATCGATTTTGTAGTAATATAAAAATGTTACAGATATTACGAGTGAAGAGCTAGGTGGTTTAAATGCTTAAGATTCTTCAGAGCAACCAAACTCTTGCTAGTCATTGTTGGCCATTAGCATTTTATCACATCTCATTGCTAAGAATCAAATCACTTTCTCTGGTTATGTAAAAATTGAAATTGCATTTTAGATACTGAATTCAGGCTCAGATTACCACTGATTAACCCCTACCAACTTGTTTTGATTTTGAGTCGCTAACAGATAAAATCAGCACCCTGAATTAATTTATTGAACACTTCTTAGATAATAACTTTATTTGTATACTGTTTGTTGTGATGTTTAAACCCACTAACATCTGTAAACTGTATTATTAAGGGCCAGAGGAAGTACAATGTCGTTCTATATTTAAAAAAGATGGCCTAGGCTTGACGCTGTGTGAGTCTGTGTACCATCTTTAACATGTCGTCGTCCTTGCATAACCCACAGTAGTTGTCAGGAACTGGCAGCCGCATCTGCCTCATCAGCAACAATATCTGTCCCGCCAGATCACGTTGATGATTCTTATTTCCCACAAATCGGACTGACAGGGATATTCGTCACAGATACTGATCTCCGTCATGGCAACAACTTTCACAGATCACTTCCTCAAAAGCAATTTGTCCCCTTGGTAAAACACTATTTAAATTACTGTAATGCTTTACACTGAGTTGCTTTTAGAAAATGTTGAGAATTATTTACTTAGGTCTGAAATTTGTGTTGATTGCTAAACATGCCTCTGAAATAGCTGACATGCAATCTATGAAAAAAGAACACCATTGATTTATGTATAATTCACACAGGTGAACAGTAATAAAGCAAATTATGTTTCATTTCATTAAAAACATCATCTATAAAAGTTTTCTAACCTCACTCTGCACCATGGACTGTAGAAAAAGCTCAACACACAACCTCCAGCACACAGACAATAAAACAGTGACAGAACTGTTTCACGAGGACTCATTAAGTTGCTGTGGAGCATTACCACAGGCCAAGAAAACAGCTTACTCCAAACAGACAGGTTTACAACTGGCACTGCATAAGTATTAATAAACTTTGAATAAACAGGGGGCCAGCGCTCTATAGCACCAGCAGCTTGTACTCGTCAATGTAAGCGGCTGAGAAGATCACGACAGCAACACACTCACAACAACATCAACAACAACTGATCCTCCAGTTCCTGTCTCTGCATACTGGGTTGAGCTGTGGTGCAGCTTCAGGGTTCTATCGACTGAATCCTACTTGCTGCAGCTCAATTACTGCAGGTGACGTTTACAGTTTCAGAAAGAAAGCTACACAACCAGCATAACCACAGGTCAAATCTAACAGCCCAGTTCAAACAGGAAAGTTTAGAATGAGCCCTGCATCAGAAGACGGTAGGTCTCTTTTTAAATGGCAACTACAAAGATGGTGGAATGTTGTCTGAGAGATGAGAACAGGAAGGGCTCTTTGAAATGTCACCGGGACGGACACAGCCCATTATAACGTGTCCTCTCCATAAGGACAAAAGGTCACAGACAGACATCTGTGTGTGTGCAAAGCTATAAACTGTGTGCGGCTTCCTCTGGGAAGATAATTTTGTTATCATCTAATCTTGTAGTTTGACTTTGTTTGTGATTGGAGAAAATACATTTCTCCTTGGGTGTGTTATACAACCTGATTACCATCCTTCATGTCCTCTGATGCTTTTTCTGACACCGACCCACAACGGTGCATTTTATTCCATGCAGCTACAGTCGTCTAAGTCAGATGTGTAGTGTCTGTGAGATGTCTCTCCATGTTCTATGAGGTTTGAGTCTGAATTTACCTTTCCCTCAATTCTAGCCTTGCTATAAACAACTTCATAAATGTTATAACCTTGAAATGATAAATGCTATATGTGTTTATTCCATTCGTACTATCCAAAGTTTGGAATTGATTTTCCTAAACCTGCCCTACCGCATTCCAGTTTTCTGTTGTTTTCACTCTTCAAGATACAAGATATTCAAGATTTTTTATTGTCAAATGCACAACAATAACATTAAGCAGTCGCTGGCAGTGAAATGCTTGAGTCTCAGGCTCTCTTCTAACAATGCTCAAGTTATTACAACCTATACAATAAAATAAGATAGAAATAGTATAAAATAGTATAAAATAGAATAGCAAAATAGGAAATAATGTATATATATATAAATATATATAAACAGCTGAGGAGAAAATAAAACAACAAAAGTGCAAATATGCAGATATGTTACAGAGAGGAGTTTAAAAGTCTTATGGCCTGGGGGATGAAACTGTCTCTGAGCCTGGGGGATGAAACTGTCTCTGAGCCTGGTGGTGCGGGCCCGGATGCTGCGGTACCGTCGGCCAGATGGCAGCAGGCAAAAATGTTTATGGCTGGGGTGAAAGACACACACACACACACACACACACACACACACACACAGTCCATACTCTATATATCTACACACACATGCTGCAAATGGCACTATCCCAGCATGCCGCACAGACTATTGTTTTATTGCTCAATCTAGCTCCATTACAGCATGTCTCCTGCTGTGGAACTCATCTGAAGGTCTTCTTTAAATCTCTCCCCTTCATTACCTGGAGCTTTCATGTGACGACCAAGTCCAGTAGATCATTATTATCCCTAACAGTTTGCTGCACAACACATAGCAGCCGCTGTGTTCCAGTGACTGCCTCGACTATTATTCCACTCACTGTTTCCTCATTACTGCTGGAGCGTGGTGAAGCAGACCCCGGCCAACCAATAGGTTTAATATCGTTACGGACATAAAGGGTGAACATGAACATGTGGTTATTCAGTCCACACATGTTAGAGTTACAGATCTGATATATTTCAGTATTTCTTCCAGTTATCCTGTTGGGGGTGAAGGCAAAGGAGCTTTTTTCGAGTGAGGCCCGTTGAAGGCTACATTAAATGTTATTGAAATAGGAACATAGGAGACAGCATTCTTAACCCAGGTTCACATATTGTCAATTAAAAAAGCTATTATAAAGATCACTGTGGTGCAAGCTCCCAGAGCTGGAGTGTCCCGGGTTTGAATCCCAGTTCTGCCATGCTGTTGCTGTGTTAGTATTTTTATTTAAACCATGTCTGCATGGGTTTTTTCCGTCTTCCTGCCACAGTCCAAAGACTGTTATTTTAATTAGAGACTAATTCAATGACAGTAGGTGTGACAATCAATCAATCAATCAAATTTTATTTGTATAGCCCATATTCACAAATTACAATTCATCTCATAGGGCTTTAACAGGGTGTGACATCCTCTGTCCTTAACCCTCAGCAAGAGTAAGGAAAAACTACAAAAAACCCTTTTAACAGGGTAAAAATATGTAGAAACCTCAGAGAGAGCCACATGTGAGGGATCCCTCTCCCAGGACGGACAGAAGTGCAATAGATGCCACGTGCAGGAGAACATCATCAATAATCAAAGTCTCTAGCAGCAATGAGTGTGAATAGTTGTTGTCTTTATATATCAGCCCTGAGATGTGCAGAACCCCTCCCCCCTCTCCTAATGTCAGCTGGGATTGGCCAAAGAATGTGTAAAGCAAATAAAAATAAGTTTTCTATGTTTGTCAAATCTCAGTGCAAAGTATCATCAACCAACCAAGCAAATTTGATTGCTTGAAAAAAATTGCCAAGTAGGGTTAACAGTATTAGCTGCTCTCACACAGCTCTCCATAAATGGTTGTGGAAGCCACGTCTGGGCACAGAAAAGATCCCGCCTCTGTCAAGTTCTCTAGTTCTTATTAGGGTCGGGCTTGTTCAGCGATGATGACTGACATTTTGATGCCTATAGAGTGGAAAAGCAAGGCAGTGTTGAGTTGCATTATGGAAAATATAGCATCTAGTTAGTGTTTTTGTTGTCTAATTCTCCAACTAGTAGAAAAATCCAAATCTAATTACAAGCATCCCTCTTCTATATAAAATAGAAACCTGGACCATCAATAAACATTGAAAATAAGGGCTGTAATTGTAGCTCTACTTGAAAGTACGTGAATTTACGGAGCTTTGCACAAAGTGCTTTTTGGACATATGAACCAAACATCAAAACCTTTCAGGGATTTTGGCAATGACAGCCAAGTGCAACACTACAAATGGTTTCCAGGAGAGACTGTCTAAAAGTGTTTGCCTTTTTCCCCACAAGAACAATTGTCATGTCTGAAACCATTATATATGACAGGCGAGTCTGTTTGAACCCTTAAGCTTAGTCTTAACGCTATCTATACCTTAATGGTTGAGGCCATCAATAAGTGCTCTCATAAATAGCGGCTATAATATTTGTGATTGGTCCAACATTCCTTTTAGGTCAGTTGATGCTCGATTGATTCCAGTACAGAAATAAACCTCAAAGAAATTGTGCCTGGGACTTGTTCTCTGGGTTGGAGGATGAAGAGTCAAAAAGCACCACAGTCTTCAAACTCTTTAATCGAAAGCATTTGCAGATAGTCCACTGATTCATCTTCCACAGACCCAGCAACTAAATTCGAATTCACAAAGACCAACCAGTTCTCTAAGCTTCATTTCTCCATGCAGACTTATACCCAAATATAGTTAATAGGTAAGAATAAATCACTGGTGTTAATTTAAATAATAACTTCATTTCTCTCACTCCCTGATCACAAGCACAGTGCTGTTTTATATTGGATTTGTGTAAGTCTGATTTGATGTCCTCACGCAAAATTGGTTGAAGGTGATGTTCCTTTCATTGTTTTCAGTAAGTAACTCTTTAAGAAGAAATTCTAAACAAGACTTCAATTCTGTATTGTTCAGAATCGCTGATTGAAAAAACAGGGTTGACAAAACGAATGCACTGTTGTTTTTTATCAAAAGGGAAAAAGCCTGGTAAAGGTTTATATATTGACTATTCTTACCTTTATGCTCCTTCTTAATTAGAGTATATTGTCTTGTTCAGTTGGTCTTTCCCATTCAGTACAAGTCTGCAAACAAGGCCAGTTCGGAAAGAGGTTACTAAAGTCCACTTCTTATCTGTAGCTCAGAATCTACCCCATTGTCATCAGCAGTAACCATAACAGCCAAGGTGACCCCGACACTTCTATAGAGGACGACACTTGAATGGTCCAAATATGGATAGAAGCATTCATTGTGTGACCTTCCTGGAGACAGATGGAGCCATCTGTCCTCGGCCACAAGTCAAGGCAGAAGTCAACACAGGTTACATCATGGATTACTTAAAACATGAAGTAACGTTTAGATTTCCAATGAAACATAGTTTCAAATGTAGTTCCACATGTAATCGAAAGGTATAAAGCCAATATAAGCTAGATAGAGCCATTTAGAATATCCATATATGCCCCTTTTACAAGCACAGCCCCAGATTAGCGGCATAGCATTGTTACCTTGTTTATATCTATCACTTTTCTCCCTCATGCATTAAACTTGCAAAATGCTTCTACTTAAAGCTAAGCTTGAGCTAACTATTTTTATCCCTGCAAGACACAAGGCAGAAACTGCGTAATGATGTGTCACCGATGGGGCTGGTTGTGCACCCCCCAACTTTGTGGACTCGGTGTGCATCTAGTACAACATGGATTAATCTAGAGGAGAGACAGACGAAGTCATTCATCAGGGAGCTAAGAGACTCCCAGATGACTCATGGGGGGAGATTTTTGATGCTGCTGGTAAAGACAAGGGATTCTGCAGGAAATTATGGAAAAACCTTGGTGAATGGTTTTTCTCAGTGACGACAATTATCGTTTAGGAAAGTGCAATGAGTCACTGAGCCTCAATTATGAAAGGAAAAGGCGTCTCTTGACATCACACTTGGCACGCACAATGAGCAATCCCTCAGGCCTAAGTGTAGTTTTAGACATCTTTCATCTCCTTCATGTTCTTCCTTCAGCCTATACGATTTCCTCCTCAGATTTTACAGGATGCTCATGCCACCCTTCATCTTCCTGTTTTCCTTGTACTTATTTGTTTTAAAGATCGTTCCATTCCGTGTCATGCCTCACCCCTACACTGGACGTCCTCGAAGTTTTCATTAACTGGTCTGCCACTTGCCTTCTCAGTGGGTCATTACTCCCAATCAATGTTACCAATTTGCAACCCTCAATTGATTTGGCAACTGCATTTGTTCGGGTTTTGTATTAGTTTTTTTACAAAAAGCACCTTGTGACAAACTTAGAACTTTCTGGGCAAACCTTGAAACAAGGGTAATCCAGGAAAAACTACACTGCAGCGGTCGTCCTGTACTGAGTCTACTGTCGAGGTCTGCTTTCCTCCTCACTCCCCCTCTGACCTGTTCTCACTATACACATTAACAATAAACACCATCACTAGGGTTGCAAAGGGGCGGACAATTTCCGGACACTTTCCGGAAACTTTCCATGGGAATATTCAGCTCGGGAATTTTTGGGGATTTTGAAAAAAAATATAAACAAATTAAATGCTGAGCACTAAAAACATCATTCAAAACTCTATTTTAAAGATGTATGGAATGCAGCACACGCTGCACGTTGAATTTCAACCCTGAACTGTGCATTTCTCAATCACATGCACAGATAATTCCCAGCATCCGGCACACTACAGCAGAGCTATTGAGGTCGCTGTAGTGTGCAGGACTAGTCAGGTAAGTTTCGATGATATTACTGGGGGAAATATATTAGCATGCTGATTGAAGCTTGTTCATCATCTAGCCTATTTTTATTAATTTATCCATCAATTGTAAAATATTTTTAAAGATGATTCCAATTGGTATAAATCCAACTATTTATATCTCTGGCATTGCTTTAGTGTTTTTTTACAAGCTTTTTTCTCATCTTATTCTACAGAACAATGCCACGTGCACTATCTCATGTGTGGAGACATTTCACCCCAGCAAATGTAGAAGGAAAGGCTGTGAACATTTGCAAATACTGTGCAAAGACCTATGTTAAGAAAGACACAAAGATGCAGAAGCATAAAGTCAAGTGCCCACATTTTCCTCAGGGCTCAAATCAGCCTATGACAAACCAAAATGTTTATAGTTATGTATGTATATGACAAGTTAAATACAGTTATTATAAATTACCCACACAATTTCCAGTTTATTCCTGTTAATTTGCGTATATTTATTCCCATGGAAAGTTTCCAGCTTTGAATATTCATGGAATTTTGCAACCCTAACCATCACTGATCACAAGTTACTAAGACTGGTCCAGTACAGATTTTTACTTTGTGTTGGTTGAGTTTATGAGACACAGTCAGGACATCAGTGTAAAAATGATTGGAGCAATCCGGAACTCTGATCCGACATCATCGATTAATAACTAACATGTGATTATCAGTTTGTGTGTGAAGAGTAACAGAGATGAGCGGACACACACACACACACATACTCCTACAGAGAGAAGAGTTCTTCCCGCTGTTTATGACGCAATGCTGTGTTTTAACTTCTTTGTCATAGGAGAAGCGACGCCCCCCTTATCCATGAACATCAATATGAATTCATAAGGTTTTTCTAAAGATCAGTTCTACGTGTGAGTGATTAGTCAAAATTGGAGTAGTAGAATCATTTGTTGACGTGCATGAAATTTCAATTATTTTATCCTGCATTGAATGTAGAAATATAGATGTTTGTTACAAAATATGACTTATTTTGTGCGCTATTCATTCGTGCAGATTGAACCCTGATACAGAGACTGGTGTAGTTTCAGTGCTGGATTCATCAGTCCAAGCACTAAAAGGTGTGTGTGCGCTGCTTGAAGCTCCAGGTTGTTAAGTCACACATCATGAAAAGATGATTGATCTGCCACTTATGTGACTCGCTCTCGTGTTGTGATATTACACTAGAGAGGGATATTTACTATAATTATGGACATGGGTGAGATGCAGCTGCATGTAACCCCCTGAGGTGGATCTACTTACAGACACACTCCACAAGGTCAACAGTGGAGTAATGTGTATGATTTGACCGTTTTCCTCAAAGTAATCACTTTGAAACACATTATTCACAGGTGTGAATCAACATATACAGGATTAAAAAAAAACAGATGTGAAGGTAGAAAAACATTAAGACATAATCATTACAGAGGAGCCGTGCCATTTGCATCATGCATCTTTATTGCTCTGCTGCAATTCAACATTCATCAGTCATGCAACAGTGGCCTTCAAAGCAGGAAAGGAAATTCAATTTTGAGATTTGGGCTGTGATAGGAGGTAAACCTTACGGAGAGGTGTGAGGAGGAGGGAAGGAGAAGCAAGGTCACCATCCTAGTTTGTAGGTGGTAGACTTTATTTAAAATGTATTGCCGTGGTGGATCTTTGTACACAGGAAATAAGACACTTGAATGTTCAACCAGTTGTTGTCTTCTGTACAATACCTGTATATGTTTTGTTTGTTTGTTATGTGTACATAAAGACCTAAATATTCATTAAGTACAAATGTATAAACCAGTTCATTGACATGGCCCTGCTTTGCAAATCTCATTCATTGTGAAATTGTGTGCAGGCACAGGTCTGATTTCACAGTTATGACTTCCCAACAGTTATGAATGTTTCTCCGTCTGCTCTACTAGTCTCTGAACGAAAAGCAAAGATTTAATTCAGTGAATAGCATTGATGAGGTCCTCCACCTTCCATATGTTGTTTGCAGCGAATGTATTGTCAATAATTAATAAATCACAACCAGTAAACATGGCCAGAATCATTTGTTTTGCCCAGGGGCGGAAAGCTGTTGTTGTGCCTCTAGGGACCCACTCCCCTGTAGTTGCTTTCAGACATGCACTGAACTCTGCTGCTCCTCCGGATTTTCTTTATGCACCTTTTCAAACCTATTGTCAAATGTATTGTTCTGAAATAATAAAGCTTTTAAAATTATTTTTGAGAACTGTCATTAAAATAAAAGGCCCCTGATGATGCACGACCTGACTTTAAGCCATTTCAATCAGAATCAGAATCAGAAAGTATTTATTGCCAAGTAGGTTTACACCTACAAGGAATTTGCTCTGGTTATTGGTGCATACAATGAACATAGAAACATAAAAACATAAAAACACAATAAATACAACACACATAAGAAAAGCAATAAAAAGAAACAGTATATATTTACTCACTATTTACTTCTTATTTAATCACTGTTTCTAATATTTATACAAAGTAACATTTATTTAGACACAAACATATCTAAATAAAATATATATAATAGAAAAAAGATATAAAAAGTGAAGTAAAAAGGGAAATGCAAGTAGTTCATCGGATTGGATTGGATTCAATTTTATTGTCATTACACAGAGTACAGGTACAGAGGCAACGATTTAGTGGGTGTCAAAGTACATGTTTTCCAATTTATCAAATAATCCGAATTTATCTGACACAGAGTAGATCTGGAACCGAGGAAACATCAGTTAGATCTGATACAGGAAACCTTTGGGATAAGCCAAACAACAGCAGACAGATTTTGGACAACACAGATTAGCATTACTCACAGCATCAAAGTGCTCCACAGGATCTAAAAAGCTATTTAGATGTTCCCCAGCCACCAGATAGTTCTGGATGACAAAACTGGGCAAACCCTGCATCACTGTCACCTAAGACTCGCTCATAAGCTAAATTGTCAGAGGTTGACATGTGATCTGAGAACCTTAGGTCTCCAGGTATCAGTCAAGCTGTTAAAAACCGGAGCCGTCATGTTTGACGCTCTCTTAAGCCTGAAACATGCTTCTGCGACTGCGTCTGCGTCTTTTCACGCCGCTGTGGCGCAAGACTCGTTTTCATTCATGCTTCCCCAACCGTTGCGCGTCTTACAAAGCAATTCCGCGCCAGAACACTAGGCGGAGTAATGCTTTTTGTCGAAGACGACCTTAGAGACGCCTTCTTTCTTCTTCGTCGATTGTTTATTTACATAGCCACTGCGGCTCCTCGTAGCCTTTTTCTGGCGGACAAATCCGCCAGTCAGTGACAGGTTATACAAGTGATCATACTATCGGATATCTTCTGCCAAGTGCTCTTCTATATGGTCCATATTCGTTCTTCTAAATCTTCCGTGATTTCTGCTGGTTTTATGGGGCATGAAACCGGAAATGCAGCTCCAGAAGGGATGTAGAGCAGACCAATCACAGCCTTGCGGGCTGAGGGAGCTTGCGGAGCTTTGCCGTAAATTTTAGAAAATGGGGTCGACACCCGTCAGTACGTAAGGAGGGATACATAAGCACGTAAGGGACCCGGAAGGGCTCTTGCGCTTACGGGCCCGTGAAAACGCAGAAGCATGTTTCAGGCTTTACAGATCAGCAAGAGGGCAAACAAGTTGACAATACAGTTCATTTGTGCTTCTGATGCCTACCGGATGAGCTGCGTCAAGCTCCTCAACTGTGCTAACCTCCAAATGACACCAGCTAACACAGAGCTTTGTTGTACGAGCATCAGCCGCTGCAGCATCAGCTCCTCATTAAGACTGACAGTGTTTGGAGATGGCAAGAAACATCTGTGACAAAGACAAGACAGCTTAAGGGAAATGACATTTACTATGCCAAAGTGACTGGTGCTCAAAATCTCAACAAACCCAAGTGAACCTTTGGTAGCCGTGCTGTGTCCTTGAACCTCTGAAAACATGTCACGTATTTAATCAAATATAAATCAGTTAATGATGAACGGCACCCATGCTCTTTCCATTTACCTGAAAATAAAGTGAAAACCTGAGATAGAACCATTGGAGGCATTACAGCATAGCAGATATTATTATTTTCAACGCTGCATGAACAATTTGGGTTTTTAATCAAATTTTCCCCTGACACCCACTAAATACAACTTTTAGAGGCGATTCAAGAATTAATTTATCACAAAATCTCAGAGGTGTGCAGTGAAATGCGTCAAACCCATTGCTGTTTCTAGACTGGTTTATTAATTATAATAAAATAGTGAAACAAACTGAATGCCCCAACATTTTGGACGCTTTTTATATCCCTCTTGTGCATCATGTTAGAAATCCCAAGACTTACAACAGAGGTGCTCTCTCACCTCGCTGTCTGACAAATTAGTGCATCAACCTGGGTGTCAACAGAGCTGATAAGAAACCTGTGTCCACTGCAGAGTCATTTGACCCGGAAGTGAATGCTGGTTCCCATTCCCAATGCAGATAAAAGCCAGATGTTAGTGGGATTTCGGACATGTGGAAAGGGGGCTTTAGATCCTCAGAATGGAACCAAAACACAAACTACATGTGTTCATTCCCCTATATTGCATCCGTGATATCATCTAACATTTCTCTTCTCAATGTTTGGCTGTCTGCCTCCTGATTAAGCTGTTCATAAAGTCAGACTAACATTAAATAATCACAACAGTGGTTACACATCCCTCCAAACAAGCCCCAATTTGACATTGTACTTCTTTCAGCAACATCCCACTATACAATGCTGCACATTGAAATGTGAAAATAACAGTCATGCCCACACTACACCTGTCAGGGATTCATAAACGCCTGACATCTCAATTACTGATATAAACCATTGGGTGTTTATTATGTGGAGGTAATGAATGAGCCTATGAGGGTGGAACGTGAAACACTGTAGCTACTTTCCTCCTCGAGGGGAGAAAGCAACAGACTTTTCACAGCCACCTTACGAAGTAGAGTGTCAGCGTTTGATATTTAAAACATTTACAATCTCGACTGACACTCACTGGCTTCATAGGCTTGCACAGGAGCTTGTCAGTGCAAATAAATAGACTGTGTTGTGCATCGGTGTGGAGTTAGCGAGGGCTCTGTGCAGCGGTAATGAATGTGTGCAGAGCTGCAGGCGGATGGGATTGAAGAGACCATGAGGAGGTTTGAAAGAATCATTTGTGGGATATTTCCAGGTACCTGCTGTACAAGTATCGGTAATCATGACACCTGTACATGTGTGTTTGTGTGAGTGCAAAATAAGATCTTTATCTCCCTTTGTGTAAATCAAGGTGAGTTGGGGAAATAGGTGTGAATAGGGATGTGTTCACACCTCATTCATAGCTGTTCATATATGTCACATCTGTAGCTCATCGCATTCCAGTTTGGTTTTAACCGAGCTGATGATATGAGACTCCCAAAATACCAATCGCATCACTGTTTGTGTTACCTCTCACTGTTGTTTGTCAGCTTACACTGTGGAGCTGCATTACGACGGCTGTCTCAGTCGAATAAAGACCTATTTATCAGCATGGCAAGGCCGATTCAATAGCCGTCTATTCAAAATACAAGTTGCATGTAGGTCGCATGCTTGAACACCAGGATTTACATGTCCCAGATCAACACACACTAAAAAAGGCTTTTGATTATCATGCTGGTTTAAAACAAATTTAAAAAAGTGACTCGAGGGATAAAAAAAAAAGAGATCTGAGACAGTTTGAGGTTGTGCGAAGTGCGAAGAAGAATTAAAAACATGTCACAGACTGATAATAAAGTGACTGTCCTGGCAGTTTACAGCCGCACGCGAAAGCAGCAGCGTGTCCTTAAGGAGAGGATTAGCGAGAGGCTGTTATTATCAATGAGTAGGTAAAAGCAAACTGTGTGTGATGGTATTGATTTGGCTGAATTAGTGGGACCTGTTCACCTCTCTGTCACCACCTCGATTATGCGGAACCGCACACCCGAGACAGCGACGGGAGGAATGCCTCGATGCCCACCAGTAGGATGGGGGGGGGGGGGGCAATTATGGCAGCCGGTTACCATGCCGACAGGAGGCGGTCCATTTCTATAAAAAGCCGGTAGCGTGTTACTTTACATAATTCCATTCACTTTGGATTTTCCGGCCTGCTCCTCGAGAATAAGGGGGCTACATTAAAGAAGCAGGTTTAAGGAGGCTGGTCCAATCGCGGTGCAGCAGCTCCACGCCATCGCGTCTGACGTGCAACGTGACACTAACAGGCGTGTCCAAGGACCTTCCTTAGTTTGTTTCATAACATTGTTTCAGCTCATCTTTTTTTACTTTTTAACTATATTCTGTGATTACAGTATAAATGTGAGGGATCTAAAGCTAATTGTCAACCCTGTTCCTCTCTACTGTCACTAAGACAGCTGATAGTGGGAGCCGCTGGGTAGCTCTACAGCCATTTCAGGCAGGAACTCTGGAGGAAATGTGTAGAATTGGGTCCAAACTTTCCCCGGAGTTTGACTTTCACACACGAGTGCGTTCACAACAACACAGACATCCCATCAACACTGACATTGGCCCTTATCATCAAATGATTTCATGACATCTTAGTAAATGTGGAGATGTTTTTTTTATCTTTGAGGTAACTTTTACCTTCCCTAAAAATGTATACATAAGAATAAGTAGGAATGCCATACTTCCATTATGATTTCTACATATTTATTACATTGGTTTCTTCTAATTACTTCACCGTGTTTCATCCTCTTCGCTTGCGATGGTTTAATGCAGCGGTTGAACAAGGAGAAATTTTCAAAATATATTCAATGATGTGATCGCTAACAGTAAACAAGGAATGATTTAGATGTTGAGAAAAATTTAGATTTTAGTTTATTTGGTTTAGTTAACCTGCTAATGTTTGCAGGTGGATGATCTTAGGGTGTGGGCATCCTTGCTGATTAGCACTTAACACAAAGTTCACCTCATGTATTCAATGACTTTAGGAATATGTAACTTGAACTCATCCTTTGAAATTTAAAACTGGCAAGTAAAATTTTCTTTTAAAGAACATTATACACACTAAACTTTTCAGTTTGATTGTTAGATTTCACCATCAGATTTCAAGATCACTTCTTGATTTTCAATAAAACCCTTTTCAACCTCTCTAAGTTTGTTATGAATGACATTTGTTAACATTGGATGTACTGACAGTCACACATTCTCACCTCCAAACTTCCCTTTATGCATTATGAAAAGTTGTATTTGAAACACACTGTGTAATGTCTGGCGTACAAACCAACTACAAAGATTTAAAAAAAATGGGATTTAAGATAATTATAGTGACGATACTGGCTTGATATTATAGTCGTCTCATCGGTAAAACAAATGATTCTAGAATGCTAGACCAGAAATACAGATTATATGTAAGACTAATTTATCGTCTTATTTGCAATGAATTAAAAGTTGAATGATCTAGTTGTTAAGCAGCTCCATTTTGAAAATATGCAAATACAATCAAATTAAAAAGACTGGTTATGAGCGGAATTATTTGATGGTTCTGCCAACATGATTCGACTCAGGCTTCATGGTAACACCTGATGCCTGATCAAACCCAATATATCCTCTAATAATCAAGCTGTGCTGGCTGTCAAGTTACCATTGCTTATGGCCAAAAACAGTTGTGTTATAAAATAAATATAATACAAATATTGAGTGACAGTTTTTACTACTCTGCCTCAACCTCTTTCCTGTGCTGTGCAGCCCTGTGAATTCTAACAGTGGTTCAACTTCCTGTTCGGGGCTTTTAGTAATTTTCAGGGGGGTAGACTAAAAGCAATCAGCGTTACTTGTAGGGCTGGAGTGGAGACCCAGTGACTCATATAGCACCTAATCTGGCCTCCTTGCAGACTGATGTGCTGGTTCCACTGGTTATTTTTAGCGCACACCAGCGACTAATTGGAGGAAAAAAGAACAAAAGTTCTCTGACCTCACGCTTTCAATGCTTCTCCTTCACATTAATTGAAGATGAGTGGTTTTAAAAGTTTGTTTATTTTAGAAGCATTCCCCCCTGAATTCCTCATCAGGCTTAACAGCCCTCTGTGTCAACTGAGCCGCGGCGCCACTGAAGCTGTGAGAATTTGTCCACATCACAGACACGGAGCTTGCTAATCTCACACTGGTGTCAGGCGGCTGGCAGTGATTTAATGAGCCAATTAATGTTAAACAGATGAGTTGCACAGATTAGGAGCAATTCATGCGAAAAATTATTCTTTAATCATGTGTAAATGTTCTGTTGGTGCTCCCCTGCCTCACTGGATTTGAGAAGGAGCCGTTTCTGATGAAGACCTGTGTTCTTTAGAAGCGTGTCAAACATACATCGCCATGGTCTAATGTAGGTGTTATGATTAATGGCAACAGTTTTAGTTTTAAAGATTCATATCAAAAGGACATACTTCGGCAACATCTGGTAATGTAATTGATGTAATGTAGTCATTATAGTGAAATGTTTCTAAAGGTCTTGATTCCTACATTACAGCATGATGTGACACATGCTGGACTGAAATGACACTGAATCAGCTTCTGTGACAAAAAACCTAACTCAAACATGATCACTTAACCCCATGAAGTGGATGGATGTTCACCTGACTTTACAATTTCATCGATGAAATGGAAATTCCAGTATTAGGTTTTTTTTCTCAAAGTAATTTACTTATTGGAAACAACAACAAACTACTGAATAATGTATTATTATTATACCACACCAATATGTGTGGCTTAGCAGCACTAAATTACTGGTATTGACAGACCTAATGTCAATAATCTGCATTGTAAATATTGCACCCTCAAAACAATTGTCTTGCCTTGAATGCATTTTATCCAACACTTAACATAAGAAAACCTTTTATTGGCACAGTAAAAAACAGGTAAAGCCTAATGAACAAACAAGACCTATTTACTTCTAAACATTAACAACACACAAAAGAGAAAACAAGACTCCAACATCAGCCCTGAAGTCTTAGGTAGAGAAAAAATATTTCTTCACAGAAAAATGTGGAACTTGTCAAGTATAAACTGTATTCGCCTTTCAACCATATGTCACCTTATTGCTTATATAGGTCAACATTTTAAAACAAATATCCAACGTTATTATTTATGGGTATTTATTCATCACCTGCTGATGTTTTTTCTTTCTCTATGTAAACTAAGCAACTTAATTCAAATCTGAGGCTTGTACTGCTCAACGGCTTCATGTCATCATCTATGGCTGATTTGCATTCCAAAAACGTAAGTTTATACAAGAAAGTGAGATTTCTTGTATAATACCTGAAGGACTCCATGCACCAATGAGCTCCACTAAGAAACAACACATTAGATTGAATCGTTTTTATGGAGGTTTTCCCAACACAACTTCTCACAAAATTTTCAACACTGGAAATAGAGAGTTGCTTTAATCTCAACAGTCCGACTTGAATTTGATGAACAGGTTCATGGACTGAGGCAGCGCTTGATTGGAAAGTGATGAAAAGTCCCAACATACCAAAATGTACATGTTGGCTTCTTCTAAAAGACATTTGAAAGTTTTGTTCCTGTAACCTGAGGGAATCATTTGTCATGCCTGCTCCATTGATGCCCACCTGTACTGTACTGGTTTTGTCACACTAGAAACAACAAAAGGTGTCACAGAGACAGAGTTGACACCAGGTAAAACCATTGTTTTATATGGGTCACAGTCCACTGCACTAACTCCAGACATATTTGGAACCAAGAACTTTTCTTTTCCATGCCATCTCTAAGCGAGCGTCACCAGTGCCCTATATTCTCTGTGATGTGGGCGACAAATGAGTGTGCTGATCCCAGAGCAGACCAAAGCAATAGTGGTCAGTGAGTTTGAGCGATTTCACTGGTGGACATAATAGAAGCCCATTATCTGGGGGCAAGAGAGGAATGACAGAGGTGGAAAAGTCACCTGGCAGATTAATGGCATCGCCATCGAGTTCGAGGACACAGCCATTTGGCTTTAGAATTAAGAGGAAAACCTGGAAAGAAAGATGTCAGTAGACTGGGCGCTGTATGGCTGGGCAATAAAACTATATCAATAATTATTGTAAGATAATTCCAATATTCAGTATGTTTATATAATGGTTATGCATTGTGCAAGCACAGTGATAACACATATTTGATCTTCCTCAGATTTTTAAAATGGTTTGTGCTTATGAAGAATCATTGGTGTTGAGTTGAGTTGAGTTTAAAATCACAACCTTCACTCTGGAGCAAAGACAGATTTTAAACTTAAATTAAATAATTATTTGACATTTATCATTATAGTTATCCATATTGAAACATTTTGTGTTTGGACAAAGCCCAGTCATATGTAAATATATAGGACTTTAATGGAAGGACTATCTTTTAATGAGCCTAAATTAGACCTCCAGAAACTCCAGAAATTGAGAAATTATTGTAAAATTTCTGACTTTAATATACATTAATAAACTTTTCAAATGTCCTCATAAGCTGTGTACATCAACAGTATAGTGAGTAATATGTTATTTGAAAGTAATCAACCAAGTGTCTGGATATTTATATAATTGCTTATATTGCTTATAACTAAAATAGTTATAAGTTGATGAAAGTTTGGAAAAAGGTATTCCCAATAAAGTAGTAGTAAAAGTTAATGGTAAATGGTTTTGTATTTATATAGCGCTTTTCTAGTCTTGATGACCACTCAAAGCTCTTTACAGTAGAGTGTTACATTCATCCATTCACACACACATTCATACAGTGCATCTATTCACAGCACTTTGTTATTCTATTGGAAAAGTAACAAAGCATATATACTCAAGTACTGTGTGTTGTTACTTTGCCTGTGTATTTGAAATGTACATTTACTTTTAAGTTTATAAAATACACTTAACCTGGGATTTAACCTGTTGAACAAATAATTTACAAAAGATAGGACTGTGGACAATATGAAAAACTTAAAGTGATAATAAAAGAAGGAAAATTAACTGTGGTCAACATAAATAAAAGTAATGAGATGTTACTTTCCCAGGAGAGTTGCGCCTCTTTGGTTTCGCCGGCAGAGATTTACTTCAACCGCTGAAATAATTCAGCTTCAGAGAAACATGTGAATCAATCTAACAATTCCCATGGACATTTCTGTCATGTGACCCCCCCGGCACTGTGTCCTTCATGCAGAAAAGAAGTGGAAACAGTGAATGAGTCTGTACTCATGTGCTCGTCCATCACTGTTTCATAAACAGTAGACACACTATCTGAATGTAAATGATCCCTCATTCGTCTCCGATCGGGCAGTTGATGGTGGTCCCGGGGCGATCTGTCACTCTGTGCACTTGACAAAGCTTTCTCAGTGTGACATGTGTTTGACAGCGAAGCGCTAATGTGTGCGTTTGTAGCTCTGATTGCTCTGAGTGGCCTTTATAGGTAATACATTCATATCAATTTACACACACTCTCCAACAACTCTACTCTCACATAAGAGCATGGTGAAAAACTATATGTTACGACCGCCCGGCTACAGAACAGCAGATTATGTTTTTTGACCCCTTACAGAGGTTTTAAATGGGCTGTACTTATATAACACTCAAACTGCTTTACAGTTCAGTTTTGCCATTAACACACATTCATACAGTACATCATTTTGCAGCACTTTCTTGCCCAAGGACACTTCGGTACGCAGAATGGGGGAGACTGGGATCGCACTGCCAACCTTCTGCTTACTGGATGACCCACTCTACCTCCTGGGTCACATTGTGTTAATATCAGGTTTCAGCTGCTTAACACCAAGAGGGCTTCTGACTTTAACGTGACTGTGACAACTCTGTCAGCACGAATGTCCGTGACTGAGTCAGCTTTGGTCAAGTGGACGGCACAAGATTGAGGCCCTGTTCAAAGGGTTAGGTCGAGGTCAGGTGATCCGCTCACATGCTGACAGCTCTAACTTCAGGTGTGAACGCTCCCAAGACGCATTCAGGACACATGGGAGATCCGATCACTCAGAACTCATTCAGTGTTGGTCTGGGATCCACGTGGCCACATTGTTTTAACTGTGTGAGCCCAAATTAAGTTTCATATCAAGAAGGACCACATACTCAGCTGACGTCGTCTGACCAACTACAGTTTCAAACCTGCGGAGGAGGCTGCCGAGGTCAAGGGCCTAGTGAAACTGAGCTCCACGAGAGATTAAGGAAAAAAGCAACTGCGAGACGAAAACTTGGAACCGTCATGATCTGTCATCACGCTCAACACCAAATCTCCACTTGAATATTGACAATTATTTATTTACAACTAATTGATCTAAGGACTTTAACAGTAATTTGCTGTCTAATCCTTTGACTTTGTGTATTGTAAATTCAGCAGTTTAATCTAGTTAAGATTGTAATCCTTACAACCTTCACTATGTTCTCAGCTCTGGTTGATTTGGCTTTTTGATTTGATTTAACTTGATATTCCTAGAGAAGAGATAGCTTGTCGGAATCACAATGGAAAAGCACAATGTGTGTTTATTAACAGCAAACCCATGCAATGTCTCTTTTTGTTCTTTTTATTTACAAAAATCTAAAACCCTCTGCCGAAGGCACAGCTCTAAAAATGTATTCCTTGTGCAGTAGGCAATCTGAATACAGTGCAGGAATGTCTGATTCCACCACTATTGCTGACAAATAAAATACACAGTAATGACACATTAATATATTGAATGGTTAGAACAGACAAATTAATCAAATGGGGTATGACTCCATGATCATATTGAGGAATTTCACTGCTTTTTGACCTGAAAACTAGATATATGACTTTTCTTTGATGAAATATATTAATGACGGTATTAATATCACAGTCATTACCAAATTGATTTTAAGATATCGACATTAATGGATTGAAAATGGCTCATAAATTCACCCAGCGCTTCGAACCGTCTTGGTCGCCTCCTCTCTTCACAATAATTTCATTTCATTCGAATTCACTCATTTCTCTGTAAGTCTCTCCCGATTGAAATACACCTTCCGGAAACAACCCACTCACATTTGGTCTGTCATATTTTTAGAGATATCTGTGTCTATGAAATTCTAATTAAGGGTGTCCCACGTCACAGCAAGTGTGAATATCCAGGGTGAGCTTTTGAGTGGAGATACGTCACGCAGGCTTGAAGCTTTGTGAGGATATAGTCACAAATAGCACTGGTTTATTTGGCTGCTCATTCACAGCTAAAAAAAAAACACCCACAGAGACGAATCAGGATGATGCCTGAGAAGGGAAAGCATCAGGAAATACTAGTTATCATTCATTGAAAACGGTGTTAAAAAAGAAAGCCAAAAACACCCGTGCTCCATTTTGTATCTGGTCATAATTTAACTTCCAATTCCAAGGTTGAAACCAGAACATGGCAGAGTCACATTCCAATTTTGAGTCAAAATTGATTCCTGCTTAAACAAAGAAAAACCAAAACCCATTTTTCTCATTAAAAACAATCAAATATGGATTATTAAAGACATTTTTTGTGGTTTCTATCAACTTGTTTTAGACTCCAAGTCAATTTCCAGACCTCTCACCCAGAATGACACAATACAACTATAAAAGCTTATAAATTCACCACATATTTGTGTTTAATGTGTTTTAGTCCCCTTTTCTCTTTTAAATTATCAGCAGGGCCCAGGGTTGAGTTAGGGAGGCAAATAGATGGCAACTGGAGGAAGGTTCAAAATGTCTGTGAGAATCCGCCCCCTGCATTCTTGGAAGACAGATTGAAAAGACACATTAGTGTGTAGGCTTGTGCAATAGAGAAACTCCATATCTAACCGAATGTAATAAAGTTACTTTAACTTTTGTTGGTTAGAGCATATCTTTTGCAAGGACAGCTCAGAGTAAGGAATTTATTGATACCACATTGCTCTTCATAAACAAGCACAAAATAAACTTCCAGTACTCTACAGGTCCTAATTACTTCTGATAAGAGTCTGTGCTTATTGGTAAAGCGCAAAGTGAGCGCAAGCCAGCAAGGGAACGGAAATCCAGCGGCCTAAACACAACGTGAAAATCAGAAGCAGCAGTGTTCCTTAAGAAGCGCATCGATATTTTAGTAGCAAGGAACCAGGACCAATTTAGTAGCGGTTCTCGATACACATCCCTAGTTCCAACCTCGTGCTTCATGTCTTGGCTCAAGGAGGAAGTCTCTCTTCCTATCAAAAGCACCTTATTCCTCAGAACTGCTTCCGGCTTCCTACGTCTAAGCATCAAAGTCAATTCCTCTGTTCACAATAAATTGAATTTCATTATAAATTACTTGTTTCTTTCTCAGTAAGTCTCTCTTGATTGAACTAGTAAATAGTAAAACATTTTAATTAAATGTCTGTACAGCTCATCTGCAGAGTCTCCCTGATCCAATCCTTTATTGCCACCCTGGGATATTTCCCTCACACGGATAAAAGGTACATGACAACCATCAGGCACTTCTTATCCTCCAGTCATTTCATTTAAAGCTTATAGCTAAGACACGCAAGGTAGTTGGAAGCTCACTGTGACATAGTAGAAACAAGCAGCAGGAGAACAGCTCCAAGGACAAAGCAGGGAAGGAGATATGAAGGCTGGAGCTGTACCTAAGCAACAAGCTGCAATTTCTGTGAGGAGAAGAAACCCATATCCTGTTGATCGCACTGTTCTGCTCTGTCAACTACTACAACTGAGACGTACTACAATAACACTACAGTCTCACTTAGGGGTTCAGTGACTTGCTCAAGGACACTCGAGACACACGCTGGAAGAGTTGGGGATCGAACCAGGAACTGTCCGGTCACTACACTGACCTGAGCCATGATAACAACTCAAGGAGACACCAAAGAGTTTGTTATGGGTCCGCCTGGTCACTGATGGTTGCAGATGTGTTTTTATTAACAGAAAAAAAAAAAAGGATATGGACAGATACTTCATGTTTAGGCTGCACATGGCACTATTTTTATATTTGCAGTAGGCCAATTGACTGTGAAAGGGTTTCAGATCCACAGAGAACTATTTCTGAATCTGTTTTATGACATGAAATAAAAAAGACATGGAACGTTAGCATTGTTTTTTTGTTTTTTTTATTAAGTCATGATTTCAGCACTGCTGCTGACAAAAGGGAATTCATCAGCTTTACATTATTATTTCCCCCTTCCTCTTATTTCTGGCCACCACTGTCAATTTCATGCTTGGTTTGAAAGGATGTCAATTCATTTGAAGCGACTGTGAGGATCTCTTGTCAGCCTACGATCAATTTCATGCTTCATTTGATTGGATTGTCACATCATTTGGTCCACTTCATCGCTACAATGCAAAGTAGGAATACTTTGTGAGGAGCATTTCATTCGTCTTGTACGTACAAGGATCACAGCCATTTCTATTAAGAAGCTTTGTATTCTACTGGTGGTGCTGCGCTGGGGATGGTGGGCCACTGGTGTGTCCGCCCAACACTTAACCCCTTACTGCCTGAACAGATGCTAAATTAAAATTAAGGTATGAGGCAAATTAGTGACATTAGGCATAATGGGGCATAACCTTAATTTAACAAATTTTCCAGTCTCTTGTATGTAGATTGATGCTGCTTGAATTGAAATTAAATAACAACATAAGTTTCTGTATAATCATTGCTGTTCCATCATCACAGTATTTAAAATAGAGCTTAATACCTCAAAATAACTTTGCTGCACAGTCCCAAGGGGCTAGTATGTATTTTCCACTTCGCCCACTAGATGGCGGCAGAGCGCTTCCAATACCTTCCTTGGTATGTGTAGTATTTGAACCAACAGGCACAATCGTTAAGACCTGAATGGGGTTTAAGGCTAATTCGTGACATCCATCTACAAGGGGTTAAACTAGATTTAAACCTCCCGATTATTATCAGATGAACTGTAATCATTTCTTCCTAAAAGCTAAAAGATAATGACTTTGACCTTTGACTTTGGATCTTGAAGCACCAGCAGTTGAACATTTCCATTGTCCAACCGATTTAGGTCATAAATAAGATTCCTCTTAATCTAATACGTCCCTCTCAGTCTTAGCTGCCAACAGAGTGAATGTTAATTCAAGGTTCAAGGTATCTTTATTATCCCTGAGGGGCAATTAGTTGTCGGTGACCACATAAAGTCAAGCCACATTAAAATAAATACATCGACAAATGAAATGCATCATATAGAGTCATTTAAAAGGCCGATGGCAGCAGGGATACATTTTAAATCTATTAGTTCTGCATCTTGGCAGATTGTATCTTTGACCAAATAGAATCAACAAAAACCCACTATACACTGGCTGGCTTCAATCATCAAGGATTGTTCTGGTCCGCTCTAAAATCTCAACATTGCACAGATGATGAAGGTCTATGGGTTTTGCCATCTGACAATCAGGGTAAGTGACCAGTACCACTTTCACGTCCTCACACTATAACAATGTGAAGAATATACGTGGAGAAAAATTATATATAACTTATACTGTGTGTTCAATCAGTTTGTTGTTCACTGTCACTCCTGACCGGACAGATGTGACAGAGAAGAAATCCGGAGCTCAGACAAATCAGTTCTGGATAATGTCATGAGAATAAAACAGCTGTTCTGCGTTTTATATTTATATGGGTGTGTCCAGGTGCAACTGTGAGGTTGTGTAACTTTTTTGTTGCTGCAGGAAAGAATTGTGAGGCATAATTTTCTCCCTTCCTTTCATAAAGGAAGGTCCAGTGTGACAGGAAGCATTGAAGCTCCTTTCCTATAATAATTTAGACTTTAGAGAATTAAAACAGGCTCCTAAGCAAAATGGACTATTCCAAAGCACCTTAAGAGAACATGCCGCTCAGTGCTCAGTCTGGACTGTAGTTACAGTCTCCAGCCTTCAGCCTCAACTGACACTGATTCAATAGAAAAATGTAATTTATATTTCACGTGTTGTACAACAGGTGTAGAGGGTTACTCTGATGCTAACCCTAGAACCGTGATACCATTTAGATCACTGCTTTGTGCAACTTGCATCCTGCTTTCGTCCTCCCTGACTTGTTTCATTACATTCTCGAGCCGTCATTGCCACTAAGTGAAAACTCTGTATTAGACACGTGTGATGTGACATCATCCCCAGAGGCCACACACACACTTAATGAACGTGATCCATCGTCTCTTTTCTCCTCCCAGCTGAGTCACCTTTGTTTTTGGTGAAAGTGATGAGTCACCGACTGCTCTCAATGGGGTTCGGATGATGTTATCTAACTCACTTCTACCGCGGTTCATCTGGCTACTTGCAGCAGCCCAGGGAACACAGGACGGGGCGCACTGAGCGTCGCGCCCAGGGATCTGACGTCTAACTGTGGTGACGTTCTTGCCTCTGTCTGCGGCTCCATGGGTCAGAAAATTCTGCACCGATCAACTCTGATTGGTCTTAGCCTCTGCTTTTGTGAACATTAGACGGGAAAAACGACGTCTGTGACCAGCCTCCTAGATATTTCCAAATTAGTGAAACAAGCTGTTCATCCATACCTAAGTCGGTGATTCTGGACAAAACCTCAAAGAGCAGATACCCACAGAACATGAGGTGAAAAGACGTAAGCAATAGACAGATAGTTTGCTGCAGGGAACCTCTCTGGAAGCTGACATCCTGCTGATGCCTCCCCTCTTGTCCAAAGGTACACAAGTCTTTCAACCAGTGGTCCTGTTTGATCCGATGGAAATAAGAAACAGGGTGTTGTATCCAGGCAACGAGTTTGTTGCCAGGTGACAGATAAAGAAGTCCTGAGACCAGGGACCACGTGTAACAATTCCACATGAATAAGACGAGGCACAGCATCATTTCCCTCCTGCAACTCACACGTCTCTTTGATAATCCTGCTTTGATCGCCCTCACCATTAAAGCAAACAATGCAGGTCTGTCTGCCATCGTATGTTCTTCTTCATGGCAATAAACCCAGCACTTGTGCAGATGAAGGGACGGCGGCGAAAGTCAACCACAGGAAGTTGATCCCTGCACCTTTCGAGAAAACCTTAATCAGCTCTGCCTAACCGCCGCGTGGAGCCCGGACGTGCACGGCGACGGTTCATCAGAAACGACACATCCGACAGCAAACACGCAAACAGCCGTAAGTGGTGGGATTATCAAACATGTTTCTGCCAGAACGCTGGGCCTTTCATGTGGCAGCCATGAGCAGAGATAATGATCATTTCCAAGGCGCTTCAGCTGACAAATCCACTGCCACCATTAAAGGCTTGCATTCTCCCGGGAGCTGTGTGAGGCGACTGCAAACTTTTATTTTGATCTAGATGCAGCTGCTTTTGGGGAGGGGGGTCATTTGTTTATGTTAAGCACAAGTAAAAACTATAATTTGTAAAGCAAGTACTGGATGGGAACTTTATGCACATTAATGGAACATTAATCATATTCCTTACACTGACAAATGTGTGAAACACCAGAGAATTATCACAGACAATTTAACTCTCATAAAATGATCACCATCGTCTGTTTCTTGAGTTTACTTTATCTCTGTGGAGATTTTTAGCCTCCTACAGCTCATTGTTTTGGTTGGACACAATAAAATTGTCTTTCCTTTACCACATTTTCTGATCAGTCAGACTGCCTGTGTTTTCTTTTTCTCGGCAGACGAAGTTCTAATGAGCCCACTGAGCGCTCGCTGCCTGGCATCAAACAAGAGACAGGCCGATTCAGCTGCTGCGAGCGGGTGGAAAAAGATGGAACACGTGGCAGCTAAAGTTTCTCAGAATTTTCGAAGGAGATGGTTGAGATGAAATCTGAGCACAAAGCAGAGCGAGTGTTGGACTTACTCTGCGAAACAATTCGTTGATGCAGCTTTAAATAAAAAGGTTTTAGTATTCAGTGACACTAAAGTCCTAAGATTTTCTAAGCAAGATATGGTGTAGCTAGAATATCATTAGATTAGATTATCCAAAGCACCTTATACGATTCATTCATTAGATTCATTCATTGATTTAATTGTAAATTTCTTCTCAATCAGTCAAATTGTATTTGTGTAGCCTATGTTCACAAATCACAATTTGTGGCAACAACCCGAGTCAATCACCCTCAACAAGTTCATAGTTATCAAATAAATACTAAACTTGCATAACCTACTTTATTTATTTTAGTCAGCAGGCAGCAACAATAATCTGCAGTCAGTAATACAATTCAACATAAATAAGATGTATAGTTACTAATAATACATGAAAAATTCTTTATAACCTAGTAAATTCCATTGGAAACCAAAAGTAGCTTATTAGAGTTATAAAACATTCACCGAACTAACTCAATTGTGTCTTCATTTTCCTAATAACTACCCTCAAATTACACAGTTAATGCCCGTAAACTTTAGACCAAGGATAAGTGGGAAAATACAGGCTCATGGACTAAAGCATTATGAATAATTCTGTCTGATATATAGATGGCTGACAAATCATTTTTTTTAGTTAGTGTCGTGGCATACACTCAGCACCATAACGGCATTATCATGAATAACCGCTTCTGAAAAGTTTGTACCGTTGCTGCCGCCACAATCAGACCTTTGCTGCCATCCATGTGCTGCGTGCTGTAAATGCACGACGGAAAGATGGAGACACCAGGACTGTGCAGATGTTGATCCATGTGACTGTGGCTGTACCAGAAACCACACTCCACTGTAGGAACTGAGGCACTGGATCAAAGTAGATGTGTAAAAGATGTGGATGGGCGGATAAGTGAGTCCTGGCACTAGTTGAATGACTCCACATATCTGTGCAGTGCATGAGGGTTTTTGAGGCCGTTCTTACATGCACACCAATTTGTCTCTTTAGCCATGACTTTTGTTCTGCAGCTTCTCTTTCCAGAAATCAATGCTGCACTTGTGACACATTAACATAGTCAACAGTCTTCATAGGCACTTGCTGCTTGGTCTGTTGATTATGCAGTGAGCCGGACGTCCAGTCTAGTACCTGATATATCTGCTGTCACTAGTGATGCCATGTATTGTGCGGCTATCTACTTTATAACCACTCAAGTTGATATCATTCATTTTCAAGTGCAGTCTAACTGTTAAGTGCCGCTATATATAGACACTTAATTCCATCATCCTAGTCCAGTCTTTTTAAGTGCATATGTATTATTCAGCCACCTTTTTGTTGGTGCTTTTATTTCCTTTGAGTAATCAATACTTTTATCTTGTCCTGGACCTTATGGGAAAGAGTACTTCTGCCACCTAGTGGACAAACCTCTGCACTACTACAGCAGTTCAAGTTCTCTCACTCCAGTATTCAGATACTTTATTAAATAATTGGATTGAAACACCGATATCGAAAAAAGGCAAACTGTACAGGCAAACTATTTTTTGTTTATAATATACCCAGAGTCAACTTTATTTATAATCCAGATAGTTAAACCAACAAACAAACTTATCAACTCAAGACTTCATTATCTCATAATGAAAATTAGAGTAAAAAGAAATTATATTAAGAAATCAACAACATACACAGTATCCTGCAACCACTTGATGATCCAGAATCTGATTCAAAGGCAAACAACATTTGTAACACAAATCAAACTAACTCTGTTAACATGAGCTGAAATCCATGCAGTTCCAAACAAGACTTTAACTCCCCCTTCTGTGCTAAGGTAAGAAAAGGGACACGTGTGATTCTGTAATCTTCCTTTAGTGCTTTCAGTGTTTGATTTGAATTTTTAGATCCAAGTCCTCCTTTTTCAGACCTCTTAAGCGTTCAAACAGCAGTAGCCTTCAGAAGACCTCCAGGTCTGCGGAGTTGTACACCACCGGCGTCTCCTCGATCCCCACTGCAGCTTCTCCCTCACCCTCCTCTTCCTCACCCTCCACCTCCTCTGCAGCCTCCTCCAGTGACTCCAAGGCCTCGTTGGTGTCACTGGCGAAAGTCTCCCTGGAGCCGTCGTCATGCTCCTGCAGGTTCAGCGTCCCGATGGCCTGCTTCATCTTCTTGGCCACCATGTACCTCCTCCTCTTCTGAGCAGCTTTCTTGCTCTTGGTGTCCTTCTGGTTCTCATCGATGAATATCTTCCTGATCTGGGCCTTGGTGATGCTGGGCGTGTTCTTCAGCAGGTTGAGATACACCCCGCCGGGTGTCCTTCGCCGGGTGCCGTCCATGGTGTACACCCCTCCTCTCTCCTCCAGTGTGGCCGTCTCTCCGAGCAGCTCGATGGCTTTTTTCACCCCAACGACATCAACGATACGCTCTATCAGGTCCGTTTTGGGCTCCTGCAGCCTGTGTGCTATCTCTTTTGCCACTTTCTCCTCAGGGTCATCCTCTGTGATCTCATACCTGCCCTTAATGTCCATCTCAGCTCTGGGGCCCAGTCTGTCTTTAGCTGACCTCTTCCTCTTGGCATCTTCTCCTGACCTGTCCGCGGACGCCCGGCCCTTCATGTACTCATCCAGCTGGGTATCCAGCATGCTCACCTCTCCATCGTCCTGTGCCTGCATCTCCTTCTCCCTCTCCTTGTCCATCAGCTTGCGAGCCAGGACGAAGTTATAGGTCTCCACATTCCTGCTGGACATGCTGACGTCACCCTCCATGCCGAATATACCCAGCTCTGCGGTGATGGCGTCCTGGCACTGCTCCTGGACCACGGGTCCCCATATGTTGTTCACCTTGCGGCCTCCTGACTCGCTGGGGGCGGGCAGGCGCGTCGGCGCAGGTCGGACGGTGGCGGAGGCAGGAGGCTGCGGAGCGTTGTTCACTTTCTGACGCTTCTTGCGCCAAACAGACGCCTCCTCATCCGACGAGGCCTGGTCACTGTCGCTGGACTCCGCCGTCTTCCCGGCGCTGCGGTAGGCGGCGGCAGGGGGCTGGGCAGCGGCTCTATTCTGGAAGGACTGGCCGCTGAAAGCTGGAGGAACCCGGGGTCGAGTCAGTGGTGCTGCTGCCGTGGCCCACATGTCTGTGTCCGAGCCCGACCCGGAGATCTCGCCATCTTCCAAATCACCGGCCATTGCATCCCCACCATCCGCCATTTCTAGTCCGGAAGTCACAGCAAAGACAAGGAGCTGACTGTTGTTTTAATGCATCAGCTGCTGTCAAGGCCGCTTGTAGCAACAACCGCTAACTGCACTGTCCGCTACCAGCTAAAGCCAGAAGTTAATATTCAACCTGGTGGAGACTCACACGAGACTGGGTTCAACAGGATACACCGTCAGAAGAGGAACACAGCAGCTGATTCTCTGTCCGCTTGTATTTCAGTCGCTGCCCTTTAGAGAACTGTGCGGAGATCAGGTTCACGATCTACATGCAAACTTGAAAGACTCATTCAAGACATTTCGCGCTAACCTAAAGCCCCGCTTCCGCCTTACAAGCGTCAAACCCTTTCAAAATTAAACGTGACCCAGGAAGAAGAACAATGATTACAAAACATATTGTCGGAAATGCAAACATAACCATCAATAAATAATACAAATATATTAAATCTAACTAAGACAAATAATGTTGTATTCATCATATCGTAGAGACATAGAACATTTCACTGACATTTTTAGTCATAAGGAAATTTATTTTTCATTGTAACGCACTATTTAGGACAATTTAATAATTTTTCACTATCACAATATCAGTTGAAAATAAACTTAATTTCCATTTCATTGCCTCGTATTTGAAGTTAGCACCAACATCTTGTATTTTTGTAACCTGTAGTTGTAAGAATATAATAAAATGAAGGTTGATACTTGATATACTTCATGTTTAAACATCAAGTTTTGTTTACATTACTATTTTTGCTTGACATGTATATATTTTTCATCTTAGAAATGTTTATTGATTATCTCGACTTTTCCGGCGGATATTGCTTCAATGAAAACCGCACACGCGCAGTCTGACAGATAAACAACATGGCGGCGTCCGTGCAGCGTTTTACGTCTTCTGGGAGGATTCTCCTCCAAAGACTGAAGACAAACTCTCTAAACCGGGTAAGAGGAGCGTGTCAGCGTCTGTGTTTGTGTTATTTTCTCCCTGTGTGGTTTATCGACGGGTGTCGTTGTAAAGTCTCACGGAGGAGACGCTCTCGGCGTGGTCGGTCAGGTCGAGTGTTTGCTAACGTGTCTGCTAACTTTAGCTAACAGCTGTGACATGCCCGGCGTTTCCAAGATGGACTCTTAAAGATAGTAGAGTTTAAGTTTGGCTTGTGTGCTTCTGTCAAACCCATCGATGACATAGTTACATCAGCTGTGACGTCAGTGTCTAGAAAGTGAAGCGTCATCCTGACTGTTGTTGGATTTGCCCCTGCAGCTCTCAGCCGGATCACACAGACTGTTGGCCACACAGGCTGCCCAGCAGGTGGCGCTAAATGTCCCTGAAACCAAGGTGAGCACGCTGGAGAACGGGCTGCGGGTCGCCTCGGAGGACGCGGGACTCACCACATGCACAGTAAGTTCCACGTTTCCTCTCACACAAGAAAATACACATCATGTTTATCAGCGTTAAAGAATAAACCAGGGAGCTGTGAGGCTTTCGGTATAACATAACATACTGTGATCACTGTAATCTTTGGCAACATGCTAGGTAGAACTGAAACATCACTGTAGTTCAATTCCCAGTGTGAAACTCTGGGAAACTACAAAGCTTTCGAGCGCTAAAAGCAAAGTGAGGTTGCTTTATTTATTGATCATAAATCTAATCATCATAACCATTTGCATTTCTACTTGGATAAACTTGTGCACAGTTTTTCAGAATACTTGATAGCAGATAGATTCGGGTCTCTCCAAGCATCTACACGCTGACGAATTATCTCAGTTCCCAAACATTTACTTCCATCATTACAGAAGTTGAGCTCGTTTCATGTTTATGACGGAATTTGTGGTACAGTAGCAGTTTCCAGTGTCTGGATATAATATGTAAATATAATTCACTGACTTCTTCCAGGTGGGCCTCTGGATAGACGCCGGCAGTCGCTATGAGAACCAGAGGAATAATGGCACAGCACATTTCCTGGAACATATGGCATTTAAGGTGAGATGGGAGCAGTGCAGAAATATTGTTACTACTGTAAACTAGATTCTGTGGTTTGTATTTAATTGGTTCTTATTTACATTATATGCCACAATTATAATAAAAAAAAAAACAGGTCATTGCATTTATAAAGAGCTATTGAGTTCATGTTTGTAGATACAAGGACTCAGGAAAGGTTCCAGTTATACAGACAAAACAGGACCAATCTCACTGCCATCAGCATTACACTGCCCAAGACGCTACTGCTAGATCTGAACAGGGCATAGGTACAGTGACATTGTTTTGGTTGTCAAAATCCAAAAGGGATTACTTAAATCTAATATTAGTGCCTCAGAAAATGAAATAATGTGCCTTGTCTTTAATATTTCAAGTATTTTAAGAGTTTTGTTCATTGCGTATATGTGTATGTCAGGGCACAAGGAAAAGGTCTCAGTTGGATCTAGAGCTGGAGATCGAGAACATGGGGGCTCACCTGAACGCCTACACGTCCCGGGAGCAGACTGTGTACTACGCCAAAGCTTTCTCCAAGGATCTTCCACGAGGTACAATACAGCAGGGCTCAGTACCTCAATGTCAGAGGAACACTAAGGCCTCACTGAGATGTCAAAGTGCCGAAGTAGTAATGAAGAGAGAAACATCCATATCTGTTTTCAAAGAATAGCACATTAGTCTGATGGATTCACCATAAAGGAATGTTCAATAAAGTAAATTATATTACCTTTTTACAGCATAGTAAACTAACACCCTGAATGTAATGGACATCCTGGACAGATTTGTTATTCATATGAAAAAAAATCATAAATCCAGTTTAAGTTTTTCCTGTTTCCTTCTTTCAAGCTGTGGAGATTCTGGCTGACATCATCCAGAACAGTACGCTGGGCGAAGCGGAGATTGAGAGGGAGCGAGGGGTCATCCTCCGAGAGATGCAGGAAGTGGAGACCAACCTGCAGGAAGTGGTCTTCGATTACCTGCACGCCACAGCCTATCAGACCACAGCTCTGGGCAGGACCATTCTGGGCCCCTCTGAGAACATCAAGTGAGTCTGACCCTTCATTTGTAATAATCTGCTGCTAAGCACAGGCTGACATGCGTTGCTTTGTACACACAAAACAAATTACAGTTCTTTCCTGCTTTGAGTCAGTTGTATATTTGTATGTGATGCAGGACCATCAACAGAGGAGACCTGGTGGAGTACATCACCACTCACTACAAAGGCCCCAGAATAGTGCTGGCTGCTGCCGGAGGTCAGAGCTCTTTCTCTCCTCGTTTTGCATTCAAGTGGGCTAAAACTGTTTCTTTGGTATGAGCTTATATAAATAGTTGAGACAGAGACATTGGTCTTAGATTGAATAAATTACCATTAGAGTTGATTCTTCTTGAAATCTCAGTAAACCAGTCATGATTTAATACTCCAGAGAATTGTAACCCCTGGGTTGTTCTGACCGTGTGTATTTGTTCAGGTGTTTCACATGATGAGCTCATCGATTTGGCAAAATATCACTTTGGAAAACTTCCTGGTCTACATCAAGGTGATGCTCCGCCAGTTCCTCCCTGCCTTTTCACAGGAAGTGAGGTAAGGTTAAGTCTTCATGCTCATTGTTCCAGGTTTCTGGGTTCTTTTTTTATGTATTATTTACTTTAATTGTTGCACATTTAAAGAAAACAAGACAAAATCATTAATAGATAACGTGATGATTTCTTTGGAAGGCAAAGTCTTGAATTTATTTTGGTGAAGAATCAGTGTGTCTTACTGTTGTTTCAGATCCGTGTGCGTGATGACAAGATGCCCCTGGCTCATATTGCCATCGCTGTGGAGGCAGTGGGCTGGTCTCACCCTGACACTATCCCCCTCATGGTGGCAAACACACTCATCGGAAACTGGGACCGCTCTTTCGGTGGTGGAGTGGTGAGTACTTTAGTTTGAACAGAAAGACCACAACATTAAAACCTGCCAGCCATGCGCAAAGATGCAATCTGGCAATGGTATCCGTCCTGAGAGATTTGATCACCAGTGGTCAGTGATAAGTGTTCTGTGTTAACACATTTGGCAATGGTGTCTCCTGTGACCACCTTTGATCCGACCTTACACACTCGATCATTTATGTTCACAAAATGTTTTTTACTCTATTTCACAGTGTTTGTTGCGTGTCAGCACAAGCAAGGTGGTTTAATCTAATTCTGCTCATTATCTGTTGTGTTCAATTGTACCAGGATTGAACATGAACTTTTTCACAGTCCTGCTGAATGAGTTTATTTCATACTTTACTGTAAAATCTGCCACAATAAATGCACAGATCCTGCTTCAGTGTTCTCACGAACACTGAACCTTGTTGTTTTTTTGGTCCTGTGTGAATCCAGAATCTGTCCAGTAAACTGGCCCAAATGGCCTGTCAGGGAAACCTATGCCACAGTTTCCAGTCCTTCAACACTTGCTACACCGACACAGGCCTGTGGGGGCTCTACATGGTGTGTGAGCCCGGCACCATCAACGACATGATGCACTTCACTCAGATGGAATGGTAAGAACAAACGCAGTTGAAAGGGTTGGAACCATAAGTGCTGTTATCTAAATGTAAACGTTAAGAGTTGTCTGTTTGCTTCCTGTCAGGATGTCTCTTTGCACGAGCGTGACGGAGAGCGAGGTGGCTCGGGCGAAGAATCTTCTCAAGACCAACATGCTGCTGCATCTCGACGGTAAGACGCGGTCACAGAGTCGTTGTTGATATGAGAACTGTTGTGTCACATGGGTTTGAATATCACATTGTCTGCCGTCTCCAGGATCCACCCCTATCTGTGAGGACATCGGCAGACAGATGTTGTGCTACAGCCGCAGGATGCCTCTGCATGAGCTGGAGGCCAGAATTGATGTGAGTTGAAACAGTTTTATGATTCTAAGGTTAAAAAATCAAATCAGACACTAGGGTAGAACAGGTCTTTTCCGAATCGATTCCAAAGCTTTTCAATTACCTCTTATTGTATGAAAACATTTAAGACATCAGTTAAATTTATTCACCATAGAGGACTAATTGTCACTCCTCATACTTACAAGGAGGGTGAATATTGATGAATTTATTGAGGCTAATAGTTTTGCCAGAACAGTCAAAAACGTAATAACTTTGACTGCACTGGGCACTTGAACATTAAGTCCAAAAAATAAAAAAAAATCTCAATTTTTCTAGGTATCTTAAACGACCCATATTGTGTAAAATACATTTTCTGGGCTTTTACTATTCGTAATTACACTCTGAGGACTTTTCCACTTAGTCCGTTCTAAGAAATATGTTACTGAAAAGTAGCTTTTTGTACTTCCTGCCCCATATGAGCTCTATGGGTTCGTACTCGTCTCCCAGCCCCACCCAGCCGGTACCAGTCCAGCCTCTGAACCCAGCACCCCCATCCACACTGCTGAGCTAGCAGCTTGTTAGCTACCACAGGCTAACCACAACAAGAAACACTGCCAAGACTTGAACAAACATGAGGACAGTGTAACTGACTGTTCAGAAACATCCTGTAGTAACCAACTGTAAATATGTGGCTGGTGTTCAAACATAATGTGACTTTCTGCTGTGTTTACAGCCAAAGATCCTCAAATGTGCCCGAATGAGACCGGTGATAGCTTTTATATCTCACAAGTATAGAATAACTTACACCAAATCCTGTTTCAGTGGTGAATAATCGTTGTTCACCTTTTTAAAAGGAGTTGTGGGAAATGGTTGCAGTATCTTACTCTTTTATTTTTGTCACTTCTCAATAGTCCATTGATGCTGACACCATAAAGGATGTGTGCACCAAATACATCTTCAACAAGGCTCCTGCTATCGCCGCAGTTGGTATGTGGCAAATTCATCGTTTCATGCAAATTGACACATTGTAGAGGCTGACTGCTCCTGAGGTCATGAAGGTTTGAGGTGCTTTGTATAAAATGTATTAAATATTCTGTGCTGGCAATGTCTAGCCTACTACCATACTTGATTTTTTTAAATCCCACTCGTCAACAAAGAATAGGGTCATCCAGGTTCTGTTAACTGTCTCCAACAGTTGCATTTGTTTCTGCCACCCAAGCAGAGAGATAAACACTGGTCTTAAATCTATGCCTGGAGCTTAGCATAATTTAAAAGTGGAAAACTAATTAAAAAGTGACCTGATCACCTAGACTCACGTTATAATAATGAACAGTACCCGTGGTTTTAAGTTGGATTAAGATGTAAACATTTGTTTATTGTGACTTAAGCTTCATTATTCTTTCAGTACTTTTTGTACTAAGGGGTCAAATAAACAGGTTTCTAACACTTATGCCCCTCTGTAAGCTAAATTTGAACCACTTGTTACCTGTAACTGTGAGTACAATATTACTATTGGTAGAGTTGATGCCAGAGCTACAGAAATAAACCACATTTGTTTTGTTTCTGTCTCAGGTCCCATTGAACAGCTTCCAGACTACAACCAGATCCGCAGTGGAATGTACTGGATGAGAACCTGATCACCTTTTTAACTGTACAGCATAAACATATAAAGAGAAACCATATTTAAGTCTTGTCTTTTTCGTCCTTTAATTTTTTATTATAAAATAAAGACCAACACAATAATGTTAAAATAACACGGATACTATTGTCTTTTGTGGTTCTTGTCATTTTTTGCTCTTGGGTGCCACATGTTCCTGAGCAGCTCTCTTTGCTTTAACCATCTCCACCAGTTCCTGTGAGAGAAACAGGGGAAATAGATTAGAACAATGTAGTTACTGATGCTTGTAAATTTGTATTATACAGACATGTTAATTTAATCTAACCTCATAAACATAAGTTAATAGACCATTTTACCTTGTACCGCTTCATACAGTCTTTCTTGTTCCGTCCTGGGACAACAGCAGCGATTTTCTCCCACCTCTCGGCTGTGGTGACTGGGTACGTCTTCAGGGCCTGTTCCAGAAGCTTCTGCTCATCTGTGGTCCAGGGTGCAGCGCTACCGCCTGAGAGGAGCAAACGGAAGACATGGGTTTGTCTGGTAGAAATGATCAGCGTCAACAAACTACAGCAACTTGACTGTTGAAGTAGCACTGATAAGCTGCAACATGCGGCTACAAACTGTTCTCTGTGAAAACACTGGTTTCACAGTAAAGGGGACAAAATGATACATTCCTTGTACAGCACAAGCACTATATTTGTTTTACTTAATGTACAGCTTTCACTGCAAATAGAAAGCAAATGATTGATTCTACTTGGTGGCATACTCCCAAAGTACTGGAAATTTTGGGTCACTTTCCTCCCCAATTATTCTCTCCACTTGTGAAACTGGTTTCAGTCCGTTTATCATATGTTGCAGACACTAAGCTGCTGTATAGATGTACTCACCTTCAAATCTCTCTGAGGGCACAGCGTTGTCTATGGTGGGTGCCACAAACGAGTGCTCCTTCTTGAACTTCTCAAAGGCTTTTTTGTTGATGTCATCTTTCTGTATCGGATCTGAGGAGACGACATGTACACTTTGAGCTCATGGAATTCATTTGCATGGTTACCTGATGATGACGACAGGAGTTTTTGACACTGATGTATTATGAATATTTTAAATGAAATTGCAAAGGCAGCCGAATTTCTCTTCTATGCGAGTTACCCTTTCATTTACTTACTCTTCTGTATATACACCAGTGATCATATTAAAATGCACACTCTTTTTAAGAATGATCAGAGAATATTTTCAAGTCAAAACTAAGTCAATGTACTATGAAATAAAATAATTTGTATTACCTTATGACTGTTTATCATGCCAAACTTTGTGGCTTTTTCTATATGCCTTACAAGACTGTTTTTTCAAACGCATTACTATACCCATTTTAACCCTACTGTCCTATGACATTTTTAAACGTTATTTGTCTCCGTAGGAAGATTTGTTTTGCAGCCAAAATTAAGAGAAGGCATCCATCAAAATAATAACCCACTGACAAAAAGGACCACAAAAAGTGCTAAAATGCTTCGCTATCCACAGTAAATTGGATAAGGCCAAGTAAAACAATTGCAGCTGGAACAAAACTATTTCTGCAGCGGTTTGTTTTACCTTTGGGAAATTCCCCATGTAGAGGGTGTGAGTCATCATTCATAATGGAGCTGCTTAATCACTGTCTGATGTACAGGGACTCCTGGCTCATCTGAGGCATACCAATCCGCCAACTTACTGTACTATGACGTTTTAATGCCTGAATATATTATGGCCTTTTTTAACACCTTACTGTACTAGGACATTTGTATGCCCTCCTGTACCATGAGCTCAGCATAAGTACCTTGCACTTTGCTTTGGCTTCTTAAAGCCTATTGACAGGTCTTAATTAGCATTAATGGTCTACTGTCAGTTGTGAAGCTCACCGAGTCGTTGCATATTCTTGGCTTTGTTAATGACATCTTTGGCCGTCCTCTTCATGCCGCTGGTGGAGTGCAAGTTCATATTATTGGCAATAACTTCCCATCTGGAAGGAGGAGGAAAGATACAGAGTTAATTTTCTTTGTCAGCATACATTTGGAATACATGGCAAACCAGGGCTGCATTATTATCCCGAGTCTTCTATTCTGCCATTCATAACTTGCTGATCTGTCGGTTTACCTGGCGTTGGTTCCAGCAGGGAACAGATTGACAGACTTGATGAGCAGCTGGAGGTCGTCCTGGTTCCAGCCCTTCTCTGAGCTGCCTCCTCCGCCGCTGGCCTGGTCCCCACTGCGAGCTGTCTGCCTCGCCTGAACCTCAGCATCCTTCTCCCTCTGCAGTTGGTTGTTCACCTCCTGCACCTGAAGAAAGACACGCCAACATGTTTTTAAACTTGAGTGCACTTAATACCTTGGTAGACATCCACATGAAGGTGGTGATCATTCCTCTATCAGCTGTTAAATAAGTTAAACAAACATTTCATTTTTTTTTTTACCTGCTTCTCCACAGCTGCCTTGCCGTCTTCTTTTGTGGCCGAGGCCAGGATTTCATTCAGGGACTGAAGACTGCAAACACACAAGCAACATAACATAAAAGATCATCGCAGATTCAAGATGCATTGGGGCCCCAGTGTGCTCAAATAAGTCCACTATTTTTTAAGCATTTAAATTCCTCCAATTGATGTAGGTGACAATACCTCATCAGCTCCAGCCTATCACAAAGCTTCTCCACTTCTTCCATCATCTTCACACTGTCAGACTCATCGTCAGCAAAGTAATTCCAGGTCTGTGAGTGAGGAAAGATATGGAGACAGTTGACAATAGAGAAAATAAGACTAGATTGTACGACTCTTCTGATTTGAGACTTGAAACCACGAAAATTCACCTTGCAGGTCGTCCTGAGTTTCTGTCTCTCCTTCTTGATGGCCTTTTTCTGGATCTCCTTCTCTTTTTTCGCCAGCTGGGCCACCTGCTTGGCCTCCTCTTCCGCCTTCTCCTTTGCCAAACGAGCTGTCTCCAGCTCCGCCTGCCGGGCCTGCCGGGTTCACAGAGAAACACACCGATGAGCAGATGACACCATTTTCAAAGCAAACTTAAAAATAAACCAAACTTAAAACTTGAACATCCATCAGGAAGTAAACACTAGTCAGAGTCAAACTATTTCCACACTAGAGTTGTCTAGCAATATTTTGTATTAATTAAAAGTTTAAAAAGTGTGTATAATATAATAGTAAAATACTGATGATTGTCCTGCCATGGACCCCTTGCTCCTTGTTTAATGATCTGCGTATATTGAGGTGTTTTCAGACATGAAAACACCTCAATTTCGCTTTCACATATGAATAATGAAGCACGAGTTTCTTCAGTAAGACAAATTCCCAGCAACAGGAAAATCTCTGGCTTGTTCCAGTGAGGAGCAAAGCAGCTGGCGGCGGAAAGTTTGAAGTGTCATCATCTTGCCCACAAGTGACTTCTACGGAGGATCTCCTGCTCTGACCTCACCCTGACTGACTGACTGACATTTTCTAGGATGAAGAAACCCTAGAGAAACTCCAGGGCCTCTCATATTCACATCCAGATTTGAGTGCATGTCTGTAAGCAGCTTAAAAGAAAATTCTGCTCTGTGCCTTTGGAGTTGTCTAAGCTTGGCAGCCACTACTAGTGAATGTAGCCAGAGAACTTAACCATCTCCATTTATAGACAGATGGTGGAGTGATTCTCCTGAGGCCTGTTTCATAACAGCGGATGCATCTTGTGAACAACAAACTTAAAAATGTTAAAATTATTTTCAATCTGGTTTCATTGACACCTTTTATTTCCGTGGATGGCTTTGGAGTCTGGGTTCCCACTACTTTTCCAGCACATATCACTTTGAAAGATGAACAAAATCAATACATGACTGGTGTACCCCAGAGTTAAAAATAAAGGTTGCATGAATGAGGGGCTTTATTTTTTTTAACATAAGCCTGAAAAGCACGAATGATGCTTTTAGATGCAACCACTAAAGTCAATACATGTGCAGTGATGTAATGAATGAAGACTTACTCGGTCCTTCTCCTCCTGCTCCCTTTTCTTGGCATCAGCTTTCGCCTTCTTCTCAGATTCCTTCCGGGCTTTTTCGTCGTCTTTGAATTTCTTTATTCTAGGGTCCAAGCTGTAGGCAGTATCTGCAGAGAAGCAATAACACGGATCAATACCACTGATTTTGAGCCGTGAAAATTAAAGACCATTTCTATATTGGTCGAGTTATTTGGGCCTTGTGCAGCTTTGAGATATTTTAGCTGTTAAGTTACATTGTGCATCATGAAATCTCTGAGTGTGTGTCGGCTCTGAGGGACTGTACCAACTAGTGTTCGTAATCTGTTCATCTCCTCCTTCTTCCTCTGAGCTCTGGCAGCTCGATTCTGCTTTTCAATCCACCTCCTCTCATCTCGACTGTAGCACAAAACAGAACATGTCAGTCAGACAAGAGAAGTTAAGACACACAACCTCATACTTGGCTCAGTTGCTTGAATGGCTGTGATGAACGCTAGCTCACCATTCAGCCTTTTCCTTCTCCTCTTCATCCAAGTATGAAAATTCTCTCCACGAGTCAAAGTTGTACCTTTTATAGTAGAAAATAAGAGATTGTGAGTTGGCTGTTTTTCCCTCCTTAAATCTGAAATCAGCATCTTGCTGAATAGTGACCCAAAAAACACCACTTACCAAAAAGTGTAAAAATTATCCACATCTTCAAAAGACGACTCCATGGTTCCGATTTTGGGAACGTGCTTTTTGGAAGACCATCTAGCGTTTCTCTCAAAAATGGGAGCATAGGCTTCAAAAAAGTTGTCTTTGCCTTCATTCTTTGAAGGCACTGCGTTGTCAAAGGTCGGATCCACACTGTCGAAAGCTCTTCTCTTCACAGGATCTGACAGGATTTCTATAGCTGAGGTTCAGACATTGACAAAGAGCAGGATGAGTTTAAGAGCCCAAACATAATGTAAGTGTCGGTGACATATAGCAGCAGTTACATACCTTTAGTTATACAGGTAAAGTAGTCGTTGTCTCCTTCTACAATCTGCTCCCCAGCAGCTTTCCTTTTGTCAGGATGATGCTTCAACACAATGGATTTATCTGTCGAGAAACAGCAGAACGTGGCTTTAATTATTTCTAATCACCAACTACAAATACAACTACATAAGAGCAGGAGGAGGAAGGGTACTCACGAGCAGCTCTGATCTGTTTCTGTGTGGCTTTGTACCTCAAGTGTGGGATGCCGAGGACACTGTAATGATCCTGATTCTGACAAGCCGGAGACAAGACAAAGAGGTTCAATGACTCCTTCCGTGAATGCATTATATATGGACAATTTATGAATGAAACATCACTACATGTTAGTTGTTACTGGAACAATACCTTCCAGTCTTTGGGGTCGAGAGTTCGGAGCATTGGGTACTCCTCCAGTTGAAACTCCTCATCATCTGACTCCTCAGATGACACCTCCTCTTCCTCCAGCTCCTGGAAGGAGGCCGACGTAGTCCTGCTCCTCCTCTTTAGGAAGGCTTCAAGCCACCGCCCCACAGGTTCCACCTGGACCTGCACAGAGGCTGAGGAGGGGGAGAGGAGGTGAAATAAAAATCCCAGAAAAAAAAACATACAGACAGCTCCCGGTCCCATTTAGACAGAATTGTATGAGACGAGAGTAATATGAGCTGGGTGGGGTGTTTCCCTGTCATTGCTCTATGGTGGATGAATGATGTGATGAAGACACTGCCACTGTCTAAGTTAGCTCTAATAAATCTGTCATTTATGTTGAGCAGCTTCTGATGGTTGATCAGTTAAGAAGCAGTACGTTTCATTTTGTGTGTGTGTGGTCCAGGTACAACTCAAGTTGTGGAAACCTATATCATTCTGTTCACACAGTCAGATTATTTGGTCTTGTCTTCCTTATGGGAACATAATGTAAATTATTGAATTTAAGGGTGAAGACATGCTTATGCTGGGTTTAGTAACTGGATATTATGGGTCAGGTAAGATTACGTCTCGGAGAAAATCAATGCAAGTCATGGAGATGCAACTCTGTGTGTGCACCAACTGCAAATGTGGCCTTGGGTTGGGGTTGCAGTTATCTATCTTTGAATCATTAGACTGCTAGAGTATATACATGTGTGTGTCCTTCTAAAAGCAAGCCAGTGATGTCAGTGATCACGTACTGCATTAAAATCAATGAAACAGCAATACAATAACAATACACTGCAGGTGCAGCCTGTTGAACTCGCCGTACTTTACTATGTTACCTGTCAATATTACAGATCAGGTTGAAGCGCATGAGCATTTTCATCAAGATGAGGGATGGATCAGTAGGCTGCTGAGACTAAAGGACACACGTCTGCAGTGTTGGAACATTGAATACGAACTGAAACTAAGCCAAATATCCAGATCTAAACTGAACCATGAATCTTTACACCTCGTGTGAAGCTAACACAGTAGATCCAGGAGCAATGATGACAGTTATGCTTTATGGAATTTAACATCTTTTTACATTAACGTGATGCCTGTGTTCACAAACTCCTCAGTTCCCGTGGAGGTGTTTCGGTTACATTTAGGTCTGACTGTCATAGGTTACAACAGGTAACTTCACATGTTATGTAACTAGCTAACAGGCGCAGTCCACCTGTGAGAGTTCGGCTAATAACAGCAGCTAATGACCAGGACATGACACGATCACACAGAATGACACAGACTAAATTAGCTTGCTAGCACTGACAACATTAGCTTGGTCCTCGCTGTGTGCGTTTTAGCAGCATGCTAACGCCTACAACGCTGCTGGTTTAGCTAGCTCTCCTCCTCTGTGCTCCTTCTTTCTTACCCGCAGCGGTTGCAAACACAAACGTCTCATCACTGTCCAGCGCTTCGAGCAGCATCTTGGAAACAAATTACTCGAACAGTCGGCCGCTGAAATCTGGAAGCTTCCTAAAGTGCAGGGGTTTGATGGCCGCTCATTGACAAACCACATGGGCCTCCACTCACAAGTGCCTGACCGGGAACGAGCTCCGCTGTCACACCGCCGAACGGTCCGTGTAGGGACTGTGGTTCCTCTCCACTCAGGTTCCGCAGTAGGCGCTTTCCTTCACCCGTGTCTACTGTACACTCTGGCATATTAGTATAATTATTTGATAACATCTATGATATAATTATTTATAAGAATATTTTGTTAATGACGATTTTTTTATTTTTATTGTTGGTACTCCCTAAATAAAAGTCCGTCCCATACTTCCGCTGAGTGGCGCACACAAGCGGAAACCCAAAGCTGCTGTGTAATTGTTGAGTTTAGCTGCAGGAGCAGCGTCGTCTCATTGTGGGAAGCAGTTGATTCAGAGGGAAAATGCCGGATTATCTGGGAGACGACCAGAGGAAAACCAAGGACAAGGAGGAAAAGGATGAGGGTCCTATCAGATGTACGTTTTAGTTAGTAGTTAGTTAGATGCTGAAAGGAGTAAAATGTTATTTGACGTCGACATTAGCTTTATTGCTAACGTTAGCTCAGCTCGACAAACAACCCGCTAGTTTACTACTTGTTAAGGTTAAACTGTTGTTCAATAAACGTAATGTTTCATGATGACTGATGCTAAAAAACCTGAATAGGTCATATAGAGTATTTTGTCTTGTATGAATTAAACGTCACGTCTTAGTTCAGTGCTCGCGGCCTGCTGACAGAGTGACCCTTCGCTGATGTTGTTTTTATCCCCATCACAGCTTTGGATGAAGGGGACATCGCGCTGCTGAAAACATATGTAAGTTGGGATCTTTCTTTTGAAATTGTTCACACTCGCAGTATCTTTTAAATTTCTAAGTAGCAACTTAGTTGTGTTTTTGCTGTTTTCTCTCCAGGGTCAAAGCACCTACTCTAGACAGATCAAACAAGTGGAAGATGACATCCAGCAACTGCTCAAGAAGATCAACGAGCTGACAGGTGGGGGTTGGATCCAACAACTCACTTCAAATGACACCAGAGATGACACTGTGGCCCCATGTGTGTCCCGACAATGACACACATGGGGCCATTTTTTTTTTGTGTCATTATGCATTTAATGTCTGATGTTTTTTTTGATTTTACTATTATTTGCTTTGCCAGGTATTAAGGAATCAGACACCGGTCTGGCTCCACCTGCACTCTGGGATCTGGCTGCTGACAAACAGACTCTGCAGAGTGAACAACCTCTGCAGGTGGCAAGGTACACCAAACTTGGTCTAAATTAGAAAAAACAAGATTAATCAAAAATATTTCTGGACTTTTCTTCCTTTTTGTGTATGTCCTGCGTTAATGATTATGAATGCAACTGGATACCTGCATCTAAACTAAGGGTTAACATTACCTTTCCCTGAATTTTTTTCCTCCTCACAGATGCACAAAGATCATCAACGCCGACTCCGAGGACCCAAAATACATCATCAATGTCAAACAGTTTGCAAAGTTTGTGGTGGACCTGAGCGACCAGGTGGCTCCAACTGACATTGAGGAGGGCATGAGAGTCGGGTGAGACATACGTATTAGTGTATTTGATATAGTATCAAATATCATCATCACATTTATCTATTTGAGGCGTGTGGTAATACAATCCGCTAACCATCACTTCTCTTTTGCTTGTACAGTGTTGACAGAAACAAGTATCAGATCCATATTCCTCTACCTCCCAAGATTGACCCCACTGTCACCATGATGCAGGTATGGATTCACCGCTGGACACGTATAAACATTTTAGTTGTGAAGTTTTTCGATGTGAAAACTCTGAATTGCCCTGGTAAATGTTGCCCTTTCAACCATTCAACAATACCCTTTATCCAAATGTTGCACTGTAGGTGGAGGAGAAGCCGGATGTGACGTACAGCGATGTTGGTGGATGTAAGGAGCAGATTGAGAAGCTGAGAGAAGTTGTTGAGACCCCCCTGCTGCATGTAAGTGTTTACGAGTGCTTGTCATCAATCTATGGAAAGTCTCTTCTCTCAACCGCTTCTTGTGGAAGAGACTATATAAACACACTCAAACACTTGTATTGTTTGTTTTCTTCTCAACAGCCTGAGAGGTTTGTCAATCTGGGTATTGAGCCTCCGAAAGGTGTCCTGCTCTTCGGGCCCCCCGGAACAGGAAAGACCCTGTGTGCCCGTGCTGTGGCCAACAGGACTGACGCCTGCTTCATCAGAGTCATCGGCTCCGAGCTGGTGCAGAAGTATGTGGGAGAGGTAAGAAGAGCGTGGCAGTTAAAGTGTAGCTGTTGTTTAGATTGTAAATGTGGCCTGATTTAAAGACCCACTCCCTTTGTTTCTCTTCTTTGTTTCTAGGGAGCCAGGATGGTGCGTGAGCTGTTTGAGATGGCCCGCACTAAGAAGGCCTGCCTGATCTTCTTTGATGAAATTGATGCCATTGGAGGTGAGTCCTACCCACAATGCCCAATTATCTAATGTGTGAAAATATTTTTCCTTAAAAAAATGGCCAGAACAGATCTTACATGAGCACAGCATGTAGACTTGTATAATTTTGTGTAAAGTTGGCTTCTTTCCTGTCATTAATCACTGGTAGCCATTTTAAAAACCAGTGTAGATAAAACACCAATCAATTTTAATGAGATGAATATAGTTGTATAATACTTGTCCTTTGTGCTTGAACTCCACAGGTGCTCGTTTTGACGATGGCGCCGGAGGAGACAATGAGGTGCAGAGGACCATGTTGGAGCTCATCAACCAACTGGATGGCTTCGACCCGCGTGGCAACATCAAAGTTCTAATGGCCACCAACAGGCCTGACACCCTGGACCCGGCCCTGATGAGACCCGGGCGTCTAGACAGGAAGATCGAGTTCAGCCTGCCCGACCTTGAGGTGAGTGCTAGGTGTTATCAAAATACTCAGACATATTTACTTTTTTTTAACGTCTCAACCTTACAACTTTACAATTTGTGTTATTAAGGGTCGCACACACATCTTCAAGATCCATGCCCGCTCTATGAGTGTGGAGAGAGATATTCGTTTTGAGCTGCTGGCCCGCCTCTGTCCAAACAGCACTGGTAAGACTGGCATCAATCGCTGACATCGTCTGTCTTCATTAGACTCAAATTCTCACTTTGTTTCCACTCCTCAACATCTCCTTCCTCTATTTCCTTATGTCAATACCTTACCAACGTCTGTAGCTCCATTTTATCTATTGTCCCCCTTTCTTCCTGTTGTAAAATGTTTGTTCCAGAGTCTCAGGAACATTGATAAACATTTTGGCAGTAAATAAGCAGAGTTTTTTTTCTCATTCGTTTTTAACACATTTAATCTGTTCATTGGTAGTTTTACAGGAGTTAAAATCTAGTCTTGTACACTCTGCAGTACTCATTTACGACCACTAGGGAGCACTGTGACATCGTTCTTACGCGTTCAAGGCAATACCATGTATCTCCAAATGACTTGGGTTCGAGTTTCTCTGATTAACTGAAGGTTTAAGTGTCAATGCAATTCATTCTCCGTTTGTATAAGGTAAACTTTATTAGGACCCTTGTTTTTATATCTAAACAGCTTTTCATATACTGAAAACAGAGGCTTTATATGTTGTTTTTTTTTCTATTACAACCTTAAATCTGGAGCAGATGTAGACCTGCATTAAAAGCTTGTTCCTGTCTTGTTAAAGATATAGCCACAGAATTATCTGATCATAACTCTGGAAACTCCCATCTGAGTGGCTGGCTGCGTGAACTTCTGAACTTCCTGTTCGTCCTCAAACACAAATTAAATGTGTGTTTCCTGACAGGCGCCGAGATCCGCAGTGTGTGCACAGAGGCAGGCATGTTCGCCATCCGCGCTCGCAGGAAGATCGCCACAGAGAAGGACTTCCTGGAGGCCGTCAACAAGGTCATCAAGTCCTACGCCAAGTTCAGCGCCACCCCCAGATACATGACCTACAACTGAGCGCGAGTGTGTGTGTGTGACTTTCAATGTTTGCGTTCCACCATCAAAGAAGCAAAACAAACTGCGAAAAATATTGTTCTTTTGTTGTCGGTTAAAAATAAAGTTTATTCCAGAGTTAAGTCTCAATTCTTTGTTCAGTATTGTCAAATGACCTCAAGGCATCCTGTGTTTTACAGTAACAAGTTTAAGAAGACACTTTTTTCTAAAATATGACCATCACAATGTTTAACATTAGTGTTGACTGTAATGCAAATGTACTATCACAAACATAATACCATAAATTGACTCATTTACAGTTTTGCTCGTTTAAATACACAATTACACAAATACAGCAGAAAATCTTAGACACACATTTAGCATCAGAACCCAACTTCTCTTCTACTAGCACATTTGAAACCAGCAGACTGGACTCTTACAGAAAATACTGACAATGTCACTCATACAGCAGCAGTTTACTAAATACGTAGTCCTCCCAGCAGAGCAGTGACAACTTCAATAGATCTACAGATATGTTAGTCTAAATAATTTCCTCTGGAGAGAAGATGAACGACAAATGAGGCTGGAAACTTGATCCCGAATGTGTGAGTGGATAAAAAATCTTATGGAACTTCACCATCTCGCTGCTTAGGGCACAGGAGTGCACCACATGAAGGAAAAACCTGCAGCACCATCACACATTGATTAAGTTCATCTCCACTGCGACATCTTTCCCTTTCCCGGTTGTGGCACCACCCACATTTCCAGACCAAGTCAGAACTGCTGATCTGTTCTTGGCCGCAGGTGTCGTCTGCTATCGGGCCAGCTCATTGGCCGGAGCAGCTGTGGGGCGGGGACTAGTGCAGTGCAGCACGGCGTCGTGGACTGTGGGGAACACCATGTCTGTGGTCATGTCCCCGGTGAAGAACTGTAAGGTGTCCAGGTCAGCCAACACCACTCCTTTCAGAATAAAGCACAGATTGAAAAGACAGAGTCAGACAAGCTGTGTTCTTACAAGAGTATTTATGTTAACCCATTTTTAACGAAGGAATGTAATCGCAGGCCTCCTGCAAAAATTGTGAAAGAGCTTCAGTGTGACGCCACCCTCACTTAGTTTGTTTCTCATTGTAATAATACTGCTGCTGAGACCTTAGACGATCTTTACAAGCAAATGTTGCCAGTTCACTGAGGTAAAACCTGCTGCGTGTGGCCTTATCACAATAGTTCTGCAGTAAATCCTTATGATCGTTTTTTTAATGAATACTTTTTTCTCATCTGTGGTATGGCAACAACATTCATGAACCCCTTTCTGTCAGGGCAGTTTCTCTTCAAACTAAAAGCACAACGTTTGCCTTGTTGCTGCAATGCCTTCTATTGAGCTGAATTACAGAGCTTTTATTTTGTTAAGTTGTGAACTTGGGCCCGAAGAGTGTGTTTCTTGCCAGACAGACCTCTAAAATAGCTGACTTACAAATGTCTGCAACAGTAACAGACGCTGAGACAATTATTCAAACATGTATATAATGGAACTAAACTAATTCTGTTGAATTTTATGAAAAATACACTGATTATAAAGTCTTCACTGCTGATAAACCAGATAGGATGAACACCAAGCTTTCCAAACTCACTATGCACCATAGACTGTTAATAAAAAGTGACAGTATAAGTCAGAACTGTTTTAAGAGAACTCACTAACAAGGAATCATTCGGAAGTAGCTCCAGATTATAAACAAGGATCAAGAGTTCAGGCGCAGCACGAGTGAATCGAAAGTGAGAGATGTGAGAAGTTCCCACATCACTTTAAACTTCAAGCTCGGAGTCATAAAACCTTTCCTGCCTGCAGTGATCAAGTGAGTGACTGATACAAAACGTAGTGACAGTTCCTGTGATTGTCTAGAAATGTGGAGAAATATCCTGATGACTTACGGCTGCAGGCTGCTATCACCACCTGCACATCCACTTCTGCGTATTGCTTGATGACCTGCAGACACACAACACACGCTCAGTGACTGAAAGTGACATGAAGTTGTTTAGACATTCAAGTTCTACAGAAAAAATATACGACAAATTCTTCCGATGAAACAGCAGGGGAGTGAAACCTACACAAAACGTTTCCTCCTGACGTGATGACAAAAAGAGATAGGTACCTGTTTGATGGCTTTGGCTCCCACAGAGTCGACGAAGGAGACAGGCGTCCAGTCCAGGACGATGGAGTGGACGGTGCTGGGAGATTTAAGGTGGACCACCTCTTCTGTGTTTGATTCGGCGCTGCGGTCCCCTGATGGTCCGTTCCTGTGCTCCTCCAACAAGTGGTTATCGGACAAAGCCTCATGAGACACTTCCTGATTCTTGTACTACAACCAAAGAAACTGCATTTTTACGAAGGGATTTCAACAAGTCAAGGACTCTCAGGTTAGTTATGTGTTAGTTGTTAGTTGTGTGTATTTCCAATGGCTCTATATTTTTTGGGTTGCAAATCCGTCTCTTTCATTTGAACAATATAATTTAAAATGCCTTGAAGGTATTTATTGAAATTGGGCATAAATGGTAATTTGGACTCAAGGATAAATTCATTAGAATTTGGTGTTCAAAAGGTCAAGGTCAGGGCTGCCGAAAATGTATCATGTTTTTTGTCCTTTTGAACATGATATTTAAAGTCTTAGGAAATCAGATTTATTAATATCCAAATTCTAGACATGGTCCTTTAAGTATTTGGAAGCTTTGTAAAGCTCAACAGGCTGACATGTATTTCTCCTTCACTATTACTGCAGGTGAACACTGGGGATCGTGGGTTGGGTTAATTAAATGTTCTACATAGATTTCATTCCATCTTGTCACAGAAGTTGTACACAGACAATCCCTGTAATTCAATCACTTCCTTTCAAGTCAACTAAGGCCTTGGAAACATGGTCTGTAAAAAAACTGCTGAGGTTGTTTTTTCTAAATATCAAACATGGGAAACAGGATTTACACAATCCCCTGAGTCAACAATTTCAACGTGATATACCAGTCATGCTTACACAGTCCACAAAGCTGACAGAGCACATATTGACTCACCTTGACACAGATAGTCAGGTCAGCGTTGTGGTTGCCGTTTGCCTTCTCCTGTTTTTTCCTGGCTTTCCGTGCAGCTTGTAGGTTTTCAGGGCTCACTCCCGTCTGTGAAGACATCAACATCACGGTGAACGAGAGGAAACTTTTCAAAGTGACAATAGGTTGATGTTGTACTGTTCCTCGTTGAGGGTCTTACACCTTGCTCAGCACAATGAGATTAAGATACACAATGTAGATATATGAATATGGGTTTTACAAATACAATTTGATTATTAATAATCCACATGGTTCTAATGAGTGAATACAGTTAGATCATGGGAGATGCTATGTGCACAACTATACAGATCAAAACAATATAATAACTAGGAACACGTAGCTGAAACTAAAACCGTCCAATATGTTTACCAAAGTTAATTTTGGAAATGAGTGGATCAAACCGTCAGATCATTTGGGAGGATGCTGTTGAACTATATTGTGTTTGTGTTAGGCAAACTATATTGTATTGTGCAAAGATGTGTGTCTGTTACTTAGAACAACCCTCATTGAAATAAACTAGAGCAGTTGCCTTTTAGCTTGACCTGTGTTAATGCTCTGGAGCTACTTCTGAATTATTCCTTATCGTCAGTAGGCTCCTCAAAACAGATCTACAACACACTGTCACTTTTTATTCTTTGTGCGCAGTACGTTGTGGCAGAGCTTTTTATAAACAGTCTATGGTGCATTTAGAAAACTTTGTGTTACCCAACTTTACAAAAAAAACAAAATGCTCTGCATTTCAGGTCAATGTATGGCATTAGAGCAATACAAGTTGTGTTTTACTTTGAAGAGAAGTTTCTAAAGGAAGTGATTCTATGAATGTTGCTGCCATGACGGAGATCAGCACCCACAACACGTGCAAATGTCTGTGTCAGACCAATATGGTGAAATAAAGATTATTCAATAATCCAAATGATGTGGCGGGCCAGATATTATATTGTATTAGCTGACTAGCTCTGCTGTAGTTTATTAGAGGACAAAGAAGGCACACTACCCCACACCCACTGACTTCTGAAGAGGATTGGTCACCGGTTTATTAAATTTGTATTAATATTAAATGTATATTCCGTCCAAATTGCACCAAATCTGACACTGCACTTCGGTGGGCGTTAACCAATACATTTACCAAGTGTGAAGCAGATCAGATCAAAGGTTCAAAGATTTACATTCCACATACAGAAGTTTGTGGAATTGGGTAGATTGTACAACACAATAGAGACTAGATCCTTCAAAACAGCGGAATCTAAACCTCAGTGTGGACACAACATTGGTCAATTCTAGATATAAATAGGCGACGCATACACACACACAATGGATAGGATTACCTTCTCCTTGAGGGAATTCACATAAAGGTCACTGTTGGCAAAGTAGATGGAAGCATTCAAGTGGAAAATCTTAATCCCCTCATATTCAACTGCCTGGGAACAAAACACAGAACAAAATCACCTGTTAGGAATTTTTTATCCTGCGTTCAGACTGAAGAGTTGTTGTATTTTTTGTATATCCCACAGACTCACCTCCTCATACTCATCCACATCACAGTACAGCCCAGTACCCGGGACATAACCCAAAACTGCACTTTTGGAGCTGAAAGACAAGAGAAGGGAAAGAAATTTCCCTTTTGAACTCAAATCTTCAGCGAGGATGATCAGAGCATCTCCCAGCCCAAATTGTCTGCACATCTTATGAAACATGAGATTAGGTGTATACAGCAAATAAGGGGAATAAAGACACCTGTCATCAGTACCTCTGTGTTCTGTAGATGACTGTTAGTATGGCAAACACAATGGCCACCAAGAGGCCAAAATCCAGGCCCAGCAGCACAGACGCTACGAATGCTACCAGCCAGATGACCTGAGAGAGAAAAGGGAAGAAACAGAAATAAACTAACAAGCTGAGCTTTTATCGTATGATCTCTATGACTTTTACTATCTGTACATTTAAAAATGTTTTACTCTTACTTTTATTGAAAAGTGCTATACAAATGAATTTATTATTATAGAGAAAGTAGAAACAGCGTCATCCTCTCTTCCTCCTATGAGAGGGAACAAACTGGCACACACCACAAGTGACCAAGGCTCACTGCATCTTATTTGCCTAAAGTGATGGTAAGAGGAGTTCAATGATCTACTGGCGTTACAGTGCGACAAATCTAACATCACATCATGCTAATCTTGACATGTTTTTTTCCCAGGCTGAACAATGATTAGATTAGATCGTGCTTAACTGACAATGTCCCTTTTGAAATGTGTCTTGCGTCACAGGTAAACTCTGTTACAGAGCGTACATAAACAAAATGTTAAAGTACAGTGGCAGTAAACAACAGCTGCTGATGTCACAGTGTGCTTTGCTCATGGTAATGAGGCTATTTTGAGTGAAGAGGCTCATCACAGTTTAAATCACATCCATATAGAACCACAGCGGAAAAAACACACAAACAAGACCTGGACCAGTTTGTTTGTGCATCTTCAGGTTTTCATTGGCTGCTGTCTGAGGGGCTCGACTGCACAGTGACATTCCTGATGTTAGGTTTAATTTCAACACACTGACCAGCTCGATCTTAGTGGTCCTCCACAGATTAGGAATGTCTCTGAACTGTTTGAACATCCCCAACAAGTTGACCATGATGATGGCAGCCAGCGCAGTCTGAGAAAGACATCGAAAGACAATAGTGAACAGAGCAATGTAAGAACACATTTAAAAAGTCTGGCAGTCCTCTGATCGCATCAGGTAACACATGCAGTTTTACTAGTTTTAGTGACTTGGAGGCTGTATCGGTGCAGCTGTCAGCCGTTGTTCAACAGACTGATAAGAAGATGAAAAATGCGTGCAGCTCCACCTGTGATGGCGAGCTGCCACACAGGAAGCTGGAAGTTCTGCTCCATCAGCTCCACAGTGGCACCCACCTGAGGGAGTGGCTGGAACACAAAACCAATGGCAACAACCACCAGCAGCACCACAAGAGACGCCAGCAGCCCCGCGATCTGAACACACACACATACACACAAAATGATCAACATCATCTCTTCGCCTAATCAAAGTTTACAATCCAAATTGTGTGTGTTTGTGTGTTACCTGTGTTTTCCCTCCTGTGCTCTCCTGCACCAGGCTTCTTGACATGGAACAAGAGACGACGAAGGTTTGGAAGAAAGAGCTGATGAAGTTACACAGGCCGAGGGCAATCAGCTCCTGAAGGTAGAGCAAGTCATTCAGGTAAACCAATCAAATGCAATTAAAAAGGTCCAGTGTGTAAGATTTAGGAGAATTTGCAGACATGTTATATAAAATAAGGGTTAGGGCTACGAATTGTTGTTTTCCTTACTCAAGAATTGCCCTTCATATTAAATACTGTATAATTACATCAGGAGTGGGTCCTCTCGATCGTCGTGTTTTTTGCAGGAAAAACAGGACAAACTGAGTTTTTATGATAACAGAAGGCTATCACAGGTTTTCTTTAATGCTTGGAAGGGAAGGGTGAAACTGTTCCTCTTGTTAACCACAGGAGGAAATGACCGCAAAAAATCTACAGAGGCAAATGTTGACACAAGAATCTAGAGCAAACCACTGTGATCTCCAGTTATCCTGCAAAGTCCAGTACAATAGGTGTCGGACATTAATCTCTATGAATAGATTCTGATTCTGATTGTGCAGAATTTGTAGCTGGGGTTGAAAAGTGTCCCAGTTTGACCAGATCAAAAGTCCTTATTGAGAGGTGGCACACATTGACCCAAATGCATTGGCTGTTAGATTTTTTATTTATCAGCCTTTACATGCAGAAAGCTGTTAAAAGAGATCAGCAAAGCGTCGTCTGGAACTCAAACTACAAAAGCACCAATGTTTGTGTTGAAATGGTTGAATCGTGTGGTCGTCCAATGGGCTCAGAGACGTTTAGAGCTCAACATGGGATTTTCCTTAACATGTCAGATACTGTATCATACGACATATAAACTCTGCAATAAGGGTTAGGTAGACCTGTATTTATTTTGTCTAGTTTCTCAGTCATTGAGTAACGTGAACCAAAAACAAAGCATAAACAAAAAAACAAGGTCTTTTGTTTCCACTGTGGTTTCAAACAGACAAAACATAACTTGGTACAATAATTTGCTGGTTACTGAGATAATCTAGAGCTGCCATCAGACCTGCACTGAAGCCCAGACATTTTCCAGATTTTCTAGTCAACTGCTCCAAATATTTTACAGAACATTTCAGAGAATGTCCGAGTGAGCACACGTGAGCAGAGCGAAGGAAAATGTCTGCTAACAAGCTAGTGAGGCATGTGATGAATGCAAAACTGGAATTATACAAATATCTAAGCATAAAACAGATACACTGACAATGACCTCAACTTTGAAAGACAAAGAGACCTCAAGAGCCTTGGGTGATAAGGGCCGAGGCTGGTGCCGATGTTCGGTAAACATATTGCTCTACCCAGAGGCCACCACTCGTCTGAAATACACCTTGGGATACACGGCCAATCCGAGATTGTGGTGACATGGACAGTAGTGATCTGCAATTAACCAGCAATACATCCCTTATACCTCCACTGTCTTGAACCAGCAACCTTTGACCTGTTTCATGTCCTAGTTTCATGTTTACACTTAAAAATTTGAGGATTAACATGTATACATAGCATAAAGTTCGCGTTCAGGTTTATCCTTAACCTCAGAAAAGGCAGACGGTAGCCTGGTTACATAATTGTGGCCAAACATGCTTATCCATCACAGAATTCATTGTGCCGGAACATGTGAATTTTCCGGGGGCCTCTCAAACGTCTGCACTCACCTGGTTGCCGTCCACACTGTACCCATGCTTCAGGGCAAAGGTCTTAGCAAGAGAGATGTCCATTGAGAATCCCACAATCGCTAGAGCAAAGGAGTCTGTGATCAGATTGGGTAACAGAGAGAAATCTGGGGCAGCAGGGGGGAGAAGCCTGAGGACACATAAAAAAACATGTGTAATACATCCATCCCCATGTGAAAATATGTTTCGACTGAGATGTTATGAGGTCATTAAGATCCTAAAAATTCCCTTGACGATGGAAAACTAGCAACCTACCCTGTGGGTATGTTCCCAACAATATCCACCTGGTAGTCTGCCGACAGCGACAGGCCATACGAGACGCCGGTTGACACTATGACGATGATAATCTCTCCAGGAATGGGGATAGGCAGTTTCTTTTTGAAGCGGTCATTCATGTCTTTAATAGAGTACAGGACAATGACACACGCAAGGCCCAGGAGGAGAGTGGCGACGTTGGTGCTGGTGATGTCTGTGAATACCGCCTTGGCACTCTGAAGTATGAGAGAGAGGAGAGTGTAACCAGTTATGATAAATTTAAGTAAACAAATTAGTCCCAAGCCACCTACAACAGTCGTCTGAGTGATCAGATGCTGATCACTGCCAGAAATCCCTCTAGAAGAAATCAAACTCACATAAATAACAGAGAGGGGTCCGCTAAAACGCTGTGTCTTCACCCCCAGCAGGTACTTGATCTGGGAGATGAAAACATGCACGGCCGCTGCTGTCGTGAAGCCTCGCACCAGAGGCTCTGTGAGGTAGATCGCCACGAAGCCAAACCTGAGAAGACCGAAGACGAACTGGAAAAAAAAGGAAACCAAAATAAAGAAAGAGGTAAGGGGATAAGGACTATCTATTTAGCTTTGGTTCAAATAAAAACTTCAATGGTGATTCAGACATCCTGCTGCTTTGTGTAAATAGTGATTTGAGGAGGCTGGATCCCTTCATTGTGATGTCCTAACTAAATAGCAGACACCCTGTGGGGAATGAAGGCAGCTTATGAATGTGCGGGTTGTTTGAATGCTGACCTGGATGATTCCCACCAGGGTGGTGAGCATCACGGCCACCTGAACCCTCCTGGCATCACGAGCATCCGTGTCAACGATGGCAGACATGTTGGATCCATTCACAGGCAGGAGTTGAAACATCGAGTCTGGGGCCTCCCTCACGGCAACACCCCCGATCATCAGACTTATAACTGCAAAGGTTCCTAAAGAAGACACACACAAAAACATATTGTGTTATAAAAGAACAGCCTCACCAAAACCATGTGTGTGGCATCAAGACTGAATATTATCATGTACAGTACAGTAGGTCTTTGAAGGAACAGGCAATGTATCCAGGCACTAACAGCAATTATACCCAATTGTTCGGAGCTGACATTTAAAATGACTATAACTAAACTGTAGAGAACAAAGTAGCCATGTTTGTGAGAAGCTGGGGGGGGGTGTCATAATCCTGCTGCTCATGTCAGCTGAGCACATGGAGAGCACTTCACAACACTCGCTGTCTTGAAGAGACCCATTCATTTAGATCAGGATCCTCATCGACTAACCTAACATCATAGGATTGGAATTGTGGGAACCGTTGGATTTCTCTATATATATATTTCAGGTCTTGACCTTATTATGTTATGATTCTTTTATTATTATTATTAAAATGGCACAAAAAAAATATTTCCTTAAAATACAACGGCAAATGTTGATGGTACAACGAAGCATCTAAACTGTGGCTGCTGCCAAACCTTCTGGCTATCATCTGTCACAATGTCTATGACTGTGACAGAGTAGGTACAGTGCACAAGTTATTCATCACATCAATAATAATAATTATGTTATTGTCTATTATTGGCCTTATGTCTATACAATGCCCTTTCAATGCTCCTTTTTTCAAATAATCTATGTTACTTTGTTAATCAAGCAAACAACAAAAAAGTTCCCCTATTTTTTGGCCATTGACAAATGAAAACAATATTTTTGCACAGTGACAAACACTCAGTTAATTAGGAACACCTAGCTAAGATGAATACTATTGAATCCAACAGTCCTGCAAAAACCCCTTCCATCAGAGTGTAATGTTAAAGCATAAAGTCAACCATTAAAATAACTGGCCAAACATCCGAAGCACCTGATAATATTATGCAGCACAGTTCGACTGCAGTTCAAAGCAGCTGCATCTGTATTATGAGGCGTAGGAAAGAATTAGAAGAACTTTGTCAAAGGATCAAGTACAATCAAACTTGTCTAATCTTAATCGGACGTCAGTCATCTTTTATGGCCTTCAGGACAACTTAGCCGATCAACCACACAATCAAATATCACCATCCTTTGTCAAACATTGTGTCTTAATTAAACTTAGCTCTATATCCAGGCTTGGTGCTGAGCACTGTCAGGATTTCCAGGGGACTGTGGGGTCATGCACTTCAAAGTGTGAGTATGTGTGTATAAACCCCTTTGCGTAAACAGGTCATCTTTCCCAGCACTTGAAGAGCAGCCCAGTTATTGTCAGCCAGAAGTTAAGGGATCATTTCCAGAGTAACTTGTGATTGGATAACATTTTGAGAAAAGGCCATTTTATAGAGCAACCACCTGCTTCCTGTTGTGCATTTGTTACGCTGATCAGATAAGTTCTTTAGTTTGAAAAGGTGAAGCAGGTTTAGTTTATTATATGCTGGTCAGAGGGAGTCATAGGTTAGGGCTGAAATATGAGCTGGCCTGGAACAGTCACAGAGATGCCAGGGTGTGGAGTGAGTTTCACCATCCCACTCCTCGTGTCTGCTGAGGACATGGTGATTGCAGAAGTTCCTGAACTTTCCTGTTACACTGTTTATTTAAGTGTCTTTTAAAGTTAACACTTTGGACACAAACACAGAATTTGAACACCTCAGAGTTGGGCCTTGCAGCTCGATGGCCGTATCCATAGTGTTGCCATGCAGCCATGTTTCAATGAAAACAAATGTGCTGCAGTTTATCAGCTCACGCTGGGTACTGAACCTGTCAGGCTCCTGGAGACAATGGCAGCTGTAATTGAGTTTCAGCTTCATAACATGTGCTCTTTTGGCAGCGCCATGGCAACCAATTCACATGTACCTTCCGCCTTTTGTTCACGATAGCACAGTGTCACATACAGTATATATCCGTCAAGTGCCTTTCTAAAACCTGTTTGCATGATTCTATTTTCAAGTACAACCACTTAATTGAATTTGCCAGCAACAGTTCTGCTTTAAACCAACACGATCGTGCCATTACTTATAAACATTTATGAATAAATTTTGTAGCATCAAGAAGTCCAAAATTAGACATCATTGCAATGTGTGCTGTGCAGGAACAAAAAGCAGGCACAGCAATAGTAACTTAGGAAGCTGGGGCTTCAGGAGTGATTATCTGTTAGATGCATCTGCAAAACCTTTTGTTGTGACAACAAACATTGAACATAAAATATTATCTTTCCAGGACGACACTTGACGACATGATGTAACACCAAAAAGTCTCCATACTGGCACCAAACACAGCAGGAGGAGATGTATGTCTGTATGAGAACCTTTTGGTTGATTTCTCACCTACTGATATGTGTCTGGAAGTGCCAAAGAAGGTGTAGAGCAGAACAGGGTAGAAGGAGGAGTACAGACCATAAACTGGGGGCACAGCTGCCAGCATAGCATAGGCTAGACCTGTGGGTCGGGGAGAGAAGAGAGAGGGAGAGAGCTGTAAATAAACATTTCCAGTGACCGAGTGATTGCATCACAACCTCAGAGCAGTGGATAAACCAAAACAATGACAGCATGAAGCAGCAGCAGCCGCTCGGGAGTCAGCAGCTGCTCCTTCACACTGTTTAACCCTTGTGTCATAGCAGAGCTGGAGCTGCGGGACACTGACCTTGAGGGAGCTGCACTATTCCCGTGCTGAGACCTGAGACCACATCTGAGAATAAGTACTGCTTGACTGGATAGGACGGCAGCCATGTTAGGATGGGCATGGAGCTCAGAGCCACTGCCTTGGCCTTAGCTGAAGAACACCTACATAATAAAACAGAAGATTCAGCACTGCATTAGTTTGTGATTTAAGAAAAAAATGTCAATCTGTTCACACACAATCCCAGAATGCATTTATATATTTAACCACACAGAGTGCCTCTTGGGATTTCTTCTCTCATCTGACACCTGAGCCCAGGTGGCACATATTAAGGTATGACATAAGACATATTTCTAGATGTACCACCCTTTTCACAAATAGGTAGAATGATATGAATGATTCATATGAATAAATAATAAACATGGACTCACAGCACACCCTGTCATTAGATTGGTTGTTTTTTCCGTTTATAATTGCATACAATTTGCATAAAGCTTACCTGCCTATTTAACAAAAACAGGCAATCATAATATATATGATGGTTATGCTTCCCAAAGAATGATACTTCAGATAAACATCTTTAAGACGGATCAATCACATCAGAACAGCACAATATTAATGTTATTTTTATAGATTTAATCTCTGTACAAACAATTCTTACAAGTTATATATGACTCACTATTTAGATCAAGATTGTCGTCACAGAATAAATCATTAAGTACATTTGTCAGCTTAATCTTACCTGAAGTGATTTGCCAGCCGCTCCTTGAAGGTGGTGGAGTTTGTTTTGCGGCTGAGAAGCTGCGACCGGATGGAGGTTTCATTATAGACTGGACGTTCTATCCTGTACATCAGCGTCGGGTCTGCATCCTCCCTGGCTACAGCTCCATCCTCCCTGGCTACAGCTTCATCCTCCCTGGCCACAGCTCCATCCTCCCTGGCTACAGCTCCATCTTGCTCCATGTCCACAGGCAGGCTCATGGTGTTAAATCAGAGTTTATGTCTTTCCAGTATTTATTATGTCCCCCACTCACTCGTCTCCGTCATTGTCCTAGACAGTGTCTTGTTGATTCCTTTAAAGTCTCCGACTTCAATCTGTCTGAACTTTATGTTTTCTGCTCCTGGGGCAAGAACAGACAAGATACGGCGGTTATCATTCCAATAATGACTGTTTGCCTTTTGCTTCGCTACTATTAAATGATAGCAAGATGATAACCCAGCAGGCCTCTGTGTTGTGTACACTTTTGTGCTGATAGCGAAAGAATACAGTAGGATTTGCAAGGCCTCCTACTTTAGTAAATATATTATCTGACGTACAGCTAATGCAAATATATACTTTGTATAATATGTGATCTATTATTGGGAAAGAGTTTGTCTGAGAGAAATAAATTAACTAATGACAGTGCCACTGAGCAGACATTTACCTTTTATAACTTTCAAAATGAGAAAGATGCACTTCTGGTGTTTTTTTATGATTTCTATCATCATTCTGATTTCTTGTTGTTCTGGGTTTGTACCCTTATGGTGGAATGCACTTATTGTTAGACGCTTTGCACAAAAGCATCAGCTAAATGAAATGTAATGTTAAGTAATCATTGGAAAATGAAGCCGATTCCTCAGAGAGTAACTGATTAGACCTGGTCGACATGGCATCGCTACAGGGAAGTGCCACAGTCAGCTGCTGCCTGACTGTGGCTGCTGCTGACTGTGGCACCAGGGCCGATGTTTGTGGTGGCGAATGAACACAAACAGTAATTTTATCCAATAGGAAATTGCTTCTTTTAGCTGGATGGTTACTCTGTGTTATTATGGGACTGCTGTAAGTTGCCAAAGGGCTTTCAAAGACAACACTTTGTCTCCCAGGGAGATGGCACAGCCTTGACTCTGGATTGAACCTGGGGAAGACTGTGGATAATGCTGACTACAACTTTAATGTATGTACTCTCACTGACCAGCACTCTCCATTTACAAATAAGACAAATATTAAAGATTTATCGATCAGATTTACATTTAACATTAAGATTTGATATTTACATTGAATATTTAGTTTTAAGACTAACATTTCTTTAACTGACTAGGTTCCCAAATTTTGCTGTAAATATGTTCAAATGCAACAACAGAAACTCATGACACCGTTTTTTTTTAGAATGTTTGGTGCTAAATATGCGAAATATTGTTGTTCATTTCAGAATTGAATTCAAGACGCCATGCCAAAGACAATTCATGTCAAGATGATTCATTCATTCTTGCACAACCGTGTGGAATATTGTTTATTTTAATCAATGTATTTATTTACTTTTCTCTTTATGTTTTTTTTTTTAACTGCTACATATCAATCTCTTACTATCTGTTGAATTACATCTATCTAATTTGCCTTGATCGCTAGATGGCATCATATGTTGTGATCTCCACGCCATGCTGGTTGTTCCTGATGCAACTTGTGGACTCAGTCAGCACTGGCAGAAGAGGAACACACCCAATATAAAAATATTACGAAATCATCCAAGTTGTTTCAAAGATCCTACTGTCAACCAAATAATGAAGCAAATATTATAGTTTTAGTATTAAACTCAGAGTATTGGTATTTTAAGTGGTGGAGGTTTAGCCCCACAGGGTAACCTCTCCACACCGATCGATGTCCACGGTCAGGAGCAGAGAGGGGGCCACCGGAAGTGCCACCGCTCGCTGCCACATACGAGTTCATCTCTTTATAAATTATACTGATATGAAAGTTTGAGCTCTGTTAGCCGGTGTTCCGCCTCACCATACCCTCTCTGTGCGCTGGTTGGTTAGCTCCCTCCGCTTCAACACTTAAGCTAACACGAAGATGCTAATGGAGGCAGGCTCTTACCTCCGTCCTCCTCCAGCCGGCGTGAGGATGCTGCGGCTCCGGAACATTTATTAGTCTCAGTCTGTGGAGGAGGCTGTGACAGAGGAATCGACCTTCAACCGATAACACGTAGCACACACACACACAAACACACACACTTTCTGCCACACAACACAGATGGTCTGTGTCGACAGGACGACCGACTCCGCTGTAAAATCCCTCTCCACTTTCCGCCCTGAGCGCTGATCCTTGCGCATGCGCAGTCCGCTTGCAGTCAGCCGATTTGTAGTCCCGAAGTTTGGAAGCGCTTGTTTTTTTAAATCTGGCGGAATTCTTGCGCCCTGACGTCACATCTTTACATCAACCAGTCTATGGTCGTCCCCCAGCTTTTCAGTTTAACATATTAATTTAGTGATGATAATAATTTGTTGCCTTGCCCAACTCAAAGCACCATAAGCTGTTATATTTCATTTAGTCAGCTGAATCTATCTACTTATACTTTGCCCTGAACTTACACCGGCTGAGAGAGACAAACACACTGCAAATTAATAAAAACAACTTTATCAATTTGACGACACATGCACTGCAAAAACTCACAACAAATGCATGAAGTTCCATCACCTCTGAGAAGTAATATACTTCAATAACGTCATCAAGGATTTATCTACAGCCAGTTCATCACCTTCTTTGGTCCCCTGGAAACATTTCTGGTGTCGATTTTATCAATCTGCAGCACCTTTCTGTATTTGCATGTGTTGTGACTTTTCATTTTGCAGCATGTGTCGTCAAACAGATGAAGTTATCTTAATTTGCCGTGCATTGACCTCTCTAAGCCCCCGTACATAGACACGTATTTCAGAGCAGCCATTTCGACATGAAATCACATCTTATCATCACTTGATTAAGCTTCTGCTCAGTTTAGGCACAGAGCTTTAAGTAGTGTCCTGTAGTTTAATGCTATTTCATGTCAAAACGTCCGCTGTGAAAAATGTTTACAGAAAAACCAACAAAAATATTCCTAGATAGATAGATAGATAGATAGATAGATAGATAGATAGATAGATAGATAGATAGATAGATAGATAGATAGATATGAGATTAGATCAGATTATCCACACTTCAACCTTAATGCTAGTGGTTATTTGCTCTGAAGACCTAAACTATTTTTATTCAGAGGAATTCTGTGAAAACATGAAATCTATGCTGCGGGCCCACAACGAGAGCAGCAATTTCTTGAAGCTACCATCAGAGTGAGAGGTCTTCCCTTCCTGTGGCTCTCTGTGTGTAAGGGGGCAGGGTGCTGGATGATGACAGCAGAACCAGATCCAGAGCAGTCATGCCTTCACATGTAGCAGTCACGAGCTTTCTCCTGTGCCCTGCTACTACTTCTCTCACAGTACAAAAAGAGCAAATGCTCTTAGTTTCCGTTTCCACACACACAATGATGAAATTCCATGATCATTTTTTTTTTATTTTTTATCTTGATGTCATCTGTAAATCTGAATAAGATGAAAACTTGTTTTGAAGAGAGTCGTGAGAAGAAGAGACAACCCAAAAATCACAATACAAGGAACTAATGAATAAGATGGCTGACAAATTCTTCGTGTTTGACTGTAGGGAGATCCAATGTTGTCATTATATCAATAGATAAAGTGTAATACACATGTTCAAGGAGCTGAATCGTTGTGTAGAGCTGCAGCATGACAACACAGAACACCTCCATAGTCAGGTATGTATGGTAGGTACATGTAAGTGTGGTGCAATCAACAGTTGAACAAATAACAAAAGGTGCTGACATCTCCGTGCTCCAGAACAGGAGTTTCGAGAAGGTGCAGGTTTTTCCCGGATGTACGAGGCATAGTTGAGACAGGGACACTAGTGCAGAACCTATTAAGCAAGAGAGACAGGTTCATATCAGGCAGGTGGTAAAACAGATGAAAAAAGCAGACATGATAGGTTTCCAGTGAAGAAGGTGAAGAATGGACCAGCAGAGACATGGTGAACACTAAAGATTAGTTTAGAACTAGTTGCTAAATACGGCCAGGGGTGTTTCAACAGGGTAAGCAAAGTAAACAACTGCTTGGGGCTCGAGCTGAGACGGGACCCCCGACAATTTAGTGAGAACCCCCTTCACTTATACGATCATCTATGTACATGAGACTGGAATGACACAGTAGTCAGAAAGCCCATTACAACGCTCCATGCTGGTAGCTTTCTGCTAAAGCTTTCTAAAAGGCAGGGTTGGTAAATTGTGTATGAATCAACCTACTAATGATTTGTCCCTACCTGTGTCTGGGGCCCTGGTAGGACTGTAATAAACACAACCAGTTATGTCTATCACAGATCAACCTGCTTTGGTCACTTTGATGAGAGGGCCGACTGGAGGGGATGGGATGTATCAGCTGCTTTACCAGGATTTCCAACCCTAGGTGTAATTTTTGAGCTTTAGACTAGAACTTCTAAATGAATGCGTATGATGAGCCTGCTTTTAAGTGTAAGGGGATGTAGCTGGCCCTTGAAATGCAACTGGACACAGCAGCTGCTTTTGGAGTTCATTCAATGATTCGGACCAAGTGAGTGGAGCCGGTGGCAGATGCAAGGGGCTAGAAGCCACACCCAGCCAGGAAAGGAGCCAATAGAAACAAATATAAAGTCATAGAAATAACTCCAAAAAGTCCATAACATAAACACAACATCCTTTAATTTGGTTCAATAAGGCCAGATTCATCTTTAATCAAAGTTTGTTTAGCCCAACACCATTCAACAGTATGAATCATACATAGATTCATACCAATTACTAACCAATGATTACAGGGGATTCCAAGGCTTAAATCGTAGATATTGGATTCTAGTTGTTGATGTCAAGCGTAATATCATGTGCAACTGTATCACTAGATACAGGATTAAGTACGATAATAACATAATATGCAATTCTATATTATTTACAGAAAAAAGGGGGGAAAAAGCAGCAGTTTATATAGTTTTTATAATTACATTTATTGTATGGAGTAAAATCGTGAGGACAGAATGAGAAGCAGTCTCTGCATCTATCTTTCTGTATTAACATCTTATTTCCATTGGGGGGCAATAACAGTCAGAGAGCTAATCATCTTTATTGGGGGACAGACTCTGGAGAGTTTAATCATAACAAAAGGCATTTGTGCATCTTATCAAAGGTAATAAAATGTGCTGCATATTTTAGAAACCATGTGTCCAACATTTGCAATAAATTGTCATTTCATATATTTAGTTTGTTTTATGTGTATAATATCTGTTCCTGGATGAATTCTGTGTCTCACAGTCATGAGTCATTTATTAAGCAGAGGAAGGAGAGTTGCATTAAGGAACAATAGACAAACACAGTCTCAGTCCACCAATACAGGAAATTGAAGAAACTTGAGCGACTTATTCATTCAAGTTGTGATAGTAGTTTCATTTCCTCTTGTTTCTGCATATGTGAAAAACATCTGCTACTCTGCTGCTTTCATTTTTGGCCAGTGAGTTTAAAAGGGAGTCAGCTTAGTCTGTTTGTTGGATGGCGTCAGTGGCCTCAATGATAAACAGTAAAGGTGTCTTACTGAACATTGAAAACACTTTCAGCAAACTTAACAAGTACAGAAAACGACCTTCATTCCAATAAACTGTTATTGGATGTTCTTTCAGTGGTTTATAGACATCCTCATTGCAACATCATGATTTTCTAATTTCTACCATACAGTTACAACTGCCTGATAATCATGTTTTTAAATGTACCTCAGCATCAAAATAATCCAGTGATAGTCTGCTATAAATTAGAGTCTGATAATTTGTTATTATTCTGATTGAGAGAGCCCCTAGTGGCAGGCAAAGACATGATGCCATCGTGATGTGGTACAGAAAAAGTTGAATCATAGTGACACATTTTAGAAGGAAGTATTGATGAAACCCCATAAAACTGAGATTAGAAGTGGAAGAATTTCCTGGTTGCCGTGACCCAGTTTTCCAAGGGAATGACTTGCTATCACAGAATCTTCCCTCTGTCCCTTCCTCTTCGTTGTATTCACCACAGTATTTAAAAGAAGTTTACATTGGATCACTAAAGTCATGTAAGCTGTGGTTTTGGGTAAAATTGTCAGTATCATCTTTCTTATTATTGCTATTGTCTCAACTCTCTGGTAACCTTGTAGCTCAATGTCAGTGTCATAAGTACCTTCCTTTAATCAGGACCCACAGCAGTGCTATCATTTATCCCCAGCCTCCAGAGTGAGATTGAACTGATCACAACAAAGGTCCTTCATGTGCCAAGTGACACAAATGTTATTTTTGCCTCATTTTTCGCACTCATATGATACAGGATTGCAGAGAGAGAGAGAGGGAGGGGATGCACACGTTTTGTTTTTGTATAATGTTGACTAATTGCAAAACTTAAAATAATGAGAGTTAAATTGCAACTATTCTTGGGTTTGGATTAGAGGAAGTGTCGGATTTTTGTAGCTAAAGAGCTCAGATACTTTTGAATTTAAAAATAATTCACATGATTGAAAAAAAAAACGAGTCAACATTTGGGCGACTGAAAACAGGGAAACGGCTGCCTGGCGCTGTCTAAAGTTATCTGTTAGTAAGTTGGTTAGTAAGTTGGATAAACTTTAGACACAATGTAGCCCATTGTTCTTAAGAGTGTCCGTGATTTGTAATAAAACACACCCTTGCTCTGGGATTTTAATTGCTAAAGCTTTATGTGGTCTTGTATGACTGTTGGCTTTGTTGGCATCTTGATAATACAGATATCTGTGGCTGATTGCATGATTTTTTTCTTTTTAACTCACCTTTCACCTAAATAGTAAAATCTCTATCGGAACATGGTTTGGTTTTGTAGTTTAGTTATTTCCAAAGAAGTTTCCTGGAACTGAAGTGATTAGATGCGAATAAACTCCTATTATGAAGCAGGCGTTATTTATTTATTTATTTTTGGAATTTCTCTGTATTTGTATTTGTATCGTATTATTGCGTGTCAACATATTGAACACATTTGCATGTCAATATTTAATAATAATGATAATGATAAACAAGGATTATAACAAGATGAAGTCACTCTTGTGTCTGATCACATGTGATGATGCTTTACAGACTGACTACATAAAGATTCCGCACCCCCTCTACATCTTTTTTATACACACTGCTCTGTAATGCAACTTGACATCATTTGAAATATGACTCACTGTGTTTGTTGTTAAATTTCAACTTATTTCACTCAAAGTTTACTCGACTATTAGACAACACTTAACTGTTATGTTTGTTCTTTTCTGTTATTATGGATTTTTCTTCCCTGCATGAACCTGTAAACTTCGTACCCCTTGTTGATCTTCCTGGGTATTAGACTCCATAGTTTAACTCTGCCCTCTACTGCTGCAATATCATCACTGCATTGCTGCTAACAGCCATAGAAGCAAACTGACCTACACCACTGTTTATTCAGCCAATAGTTGGTGTAAAAGCTTTTGCAGCCTTTATTACTACTTTATTATTATTATTAGCCTCTGGTGGATTGGCAAAGATCTTGAGCCAAGAGATAAATGAGCCAAGAGATAAATAAATATTAATCATGACTAAAAAAATGTTGACGCCTGATCGGAGGAGTTCCGTGACCTGTCTGCTGCAGTTAGTGCCATTTCTCAATATTTACACTTTCTCTTGATCAACACGTGAAAGTAACCCTGTTCAATCAGGGCATTTTGGTCAAGGACATTTGGAATTATTATTAGCCTAATTATTATTTACTTGGAGTGATCTTAATTATGAGCCCTTTGTCATGAATAAGTGATTATATGTGTTGTTTTTGTAAGCAGAATCTTAGATCTGAGAACACTAAATAGTTCTGGGGTTGTTGTTGCTATTTATTGCCCCTGCTGGGTTTAAAGTCTGTGTAATAAAAGTATCTTTTATGTTACAAGCCTCAGATGTTGTGTGTCTAGTGTACACAAATATCTTTACTGGAAAACCATTAAAGGGAGCAGTCATTTTAATGGGTTTTTAACATTTGAGAGTATGGCATACAATGGATTGTACTCATACCGTTGTACATAACTCTGGCCTGAATATGTTTGAACAGAGAGGCAAACTCTTCTGCTGGCAATGGAAATTGTCTTTAATCACATTTAAAAAAACCTGCTTAAAATTACCCCTGCTGATTTTGGTGCAAAAAAGTTGTTAGTCCACAGTGAAGGTTTGATATAGGGCCGCACATGTCTATTTTGCCTGGGGCTGCGTATAGTCAGGGTATGAATCCAGCATGTGTCCTGTATCAAGTTTTAGTTGGCCGCTAGTTAGATAACGGCTACTTGCTCTCACAATAATTAATTACAATGAAAATAAAGTGTTCAATAAATGACAAGACAAAGCTGCTTTTCATTAAAAACTGTCTCACAGAAAAATAACTTCACAGTTTTCATATTACAGTAAAAAAAAAGGTTATTATTTCAACAAATAAGAAAAGTTACATGGTCAGGGGTAAAACATATTAGTTTGTGGGAGCATCAACTTTTGTGCGGACACTCTCGTCCTCTGTGACTTGTTAGAAAAACATTTTAAACAACAGTTGAATATTATGCAGGACGTGCTGAGGCATCCCAACTAACTCATAACTCTAAAAAGCCTCATGGCACCAATCAAAAACCTCTTTCATTACGTGTCCCCTTCATGTTCATATCTTTCAAACGTCATGTCTCAGTTTATTATTATCTGTCTAAAATAGATAAGATCGAAGTCCACATGAATCGAATAATATTATCAGGACACCGTACTTTTTTTTGTTTGTTTCTGTCATTTAAAGGGTATGTATTCCTCAGTCTTACAAACATGTCACAACTCTGTGGACTAGAAGAAAAACAAAAGAAATAATTCTTTAATTAATTCATCAAGCTAAATGTCCCAAAGGACAGTAGGGGTGGTTGATATTCATAGTGCCTCTGTGGTTCGGTTTTAGGCAACAACAGCACCTTGGTTGAACACAAGGAAACATTGATGTTTTTGTTAAATGCAAATCCACATGTTGTGTTAACATTGTTAACTTGTTTTGTACTAAATCAACAGACCACAATCTCTTACTCATATCAACAAAGTGCTGTTATTCCAGATACAACCATAAAAAAAACGTGGTGACAATGATGCAGATAGTGTTTTATATGATCATATAAATTGGCAGAAGACAAACTGAAGGTAAACCTTTGACTGATCAAAACATCAACATAATTCAAACTTGTTAAGTACAGTTTGAAATGGATATCAGTGAAATTTTAAAAAACACTCAATAACCAAATGTTGGAAAAGTGATAATATGCCAATATGCCTGAAATCAATATATTGATTCAAAAGATTAAAAAATAATGCGATTTGATTTAAGATCAAAATCTTGAATTTGTCATATACAGAAAGATTCTATTAGCCTTAGCCTTCAACAAAAAACCGACCAAGAATTGATTATGTTTCTCTCAGTTCTCCTTTCTCTACAAACCATTGTTAAGTTAAATAACAAAAGAGTTAGAAATACTGGCTGACAAGACATGTACTCACTGACACTGATTAAGATTCATTTATTAGTCCCAAATACATGCACAGACATGCACAGGCAAACTCATGCAGGTAGGGAAATTTAATCTCTGCTTTTAACCCATCTGGTGCAGGACACACAGAGCAATGAGCGACCATGTAAGGCGCCCGGGGAGCAGATGTTGGGGGAGGAAGGTGCCTTGCTCAGGGGCACTAGACAGAGTAAAGGGAATCCTCTTGGATTTTTGGACAGATCAATCCAGGTTCGTCTTTTTGTTGTTTTCCGTGGAGTCGAACCAGAGACGAACCAGAGACCTTTTTTGCCCATAGTCCAAGTTTCTGCCACTAGTCCACCGCCTCTCCTGTAATGAGTACTTTGTGACTATTCATGAATATATCTTAATAAATCTGGGACTTTGGGGGAAAAATCTAAATAAACTGTTAGAAATACAGATAGATATTTATAGATATATTTGAAGGACATCTAGATATCTTAGGTACAATTCATCAATCAAACAGTCTGTTCCTGTTTTAATTTAAGTTTACACTACCGTTCAAAAGTTTGGGGTCACCCAGACACTTTTTATTTATTAAATGAGTTGCAAAATGAATAGAAAATATAGTCAATACATTGACAAGGTTAGAAATAATGATTTTTATTTGAAATATTAATTTTGATCTTCTAATTTTGCTTTTGTCAATGTCAAAGAGGCTCCACTTGCAGCAATTACAGCATTGCAGACCTTTGGCATTCTAGCTGTTCATTTGTTGAGGTAATCTGTCGAAATCCTTAAGCCCCCCCCACAAGTTGGATTGGCTTGATGGGCACTCAAGCTGCTCCCACAACAGCTCACTGGGGTTGAGATTCGGTGACAGCGCTGGCATCTCCATTACAGACAGCATACCAGCTGCCTGCTTCTACAATAAATAGTTCTTGCATAATTTGGAGGTGTGCTTTGGGTCATTGTCCTGTTGTAGGAGGAAATTGGATCAAATCAAGTGCTGTCCACAGGGTACGGCATGGCGTTGCAAAATGGAGTGATAGCTTTTCATATTTAAAATTTAAAATTCCTTTTACCTTGTACAAATCTCCCTCTTTACCAGCACCAAAGCAACACCAGGCCATCACTTGACCTCCACCATGCTTGACAGATGGTGTCAGGACTCTTCTAGCATATTTTCACCTGTTCTGCGTCTCACAAATATTCTTCTGTTTGATCCAAACACTTCAAACTTTGATTCGTCTGTCTATAATACTTTTTTTTACAATCTTCCTCTATCCGGTGTCTGTGTTATTTTGCCCATTTCAATCTTTTCTTTTTTTTGGCCAGTCTCAGATATGGCTTATTCTTTGCCACTCTGCCTAGAAGGCCAGCATCCCGGAGTGTTGACATTGACACTGGCGTTTTGCGGGTACCATTTAAAGAAGCTGCCAGTTGAGGACATGTGAGGCGTCTATTTCTCAAACTAGAGAATCTAATATACTTGTCTTCTTTCTGAGTTGTGCATTGGGGCCTGCCACTTCTCTTTCTACTCTGGTTAGAGCCCGTTTTTGCTGTTCTCTGAAGGGAGTAGTACACACCGTTGTAGGAAATTATCAGTTTCTGCGCAATATCCTGCATGTTATAGCCTTCATTTCTAAGAACAAGAATAGACTGGCGAGGTTCACATGAAAGTTATGTTTTTCTGGCCATTTTGAGAGTATAATCAAACCCACTCTGATGAATAACTATGGTTATTGGGTACAAATTACAATGGCCCCCACAGGAGGAATAGAAGAACAGGCGTTTATGATGAATTTAAGATGTGACAGTGAGACCGCATGAATTACACCAGGAGCTCTGGAGCAGCTAAATGTGACATGTTAAAATATATGCAGTGAAAAAGGCCCTTACAGAGGGAATTAACCTGGTGCTCAAAGGTTCAATTTGCATTGTGTGACCTTTTTTAGCAGGGACTTGAATGTTATAGGCAATAGGTAAAAGTATTGCACTCACGCTTTGTTACTTTCGATGGTTAAGGGAATGTTGGTTCTGAACACCTCAAACTAATTCTGGAATACCTCAAAGAAAGAGAGTGTGCACTGCTTCCACATGTGCAGGTATACAAAAGCTTGACAGGGCTACCCTGTCTAATTATGGTTTCTAAGCAATGATTGGACAATCACTAATTAGAGGAGGGGTTTGGCGAAGGGTCAATTTCAAACAGATAATGATTTGATAATTAATAAGATAATTTGTTTTCAACAAACTAGAAAAGAAGTACAGTTCAGTACGTCTTATTTATTTTGCTGTCAGATCATTGTTGAAATATATAGAATAACATTAATGGTCTGGATTGTGTTTTGATGTGTTACTTAAAATCTTGTCCTTAAAATATATTAATGGTCTGGATTGTGTTTTAATCTTGTGCTTAAAATATACACATGTAAATGTTTTGTATTTATATAGGCCTTTTCTAGTCTTGATAAACACATAAAGCTCTTTACAGTACAGTTTGACATTCACACATACATTCATACAGTGCATCTATTAGCAGCACTTTGTTGTTCTATTAGGGGCAATTCGGGGTTCAGCATCTTGCCCAAGGACACTTCGGCATGAAGACAGGTAAGACCGATGATCGAACTGCCGACCTTCAGGCTGGAGGATGACCGTTCTACCCCTTAGCCGCAGCCGCTCTCACATTTGCTCATGAACACTTTCTTATTTGCATCAGGATTTTTTTTTTACTTTTTATTATTGGAAACAAATAAATGCAACCCGACTGGAAAGTTATTGACCTTGGGTTAATTGCTCATTGTGTCAGCATTTATCAGATATTAACTTTTATACTGCTGCTTATCACTCGCCACGGTGTGACAGAACAAATGCTGCATGGCCGGACGATCCAATTACACCTCTTTATTATACTGATTTATAGGAGATGGGGATTTTACCCAGCAAGTGGGAGGGAGACTGCAGCTAAAACAACATAGAAATCCACATACAAAACACATATTAAAACATTTTGTACATGTGTATTTTCTGTTATTAACTCTGACTGTCAAGTGAAAACATTCCATGCAATTCCAAAACTGAAGCTTTTGTTTTCACAAGGACACACTGTCCATTAATGCTTCTGGGTTTACACACACACAGCAAATACGCCTGTTTTCCCATGAACCTTGACAAACAGTGGGGGGCAGACATTACCTCCACTTAATTCTGAGAGGACACTTCGTTAAGGTCATTCACACACCGTCCTGTGATGTTTGCATTCCACCTGCATGTACTGAAACCAGTGACTAACAACCCACAACCACAATCGCACAACACACACACACACACAAATACAATTCATACTTCAGCACTTTTGGGTCTTATCAGTTCAGTTGGTGTTACTTTAAATATGAAGGACGGCTTCTTTCCCTGTTGGCTCTCTCTCTCTTTCCCTCTCATCTGTCCACTTTTTGCGAGAGGAAGAACATAGAAGGTCAGTTCAGTTTTACGACGACTCATGAATTGTAACTTGTAATGTGTTTGACGTTTTCATGCCAAAACTCGGATTATCAGAGCACCAGGGGGTGTCTTATCACACGCCGCTGGAAAAATAAATGTTGGACCCTTTGCATTCAGCAGTGTATCCACAAACAATCTCAGTTCCTGCGGCACACAAATTATTGTTACTCCTGAAGTGCACTGTTTGTGGAGGTCTGCAGTCGACCCTCAGCGGTGTTTCCCCCTCCTGAAAAGTAACTTCATTTCCACTTGATAACAATGACCTGATCTGTCCTGTCCTGTCTGCCCTGTCCACATCCTCCCTATCCTGCCCATCGCTAGAATACCTTTCGACTGCTCTTCTGGGGCGGAAGAAGCCTCCACTGAAAGTTGCAGATATCAGTAAGAACAATGGTCAAGGATAAGTGAAGCGTCCAGCAGTTGTGCGAAACAGGGACCTCATCATAATTGCTGTCAATAATTACAGTTGTGATAAGAAAAAGACGTGGCATTTATTGATGGCAAAACCCTCTCGGGTCTCAGTTCATCCAGAGGAGCAGGAGGAGTTGGAAAAGAGAGCAGACGCTTTGGATTTAGAAACACTGTCAGGTATGTGGGATACGCTGCTGCACAGTAGGATATGAGGGCTAATGGGAAGACTGGGAGCTTCTCAAAGTGAAATCTTTAAGGGATCTTCAAAACTCCAGAGCTGCCGATACATTTTCAGCTCCAGGTGAAGGAAGCAAATGTTCCCTTGAGTGATTCATCTCTTAAAAATGAAAAGATGATCTCTGGGAGAAGACAGGGAGCTGAGACATTTCAGTTTTAAAATTTAAAGCAAGCCTCACTGGTGTAAATCTGTTTCTAGAGCTCTAATGAAGCCTGACAATGCTCATCCACAGATCTGGGCAGGTCCTGACCTGGCACATGTGTTCTGCCCGTATTAGAGGGGTCTGGACCTTTTGTTGTCTGCCTGTCCGTGTTCTTTTGATTACTGTTGTTCAAAGTCAGGACAGGATCCTCTTCCTAACCCTAATGTGATTACTTGGTCTCAGAGTCACATACAGTAGAGAAGAGAGTGCAGCGGTCATCCAGGCGGCAGAGGCGAAATGATGCGACCGGGAACCAAGCAGTATGTGGTGGCCAGGCCTCTCTACTCGGAGGACTCTTTCACCGGGGAGTACGAGAGGGTCCACCGACAGCGCAAGACCATGCTGAACCACCTCAAGCAGTACTTCACGTGAGGAACATGCAAAGCTTTTGGTTTTTGATCTGATGGTTTCCTGTGAAGTTTTGTGTCCTGCATGAATGTCGGGATTTCAAGGGACGAGGGGGGAAAAGTTTGGCCTCTGGGTAAAACGAGTTTCTCTTTATTCTTTCAGCTCAACTTTAAAAAATGCCCTGACCACATAAAAAACTATTACATTTAAACTAAATAATAAAGTCAGTTTGTATAAATAGAAACTGATAATTTTATTTAATCATTTTAACAGTTTACAAATATAATGGTTAAGGTTATGTTTTGTGAAGTAAAGCTTGTATATATAAAAGAAAGAAATTTGTTTTTGCAAGAATTTAAGGACTTTATTTTTTGTCCTCATCAGACTTTCTTCAGGTAAAGGACGAGAAGTAAATACAAATTTTGTTTTCTTCTTCCATTCTCAGAGTTTTCTATCTGGACCTACTATTACACTAATGTCAATTTAATAATTTAAAAAAAACTTTTTATCCTGTTACTCCTAAAAAATCTTTTTTTTTTTTTTTTTTATATCATCTGAGATTTTCTTTTTCTCAGGGTCTTGGTGGTTTTTATCATCTTAAATAAACCACTAATCCATTTGCTTCTCCAAGTGTGATTCACTCTCAGTTATCTAAGTAAAGTAGAGATGATTATATAAAGACCACGGAGGAAGAAATAATCAGTATTCACATAAATAAAGCAGTGTTACAGGTATATACTGTAATCAAACTTATCGGAATTAGCCATTTTCATGAGGAATTTATATAATTTTCAGGACTTATATATGAGGATGAACTGAATCTGAAACCAATCATCATGTGCACTGTAAAAATCTGACCTGTTTTTCGTTTTAAATTCATCAAATGATGCCAATGACTGATCCATCTATACTTTATGTACTTTATTTTTGTATCTGCTCATCATTGCAGATGTGACGCCAAACGGGCCAAGAATGCGGCGCTCTCTCTCCTGCCGGTAATTGGCTGGATGAAAATCTATCAGGTCAAAGAATGGCTGCTCAGTGACATCGTGTCCGGGGTCAGCACTGGACTGGTCGCCGTCCTGCAAGGTAAATTTAATCAGCGAGTTAATGGAGTCTGATTGACAGGTGAAGATCTGACCCCCCTTAGTAGATGGGTCTTTGCACTATCACATATCGGGAAGTTATATTAACTGAGGGCATTATAGAAGGTCAGATTTTTTTACATTTTGACCAAAACATATTGTAACTTTACGTTCTTTTTATTTTTTTTATATATACTTAAAATTTTCAGATACATAACAAAGTGTTGAGAAGACATAATACAAATTCACAGATAAAAACAAAACATAGGGTAAAAACACACACCAAAAACAAACAAAAACAAATAAAAACAAGCTGCCCGACAGATTATTCAATACATGTATGGTCTTTCGAAATATTCTCACAATAAGCCTATCTAAAAGATAGGACTAGGTAAAACGAATAAGTTGACAGAGTTATATACTACATCAACTAATGTAGCCAGGTAGGTCAGAGTTGATGTGGAGTGAATGTTCTCCCAATGTTCTCTCAAACCTTTTCTATGTGTTGCCTTTGTGGTGACGCAGTTTTTCCATTTGAATAACAGAGAACATCTTGTTAAGCCAGTGTGTGAAGCAGGGTGGAGAAGTAGACTTCCAAGTCAGAAGAATAAGTTTCTTAGCGACCACCATCCCGAGTTAGAGCTTTAAGTTTTTTATCTCACTTGCTTTTAACTAGATCTTGAGGCTCCAAGGTCAATTTGAAAAGTAAAAAGTAAAAGAATAAATAACCCACTACAGCAACAACTGGTACTTTAATTTGACAAAACCCTTTCAGAGACTGTTCAGTGAGGTAGATGTGTTTCCAGCTGTAAATCTCATCTCAGTTTATAAGATACAGTTATTATTATTCCGTTAAGTTATAATGACTTAAAACTTATAACTTTCTGCCTCTGCTTACATTGTGCTTATTATTACTCGTTTCCTGTTCCTAATATGTTCATTTTATCTGGAACAGTTGTGCAACTTCAGTCTATTCTGATAACATATGATTACCTTGTAATCAGCTCTTCCCCTGGTGTCTGTGCTGCTCAGTATAAACTGTTTCTCTCCAGCAGCAGCTCAGACTCTTTATACATGACATTTTTTCTATATCAATTTTTTTTAGATATATGCTTTTCTCAGTGGGGCTTTTTAATTTATGTTAAGTTTATTAAGCATTTATGGAATCTATTAATTTATACTGAATACAACCGTATATATATATATATATTTATATCTTGTCTAACCCTGTTTAAATTTTAGGATATTTAGTAATTATTTTTTATTTCATGTCAATTATATATCTACGAAAACTGTCTGATCATGTTAAGGTTAGATTTGGTGAGTAAAAATGTAGTTAAGTACAAATTATTTTATATAAACAAGCATATTCTTTTGTGTATCTGTAATGTTCATGTATTTGTGCTGCAGGTCTCGCCTACTGTCTGCTGGCCTCCCTGCCACCCTGGTATGGACTCTTCTCTGCCTTCTTCCCTGTCATCATCTACTTCTTCCTGGGCACTTCCAGGCACATCTCAGTGGGTAAGGCAGGCGTGTGTGTGTGTGTATGTGTGAGTGGTGGATTTGAATCTCTTGTCAATACACGACAACTGTAACCAGCATCTTCTCTTTCTCACCTTGCAGGTCCGTTCCCAGTCTTGTGTCTGATGATCGGCTCAGTGGTCACCAGGCTGGTCCCAGACGAGGGTCCGGCCTTCAACATCACCGCGTTTGAAGGCCTGACTATGGACGATCAGCGAGTGCTGGTGGCTTCTTCTGTGACCTTCCTCGTCGGCATCATGCAGGTTAGAAGCCTCATAACAGCCGTTCACTATACTTATGGTGTAATAACAGGATTGTGCAATAAACCCTCCCACAAGAGGACCAGGCCTCAAAATCTTAGACACTTAGTATTTGCTCTGGTTTAGTATCAAACACAAGAAAAGTGATGATACCCGTGTCAAAGGTCAGAATGTCTTTTAAACTTTGGATCCTGTAGTGATATTCAACAGGGGATTTTGCTTGATCTCACAAAAAGTATAGTTTTAACTTACGCAAGAAGGTAACTGCAACTTTCATCTCTCTCTTTAATGCAGCACTATATCCAGATGATAGTTAACCTAGCCTGTCACAAGATGTGTAAAAGTGGGAAACTGTTAGTAGCTGGTGAGGTCTAACTGTCTGTGTCACATCCAGCTGGCGATGGGCTTTATGCAGGTAGGCTTCGTAGTCATGTACCTGTCAGACACTCTGGTGTCCGGCTTCACCACAGCAGCTGCCATCCACATCCTGGTGTCCCAGCTCAAGTTTGTGCTGGGGCTGCAAGTCCCAGGCTTGAGTGGACCACTCTCCATCATATACGTGAGTAGAGAGAAGCTTAAAGCTTTTTGACGTGTGTCACAGTCGAGGGAGTGTGTCTCATTTGTCTTCATCGTTTCAGACCCTGGAGATCATCTTCAGAAAGATCACCTCCACCAACGTCTGTGACGTGGTGATCTCCTTGGTCATCATGGTGGTGGTCTTCATCGTAAAGGAGCTAAATGACAGATTCAAATCCAAGCTGCCGGTGCCCATCCCCATTGAGGTTATTATGGTGAGCAACATTATGCAACACGATACTTGTAAATGTTCCTAAAGAATGAGGTGTAAAAGGTTGGTCATATAAACAGTAATAATGATAACACTCATTTTGGCTCTGACTTTTTATGACAAAGTGTGCCATCCATTCTTCCATCAAGAATCCGATTTATGAGATCATCAAATCATTTATAAGAAGGCATATGTGTTGGGTCATGGAAATAGCTCACAATCTGTAATTAAGACCATTTTGATGCTTTCCCTGTGAGACAGGGCCAAGTATTTTCAGACATGATGTCATAACATTAATTTTGGCTTTGACTTTTTATGACTTTGCTGGGCGGGAGTGTGCCGTCCATAAATAATAATCAGATTTATGACATCCATAAAGCATTTATAAAAGAGCATATGTGTTGGTTCAAAGAAAGAGCTCACAATCTGTAATCAAGGCCATTTTCATACTGTCCCTGTGAAACAGGGCCAAGTTTTTTCAGACATGATGTCATGATTTGTACAATCTCTTCCACAGACCGTTATTGTATGTGGAGTTTCATATGGCTTTGACTTCAAGACGCGATTTGGCGTTGATGTTGTGGGTCATATTCCAAAAGGGTGAGTGTTTGCACATTGGCTGAAGTTACGAAATTTGATGTGATGATATGTGGGTGGCTGTGACTCAGGAAGTAAAGAGTGCCGTCGACTACACAGAAGGATGATGGTACGATCCCCCGCACCTCTGTCTGTATTCCGAAGCTTCCTTGGTCAAGATACTGATCTACAAATTCCCTGGCAGTGTACGGATGGTGTGATAGAAAAAGACAAAGTCATACTAGAGTTGGGAATTGTGCTGTAAAATACTTTGAATGTTTGTAAAGGTTGGAAAAGTGCTATATAGAAACAGTTCTTACACCTCTCTAGTTGCATCAGTGAAAATTGAACTTCCGACTCTGTGAACCATCAAAATGTAAAGAAATTACAGTGATGAGCAAAACTGAGATTATCGAGCCTATGAAACAACATTCAGATGAAACAGCATCTAGCCAAAGTTAGCTGGAGAACCTAGTGGAGCGTTCAGCACATAAAGAGTGAGATGAGTTGGTGAAGAAGGTTATTGAAGCAAAAAGAAGTGCGAATATTGGACGGATATTTGTTGGGTGACCAGAGTCAAACCAAAGTTTTACGGAGATCAGTCCTGTTGTTTTTGATTAAATACAACCATCTTGGTGGAGATAACTACTTTCATTTCAGCCTCTGAGTTCTCTCCTATAGTTTAATTTAAATGCCAAGTAAATCCATGTATCACAAACTCTCTTTGATGAACAGAGATAGCCTTTGTAGGAGGCACCGTTAGCTACTGGAACAGTGAAAGCACAGAGTTTTCTCTTTCCAGTCACTATCTGTCAGAGCAGAGTAAATGATGCACCAGCGGTCACTAACAGTTCAAAGACAATGACGATATGTGTATCCGTAAGGCCACATCCATCAGTATTGATACAAAAAGTTTAAAGTTAACAGCTGAGCATTATCAACTGAAAGGGTAAATGGGCAAACTTTTTGGACTACTCCAAATTGTTAAGCGACATCTATTAAGGTTTACCCCTATTAAAATGACAACCCACAGCCACAATTAATGGGTTGAGTGTGCTAAAATTGTTAAAGGAAGAGGTAAAATCAAAGATTAAGAAGTTCTCAGCCTGACAGTACTCCCTTGTTTCAGGTATGAGGCTCCGATGGCTCCAAACCTGCAGATCTTCCAGGACACAGCAGTTGAAGCTTTTCCTATGGCCATAGTGGGCTTTGCTGTGGCTTTCTCCGTGGCAAAAGTCTACTCTGTCAAACATGATTACACCATAGATGGAAATCAGGTTTGTACCAATGCTAAAACAAATGGAACACACTGAGGTAGAAGTCTGCGTTAGTGATAACAAAACATGTTTCTCTTTAATTTTGCTATAGGAGCTCATAGCCTTTGGAGTTGGCAACATCTTCGGAGCTTCCTTCAAGTCTTTCGCTGCGAGTACAGCTCTGTCCAGGAGCGCAGTGCAGGAGAGCACAGGAGGCAAGACTCAGGTAAACCAACACGTGTGACCTGTTATTATTCCTCATAGCGCTGGAGTCACAGTTTACCCGAACAACAACTCTAACACTAACACTCATCAAGTAGAGGGAAGATCTACTCAGAACTGGATGCAGGTTTAGTTATGGCTGAGTCAGGAAGAGGACATTAAGTAATAACAGAGGTTGGAGTATGGGCACATGTACTCAGCGGGCACATGTACTAAGAGGACGGTTGGTGGTTCAAACCGCCGACCATCTGGTGCTACTTCCTGAGCCACATTCCCTCACAATCTAATCAATCACAGTGACTAATGAGGGCGGTTTGAGGATGATAGAGTACAAAGGTGACTAAAGCTGAAATCCCTGAAACTTATCATTTGAAGATGAAACAACCATCAAAACATTAATATGTATGTGGCATTAATAGAGTCATCACTACATTTTAACAAACTCTCAACATACATACTCCTCTTCTGTCCTATTCAGATAGCTGGTTTACTGTCAGCTATCATAGTGATGATCGTCACCTTGGCCATAGGATTCCTACTAGAGCCACTCCCTAAGGTAAACCTCAAAACTACCTCATACTCTCCAACATGCCGATGAAGTATCTGGACTGGCTGAGATCTGACCTTTGACCCTTTTGCTTGAACAGTCTGTGCTAGGTGCTGTCGTTATTGTCAATCTGAAGGGCATGCTGATGCAGGTCAGAGAAATCCCATACCTGTGGAGAAGGGACAAACCAGACTGTGTAAGACCATATATAATCTGAGAATACTTAAATAGTTAAAAATTCATTCAAAAATGTACTGTGGTCATTTTGCGCTCACTTGAAGTAGATATATGGCTCCTTATGTTTCTCACCTTCGTCCATGTCCAGGTGGTGTGGTTGTGTACTTGTATTGCCTCCATCTTACTGGGGCTGGATCTTGGACTGGCTGCAGGCCTCGGTGTGGAGCTGATCAGTGTGGTTCTCAGGACTCAATTGTTAGTATTTGGCCACAAACCATCATTCTTGACTCAAAACGTATCAATCTATTTTGTTTTGTTTTGGCTTGCACTTTTCTTCAAAGTCTTCATAGTATACAGTTTGAGCTGCTTACTGACCTGAGGTAGTCCGTACCAGATTTAGCCATGTCAGCAGAATGGCTATAGACCTGGAAATGTTGGTCGGTCCACCACTTTGGAATGTCTCAACAATGTCTAGATGGATTGTCATGAAATGTGGAACAAAAATATATTCATAACCTAAATATGACAAACTGAATAAATTAATATCATTCCTTAACTTAATTAACAAATACCTGCAAAACTAACCACATTCCTTTTACCTTCAACTGGCCACTTCATGTTCGAAACTAACTAGCAAATGCCAACAATCCTAATATAAGAAACTAAGACTGTTTTGATAATTTAACAGCATTAAGCTCAAAGTATCATTAAGTAAAACACACATAGCCACCGACCATAGCTCATTCTTCTTCATTTGATTTATTGGCGAGTGGCTACCAACATCAAGGTGCTTTACCTTGATGTGTTTCAATATCCTACTTCTTCTTCTTCCCCATTCGGCACTGTACCTCTTATTACCCTTGACATTTAACGGCTTTTCCTTCTTTTTCCAACTGACCACAACTGTGGCCTCTAAGTGTTGTTAACTTTAGGCGTAGACAAACTTTCGTTACTGACATTTTTTGTCTTTCAGCCCCCGCTGCAGTCAGCTGGCCAACATCAGAGGAACCGATATATACAAAGACAGAAAGGACTACATCGATGTATGTTGGTTTGGGTTGTATCATGTGTCTTCTGTAGTGTACGTTAAAGATATAGTTTTGGAGAGATACTACTGATACCAGTCCCATACCTGTCCATTCAAATAAGGCCAAAATCGAGCTAGTTAGCTTAAGTTAGCATAAACGCTGGAACAACGGGATACAAGCAAGTCCAAAGTTTACAAAACCCCTATGAGCATCTCTAAAGTTTCTTGATCAAAAAATACAAATAGTTCGACACAAAAAATTTTGTAAAATTGTCAGTTTTGCATTTTAGTAAAAAAGAAAAAAATACATTTGACGTGTTAGTTAAGTGTTGATTTGTGGCTTCTGAAGTTTTAGTTACCCTAAGCTCCCCCTGTCGGCACCAGGTACAAGTTTCAACATAACTGGTACAATCTCATCTAAGGCTTTGCCTCTCAGCAAATTAGCTCCTCAATGTCAAAGTACCCTGGGTGAAGGAGGTGGCTTCACTTCATGTCATAGGGAGGGAAGGAACACCAGATAAGAGTTCACTGGAATGAACAATTTGTACCAAAGAGGTATACGAGACTAGCTGAAAGAGGTTATGTTAGGATCAAACTTCCACAGCAGTATTCCTTTAAAGCCTTTATGTGTTTTGCCTCCATCCATTTGCTTGATGTTACATCAGAACTAGTTTGATATAACTATTATTTCATTCATCAGGAGCAGCAGCAGAGAAAGGAAAGTGCTTAAAGTTTAATTTCATATATTCCTAATTGAATTCCCATAATGTAGACGTTTTGTCTTTATGAGAACCACAGAGTAGAAAGTAATCATCTGGGTCTCGGTCCACTTTCTCTGTTTCATTTTCACATCTTTGTTTAAAGAGGTTTTATATATTTTACCCTGGTTTGGGCCAAAATGTGATTGTAATGCAAATGATTCTCCCCAGATATACGAGCCAGAGGGAGTGAAGATCTTCAGGATACCGTCGCCAATTTTCTTTGCCAACATTGAATTCTTCCGGAACAAGCTGGTGGAAGCTGTAAGTATTGCATGGCTATAGAGTGTGTTGCATTTGTTTTCATTGTTTAAGTCACATATTCATAGAAATATAGTTATTCATATGTTAAATCCTTATTTTGACCAATTCAGTTTCTAATACAGCCTCTCAATTATTGGAAAATTAAATAGAGGATGCTGTAAAAAAATAACCAAAGGCTTAGAACATAACAAATTGTGTCTTTGACAGGATTCTGTGTCTTGAACCCTTGATTTACGTCACACAAATCTCTCCTCAGGTTGGATTTAACCCACTGAGAGTGCTGAGAAAGAGAAATAAAGCCCTCAGGATGATCCGGAGGCTTTTAAAGACAGGGGACCTGCAGTGGACAGCAGTGAGTAATTCATATTCCTGTTTACATTTTACAGAGCATAATCTGATTAAGACTCATGTTTACCACGCCATATGTCAATATAAGTCCAACTGTTGTGAAAAGTCCAAAAGGACATTATAATGCAATTGAGATGAGTATGTGTCTTCATAATGTTACCAAGGTCAGAATACTCCACATGTCTTATCAGATTATAGATATAGATTGACTGAGAAGTATGACTTTATTCTGGTTAAAGTGATCCATGTAAATGTGTCTACTGTGAAGAACATGACACACTTTCACTTTGGCATCGCTTTCACTCGAGGTTTCAGTTGTTCCATTTTTATACATTGTTATTGTTATTGTTTCCTGTTCTTGTCTGTAAACTCTATTCAGGTCAGCAGTGAACATGTACACTCCATAAACAACACAAAAGACTTGGCAATATCACAAGAATACAATAATGAAAACTAGTAAATTCAGTTTAAAACTTTATTTTTTAAATACACTAAACATGAGTCTTACAGTAGCTGCACCAGAGTCAGGTTCGGGATGGGATTTGCTCAGCAGATGGTACAAAGTTCACCTCCACTGAGCTTACAAAGATTTTATTATATGACCATGATAGGACCAGGCCTGTGATGTGAAGAGAAGCTGAGGGTTTGCTCTGTTTGGTTTGGTTTCTGAAATATATGCAATCAGTTGTTCTAAGTACAAATCTAAACATGTAAACTATTAATTATTAGAAACTATTTGGAAGATCAGAGTCCTGGAGACACACTTGTCATATACTGCAACAAGGACATGATCCTTATCAGCTTCATATCAGCCAAAGATCGGGTGTCAGCCGAATGCAGAGCAAATGTTAACATAAAATCCCGAACATGTGCAAATCCATTCACTTCTGCAAACATTAAGCGCTAGTTCATTGGCATTAAGAGTTGGTCATCCTTATTCTCCAATAAGGCTCCAAATTTCTATTTATTTCACTCTGTGCAGCTGTGGCTCAGGAGGTGGGCTGTCCATTAACCAGAAGGTCAGTGGTTCAATCCCCAGCTCCTCCTCCATTGGAAGTGTCCTTGGGCAAGACACTGAATTTGTAAAGTGCTTTGAGTGGTCATGAAGACAAGATAAAGCTTGAATACATAGATATGTATATCTAAATACAGACATTTTATCATTTACCATTAATACGTGGATAGTTACAGTCTCCCTATTACTCAACATAGACCCGAAAAGTTTTTGTGCTTATTTTTTATTTTATTTTCAGGCATCTCAGTGAGGGGAACACTAAATCCCCAAGTGCAGTCAGATTTCAATGCAATTTTGCTTTTATAAATACAGCAGCAATCACAACACAGTCTTTTATACAAAGTTTGGATTTTCTTTTTCCATGTTTCATATCCAGCCTTTTTTGGGGAAAATAAAAAATCTGTTTAAGGAAATAGGAGTATGAATAACGAATAATGAAACCTAAATTGCCCAGATCTCAGGTCTCCCATGCAATCTATCTAAAGTACTTCCAACATTGATTTCTGGTTGAACATTCAGAAATGCTGTTTTAAAATGATGCACACTTGCTCTCTGGAGGACCCACCATGTGGCTATATATATGTATCATATTATATCTGCCATTACAGAAAGGTTTCTTGAATAGCTCTTGTGGACCGATCAAGGAATCAGAGGATGAGAGCACCATGGAGGAGCTGGACCAGCCAACCGACTTCAAGGACCTTCCTGCCCGGATCGACTGGAACGCCGAGCTTCCAGCCAACATAATTGTTCCGAGAGTGGACGTTCACAGCCTCATCCTGGACTTTGCTGCGGTTTCCTTCCTGGACATCTCTGCCCTGAAGGGGCTCAAAACGGTGAGTTTCCAAGTCACAGTTTCAAAGCGAGCGATTATTTCAGAGAAGCTGCCATTCTTTAATCATCTTACATTGTTTTTTTTGCAGTTGCTAAAAGAGCTGATCCGGGTTGAAGTTGAGGTCTTCATTGTGGCTTGTGATCGTAAGTATGAAACCAGCACTTTCAAGTCCAGACTCAATCCACACAGTCCATCACTATCACAAGTCTCAGTGGTTTTTACAACACAACTTACTAAACTAAATCCTTTCTGCCCAATTGCTCAACATATCATACACACGGAACCACGTTTTAAATACAACCGCCAAGGTCATCTTTATTTCATCCTGTGTTGGTTTCCTCACCTGCAGCTTACATCCTGGAGAAACTGCACGATTGTTGCTTTTTCGATGATGAAGTTCAGTCTTCAATTTTCTTCCTGACCCTGCACGACGCCATGCTGCACATCCTCGAGAAACACCCAGAGGCCGCAGAGAAGAAATCCGACTACGACAAGGTGAAGATCACAGGACAATTCAGTGAAATACACAACATTTGAAGGAGAATCTTCAATCTGAACAAAGTCCATATATTGCCTATGCTGTAAATATGTTCCGAAAACCTTAATCTTCATGTTGCCCTGCAGATTATGACATCAGTAACGGTTCACTACCCTGGAGGCGGTTTGAGGAGCCGAGATAGAAAAGTACGTATCCATCTGATTGTTTTTTCCAGGAAAACGTATTATATAATTTGATTGATTATATTATCTTATATTATGTTTTAGACTATATTATACCTGTTTCACTTATTTCATTTATTGGTTTGTTCTTCTACTTCTTCTTAATTATTCATGTAATGATTTACGATATTTGATAAGGTGTACCTGGGTGTCTAGAAAGGCACTGAAATAAAATGTCAAATCTATCTTATCATTATTCTTCTTATTATACATATTAATAATAATAATAATAATATGAACTTCACCATACTGAGGCATCTAAGTAAGATGCCAGAAGCTTTCATTAGTATAATGCACTTCCCCTCTCTCTTCCCCCTTTCATGCTTAATCTATCCTATTCAAAAAGCCAAAGATACAGCTTTTGCAGCTTGACATGTTGCAAATGTAAAAATAAAAATATTCCTTTTTCCCTGGCAGGCATCAGATCCAGAAACCAAGTTCTAACATCTGGATGAGAAGATGACAAATTCCATCAAAACTTGCTGAAAAAATGCTGTAAAATACACTGATGCGATGAATAATGAAATACTGCACTTGGCTTTATTTATCTGACAATCAACGTTAACCTAGTATATGGTAGTTACTGTGATGTAAAGGAAACAAATTAACGCTATATTATTGTTTTTTACACTGTAGATGTTGAATTTGTTGGAATTTTAGATGCAGTATATATGTACATGCTGTAATTGAATGTTTTCATAATAATGAGAATAAATTATCTTTTTTGACTAAATGTTCTCAAAGCACTGTTTTCTGTTTGGGCGAGGGAAGCAACGTGAAAAAGAAAACAAATGGAATGGTTTGGAGCATTGAAATATGTGATCTCCCTAAACAATGAGATTTAATGACAATTTACAAGTTCTTCAGACAAAATAATCAACTCAAAATCACGAAAATAATACTTTCATTATTAATACTGGGAATTTGGTGATAATTGGGTTGAGTATTATAGTAGTTGTTAATCGAGCTCTTATAAGAATTTAGCACATAAGGAGAGTCTCCCTTCACCTCCAACATCAACACCAAATATGCATGTTGACCCAACCTGAGGTAAAACTGACGTCCAACAACAATTATTCACTTGTACTTTATTTCCGGTTACACAGTGAGGACTGTCTCTCCTGCTGTCATACGCCCTTGACCCTTGGTCATTGTGCTCTTGAATCCAGGCTTTTCAAAGATTGCATCAGACATTTCCTCTATGTTTGATCGTGTTGAATCTTAGACAATGTTATCTTTGGTGACTGAATTAATCTTGGTCTGCTTGCCTAAGCTAAGGCATATTGGCCCACCTTGATGTCATGAGAACATCAACACGTTGTGTTGTAAAGGGTTATCAACCCTACAAGGATAATATACATTTGTTAAAATGTGTTTTCTAACTGTTATTCTAAATCTATAACAGATTTATAACAGTTTGAAAACACATTTTAATGGATATAAAAAAAGTGATAGGGATTTACTGAAAATAAAAAAAAAAACATTCATTATATAATTTAAAAGATACATTGAATAATCATGACAATTAAAAATATATCGGAAAATGCAGTTTAAGAGGAGAAACAAATAAGTGGACTCACAAATTGAATTAAGGAAAACAGATATTATTCAGAAAAATATCTTTCCATTTCCCTGTTGCTTTTCCTTTTCTAATGAGTTATTCAATTAGTTTAGTCATTTAGATTCTTGTGTCTGTTTAGCCTTCACATGACACTTCAGGCTTCGCACTGGGGAAACTACGCAAATGGTCAAAGGGGCGTAACCAGCTGTCAGGGCGTGAGATGCAGCTCTGTTACCAATTAGAGCTCCGATCATTATCACCCACAGTAAAAAAAAAGACCATAAAAATCTGTCTGACGTATCAACTCAATGAATCAAGGATGTTAATCATTGAACAGTGCAGACAAAAGTCACGAAGAGATGAAATTGATCTCAGTTGACAGATTAGATTGACACTGTTAGGGTGGCAACGGCCAAGATCTCCTTTCGGGATCTATCTCCACGATCTTTAATTTTGTGCCGGATTCTCAGATGTGAGGATGGCAACTTTGAGGAAACGATACCTGGTGGACCGATGTGTGTACTCTGAGGACAGCCTTGCTGAAGATCATGTGGAGCTCCACAGGGTGCACAAAACCATCCTGGACCATGTCAGAGAGTATCTGACGTAAGTGAGCCCCGGTCACACAGACATCAGGGTCAGGGTCTCTGATCTCACATCATCAACTTTTGTGTTTTTTGGGCAGTTGTGATTCAAAACGGGCCAAGAATACCGTCCTCTCTCTCCTTCCCATCATTGGCTGGATGAGGATCTACAAAGTCAGAGAGTGGCTGCTGGGTGATGTGGTGTCGGGGGTCAGCACTGGACTGGTGTCGATCATGCAAGGTGAGGAGCAGTTTACTATTCATCTTCAAATACAAGATTCATTATTCTGTGGGAGAGCTGGTAGTATAGCTTTTGAAACATAATTTATGTAAAACCATGAAATAAGTGTTCTTTAACAGCCTTAAAGAGTTCAATCTGGAAGTATTCTTTTGTTTTTAAACCTTTATAATTTGTCTTTTTCAATGTTATTTTGCCTAAAAATGATGACAAACCTCATTCAATCTTCGTTGTTATTCTCACTCAGGACTTGCTTTCTCTCTGCTGGTGTCGCTGCCTGCAAGCTACGGACTCTACACAGCTTTCTTCCCCATGCTCACATACTTTTTCCTGGGTACCTCAAGACACATTTCTGTAGGTATGTCACTTAGTGCTCAGTTACCATAGAGGGGTTGGGTTACTTGATGATAAGAAACTAACATTTTTTTAAAACAGTTTTTGACTTAAAAGAAATGCCATATCAGAGGTGGATCTGTTTGTTTTTCATTTTGGTCTAACATTATGTAAAATGTCATTATAGAAAGAAGATATTGGTGACTCTGATTTGAAAGAATTGTATCACTTTTTTTAAAATTGTGAGATTGGGCTTTGGCAATATTTTCATTGATTTTTCAGAGAATAATTCGTTGAGCTAGATAAATGTTTAGAGGGATGATATTAATGAGTGTGTGCAATTTTGGTGCAGATCCAAATAAAAATCCAGATCTAGTAAATTTATATGTGGTTTGATATGAGTGCAAATGTAGTTTTCTAATTGATCTGAACTGATAGAAATGAAAGTTAACATTTTTTCCAAAAACTTATGTGGAGTTTAATCATATTCCTTTTGACAGTGATATGCAATAATGTCTTCATACTCATCCACACCCTTTTTCCCTGCAGGTTCCTTTCCAGTCCTGAGCCTAATGATAGGCGCCGTGGTGACCCGTCTGGTACCAGAAGATGGACCAGCAGCAAATATCACAGGCTTTGAAAATCTGACCCAGGACCAGCAAAGGGTCCTGGTGGCCTCCTCTGTCACCTTCCTCGTGGGTATCTTCCAGGTATAGACTCGTCTCTGTGGTTCCTACATGGCAGCAAATCTGCATGGCCTCGAACCAAACCTCTATTTTCTCCATGCTTCTGTCTCGTGCAGCTTGCCATGGGGGTTCTGCAGGTGGGCTTCATTGTTGTGTACATGTCAGACACGCTGGTGTCCGGCTTCACCACAGCAGCTGCTGTCCACATCCTGGTTTCCCAGCTCAAGTTTGTGTTTGGGTTGATCGTGCCAGGCCTGAGCGGGCCACTCTCCATCATATATGTAAGTCAGCAAGTCCAGTTGAAAGAAGTGGAGGTTGGACACTTATGTTTTCATCATTCAAGCTGTATAGGTGAATAACAAAGACAAGAGGACAGATTAAAGCATTAGATATGCGAGCAGTTCTTAAGAAGAAAGGTTATCGGCTGAAGAAAAAACAGTAGAGATTAGAAGGAGAGGAGTCAATCAAGAGTTCTTTTACAATTTAGTTTAGTGGCTGGAATGACCACAACTTTAATGAACAACTTACTACCCAGTTTTATCTTATCGTATCTTATCATAAAACAATAAAGGTGTGAGCTTATTCCAGAGTCAGAGGAATTGGTTTGACAATATCGGGAATACGCTGTTGTTGTCAAGGCTAGAGGAGAAGAAGGCCACCACTCTTATGTTTGACCATTAAATATGAAGTTAGCCCGGCCAAGCAAAAAGACTGGAAACAGGTGGAAAAAGATAGAATGGCTCCGTACAACGGTAACTAGAACTTTAATCTAAACGTGCTAATAAACATTGTGTCGTGTAAGAGCTGCGTGCCATTGACCCAACGTACGGCAGAGCAAGAGAAGAGAATGAATTTAATGTTTTAATATGCAAACTGTTGTTTCTAACATTCTGAATCTCAGTGGTTGAGGAGCCAATGAATTCTCTCCTCAGGAAAAATCTGTTGCTGAGTGCATAACCACTTGTTGATGAGTGTAATCATTCTCCAGCTGAACTAATTGTTGTCATTTCTTTTGTTCAGACCCTGGAGAAGATCTTTGTCCAGATCTCCTCCACCAACATCTGTGACCTGGTTATGACCATAGTGATCATGGTGATCGTGTTCATTGTGAAGGAGCTGAATGACAAATACAAAGCCAAACTGCCAGTGCCTATCCCCATAGAAGTAATCATGGTGAGGGAAGCCTTCAAGTTCACTTTATAAGACTTTAAATCTCAAAAAACACAACACACCTTTTCCGACTCTAGGGTTGAATTATACGAGCACAAGTCGGGATAAGATAACATCAAATGTGTAGCATCTTTTTAGGTTATCCTTTAGTATAGATCTCAAATCAGCATCACATTATCGTAGGTATCAGGACTTTGCAGAACATTGTGCAAGAAACCGTGTCTATTCCAAAGAAACCACTACACAGACAGGACTTTGCCTCCTTTGAACTACATTTCTCTCCATGTCGGAGGTGGAAATGTTTGACAGTGGTCAACTGCAAACTGCATGTTATTCAAAGGGGTTTCTTCACTTTTTCTAGAATTAACGAGATGAGTAGTTTGGGATCCCGGACTGACACTCCAGCAAGCATAGGCTCACCTCACTTATTACAAATTAGTTTTTATTTTACTCTCGTAACATTATAAAGTTATTCTCAAATTCTTTAGATTGGCCCTAATACTCAATCGTAGGTTTCAGTTCATGCGTCATCAACCAAACCCCTAAATATTGATCACACCAGGGTCAATCGAGCTTCTGAAAATTCCAAGTGTTTGCTAAAGAAACTAATTTCAAGCCAGTTCCAGGTCTCCACAAGTGGATTTCCCCCCAAGAATGAATGAATGAATGACAAAGCTGCCATCGGTCAATGCGTCTACCCAACTCTTTGGTGTCGTTTTCTATTCCCACAGACAGTCATAGCTTGTGGAATATCATATGCCTTCAACTTTCAGGAGAGATTCAATGTTGATGTTGTCGGCGTAATGGTTAGTGGGTAAGTTTCAAGTTCTCGATACAAACTTTCTGATGTTCCATCAGATATTCCCGGTCATTTAAATGCACGACTATCTTTCAGGTATGAGACTCCAATTGCTCCCAGTATAGAGGTCTTCAAGGAAAGTGCTGTGGAGGCCTTCCCTATAGCCATAGTTGGGTTTGCTGTATCCTTCTCTGTGGCCAAAGTCTACTCTATCAAACATGATTACACCATTGACGGTAACCAGGTGAGTTATATATAAAATCTATCAAGGAAATAGTTTTGATTGGTTACTAATACAATGTGACGGAAAACATAAGACTCGTAATTTTGGTTATGAAGATGTAAAAGTACATGGATAGGCTTTTATAGACAGGGTTGGGTTTCACGAGTTACAACAAAATGTAATAAGCATTTCAATCAGTTCCAATTGTCCCATCCCAGGAGCTCATTGCTTTCGGGGTTAGCAACATATTCGGCGCGAGCTTCAGGTCATTTGCGGCGAGCACAGCCCTCTCCAGGACAGCCGTGCAGGAGAGCTCAGGAGGCAAAACACAGGTCAGAAAACCAACCTCACCATTTACAGCTTCTCTCTCCTGGCGTCAACTTTTACGATACCAACACCTTCAAAAATGTTTCTGTCTCCAAAACATTTGATTTAAACTGTCACTTTACAGTCTGGTTTATATCCCATTCTCATCTTTCACAGCTATCTTAAAATGAATTATTAACTTATTTTTTTTTTTTTACAAATGCAGATTGCAGGGTTGATCTCGGCCATGATGGCAATGATTGTAACTTTGAAACTTGGGTTCCTGTTGGAGCCACTTCCCAAGGTGAGAATCAAGGTCACACTCTTTTTAGTATTCATTTCTTTGAATCTGTCACACAATGAAAAAATAGTGATACAGAGAAACCTTTCACAAAGGTTTTCTGGTCCTCTCACTTCTTTAAAAAAGAAAAACTTTGGGTCCATCCAAACTTAAGAAGCCTTCAGGAACAAGTGGAATTTTATCTTCTGATCAAGGAGCTGCAAAATTATCCTGATGTCTTCAAAGTTTTTAATTTCAGGATGTTTGTGGTCCAGTTTGATTCACTATCAGCACTGAGAGCACATTTTAAAAAGAGCAAAACAGATTTCTGTGATCCAATTGATCCAGAACAGAAGTCAACTGTCTGGAAAACATTTGACTGATGCGTAAAATGCAGCAAATTAATAAAAACGAAAGTTTCAGAGTGATGACTCGATGTGTTTGATTTCAATGGTCAAAAATTCTAGTTAGGTTTGCTTTATACCACTTAGTTGGGCAGAATTGTTGATTTTTTCTTGTGATTATATTTCTATGAGTCTAATGTAGTATAGATATGTTTCCCTATACACACCTTTAATATTCTGTTTGACTGCAGTCTGTCCTGGGTGCCTTGGTGATCGTGAACTTGAAGGGCATGCTGATGCAGTTCAGAGAAATCCCGTACCTGTGGAGGAGGGACAAACCAGAATTTGTAGGCATTCAGATAATATCTGAGTTTAATTCCAAAATGTTAATTTATTCATAGAGTGCAACGTATCATTTACTTCTCTATTTTCGTATAGTCTGCTCTGTGTTGGTGTTTGACTTCAGTTATTTCACCTGTAGGTGGTGTGGGTGGGGACGTGCCTGGGTGCCATCCTGCTCGGCCTGGATCTGGGTCTGGTGGTGGGCCTGGGGATGGAGCTGATCACTGTTGTCTTCAGGACTCAGTTGTAATGACACATTTCATTGCGTCTGACGTCAGTTTGTTAATATGCAAACTGACATTACTGGGGATTTAATGAGAAAAATCTGGAATGTATTATAATTGATGAAAATCCCTATGTGGTCACTTTAATTCAATTCAGATTTATGTTATTTGTATAGCCTCAAAATACTCCATGTTGCACTGTATTGTTTCTACAGTAGCCAAGAATGGACAAAACAAACAGTTTGTCTTCATGTCTCTCTAGTCCCCGCTGTTCTGTCTTGGCGAACATCTCTGGCACTGACCTCTACAGGGATCGCAAAGACTACCTGCATGTAAGTTGCAAGTTGCTTTTTTTGTTTTCATTTAATGTCATTATTGTCAACTGAATTAAAATCACACTGCATTTCTTCTCAGATATTCGAACCAAGGGGAGTCAAAATCTTCAGGATACCCTCTCCTATCTTCTTTGCCAACATAGAGTTCTTCAAGGAAAAGCTACAAGAAGCTGTATGTACGATTCGTCTCGCTCTGTTTCAGTATTGCTCAGTGAGTATAATCTAAGCATTGCACTGCACTGAACTGTACTGTACTGCTGTTCCAGGTTGGATTCAACCCCTTGAGAGTTCTGAGGAAGAGGAACAAGGCACTCAGGAAAATCAAGAAACTGTTGCAGGAAAATGATAATCACAGTAGAGATGTGAGGCCTAAAACTCATGTGTGCTGAAGAAAAGTAAACTAATATTGCAGATAAATTGTTTTCTTCAAAACGCTCAAGGCTTACGTTCATACATTTGTCTAACAGACAGGTCTGAGGGGTTTATTCAGCAAAACAACTGATGAGTCTTGCGTTAACAAGGAGGAGATGGATCAGCCCACTGACCTCGAGGGCCTTCCATTCCGGATGAACTGGAATGCCGAGCTTCCCAGCAACATCAGTGTTCCCAGAGTGGACCTCCACAGCCTGATCCTGGACTTCTCTGCCGTCTCCTTCCTGGACATCTCTGCTCTGAAAGGACTCAAAGCGGTAAAGAGGGAAAAACACTGATAAAGTGGCAGCTGCACTCTTGTTAATAAGTCCTGGAATATGTCTTTATGTTCTATGTCTCTAATCATAGTGAATATTGGCTAATGTTGAAAAGAGCAAATAGTAATTTTAATCAATATTAATGTTGAATTGCCCCACTACTGTTCAAAGTCCTATATTCATAAATTCGGAGCATGATCAGAAAAATACACTCCATGAAAGAATGTTCCTTTTATAGCACAAGTATTGTATCTTACATTTTAATTGAGGCGGAGAAACTTTTCATTATTTAAGATAGAGTAACATTTGTTAGTGCAGTCACCAGGCCCCCTCCCGATGCATTATGACACGATTCAAAAATGCGTTTTTAAAAATGTACAATACAAAGTATTACTCTTTTTAACTTTCCTCGGATCTGCTTTTAATGATCTGATGCATTTTATTAGATCATTGTTCATAAATCTTTGGTTCTCTTAAGAGTAGAAAGTACAAAGTAACTTAACAGTAATGCTTGAGTAAATAGTACTCACAGTACTGGAGTAACTGTACTCATTTACTTTCCATTGCTGTAGTTCTGCTAAAGAGAGCAGATCGGTAAACAGGGTTAGATACTGTATCTGACGAACTAAGAATGGAACTCTCATTGTTGGTTGTGGGAACTCTTGGGTTTCATTTTATATAAAGTGCCTTGAGATAATGTATTTTGGGATTTGGAACTATACAAATCCAATTGAATTGATTATAATGAACATAATAAGATAATGAGTGACAGCGGTTGTATTGTTCCAGTGAAGCCCATGTTTTTACAACCGTCTGTTTATCACTGTTATCACCTGCAGGGTCTCAAAGAGTTCATCCGAATCGATGTGGATGTTTACATTGTGTCATGTGACGGTGAGTTTACTGAAGTTTATTAGAAGCACTTCTTCTTAAATGATCAAATCAGTGAGGACACCAACAGCATGAGGTGAATTTTGCCGGTACATACAGGTACCCATAATCCATCTCTCAGGCAGCTGTGGGTCAGTAGCAGAACCCTGATGCATTATACCCACATGTTGAAGTTCCCCATTTCACTGAACCCCCATCAAGCCCCTTTCACTGACCTCGCCCTGTTTCCACAGTGTACATCCTGGAGAAACTACACATGTGCATGTTCTTTGACGATGAGATTCGGACCTCAATGTTCTTCCCGACCCTTCATGACGCCATGCTGCACGTGCTTGAAAAACACAAGGAGGACAAGACTAAAGGCTGGGTGGTAAATAAAAGAGTCTCTTCATGGATTTTACATCCTTTTCTATAAAGTTGTCAGATAAATCCCTGAACCCACAATTATAACACAGCAGAAACTATGAAGCATTTATTTATCATTATAATTAACTTAATAATGTTGTGAGGGTTAGGTTGTAGGTGATTTGGTTGATGTGTGTTGGGGTTGATGCACATAAAGGGGGGAATTACAGTTTCATGTAACATTCAAATAGATAAATATTAATAATTCCTGTTGTGGCATTAAAATAAGAGTTACGCAATTAGTCAAAGCAGGTATAATGCTTCACAAATAATTCTGTTTTATTTTTTTGAATATAGATATCAGACACCAAAATGTAGAAGAGCAGCTGTCTCCAGGAACATCCACTCATGAGGAAGAATATTCATCAACAAATCCCAGCAAAATGCTGTTTACCACTGTCCCACTTTAATCTTCTGTCATAACTCACTTTATCACCTCGATGCAATGTTCTATATGTTTAGTACAGGTCTATTGAAAATGTCCTTTGATTCATGCAGATTTTGTTGTAATGGGACTTGTTACGGTTTACTTTAAATATTTGTATATCTATGTTTGTGATATCATGGTAGCTTGATGTTTTGATGTACAACCAGCCAACCTTGTGTAAATACTGGTCAAAGAATACATATTACATACTTCAGATGTGTTGCATTGGCCATCCTGAGGAGTTTAACACTGTCCTTAGAATTTCAAATTCCTCTGTACACAAGCTTAATCTATAAATCAAGATAAACAGAACTGTAAACAGCTGCTTTGATGTTAATCAATCCCTGATAAATGGACAGGAAATAATATTGTGTAGTTTGTACACCACCAAACAGAAAAAGAGAACTTGTCGACATGTTTGAGTATCAACCTATATTCAGCTTTTTTTTTGTAAAACACTTAATTTCATAACAATGTTTCCCTGTCATGGAAGCACAGCAGAGAAAACACCTATGCTGCACAAAATCAAGTTTCTTTTTTCAGAGTTCCTGAATGATCTTTTATTTTGTAAATAACTTAAAAATCCACTTCTGGTCCATCCTGAAATAACAATCTGAGAATAAATTGTCACCTTGGTTTGGGTGGTGCAGACATTTAAATACCATCCTTTGATATGAAGTTACAAGCCATTTTATGGGGTCACAGTCCAAAATTGTTGGAAACCACAGATAGACGATGTAGCCACAGGACAAAATGTCTGGAGGGTTACATACAGTTACCAACTAGTTAATACTAGATTTCATGAGACGTGAACTCCATGTATTGCTTCTCATATCCTTCAAATATCATATAACCATCTTAACTTTATACATTAAATATTAACTGTTAGTCAATAGAGCAAAGATGAGATGGAAATCTGCCGTTAAAAATTTATTGAGACATATTTAACATCTTTCATGAACAGTACATATGCATGAACTCAGCTGACATATATACAGAAATATAAGCTATTAAAAAGGGGACATTCTTTCTCTTCCAAGTCTGCAGTATGCTCAGTGGAAGGTTCAGTACAGTTAACTTAAATGTGCACAGCATACACATTTGTTTCTGGGCAGTATTATCAAAACGAAGCTTCTACGTCCTGTAACCCTGAGGTTTACTATCACATTATTCAGACAAGTGGTGCGGAACAGAATGACACAGACTGTTGCCTATTCATTCAGTTGGCAGTCTACTGATAGTACGGCCGGTAGCGGCCCTGATCTGGGTGATGTGGACCAGGCATCTGGCCTGGGGGAGGAGGACCCTGCATTCGTGGAGGTGGGGGTCCTCTCGGAGCAGGCCACATCCCAGGGCTGAGCCCTCCTGGCTGGCTGAACGGGGGACTGAGTGTGCCCTGGTCTTCAGGGAACTGCTGCATTGAGTTGGGGTTGTAATGATGAGGTGGAGGGGCGTTGACGGGAGGGCCACTGTGTTGTGGTGGAGGTCCTGGGGGCGGGTGGTTCATATAAGGGGGCATAATGTGCCCTGGTGGGGGCGTGATTGGTGGTGGAGCTGTGGACATGGGGGGAGGAGGGGCCTGGTTGTACACCATGTGTGGCGTCCCAGAGGCTTGGGGCGGGTGCTGCATTGGATGGTTGATGGGAGGAGGAGGGGGAGGCGGGGGGCCAAAGTGCTGCTGCGGTGGCGCCATCATGTGGTGGGAGTGGGACACGACAGGTGGCTGGCCGGGATAGTCCCCAGGGTGGTGGTGGGGTGGCTGACCGGGGCCTAGCCCAACAGAGTGGGGCTCACGGGAGGAAGAGGAGTCATCTTGGATGGGCACGGTGATGAGATTGCTGTGTTTCCGAGTCGTTACCGTAGCGATGCGGAATGTCTCAGGACCTAAAGCAGACGTTGGGGGCGGGGCATCATGAGCAGAGGGCGGCGGCGGTTGACTGTAAGGGTCATGACCACCATGCTGGAGTGGGTTGGGGAGATGGACATGGTTCTTGGATAAGTGAGGTGGAGGCACACGGAAACGATCAGGCACATCAGATGACAGGCCGAGGTGCAGGGGCTCCTGGCGGCCTGAGGACGACTTGGCTGCCCTCAGGTGGCGGTGGTTAACATGGGCCTGCAGGTCACGCTGGGACAGGTAGGTGCGCTTACATCCCGGCACAACACTGCACATGTAGAGCGAACCACGCTGGCACTGCTCGATGCGCTGCACTGGATCTGTGCAGCTGTAGAGGGTGAGGCTGGAAGACACACAGTGACAACGCGTTAGAGTCCAAAAGCGGGAGTTACACAGGCGCATCAGAAGAGCTACAATCATAAAGGCTACACATTACTTCAAGTTAAATGTTGCAAAAAACAGGTTTTGAAATTGTTTTTAAAAATAAAGGGTAATAATGAGTTACATTATTCACCACAACACAAACACAACAAAGTAGTAAAATGTCTCACCCTGGACACATCTTTTCTCCTTTCTTTTCATGAAGCAAAGCACAGTCGTGGCAGAAAACATGTTTACAGGGGATCTGTGGAGTTAACAATTCAACAGGTAAACTTCAGCAGTTCTCTAAGAAAAGCATTCTGCAGACAACGGTCACATTAACAAAGTACTTACCATCCGCCCATACAGCTGGATAGGGAGACCACATTTGTCACAGAAGTGGATCGGTACTTCATCCCTTTCTCCAATCAAATGCAACTGTTGGAAAACGATCAAGAAATGAATTAACATATACTTTTCGTTAGAGCACCCTAAAATAATGTAAACATAATCTATGCACTTTTCTATAAGCTCATTCTTTATGAATTGTTTTATTCCCCACACCATAGGCTGATGGGAAGACTACTGCAACCAGACTTATATAAGGACATGAGTTGTGATTGTCTGGATGTGCATCATCGCTTACTTACTGTGGAATAGTAATGAAAAGGTGTGTTGGTTAACCTCTGTCTGAAAAGGTGTGTTGAGACTGATCATTCTGTGGGATGTACCTTATAATCCCAAAACAGTGGCTGGGGATATCTCCTCTGATTTGCAAACACATCTCCGGACTTAGCACCGCAGTCAAACCTGTCCTCTTGCTTGAAGCCAAAGTTATCTGTGAAACACAAGACACACGTGTTAATGATGTTTACTTAAAAAAAGAACGGGGGATTTATTAGGCGAAATCAATTGTAGAATAAAGATATAAGGTCAACTCACAGTAATAACAATAAAGTAAGTGGTGAGTAACTTTTAAAACAGAATTGGAGAGCCCCCAAACTAGATTTAATTGTCACAAAGTAATTTTAGGCAAGCTACCCTTCTTCACTAAGTCAGCTGGTTTGACTTGGTGTATTAAAACAGTGGAACATTGCTATATAAACGTTTTCATACAAATCTGACATTGTAAAGTAAAATATAGACCAAGCTTGAATTGAAACATTGTTTTTCAATGCATTTTACATCCACTTAATCTAACCTTCCTCGGGATTAAAAAAACGATGATATCGAACCTCATATCTGTTGTTCATGGTTAATCTTACGTTATGAGAAACCAAGATTGCCTGGTTTCTCCCTAATTCAATGAGAACCAGTCAATGTTTTATGAATGACAACTGAAGAGTGAATCATATGGTGTAAGATCCTCTGTGCTTTATATCAGCTTTCATTGTCACCATGGGCAATTTAGTAGCTCCCCCTGCTGGTTATTCGCAAACCACATAAAGAAAAACACAATTTTAAAAACAATTGTTTATAGCTTTATCCAAATGTCTTCTTTTTTTTTATAAATTCACATAGCGTCAGACCTATGGTTCTGCAGGAGAGGGAACCCCAAGTAAAACAAGGAGTTCTACAATGATTGCATTAACTTCTGTTATAACAGACAGAAAATGTAACTTAAGGTGCTGATCTTGGCTTTAGTCAATGTCAACAGAAACTATACGCTTCACTGAACTTTCTGTTGTTTCTTATTTATCTGTTGGCCGATAAAAATCAGCTGATACAAGCATTTTGCATATAGCCGTAATAGGAAAGAAAAGGTAACTGGTTCCATGGTATACCGTGATAAAATTCCTGACAGTCAGTTGTACCGTTTCATCCAAAATGACGGTAATTAAGGATTGAAAATCACACACACATTAGAGAGAAATCCAACACTGCATAATAATATAAAGCAATAGAAACTTACACTGAGCTGAAAACAGAAATTAGTTTTCTTTTTTCTTTTTCAGACAATGGTAGAGAAAACACTACTGCTTAAACCGGTTTATTTACTTCTTCTGTTGGATTTTCCAGAGTAACGATGTGACATCAATATTTACATTTGTCCAAAGTTCAGTAAATAACTGATTTTCAACTCAAGGTGATTTAAAAAACGTGGGAGACCACAGACATAGATAGATTTAACAGACTTTAAAATCATATAATTGTCAGAACATACACACTTGGCGATTTGTCCCGAATGTTAGACCACACAAGTGCCTATTTCACAGTGGCGATTCCACAGACTTGAAATCTCAAACAATCTTGCGATGTTAAACGATTTTTATGCTCATTATCCTAATTTTCTTCAACCGTAAATATCAAACATGTCTGAGGGATGGCTCTGACTCAATCCGTAGCATAAAGTTTATTTTTTAAAACTTCGGGATTATTTGGGCAGATAATAGGCACAGAGTGACCTCCAGGAGGGGACATCGTCTGCGATTGTCAGAGGGAATTTTTGCAGAACAATTATGCCATTTTATAGCACTGATATGACATAAAAGCATAATAATGCAAGGGTTTTAATTCTAAAGAAGAGTCAGTCAGACATTTGACTTAGATTTAAAAACAGTATGATACCCTCTGTCCAGATAACACAAATAAACCACACACAACAAAAACAACAAATAAAATGGACTCTCTGGCTGTTAACAAAAATTGCTCTTGAATAAATATTTAACATTTTACACCAGATATATTTTACCAGCTCAATAAACAGGATGATATGATTGAATTAGGTTAGCATTCCAGTGTTTCCTCTAGGATTGTGTATCTTCTTCACTCTTCACACAAAACCTGGCCATTACATTTATTGATATACTATTAGTCAATGGTGTCGGATCATGAATCCGGTTAATTCCGTCAGTTTAACCCTGATGTCTGTTACATATTGTCTTGTGTGTAGCAGCTGAACTGCGAACATAAAACATTTTTGAACTTTTTCTAAATGTTTAAAATAAGAGTCTCGTGTTTATTGTTAAAGTGTAAAGTGGGTGCAGGTCAGCAGGAGGGTGGAGGGTGGAAACTTAGACAGGAGACAAGGTACAAATCAACCGCTGCTTTGGCTCTGATTCTGAAGCAGAGGTGCTCATCATTTTACAGCGTTGCATGCAGCGTTGTTGGCAACCCTGCACTCACATGTATGTTGTCACTCTTCTAGAACTAATTCAATAAACCGCCTCATTCACATGAACAGTCTCTCCTTGTCCTTGTTTCACTGGGCGACCAAGAATCTTCGGCGTGGCTTCAAAGAAAGAAATGTTACCAGTTGAAAAACTGCTGCCATAATACTGATAGCTGACGATTCTTGTTACTATGATCGTGACACAAAATGTTTGCACAATTTAATCTTTAGTACGCATCTGTGTGTATTCTTGCTGATATAAAAACTTCATTACAGTATAAACCATGCAGAAAAGACTGCATTTATGTTGACATTTTATAGGAATAAAGGTTCCTTTTCTTAATTCAAGTTCACACAGCATGGTGGACTGCAAAATGATCCTACCATTTTCTCCGGGCTCACTTTTAGTTGGCCTGCTGCTGGGTCTTTGGGCTCGTGGCGGAGGTTTGCTCCTTAGGGGCTGTTTGGATATGAGTTTGATGGGGATTCGTCTTCGAACATCTGGGCCGCCCAAATTCCCAGAGCCGTCGCTTCCTTGAAGATCATTGTCTGTGGAAAAATAAAAATAGCGATATTCATGAATTCCACATGCTTATGGAAGTCAAACAGTAGCTATACATTTGAATTAATATTTCTGAAAATTAAGCAATATTAACTGGAAAGGATACGGCAACATTTCTGCAGTGAATGATTAGTGTCCAGTTGAAATGACCAGTGGAAATAATATATATACAACAAATCAAACCCATATGGATAGGCTTTCAGAACGAGATGCTTGAAGTCACATTGTGAAAATACACTGACTGGGTGACGTTGACCCTACTGTCCACAAGAATAACAATAACAATATCCACTTATAAAATAACAGTTAAATCTTTCAACCTTTTCCTGGGAATATCACGGAGTGGACACGTTTTGGAGAATATTTACATCCTCAACAAAGAACTGTGGGATACAGAGTAAGATTTACACATCTAAAGTTAGCAAGGTAACTAGTAACTTTGAGTAACCAGTTTGGTATTTGATATTGACTATAACCAAATAGAGAATAATCCAACCTGCAAATACGATGCGTTAAGAAAGACAGACGTCTCATACATTTCAGGATAAACTCTTAAACCATGTTATTAGTTGTGACAGCCCAATATTTTAGCTAGCTTGATGCTAGCATTGGTTTGTGTAGCATTCGCGCCCCAACTCATTCGCAGCTTGAGGTTCCACTTTACTCATGTATGGGCAATACACCGTCCACCGTTTAATAGAGAGCTGCGCAGACTCTGTTGTTACAATGCGTGCGGCTCTGCGTGTTCACTTAAGACTCAACGTTAACTTTTCGTGAGCACAAGTAATTTAGCTTAACTCCATTGCTAGCCAGTTCTGAGCTAACTCGGACCATGCTAGCTTTACGCTGCTCTGTAAGATAAAGCGGTGCTGTAGCAAATCCCTACACAGCGAGGATGTTGCGTCCTTATCCGACGATTTGTTATAACAGCAACTATCGCCGCGTGGAAGAATAGACCAGTTGAAATACGTTCGCTCACATCGGCCTCGACTTGACATTTTTGCTTACCGCTTTGGTCCATGATCCAACGAGTGAACGCAGTGCATTGTGGGAGCGAACGGGCGACGAGGAGAGGAGGGCGAAGCGCGAGGAAAGGAAGGAAGAGAGAAGGTAAGGAGGAAGGGAAATGAGTGAGGAGAGAAGCGAGGGAGATGAGAGATGAAGAACGAGAAGAGGACAGAAGCTAAAGAAACAGTACACTTCATAAAAGCTCTATTTAGGACATAATATCTACAACAAATAATTGCACCATTTTAAAGATAATGTATATTATTGTTTGTTTACATATCTTGCCTATTTGTTACATACATGTATAGAAATGTATCTCAATACAAGAGGTTTGCAATAAATGCAACGTTAGGTGGGTTATTACGAGGCTAAACCAATATATAGATAGAAAGATATAGATATATAGATGTACTTTACTGATCCCAAGTTGGAAAATGATTGTTACACTGGCATTGGAAATATAGTTACCGATATATATATATATATATATATAGAGAGAGAGATTCAAGTTATATTTATATATATATATATATATATATATATATATATATATATATATATATATATATAAATATATATATATATATATATATATATAATATATATAAATATATATATATATATATATATATATATATATATATATATATATATAAATAAGATTATTATATATGTAACTACTATATTATTATCTTAACCATTAAAAAACTATTTATATACCTTACTCTACATAATTTGATTAAAAAGGAATATAAATACATATATTCATTGAAAGATTTTGAAATGGTTCAAATTAGCCTCTGTCAGTGTCTGGGCCTGGGTCCTTAAATATTTGTGGAACCCAAAAAATAAATAAAGCAAACTTCCAACTTGAATCTCTCACATTTTCTAGTTTTAGAAAATATGCCAGTGCATCTTATTGTACTGAACTGTTGTTAAACTGAATAAATTTGATGTTTAACTGTTCTCATAACCCTCTTTAGAATATGGATACATATCTAAAGGTTAGAACAAAGTATAACAGAATTGTAGGCGGGCACCTATATGTGCATCTCGCAAAATAATGTGTATTTTATAAGTGTTAGACTTAATGTCGCATCTTTCAGTGCACTGTCTGAAGTCGGTGCACGTTCCCCCGGAGCTCCACTGCGCGCTCTCGTAACCATGTCGCCATTTTGATTCGAAAAATATGACTGAGTTTTTCCTGCCTTGCAAGCTAAAGTTAGCCTCGCGTTTGAATCACTCTGTGCGTGAGTACGAGCCCTACGCCGTATACCGGGAATAACAGGCATCGCTTTTTCGTGCCGGGTGGCCACTGGCGTCGGGGAACTCGTCTATTTGGCAGACTTCACAGCAACATTCGGCTAACGCTAGCTAAGTTGAGCTAGCTAACAGTAGCCAGTGTTGTCGCAGGCTGACCCCTTCTTCAAAACAAATCACTATCCGCACACAGGCTAATGTATGTTAGCTAACAGTGAGCTGGGTAGCTAGAGACTTGATAGCTGGTTGCTTGACGTGAGACTCCACGAACTCACAGGCAGGAGGACCAGCCGCGGGTTTTCAACCAAAGGTAAGTTTTGGACAAGGAGAACGCCATGAGTTTGGGCGAGCAGCTAACGTGTTACTCTGCTGGTGTAGCGACAAAGTTGAACATAAGTTGGGGAGCTATTTAAGTTTGCTAACTCAGCCCGGTACACGTTAACCATTCCTGGCTAATTAGCTTACGTGCTAATCAGAGAAAAGGAGGAACTAACGTGAACGGAGTTTGAACAGGTCGCTAGCTTTTAGAAGTTGCTGCCGAACAAGCGCAAACATAACGTTGATCGAGAATGTCATGGTCCAAAAAGGCTTAATTCACTGAACGAGCTGGTTTAGTTGTTGGATTACTTAGCACTACTTGACGAAACAGATTCGTTAAGTTACGTTAACCAGTTGTGGTTGAGTGCTGTCGACATCAACGACATCTGTTTGCTCCATTCGTGTGTTCTTTATTGTTCCGTATATCCTTAAATGGTCGTTAGTTATTGTACAGTAGTTCACGATCTAGCCATGTAAGCAGTGTGGTTCACTGCAGCCATTGGGAATTGACTGAGGCCGGCAGCCACCGAGCCTCGCTCCTGACTGACTTTAACCAGGCACACGCCGTCATTATGTTAGTTACCGGTGGATAAACCAAGAAAGGGTCATTGTGTATTCACGACAACCGTGAGGAGTGTTAATACCACGAGGACCTCAATCAACGATCATTAATTTATGTCGTTTAAAAAAAAAAATCTTTAATCTTTTGATGGTGCTGCCTTCACTGGAGTTGAAGTAAACAGAAATCGGAGCTCCTGCCGCAAGTCAGTTGATGTGCACTTCACGCCAAGGCTACTGCAGCTCAGTTTACATTTCTTTAGCCACATACCAGTGTGCCTCTCATTGTTAGACACATCCTGGGGACCCCCCCCTCTGTGCTAAAATACTCTAAACATGGGAGTGGGTGGCTTAATTGGTATAATATTGATGAAGCTGTAATTTTGAAACGCATATTACTTTACTCAAATCATAAGGAAAGTATGGCAAGTGTTTCTCAAAGTTTGAGGTCATAGCGTTTGAGGTTGGCGTGAAGGTTAATAAAATCCAATGATTATCAGTACTGGGATTTACTGAAACTCCAGGAAATCTGTGAAGGAATACAACAAATTACAAGTTAAATTAAATCACAGGCATTTCAATATCAATATTTTGTCACAAGCATCTGTGTATCAAGCTTTAGATGCAAGTCTGTTCGTCTAATTTTGCTACATGTAAGCAGCAACAGGCTGTCTAAAGCTGAAGCTTATGTTTGTCCTCTGAAGTGCACTGTTGTAGATTGGTTGATCATTTGCTAGGGCACGTATAAGAACGCGATAAACAGTCAGTTGTCACTGTTTCATCTTGATTTGCATCTAGGATGTAAAAGAGAACTCGTGTAAAGTCTAAGAGGAAATTCCTTGGACCACATTTTAATTTGCCTGATTACAGGCTTTTGTTAACTCACACCATGTAAATGTTTTTCCCTTTATGTGTGCCATTGTTCCTCTTTTCATTGTCTGTTATATGTGCCAGTAGACTGTTGTTGTTGCCTCTGGCGGGTTCTATTTTGGATGTAAAGTCAAGCATTTGCTTCCCTGCTCAGTGTCCACAGGGAGCGTTCAACGGGTTATTACTGCACTTGTGTACTCTGTAAATGTATGCCAGATGGACGCTGTTGCTGCATGTGCAAGGATCGGTCGTCCTCAGGAAAAAAGGAAAAGAAAAAGGAGGAAGCACTTTTTATGTCCTCCCTGAGCTTTACATCCACGGTCAACAGTTGATAGCATGTTGCTCAGAGCAGCTTGTTAGGTTGGACAAACCCAGCAGATCCAATAGTTATTTTAGTTTTTGGTCACTTCTGGTGTGTTAGGTTGACTAGATTAGCTGCCAAAGTCACAATGTGAGGAAACACTATTTAAACATACTTGATTGGTCACAAGAGCATCCCTTATTTGTTCTGCACCATTTAGGATGCATCCTTCATTTACCATAATCTGGTCTTTAAAAGCTTTTGTGGTTGCAGAGCTGATTACACATGAGGACATTTTTTAAAGTTCTGACTGTCAGCCTGGGAACAAGCCATCATCTCTAATGGTTGTTTCCAGACTTACACTCTGATACAGCTGGTATGTATTTCTACAGACCTTTTACAATATTAATGACATTACTCGCTTTTATTTATCAGTTAACTTCATACAAGGTGCACGTAAACACACAAAATAGGCTAAATAAATTACACATTTGGGCTCATCACCCTATGCTTTCAAAGTTGCACCAATCCTTTTAGATAAACTTTTTTAAATAATTCGCTTGTAGGTTGTTCACAGCATATCTGAGAAAATTATTGTCACTGTTCTTCTGTGAACTTAGGCTGTATCCGTTGTGTCTTCATGTCAAGCCAATCTGACTTTTGATATCAAACCATCAGCATGAATTTTGGTCGGCTCAGATGCCTCCCTGTTGGTAATGCATGATGGATAAGAATCTAAAGATCTAAAAGGTTCAAACTTTTACACATAATTGGATATCACCATCTCACATTGAGTATTTATCCAGATCTGAAATCATGTCTGAATGGTATGATAACACAGTGTTGTTGCTTCTCAAATGTTGTTAAATAAGTCCCCGCTTTTTTGTGTGCAGGTTATGGTTAGCCTCTCAGTGTCTCATCTCCTAAAGAGGCCTGCATTTTAAGAGGAGACCCATGCTGATAAATGCCAGGCCTCGCCACACTCTCTGTCGTCTGCACAAACACAAATGCCTGCCTGCCCGTGGGGGAGGTCTGATTAAAGATATCCACATTTCATCCACTGGTATGTATAAACATTCTTTATCCTTTTGTAATGTATAGATTATGACAACATTTACTTGGACAGCTGTAGTTCATCTGTTGTTATCGTTGTAAATACGATAATATTTTGATGACGTTGGGTTAGGGTCCTAGAGATATGTTCAATTCTCAGTATATGCTTTAGCTTGATTAGTGACTAAAGACCTCCACAAGTCACTATATTGAAAAACTTCCTCAACAATAAACACACATGGGTAGGGCTGCTCGATTATGGAAACAAATCGTAATCCCGATTATTTTGGACAATATCGAAATCACGATTATTCAAACGATTATTAATGTTCCGTTATTCTGAAGTCTATGCTTTATTCTTTAAATGACTGGAGCGTGCATAATAAAGTGAATCACTTCCGGTTCAGGTAAACACCGATGACGGCTGCGTGTCTTATTCCTCTGTGAAACCAGGATATCGGTGCCCGGTTATTCAAACCCTTAATGATGGCAACCCTAACACTCTCTGAACGGCTGACCGGCGTGGATAATTGCGGGTCCGGTCTGACCGGTCTGAACAGCCAGACGGGAGCGCGCTTGAGAATAGCGGTGCGCGGCGCGGTCGCTACATGGTGTGCTGCTGCTCGAACTTTTTCGACCCTTTTTGTCGATCAAACAGGGCTGCCCTCCCTTCTCTGCCACTCGCGCTGTTTTTTTCCCCGGCGCTCACAAAACACATACAACTCGCCTCCTTCACTTTACAGCTGCTTGAGAGTGAGTGCCAGTCAGCTGGGCCGCTTAATGCTTTGGGGGAAGGACTGAATTGTGCATGCACGTGTCTTTCGAAAAAAAAAGAATTAAGAATTAAAAAAAAAATTGATTAAGGAATATAATTTTATCTACCTCAATGTTCAACCTTGTTAGATAATGGATGGTGTAAGTAAAGGTTCCCATATTTTGGATATCTACTATAGTAGTGTACAACATCAAACAAGTAGCAAAAGCCTTCTTAGTAAATAGTGAAACATTCCTGTGGATACAGGCAACTGGGGCAAGAATTAGATTTGATCCCAGCATTTAAATGATTTTTTGTATGACATCTGACCAAAATAAATATATATATAGTGAGATCAAAAGATACTTCACATGTACGTTCCTTTTTTGAACTTTTAAATAGCTTTGTCATTGAATTTCAATGCACTTCATAGGGGTAATTTTATATTGTATTTCAATTAGGTGTGAACTAAATTAAAAGGACACTAGTATGAGTTTGTATTACGCTGCATTTTGACTATACCATGCTCACAGGACTAAAATGGCAGTGATGTAACTACACCAGTGAGAGGCAGCAATGCTCCGAACTGTCCCGAGTCTTTTCTAAAGAATAAGAAGATTTGCTGCAGGCTTCGTCATCATCGGCTTGCACGAGCGAATCGTTTGTTAGATGCGACACCCTGTTCTGCTTTGTTTGGAAACGACACAGGCATAAACTACGTCGCCTATCCCAGTGTGTAATGTTAGGTAGCATGCCAGTGTTACGAAACATGAGGCATTACGTGTAACACAACAATGTCCGCGTCTGTCCCGTCATGCTGGCTCTTTCTTTTACACAGTCGTCAATTTGGCTCTGTGACTACCTCCACTGACGGCTTAAAGGCAGAGGCAACAATGCCCCCCATTCTGTACTACCTTTACATGGAACGGCGAATAGCGGTGCAGAATAGCGGTGCAGCATTCCTGCCTTGGACAGTCTGTGTAATGGGGCTGGAGAAATGGCTGCAAGCTCTGGACACAGAGAAGGAGTCCGGAAAAACTGATGACATTTCCATGATACGGATGTAGTTTGGGTTTAAATTGTCAGACAGAAAGTACCAAACTAAAATTTGCATATTGTCAGATGGAAGAAAATAACCAACACACCCTAATCACCGTGCACAGTAATGTCGGTTCCAGACTGAGTCTGTGCTTCTGCATGTTGCAATGCCAGTCAGAAACCCAAATTAGTCAGTTCTTTCAACATACGTAGCACCAACATACACATTAACTAAAAACCTGGCCTCTTAGTGTCACACATTACTGCTGCATCTCTTTGAGTTCTACACATCTTATTTTGACCACAAATAATCTTTATATTAAGCAGATGTTAATACAGCAGTATATTATACTGCATTTAAGGTGTTCCTTCGACTGTCTCCACATTTGTGTTTTTTTTACCATCTCTCACTTTACTTTGCTATGATCCAGGGCTCTGTCCCCCGTCCCAGCGGCCACCATGTTTTGGAAGTTCGACCTGCACACCACCTCCCACATTGACCAGCTGCTTGACAGGGAGGACGTGACGCTGAGAGAGCTGATGGAGGAGGATGATGTCCTGCAAGAGTGCAAAGCACAAAACCGCAGATTGCTCCTCTTCCTCTGCCAGGACCACTGCATGCAGGAGCTGGTCAGCCTCATCACCACAGAGCCGCCTGCTGACCTGGAGGAAAGGAGCCGCTTTAAGTGAGTGCCTTCACATCCAGTTCAGTCAGTAATTAGTAAAAAATCTTATATGATATAAAAACCAAGCCCCTTTTTCAATGGGAATATGTGTTTTCTTTCTAAGATTTCCCAACATTGCTTGTGAGCTCCTGACATCAGATGTGTCCATTATAAATGATAAGCTGGGCGGGGAGGAGTCTCTCCTCGAGATACTATACCACTTCTTGGAGCAGGATCCGCCCCTCAACCCGCTACTCGCCAGCTTTTTCAGCAAAACCATCGGCAACCTCATTGCCAGGAAAACCGAACAGGTAGAGTCGAAAGAGATCATGACTCACACGTTCAATGTAACTAAATGAATTAACTTGTACCACATTAACCCTTGGCATACAGTACTGTGTGGAAATAAAACATGTTTTTTATTTTTCCAGGTGATTACCTTTCTAAAGAAAAAGGAAGGCTTCATTGGTCTGGTGCTGAAACATATTGATGCCTCTGCCATGATGGACCTGCTGCTTCGCCTCATCAGTTGTGTGGAGCCTGCCCCCTTGAGGCAGGAGGTCCTTCATGTAAGTGATCTAAATTTGTTTGTGTACCTCCCCTTAGTAAGAACCTCGGACGTATCTAATGTAGTTCATGTTTTTTTTCCCCATTCCAGTGGCTGAATGAGGAGAATTTGGTACAGAGACTGACAGAGCTTATCCATACTGGTAAAGATGAGGAGGTAAGTGTGAAGCATGCTGGGAGTCAACCTGTTACAATGCTGTAAATGTGTTTGTCAGGTGAAGAATATTATAACCCTTCATCTAGAGGAGCCGTCTGTTGTTGTAGATTTAATATCTCAATAATTTACCTTTCAGAGACAATCGAATGCGTCCCAAACGCTATGTGACATCATCCGCCTTAGTCGAGACCAGGCCAATCAGATGCAGGATGGCATGGAGACTGACCCACTATTGGCTGTACTAGAGTCGTAAGTTTCCAAGGCCTTATAGTTAAAGTCTCAAGATGAAAAAATGTTTTTAGTAACATAGAATTAAACAATTACCTGTTGGGAAACAATCATCTGTGGAATGAGTGTGTCCTGAAAAACCCAACATTTACATGGCAACATCAAATTTGAGGCAGAAATTTAAAATGACATCGGGCCTAATTTGTTTAGTGGCCAAACGAGTCAAACCTTTGTTTCGTCTAATGTCGGTAAAGGTTGCCACATAATTGGATAGCTCTCGTAAATAGATAAATTAGACACTTGGTTTTGTTTACTTCAACACCTCATTAGCATGTCGTCATCAACATCATCATTAAACGTCTAGTTGCCGACATTGGTAACAGCATAAACCTGTGAACTTTTCAGGCAGGAGAGTGTGGCGGGACTCCTAAAGAACTTATTTGATGGGGAGAGGAGCGAGGCCTCCATCGTTAATGGAACTCAAGTGCTACTTACCTTACTGGAGACCAGGAGGTCAGGGTGAGTCAAAGTGTTTCCCGTCAGGTTTTAACTGTCAATGTTTGGAGCTTTTGGTTTTGTCATGGTCCGTGTCCTTTCAGGCCTTCTAAACAATGAGACAATAAGACAATAAGAATTCATTAGAACCTTGTTTCATTTTCTTCTGTATTGTATCAGGAATGCAGGAAATGTTTGAAATTCTGCTTATATATATATACACTAGTGTATATATGAATAGGGCAAGAGTCTAATGTTGTTATCTACTTGTGTCTCTCAGGTTGGAAGGGCTGATGGATCTGTATTCTCAGGGTTATGAAAGGTCTTACACTGTCAACAGCAGTATTTTAAACGCCATTGAGCCCCATTTAAAGGACTTCCAGCAGCTTCTTCTGGATCCCCCCAAGGTAAAGCTGCCTAGCAGCACAAAGTGATGAAGAGAGTTCACTCAAAAATAACTAATTAAGAAATTCTAATGAAATATTCATTATATTTTTGTGAAAGTGATAGATAGTTTTTGCAGGTTGACAACTAAGCGCGTTCAGCTAGCACATTTTAACATACTTTTGAAAATGGTACTGTAGCTGAAGGTGAATTCAGAGTTTTAACGTTTTAACTGTTTTCTTATTTCATCAACAGAAAAGTGCAATATTGACGACCGTTGGCCTTCTGGAGCAGCCACTGGGGAACGCCCGCCTTCATGTGGCCCGGCTAGTGGCTGCCCTATTGCAGACCAATTCCCCCAGTATGTGCCAGGAGCTGTGCAATCTTACCACCATGGACCTACTACTGGTAGGATCAATTTTAACTTGACTCTACTGTCATTGCACACAGTGTTTGGGGACATTTTATGCCTGATTCTGTTTGTATCTGGAAAAAGTTGCATAAGATTTGCACAAGATTTGTCATGAGGGAGGGAGCAACTGATTACCTTATCCCATTCAGTGATGAAAGGGCAGTGGGTGTGGCCTTGGCCATAAAGCTTTGTGTACACCCTAAAAAATGTGACCAATGGTTACTCAAAAAAATTGTGGCAACAAAGTGACAAGTGATATAATTGAGTAGATTTTAATTACTACAACTTTGATTAAAAAGTATTGAATAATTTAACTACATTTAAACATAAAAAATGATTTATATTTACTGAATTTCCAGTGGAAATGTATTTATATTAACTGAAAATTTGCTGTAAATTGATTTATATTTACTGAAAATCTGCTGTAAAATGTTTTACATTTACTGAATATTCGGTGGAAATTGATACATTCTTACTGAATCTGCTGTAAATTTATTTATATTTACTTAAAATCTTCTGTAAGTTGATTAATATTTACTGAAAATCTGTTGGAAATTGATCAACATTTACTGAATATTCGGTGGAAATTGATTCATTTTTACTGAAAATCTGGTGTAAATGTATTTATATTAACTTAAAATCTGCTGTAAATTGATTAATATTTACTGAAAATCTGGTGTAAATGTATTTATATTTACTGAATAAACTGTGAAAATTTATTAATTTTTACTGAAAATCTGGTGTAAATTTATTTATATTTACTGAATATTTCGTGAATTTTTATTTATATTTACTGAATAAAATTTGTATAACCTTACTAAATATCGGGATATAAATGATTTGGATTCACTTAATATAAACTATATCAACTAATTTTAGCATATTGTTCAACACAATTACACTGGTATTCTTATTTATATCTACGTACATTTAATTCAAGTATTAAATTGCTTCACAATACTTTAAATCAATATATTCAATAATATTGGATGTCACTTTGTTGCCATAATTTGTCTATGTCTAATCCATTCAATACCATTACTTATGATGGCACAATTTACTTCAGTAGGATCAACAGATCACCATGCATAACAAGAACAGCAGATAAAAAACATTTATTTGTGCAACTTTGCTTAAACATGTTCATTCAACATTTTTTAAGTGCAAATGCAAAAATACAATAAAATCTAGAGAAAAACATTATGCAAAACATGTATATGTACAATAGGGATACAATTTATACCGCTAATCTGGGATAAGGTCTTGGATACTTTTTCACTGCAAAAATTGGACTCACTTAAAATTTCTCAGTAAAAAAAATTCTAATTTGTATCCCTAGTGTTCACAGTGGACAAAGTTTAAGAACAGTTGCATGGTAAAAAACATAATGCCCCTCCCCTCAAATGAGTATGGTTGGGTAAGGACAATCTCTCAACACAGAAACTGTGGGATTTAACAAAGCCTTGAAGCAAAACATAACAAGTAACGTTAAACTTGAATAGGGACCCATTCAAATGAAAGGAGATTTGTTTTGTCAATGTCTAAACTGTTGATGTTTTGCCATTGACCTAAAAAACTTCCCTCCATTTTGAAATGGTCCCTTTTTTTCAAGTTTCTCTAGGATAAGGTCTTGGATACTTTTTTCACTGCTGAAATTGGACTCACTTAAAATTTCTCAGTAAAAATTTAAAATTTGCATCCCTAGTGTGCACAGTGGACAAAGTTTAAGAACAGTTGCATGGTAAAAAAACATAATGCCCCTCCCCTCAAATGAATATGGTTGGGTAAGGACAATCCCTCAACACAGAAACTGTGGGATTTAACAAAGCCTTGAAGCAAAACATAACAAGTAACGTTAAACTTGAATAGGGACCCTTTCAAATGAAAGGAGATTTGTTTTGTCAATGTCAAAACTTTTGCTGTTTTGCCATTGACCTAACAAACTTCCCTTCATTTTGAAAGGGTCCCTCTTCTTCAAGTTTCTCTAGGATAAGGTCTTGGATACTTTTTCACTGGTAAAATTTCTCAGTAAAAAATTTCAAATTTGCATCCCTAGTGTGCACAGTGGACAAAGTTTAAGAACCGTTGCATCGTAAAAAACATAATGCCCCTCCCCTCAAATGAATATGGTTGAGTAAGGACAATCTCTCAACACAGAAACTGTAAGATTTAACAAAGCTTTGAAGCAAAACATAAAAAGAAGTTAAAAAACATTAAACTTGAAGAGGGACCCTTTCAAATGAAAGGAGAAACTGTTGATGTTTTGCCATTGACCTAACAAACTTCCCTTCATTTTTTATCTAGTAGCTTGTTCTTGAGGCTGTTCACTTTTGGGGACAGCTTTGAACAATCCAGTTCCAGGAAGAGTTTCTGGAAGGCTTCGAAACTGTACCTGAGCTCCTTAGGATAGGCAAGATTCACTGCATATGTCAGTCCAACGAGCATGGAGCAAGCCCTTGGAAAATTTGTCAGTCCAATCAGAACTGTTACGCTTTCCACCACAATTCCAACATTTTCGACACCCTCTGACGTTTTAATCTTGAAGATCTTCATCTTTTGGTCAGCAAGATCCTGCGACACACTGTCTTCATCAGCATCCTGAAAGAGCAAAAATATTGTTTCTCAGACTATACAGCCAAATGTGAATGTCCTAATTGAACATCTCCCCAAGTGCATCAAACCCTTTGGACAATAAAATCTATTGAAATGGGCTGTCAAAGCCTATTTAACCATTTATAAAAAAAAAATCTGAGATCATGTTATTGCAAAAGTATATTGCCATCCCAGATAACTTTAAAAGGATTAAACCAGCTGACCAACAAATTATACAAATTCAATGACACCAGAGATGATGATCTGAACTGTAGATATTTGTAAATTCAATTCTAAAATGAAATCAATGGATACGCATGTTTTGATATTTATCTTATTTTACATTGACTTACAAAGGTTGGTCACATGTCAACCAATCTTTATAAAGCACTGTTAGCTCATTATTGATTCTTGAAGTCGACCACAGCAACTGAATCAACCCTGCTCCTTCTGTATCTCTATAAAGGTCTCTCTCAACTGCTTTGTGAATAGTTCTTAGGAAGAAACTCCTAGCTAGGAACGTTTAGGGCTACATTATAAAGACAATAAGTTACTGATAACTTTTGAATTCTGCCAGCTGGTGAAACAGATGGATGGGGAGGATTTAGTACTTTAAAATTCCCTAATGGAAAACAAATGTACAATGCACAATGATTACCTGCATGACTTCACAAACCTTAGTAGCTTGCAAAGAATTACTGGGAGTTACTTGTGATTGTATTTTGACCTTCCCAAGACATACAAAGGGGGAGAGATGAAATAAATAGTGATCACCATCTTTATATTTGATGTGTTCTTCAACTTACATCATACTCTTTTAAGATTTGATCTGTTGATTCCCCGAGGTAAACAATCAAACAACGAATGACAACATCTCTGGATACGTTGATGCTAGGATTGCTTGGAGCCTGAAATGACAAAAATAAACACTATTCAAGTTCATGGTTTAAGAATCATAGTCAACATTTTAGAGCTTGCTTTTTTTATGGATTAAACAAACATGACATAAAATGTTATTCAGTGAGCTTTAGATATGTTGGCAGGCAAATTGTGTCACCTTTGGACAGAGCCAGACTGTTTCCCCCCCTTTTCTGGTTTAAGCTGGTGTTGTGAACCAGATAAGATACAGGAGGGACATACAGTCTAGATGTAAACACACATATGTAGCACCTTATTTGTGAATGATCACAGCAGACCGTCTTTTCCTGACCCCCACATGAATCTAAATGGACTACAAAGAATTAGAAACAACTTTTAGATCAATGCAGCTCAATAGAGCACCACACACCTCTGACCTAATTAATCAACATATAATTGAATGTACATTTTTCCAACAATGTCAACAACAACTGATTATAAACTTGAAAAATTCAGTATCTAATAAAGTTGCCGTTGATTGTATACTTCAAAAGGTATGCAGTTATTTAATATTCTTATTGTAGAGAATCCCAGACAAACATTTCCTCCTGTAGATTTAAGTAATAAGCAAATGAAACCAGCAGTTTAATCTCAAAATGCCTAAAATAGAATATCAGCAAATATTATACTAATTGAAGGATACCTTGAGTAGAATAGCCTGCAACCTCAACCCCATGGTTCCTCCCTTGGACTGGAAGAGGTTCAGAAGCTTGGGAGTATATTCATCCAGCTTGGACATGAACTTTGATTCCAGGTGCACCCTTGTGATTCTTTGAAACTCGTCCTCAATCTAGAAGACAAATTATGAAACCAGCTTTAAAGCCTAAAATATTACAAGTGTACATATTATTCTTCAAGATTTTTAAAAGCAAGAAGCCACCTAACACAAAACATACATTTTGTATGTAAGAGCTAAATATGCAAAACCAACAGACCTTGGGGCTAGCTTGCTTTCCTCAGCACGGCGCTGAAACTTGGCATGCATCTGGGGGAGTAACGTGTATTCAACGGGACAGGCTCCCTCTCTCTCGCACGCCCACTCACACAGCAGAAACCTCCGGTGAAGGGAGCTACGTGGCTAATGAAATGTGTGCGTTAGCTTAGCTTCCCGGCCAACTATTTCTCAAACTCCGCAGAAACTAAATAAAATTCACCAAGCCCGCCTGTACTGTTTCATTAACCACCCACACTGACGTCGGGTATTGTTGAACCCTTAGTTCGCCGACTTAGATGCGAAAATAGTCCTTGGTTTTTCACACTGGCCTGCTCTACCGAGTCGAGCTAATGCTACTTAGCATCAGCTAGCTTCTCACTCATTCATTTAAATGCCAATATATAATGACAAGAATACCACTGGGATCAAATATAACTAGCAGAAAACACAAGGCAAGCCAGCAACAGTATTTACACATTAAGCAGCAGCAGGTAACAGCAGATAACTTATCATGTTACACTATTTTAATTTTAAACTTAAATTATGAGTCTGAAGTATATAAGTTAGCATGCTGGCTAAACCTCCATATAGAGTGATACATCACTTACCTCAGATGCAGATGAAAGAGGCTGAGCTGAGTTGAAGCCAAGTGGTCAAAATGCCAGCAGCCAATCAGAGTTCTCCTGTCGAAGGTGTCGAATCAGATCCATCAGACCAGGTGCTCCAACACACACTGAATCATGTGCTCACCTCTCTCTCTCTCTCTCTCTCTCATGCTCCTCTGATGTTTTTAATCACTCAAACTTAGAACTGATCTCAAACAAAGAAAGTAAACATCAGTCCTGTTCTTTTCCTAATAAATTGTGATAAGTGATGGTGTATATTGTACAAGTATGAAGTAAGCGCAGGTGAGAGGGGGAGTGAGGAGGGAACACACTCCGACAGAGACTCTGACGCAGACAGAAGTGGCATCGATGCAGAGTCGTCCACGAAATTCACACAATGACAAGTATGCCTGCATAGGTCACGTGTCCCCAGCCTCATGACTCTTGAAATGTGTACATAACTTTTCATAAGAAATCTTACGAACCGTTTCATTAGACCATGTTGCACCTCTACATGTTTGATAACTCAATACCGCAAAACAATTTTTAACTGCTGCAGCAACTTGGTTACACATCACAAATAATTGAAAAGAAAACGGCAGTCCCTGTAATATGCGGCAGATCACAACTGATGTGGCTCAAAATGCCTTTGGCGGAAGTGTAACATTATTAAAACCTAAGGCCTTACAATGAGTAAAATTGATCAAATATCTGGAACTTTTGACTTTCCTAAAAATTACAATTAAATTCTACTAAGCAATTCAGAGCTGATTTTACTCTGTCACAAATGAGTAAAATTCAATTAATAAAAAAATCTTATTTGTTGAATTCAGCTCACTTTGATTCAAAACTGCACAAAGTCATTTTTATTATATAAAGGTTACTATTATTTATTTATTAAATATTAATTAACCCCAGTCCCACTTTTTAGAGTGTACCGACAGGATTCAAACGTTTTCTGTTACAACAGTTTTTTTTTTATGGCTGGTGTCATCAGTGGTTCTGCTTTTCATGCAGTCGTCAGCAGCATGTCACTGACCTTTATTTTCTCTTTCCCGGAATAGGATCTGTTCTTCAAATACTCCTGGAATAATTTTTTGCACTTCCAAGTGGAGCTGTGCGTGGCAGCGATCTTGAACCACCCTTCCTCAGAGGAGCAGCATGTCCCAGGTCTCCAGAACCACGATGGGAACCCTGCCGTGTCTAGCCTTGAAGAGCAGGGGGAGGCCGTGGAGACAGGCAGGACCGTTGACCCACAGACCTCCATCCACAATGCCCTTGTGGCCCATGTAGGTGGATTAAGGAGCTTTGAACCCTGACAGTGGCACATTACACCCTAAAAGCCTGTGAATCTATCCATCAGTCATAAAGAAACTTTACAAGTAAACTTTACAAACCAAGTCCAAGCCAACTGTGATGTAGATACATGTCGAGCAGTACGACTCCTACGTTTGTTAGTGTTTTTCTTGCTAGATTTACTTTCTCAATTACTTCCCCACTCACCTTCACTCTGTGTTTCTCCTGAACCCTCAGCTCTTCCAGAAGTGTCGATTGGTACAGAGGATCCTTGACGCCTGGGAGGAGAACGATAGAATACAGTAAGACTCTCTACATGCTTGGCCAGCAATGTGCTCTAGCACATTGATATTAAAATAGCAAATTTCCCACCACTATATTATTTATGTGGGGCGGATTTTGATGCTCTAAGATATTTTTTGTTACATGCTGATTTAAAAGCAAAACATAAATAATATAATATTAAAATAATCCATATTGTCTTCCTGTGTTCTGTAACAATAACGCAGTGTGTGTTAAATTGTGTGTTTGCCGTATAGGAACTGTTGAAAATAACCATGCATGTATCTGTGCCTCTCAGGGCTGAGGGAGGCACCAGGAGAGGCAACATGGGTCATCTGACCAGAATTGCCAACATGGTGGTCCAGAACCTGGAGAAAGGATCCGTACAGGTCCAGATCACTGACCTCATAAAAGGTAATCTTATATTAAAGTAGGCCCGATGCCAGATGAGTTGGCTGTTTAAGTGAAAATTCAGTAACATTTAATATCCCTCCTGTGGTTTACTCTCGCAGAGCTGCCAGAGGACTGCAGAGGTCGCTGGGAGAGCTTTGTGGACGAGACCCTGAGAGAGACAAACAGGAGAAACACGGTAGAGCTGGTGAGATGTCATTAAGATGTCTTTTTTTCTCTCTAAAAAAATACATTTCTTGAACCTCATCATAGCATTATCACTGTGTTCAGAACAGAGTCAGAGCAGCTGTTACTCAAAATTGTTGACATTCCTTGACAAAACTTTCAACTAATAAATATTAAAGTGCATACATTAAGTCAGAATGGTTTCCAGTGAATTAACTGTAGTGGCCCTAATTTTTGCTAATAGATTTGAAGTTTTTTTTGTAAACGTATACAATAACATTTAAGTTCAAGGTATATTTTTTAAAGTATACTTTTTTTTTATACTGCAGTGTTGACACCCACGTTTATTTGCTAGCAGTCTGCTTCTCCCTTATCTTCAATACTGTCTAGCAGCATTTCTTACCAGTGAATTGCACCTACTCTGTAACCGGCCTGTGCCTACATGTGTGCATGGTGCAAACACAGTAGGACTACTAGCGGTCAAGACTATTCAAGAATATTTTTATAATCGATTAAATCGATTAGTTGTTGCAGCCCTAATTTTATGCTCAAAGCATTTTTAAACAGTTGTGTGTCTGGTGTGATTTACAAATGTCATGTAAGGACACTAAAACCAATCCTCCTCACTTGTCTTACAGGTAAGCACCCACAACATGCACTCATCCAGTGAGGACGATGACATGGAGAGCCCCTTCCCCAACGACCTGTCTCTCCAGCAGGTAGGATGCACTCGCTGCCAAGGAAACAGAAAGACACTCTCTTATCTAAAGAAAACATGTCCCATATCCCTCTCCAGTAACCTCTTTTGTCCACAATTGGTATTATCCTAACACGTGTCCTCAATAACCTTCCCAGGCCTTCTCCGACTATCAGATCCAACAGATGACTGCCAACTTTGTGGATCAGTTTGGGTTCAATGATGAGGAGTTCAATGAGCATGATGAAAATATCAAGTAAGTCTTAAAGTCTTACACGAGTTGTTGCCCGGGAAAGAGAAAGTCTGCTCGGCATCAAACACTATTTAGGTTATGTCTGCTGTGTTATTGTAATATTTGACTCAATGTGTTTTACTCTTTATCGCTGGATCTTGTTGAATATGTTGAACATTCATTTGTTCTCTTTCCTCAGTGCCACATTTGACAGAATCGCTGAGATTAACTTCAATCTAGATGCTGATGATAACAGTGTAAGTGCATTTGTGTCTTTGACTCTTACTGAAGAATTGTTTGATTATTGGTACTTATAATATAACTACTGCAAATGCTGCCACCACGGCTGTAGTCTTCCTTTGTAAACAGCAATGTTGTTAAAAACAGAAATATTAGTTTTTCTGTCTCATAATTACGGTGGAGAAACATCACACACAAGCTCATTAAAGGAAAACATGAATGCGAAAATGACAACACAACTACAAAAGCCACATAACAGAAACACAGCCACAATGGAACTGAGCAACCATTGATGGCAATGAAACAAACAGAGCCGTCATTTGTGAAAACCCAGACATAACAGGGGTTCAGATTACCCACTTTAACTCCGCTTGTCCGGTGTCAGTTGTAGCTCACTTCTGTTGTGTTTGTGTGTCTGTTGCGTGTCTTTCGTAGTTGTATTTTCACTTTTACATTAGTGTTGTGGCTTTTGTGTTTCGGTTAATCTGCTTTAGTGTGCTTTTTTACTTAGTTAGATAATGATCAATGCTTTCAATATGCAATTGGATGAGTCGGGGGGGTTGTTTTTTCCTCTTTATTTTACTGAACATACTTGTAAAAACCTTCCTACGGTTTATTTGTACACAGGCCAATGCGGCTGCCTTTGAAGCCTGCTGTAAAGAAAGGATACGCCAGTTTGACGATGCCGAAGAGGAAGAGGACATTTGGGAGGAGAAGGAGATCAACTATGCAACACAAGCTAAATCCAGAACAAGGTAAACCTGGTGATATAATTCTAGCTTTTAGTTCTGTCAGTGTGTTTCTTTACATGGCAAATTTCCGTTAACCTTCTAATCGTTCCCTTGTCTTTTCTCCTGCTCTTCCAGGTTTGGTGTCTCTCAAACGTCAGAGGGAAGCTCCCGGAGCAGCATGGAGAATGGAGGCAGGGAGCAGGACCGCGGATCTGAATCTGATGAGGACGAAGACTCCGAGCAAAACACATCAGATTCAGGTAGATTAGAGGACAGCAGACATTCACAGAACACAAGCTTGTGTTATGTTAGCTTGGAAACAACCCATCAGGATAGGCTGTCGTCTTATTTTGTGTCCACGGTTTGTCGTGTTTCCAGGTCCCGGCTGGACAGCGAATTTCAGGGAGTCTGGAGGAACGACAGCCTCTCAGACCCCACAGTCGTGGGACAGCTCAACTCGGACCGGAGCAGAGACACATGAAACAGGGTGGGCCAACTTCACTGAGTTCCAGCCTTTCTCTGGGTGAGAAGAAAACCCGTAGATCCACATGCGCAAGTCTGAACTCAAATATTATATTCAAAAGGTCTATTAGGTCACATTTTTAAACAATATATGTACGAGAGTTTTGGATACAAAACAAAGTCTTCTAAACATACTGGCTGAAGAAGAATTAAGACTCATGTACACTTAGTTGTGTGGTTGAATTAGTTTTAAGTGTAAACAATTGTTATTTTGCCAATTAACAATCAGTATCACAAAATGAAAAGTGAAAACATTTCTTTAGAAATTTATCAAAAAGGTTTTTACAAATGTGTTCAGACCCTTTGCTTTGAAAATAACTGTTCAGGTTCAGTCCACAAACTGAACTGATTGAACATAGTTCAGAGAGGCAAACACCTTTTGGCGAAACCGATTTACTGTTCAGGAACAGTGATCTACCTTTGAGCTTCCTCTCCATCCAAACTGATTGACCTGGCAGGAATGCGCTGGTCAAGATGTGAACTCCCTCTAATGTTGTGTTCAGATCAAACCTAAACCATATGGTTGCTGTGTACTCTTTGAAGTAACTGTGCAACTAACTAACTTTTGAAGACGGCTAATGCTAGTGCTCACTTGGATGAGGAAGACCAACTGACTGGAACTAAGTAAAAGATTTCATACTTTCAGAACTTTGCTTCTAGTCCTCCTCTTCTCTTGGCCCTGTCCTTTTTATTGTTTATTATTTACTTGTTGCTCCTGACAAAGCATCAAATGAATACTGAACAATTTGCGGTGGAACACTTTTTTTCCAGCCTAGTAACATAATTTGTTGTTCCCCCTTGGTTTCTTGCAGCAAAGAGACCAATCCCAGGTGCAGCTCTCCTGTGGACTCGGATGCAGATAAACAAGCTAAACCAAACCCTGAGAAGAGCGGTGAGTGTGTCTGCGTTCTCAGAGCTTAGCTGATCCACTCCATCCCACCAGTCTACTTCTCTGTTACAGTCGGTTGAAGATTAAACAGAACCAAACAAACTAACATTTGCTGCCCGGTTTGCTGTTTGTGTGTCAGCGGAGGTCAGTGCCACTCCTACTGCTTGTGCGGAGAAGGGAGAAGGAAGGAAGGCTCCTCTCGTGGCCTCAGACAGCAGCTCCTCCGGGGGATCTGACAGCGAGGAGGACGACAAAAATGCTGCTGCTGCAACCACCACTTCGGAAAAGGCAGACGCCCCTGGAAACCAGACAGCTGACCTCAAAAGGTTTGTATCTTTATAGCTGAGAACCTCAGGGTCAGGTGCTGAGTGCCTAAAGCTTCCTGTGTTGAGTTCACTCTGGTGCGTGTGTGTGTGTGTTGTACCACGCTGAGGTAATTATGGACTGACTGGGATTTAAAATTACTGGATACATTCAGTTGGGACTTTCTAAGTAAAGTACAGCCTGAGAGCTTCTCTGCAGAAACTTCCAGCTCAGACTCACATTCACAGTTCTTAGAAGGTTAAATAGTAAAACAACTGTGACTTGAAAAAGATGTAGTTAATTACTGGGTCACAGTATTTACTGGGAGTGTGGAAAGTCCAAGTTTATTTACCAATGCTGAGAATTTTTTTTTCTTTCTGAAAGTGTGCTGGTGTGAAATAAATAGTAACTCTGTGTGTGTGTGTGTGTGTGTGTGTGTGTGTGTGTGTGTGTGTGTGTGTGTGTGTGTGTGTGTGTGTGTGTGTGTGTGTGTGTGTGTGTGTGTGTGTGTGTGTGTGTGTGTGTGTGTGTGTGTGTGTGTGTGTGTGTGTGTGTGTGTGTGTGTGTGTGTGTGTGTGTGTGTGTGTGTGTGTGTGTGTGTTGCAGTGAGGAAAGTCCGGTGTCTCTGGAGAAACTCTCTCTGTCAGATCCTCCTAAACCATCAGAGCAGCAGCAGCCTGCTGACGAGTCACCTGCAATCACACAGACTGACAGGAAGTAAGTACAACGAATAACTGCTGCTGCTCGTCATTCGTTTAATAACAGTTTTGAAAATTGTGTAAAAGCATCTCTGTGGCTGTAATGCTAAGTGATATTATTTACTTTTTTTTCATTAATACTTAACGTTAGATTTTCAGCTTTTGGAGCATTGGTCACATTGATGACATCACATTGAGCTTAGGAAAATTGTGAGGGCTGCGTCTTTTTTTGGAGACAGAGAACTTATTTGCAGACATCCATAGTTTATTATGTCTCTGTGTATTGTAGTACTTTCCCAATGATGCAGAACTGAGCAGATGTATTCGAAGTAATTCTTGGAATCTGATATTCCTTCTACTTTAGAGGTCTTATATTTTATACATTATGGTCCTAAAGGGTCTTATTTGTAAGTTGACACCTGCAGAAACCTGTAGTAAGATAAATATCCATCAATCAAATTATATTTGCATAGCCCGTATTCACAAATCCCAATGAGCCTCATAGGGCTTCACAAGGTGCGACATCCTCTGTCCTTAACCCTGAACAAGAGGAATGAAACTCTATGCTCTGAAACATGTATCATAACATTTCTCTAAAGACTCATCTGAGGTGAAAGTTTCCCCTATAAGTGAACTCACATACACTAGACTTTCATCCTGTTAAGAGTCTTGACTGTTTCCTCTGTCATCCAACAGAGAGGAGACGCCACCTCCTCAGGAAGTGTCGGTCAACGGACCCGTCTGATCACCACCCGACGCAGAACCCCCCCCCCCCTCCCAGTGACGGTGCAGCGGACTGTCGGCCTCCTCCAGAGTGACTCCCCTAAATAACCTCACTGCAACTACGGTGTTTTTTTTACTGAATCACTCTGCCACGTTATTGGACCTGGACACTGCCAATCAACACCAATAATGAGGCGGCGGAACATGTAAAAAAAAAAAAAAAATCTATATGTATGAAAAATAAGAAACTAAAACAACCCCCAACAGAGTGTAGAGGAATCATCTTCAAAGCCTTTTTTTCTGATGTTGCACATGATTGCGTGCGGTTTAAAATGTAGCAGTGATCTTTGAAAACGACAGAATCCGAGGGGTAACATCGTCACCCTTATTTTTTTATGTCCTGAAAGATTTCTCTCTCTCTCTCTCTCTCTCTCCTACCTGTTGGACGCCCGTCGTTAGGGATTTTACATGGTCACCCGGAACGGAATAGCACAGGCTAACTTTTAAACGATGCCTCAACAATAAATACCTGTTTTTCAAATCTTTTTTTTTTCTCCTTCGAGCTTAAGAAAGAGCACTTATGCAGCCGTTTACTGTAAGTGATAGCACAATGTAAGTGTTCTCCCCTCATCTCTGCTGGCTGTTTTACCTGCCGCCCCCCCCATCACCACATCAAGCTTCTTTTTTTTTCCTTCTCCCTTTGGTTGCGGATGATGGACCATGTCTCGTTGTCGTACATCACCAGGTGTCTGAATGTGTTGAAGTGCTTCAGGAGGGTCCGTCGAGGAGGAGGGGCGGGTCAATGAACAGAGTTCTAATAGTATTACTGTCTTTTGCTCATGTGCAATAATGTCAATTAGCCATTTTTATTTAAAAATGAAATCAGTTATTTTTTATTTTTAAGAATCGATTTAGCATTGAAGACCCATTTGGTTTAGTTTTGAGCAAACATTTTGGATTTAATCTGATTTTTTTTTTAAATTACTTTTTCTGTAGCTCTTTTCTTTGTAGTTGCATGTTTAACTGGTTCTCTGTTGACCTAGCTAGTGAGCTAAGACCTTCTGATTGTATTGACCTTTAAGTTCTTATTTCTATCCCCCTTAAATCAACCAAACATTATCTACCTATATACAAATATTATCTACATTTAAAAGTAATTTTACAAGCAATCTTGAGATTACTATTGTCTGTTCCTTTTTTTTTTTTGTCTCTCCACCGAGCACTTACTCACAGAGCGGGAGCGGCATCTGATCAGAGCGATGCTGTATGGGTTTCTTTTCTTTTCTAAAGTTAATTTTAATTTCTCTCTGAGCAGCAGGATTGGAAAGAGGGCCGGCCTGCTGGGCTCTGTGGAGCCCCAGGCCTCTTTGGTGTACTTACTTCAACCAGGTTCTCCGGTCATTGTTAAGAAAACCAATTGAAATTAAAAGTGTCTGGTTGACCACATTAATACCAAAGGTTTGGCTGTTACCCGTCTGGTTGTTGTCTTTCCACCTTTGCAAACATGTAGCCGCCCGTTGAAGACGCGTTAAACTGTGGGGTTGTTCCTTCTTCTGGTTGATCAGGTCAGCGGACACCGTGCAGCAAGGAGACTGACCACTGGTGTCGTCTGTTCCCTCCAACGACAGGAGACGTCCGTCAAACCCAGTGTGTACACTTAGCATATGAGAGGTCAGAGGTCATCTAGAGCAGTGATTCTCAAATGGGGGTACTTGAAGGTACTCCAGGGGGTACTTGAGATTTTTTTTCAATATATTTAAAATTAGCATCCATTCAAAAATCCTTGAAAAATTGTTATTTAACAAATATTCAATAAAATATAAGTGTAAGTTCATGAACTAAATTTTATATTCAGTAGGCTTTTCAATTTAATTATCCTAAAAAAACAGAGTCTCCCCCATACCGATGGTTTGACCCAACCTGGCACACGCCACCTGTCATCACCTGCCTTGAAAACTTCAACAATGGACTCGAGTTGAAGTGCAGCAGCAATGCTGCTGAAACACGGAGGGACAAGTACCAAAGAAGGCGAAACCAGAGCAGAGAGCCTTCCCTAAACAACACCGTGAGAGCTTGTGCCTCTTCGGAGGGGCGCTAAAACGTAAAAGTTTTCCGTTGTGAAGTTAATGATTCATAACAAGAAGTCCGCGTCTCTACCGGTACCCTTTCAAAATAAAAGCATGTAGTACAAAAAGGGAAATGAAATTGTATGACCTTAAAGCGAGCAAATATTTCACAATAAAATAACAAAGAGACTTCAACAATATTAACAATAACATAGATTCGTTTTTTTCTGTGGGGAGAGATTAGCCAGCAGTGGCATTAAGCCACCACATCTTCAGCGGTATCTCCAGACAAAAAATGAAAGTCATGTTGGTAAGCCACCTGAGTTTTTTAAGAGGAAACTTTCTGAATTCAGGTCATCTCAAGACACGATGCGAAGAGCCTCCCCAAAGCAAACGGAAACAAGCTACCTGTCAGTATTCTTTTCGATCTTTAAAGAAGATATCTTAAGATGATAAATATAAAAACAATATGTTTTGAGCTAATCTTTTATTTAAAACTAAGTTAATGATTTATTTTTTGGGAATAAGTGTTTAGCTATAATTAAGTTCATGAGTTCAGTTTGAGAACATATCTTTATTATGATCCCAAAAGAGGTCACTCTAAGTTGATAATTATTTTGAGGTGCACAAATCTTTATTTATATTGAGATAATAAAAGTCTTTAGTTATTTTTATATCTTTTTATGTCGAAATAGTTCAAGAGAGACCACTACAAATGAGCAATGTTATTGACATTGATGGAGTTTTAAATTTGAATGTGTCTAATTACAAGGCTTAATAAATCACATTACATCTTTCTTTCAACCAAAAATCCTTTGCGCTGGTTAGGGGGTACTCTGCAGAATTTTTTCTTCGAAGGGGGTACGCCACTGAAAAAAGGTTGAGAACCACTGATCTAGAGGCTGGCAGGCAGACCCTAAACTACTAACGTCAGAGCGGTATCATCAAAATAACCATGATCAGCCCTCACACTACAAGCTCACCAAGTTATATCACTGATCATTTACTGGTTTTGATCCCCAAAGTTCCAGGCAACTGGTAGTTTCAGTGTATGTCAGCCACAATTAAAAGAAAAACTTGAAAAGGTATGAATTCCAGTTCAAGCTGCCTTGGTTTGTATGTCTGTGAGAGTCCATCCATTTCATTCTTGTGAACGTCAGCTCAAGGGAATTTCTCCAAATCGGGTACAACGTCACGTGACCTCATGACTAAATGTATGCTGACTGAAACTGTTCTGGTTTGCAGAGGCAAATAACTAAAGGGCGCAAATTCTAGTTTTACAGCCGAATACAAAAGAAGATCTGAATAACACAAACCCAATTAAGAGCTAAAGCGTTACTTTATCTTTCATAATGCGCAGGATACACAGATTGGTAGTAATGACTAAGTGTACAAAACAGCTGGTGAGTGTGTGAATCCTGCAGATTGAGACACATTTTAAACCATTCTGTATTTCTTTTCTTAGATTTTCAGACGAAACATCAGCATCTAGGTTACAAAACTGATCAACATAAACAAAACACGGTTGGACATTTAAACCCACGGTTTTTATTTGGATCCTAAAAACTATATTGACACGATTGACAACATAACCCGGCTCAGAATGTCATTTCTAATTAAAAAAAAAAAAAAGAACCAAAATAAATAAAAAAGGATTATGTCATATTGCTGTGGTTAATTTAGCTGTTGACTTGTTACCATGGAGAGATGAGTAAACAAGAGTGAAAACAATGAGCTGGGTCAGACTGGATGTAGACGACAGTCAGAACGTGACGTCTTCACACATACTGGTTCTGGCTGCTGCTCTGGTACATCTGCAAAATCGTTTTTATGATCAGATTAAATGATTTTGGTTCGGCTAAAGATCTGGTTTCTAATATGAATAAAATCGATGGGACGGGTATGATTAGGAAATAGTGACTAGAACATGAACCACTTCTGTTATTTATGAAACTGGCTAACATTAGAAATTCAGTAAAGAGTTAGAACATGGTGAATCTGCCCTCAGATGCCTGACCAAACACGGAAATAAATTGTATAAATTGTTCCCAGGAGGAGGTTTAGCAGCATTTTTGGGAAACTTCACATGATCATTTAACTTGGCAATTAAAACCGTTGGAGTTATTTTCAAGCAAAAAAAGACAAGAAATAATCCAGTTACACTTTGTTGCTCAACCGTGTTATACTTTGCAGAGCCCAGCAGGGGTCAGACGTGTGTCCGTTCAGATGTATCTGACTGTCATCCACACCCAGAGTTCCCTTCTCTGTGAGAGAACAACACAGTCAAATCCAACCAGCCTTTAAAAACCACTCCAGAGACTTTCTCTCTCACACCATCTCCACTCCTGCACGGACGCTTGGTAGTGAGTAAGGACAACCGTGTTTAAAAAAAAAAAATTATAATACAATGAGGATTTACTTGTACATTATCTAAAAAAAAAAAAAAACATTAGTCACATTAATACAGAAATAAACAAATGGCACATTGAATTCCTAATTTAAAAATAAAGTGGTGCTTCAGGAACTTTCTTACTGAGGAGACAAGTTAAATAAATTACTACCATAAACGTTACATACAAATCTGGAGTAGTATATACAAAGGAGTTATTAGACACACACCAAAAAAAAATCTACAATTTCAATTTTTATGTTCAACAAGACAGCAGTAGAACCATATTTTACTGAGCAGGGTTTGTGTTAACAACGGTGGGTGTGAGTGGTTGGTGTGTGTGTGTGTGTGAGGAGGAGGAGGGTGGCTAAAGGTGTAAGAGGGTGGGGGGCAGGCTGACAAAGTAAAAAATACAAAATAAGTGACATGATGTTCGGAAGCTTCCAGCTAAACGTTCAATTTTCTCTACAAACTAACTGATGTAAACTCGTCTATGTACAAGTCCCAGCACTGAAGGGTAGGGGGCGCTGAGGTGAAACACCGGCGTCAAGCGGGTGAACCGATGATGTAACCGAGTCACACTCATAGTTTGCCCCACAGACGGGGATGGAGCCCGACTCTCCACGTCTCAACATCATTAAAGGGAAATGAGGGGATCTTTCCTCCGAGGTCTTCTTCTCATACTTGCATGCTCAACTTTGCACTCACCACATCAAACTGTCAAAATTTAGACCGTCTGATAAACCAAAATTTCCCCACTTAAAAATTTCACAGAAATAATTTCATACGCTCGTCTCCAAAAGAAAAGTAAACACTGAAGTTAGCGTCATGGATTTACTGTGGTCGCTGACTGACTCAACTCGCCACCTGTTCATTCAGGCATTAATATTAAAATGACTGATTTGGTGTGTACATGCTAAATTAACAAATAAGGTTTATTTCCTTCATTTGCTTTTAAGTAAATTCAAGAAAACAATTAAATCCTTTAGGAACAATTTTGTCATATTTATTAACTTTAGTTGAAGTACAATCTTGCTCCAGATAAACAGGTAGCATACTAACTAAGCTTACCAAACAGCTAGTGCTTATTAAGCCGGAAGTGTGTCCCGGCTATTAAAGCTAACCAGTTAGCTATAGTTGCTAATCTCAGGCTAATAACTTTTGACAGGCTTTGAAAGAATTTCTGCTTTTTAATAAAAAATGATTTAATGTCACTATAAAATACTTTGTTGTTTGCTGTAACGTTTTCAAACATCTGCAAACTGATAGCATTTCAAAATAATGAGAATAAGACTCGGGTTTAAAAAATGTCACCATTTCCCTGTAACAAATATCCTCTCAGAAAAGGACAGTCAGTGTCCATCTTTGAAATCTGCAATAACTCTGTGGAGCATCCCATAATATCACTCTGTTCTTGAGTTCCTTCCTGATCCCTCTCACATTTAAAGACATCACTTCAAAATAAATGTTTCCTTCTGCATCCTTGGAAATCTGAATGTTGTTAGTGGTCAACAAAAAAGAGAAAGGAGAAAACAAGTGATGGGAAGTGGATTTTGTAAACACTCGGAGGGAAAAGTTCACCGACACGATACCTGACTGATTCTAATCTCCCGCTGGCTCCACTGGTTTTGTTCTCTACGACTGATTCATGGCTTTCACAGTATAACGTCACCGGCGTCTGCCGAGGACGAGCATCCACGTCGCTCCGGTACAAATTTTGGATTTTAGAAAAGAAAAAATTAAGAAAAGAAAAAAAAAAGGAAAATCCTTCATGATCTGTTGAGGTGTCCTCCCTCTCCTTCCCCCCCCTTGCAGCAGCTTTGACACAGTCCCCTTCTCTACGATTTGTACGTACATCGGCTACATCAGGCAGTGTGAGGCAGAGAGAAAGAGAGAGCACAGGCCTCTGAGGACCGGAAGAAAAGAGCCTTTGTTCCTCTGGGTTACTTTTGGTCCGTCAACCCGTCAGTCAATCTTCCACACTTCTCCTGAGCGGCCTCACCGGTCGTGTGATGGGCGGCCGCTGCCGCTGCTGCTGCTCCATCATTCCTCCCCCGGAGTGTTTTTAAAGGGTGCGCAGGGTTAGTAGGAGGGAGAGGTTGTGGTTTAAAGGTGGCGGGTCTGGAAACATCATCATGCTGCTCCTTTGTGCACACACAGACATCCAGCGCACATAGTGGTCAGACGGTCAGGGAGGTGCCAGGCTGCAGCTACTCGTTGAGATGACAACAAGTGGTTCTTCTGGGTTGTTTTATATTTTTTTTCATTTTTCTCATATTTTTTTTTATAACAAAAACACTGAAACGTTGTGACGCGAGGTTATTAGTTCAACACTAGCGAACAGAACAGAGCTTAAGTGGTGAAAGCAGAGCGACGTCCGCCCGGCGCCGCAGCGCTGCTCATTCGGTCCCAGGTGCATTGCTCGTTTAAAGAGTCCACCCTATGCTCTAGGCGTCCGACAAGCAACTCTGAACACTGTCCATCCACAGCTGTGCGTTCAGGCTGTCCTGGGCACAGAAGTTATACACTCGTTTGGTCGTCTTGATCTGAAAAACAAAAATAAACAATTTACGTTTTCACCTCTGTTCATTTTTAATGTGAACAAGATCACGCAAAAACTATTTGAGAGATTTCCACAAAACTGGGGTCAGGGAAGTTTGGTGTCAAGGGGTAGATCCAGGGATCTTTCTTTCTCTTCCTTTAAAGGTTCAGTGTGTAGATTTTAGTGACATCTAGTGGTGAAGTTTCATGTTGCAGCTGAATACCCCTCACCCTCCCAAACAAGAAGGAGAAGTTCGTTTTTTTCCCCTCTACTCAATCTGCTGACATGACCTGAACAGCGAAGGGGACTCACATCAAAGAAGGCCTTCTCGTCTATGTTTTTCGGCGCTCCCATGGTCGGTGTCCCGGGAATGACAGACTCCACCTCCGCCAGCTCGATCATGCCTTTGCACTCCTTGTCCTGCCTGCTCTCGTAGTATCTCAGCTGAGGAGAGGGACACGTTGTTAGACACAGAGGTGCAGGCAAATCAAAGCTCCAGGCTTTTCTCACGTATTTATTTTTCAAGTCCTCTCACCTGATGTTTAGTCTTGTCCAGGACAAACCACCGTGGTTTCCAGGGTTTCAACAATGCCCCTTTCTTGAACAAAATGCCTTCATAACTCCTGATGGGCAAAGGTGGAAAAAATAAGACATTGGGCATTTTTTACAAATGTACCAGACACCTCTACAAATCTGTCTGCGTCAGAGGTGGTGGCCACAGACCTGTTCTCGCTCTCCGTGCTCTGGAACTGGCTGTAGAGGGTGCTGGTGCTCGGCCGACCGGCGACAGGCGTGGAGGTGGCGCTGGCCTCGCAGTCCATGGCCAGGTTGATGGAAGACCCCGCGCTCTCCTGCAGGTAGACGCCTTGAGAACGCCGCTGGTGGCTCAGGTTGGACGACATCAGCAGGGAGCTGGAGAACGACGGCTGTGTGGAGGAGGGTTCAGAACGTCACCACAAAGAACCTTGTCTCTTGTTGGAGAGCAGAAGCAGCCGCAACGTTCACAGTTACATAAAACTGAATTCAACCTGTCTGAACAAACTTCAGTTCACTTACTAGAGAAAGTAAATAAAAACAAACCAATGACTTCAATTTAAAAACAGTCACTAAATGCTTGTTTTAATATAGAACTTGTCTAGTCTTGATGACAACTCAAAGCTCATTGCTTGCCCCCATGGGCATAGGAATGGATGAGATGGGGATCGAACCAGCGAAGTTTTTACATTCACCATGAGATTTTTTCCAACAGGCTGTATTAACTTTGTATTAACTGTGGTTTTGTAACAACAACACAAAAAGATATTTTAAGCTGAGTAGAATGAAACCAGTGCTACCTTGCTCTCCAGTTTGGTCTCCGCCCTCTGCGTGGTCTTGATTTTATCCCACGTGTCCTTCCACTTATCTGACGTTTGGCCGAGCTCCGCCTCCAGACTCTGCAGGTCCTGCAGCAGCTTGGTGATGGCGTCGGGCACCACCTTACTTAGGCCGTCGTAGCACGGCCACACGATGTGCCGCTGCGACTTGGGCCCGCTGGTGTCGGGCTTCTCCGGCGTCTCCTCTGCCGCGCGCTCCTGCCGGACCCTTGCCTCCCAGTCGTAGGACGGCCCCTCCGACAGGGTCTCCTCCATGTAGAAGTCCCACACCTTCAGGTTGGAGATGAAGGTGTACGGCCGCAGAACCTGCAACACACAGTTACTGTGAGTCCGCTTTGTTGCTTTAATTCTTCAGTGATCATTCAGAATGTGTGTTCTTTCAACTGCTGCAGACTGTTGCCTTAACTCGAGACATGAGTGTCTCTGTCTCTCAGCTGCTGTGTGTCTTTGCAGGGACTCACCTCGTCATCCTCAGGGCAGAACATGTAGTTGAAGAAGACGGGTGTTTTCTTGTTGAGTCTGTCGATGTAGTCCCACACAGATTTACACACCTGAGGGCTTCTCCTCTCTCCACCTTTCTCCTCATAAAGGACTCCTGCGCAAACACACAAACAGGGAACTCAAACTGCTTCTATGGCTCTTTTACTCAGAACAGCCGCTTTTCAGGCTCAGTAATGTGGTTACCCAGCTCGATGCGTTCGTAGTCTGAGTCGAGCAGGAAGGTGCGGAAGCGGTTGGACACGTAGTGGTAGGCCAAGAACTTCAGGTAGTACTGACTGAACTCAAACTCCATGGGGAACTGGAGGTGGATCTGAGGGGGGAGGGGCAGAGAATCAAATAATCAAATAAAACAGTTCACTTCTATCTTCAGGTTTGTTCGATGAACCCTGAATGAGTTAATCTACTGCACATTAATTACTAACGGAGGTTAGCTGGGTTTTGTTTTCATTTTGTTTGTCAGTCTGTCCGTTTGCAGGATTACGCAAAAACTAATCAATGGATTTCCATTAAATTATGCATAAGAGATTCAGTTTTCTTTAACGTTTTAATTTTGATTTGTCAAAGAATAATTCATGCATCTTGATTAAAAATAAAAATCTAGATCTAGGGAATTTAAATGTTGTTTCATAAGGGGCCCAAATGACTGTTGGGCATCGGTAGAGGTATTAGCTGTATTTGGTGCCATTCTAGTTAACTTTTTTTTCTATTAAATGCCAGCTTAAGTACTTGAAAGTTTTATTTGTGAACTAAAGTACAGATGTCAAGTTGTTATTGGTGTGTACTTTCTGCTCAGAAAGGTGCTATTGTCATAAAGCACAGAGGAAATAGACTGAGGAAACACTAAGGACAGTATCATCTGTAGGAACAGAAGGAACAGTTCGAGAATAGTCAGATCCCTGAAACAACACATCCTGCGTGTGATAAAAACGACAGAATCTACGTCACACCTCAGCAAAACAGGAAATAAAAGTCAGACTTACAGGTAAACACACAGACAGCATTATAAATGATTATATTCATCTCTACATATAGCAAGAGGGAGGAGAACTGAATTACTTTTACACATGGCTCTGGACCAAGTGTCTCTGGTCACTTTGCAGGATTCTTGTTGAGCAAACATTTCTTGGCAGATTAAAGCATCTCTGTCATTTCTAGTAATTCCTGCATTTCAATAAACTGTTATTTCAACCTGATTCTGATCTTCACTTGTATCACAACGCTGCAGGTCGAAAAATAAACGTGCATCTCCGTGGACCCACCTGGTGCACGCAGTCCAGGAACTGCAGGAACACGGGGGTGAAGCCGCTGCTCTGGCTGCTCAGCGTCTGAGCTCCACGCTGGCTGAACTTGTGGCCGAATGAGAGCCACTCCTTCTCCACCAGCAGCCGGAAGCCATCAAAGGTTCTGTAGTAGGGATCGGACAGCAGCTGCACCAGGGACACCACCTGCACACAGACAGAACGTCACAATAAGCTCCACTCGGAGAACAGTTCTCAGCAGTTACGTTTCATGGTGTGGGTCAAACCTGTGTGGTTACGTCCCAGCCGTCCTCCAAGCTGACCATGACCGATGAGCCCGTATCGAGGAGCTCCACCACAAGGACGGACACCTGCAGCACCCTGTGTAACTGGACACACAAAGACACACACATTGTCAGAAACAAATAACCTCACAATAGGTCACACAATAAGCTATTTCCCCTTACTGAACACACACACCTACACACTGAACACACACACACACACACACACAAGTATGGATTTAAACCATTGAGCACTGACCAGAGCCATCCACTCAGACTCCTCCAGGCACCGCAGGAAGCTCATGTTGGGGTCAGAGGTCTGGGAGCTCGGCACGCAGGCCTTCATCAACTTCTTAAAGCTGTTCTTCACCTGCCGCACGTCACACACCTCGATGGGAACCACCTCCCACTGCTGGAACGAGTCCTGCTTCCCTCCCTGAGCAAGACAGCAGTCAGTTATTCCAAAGTGTTCAATACTTTAGGCCCTTTACATGTGAGGGTTTACAAACTCTGCACTAGAAGGAACACACTCCATTCCACCACCGTGTCCTTCATCACCTTGAGCTGGGACTTGTCTCCGATGATGTAGAGGTAGGCCTTCTGCTGGCGGAGGAACAACGCTTCGCTTGGGCCTCCATTGGCCTGCAGAGACTCTTTCCCAGCCAGACGCGTCCCCACGTCTGGGTTATAGGCACTAAGACGCCCGCTGCCTCGGATACTGCCCCATTTACCTGCAATACACACACAGTTAGATCAAGTTCTTTTTAAATCAATGGGTCAGAAAAACACTGATCATCAAACCTTGTGTAGAAGTCATAACCATGTTAAACAGCCTTGAAAGAATCATTCAAAGTTATTAGACCTCAGTGGTGGAATCATCCTTTAAAAACACACTGAAAGCCTTAACCAGCCATGCCGCTATACACAGGCAGAAATGACTGACGGCTACCCAGTCCAGTCTGCTACAGCAAGCTGCTGCATTATGATGACACTCAGATTGTTAACACTCAGAGAAAAATAATCAAACAGGAAACGACAAACGTCAGACAATAGAGCTGCTGCAACACCAGGAGAGGCATGCACACACAGCAGCTCTGTGGCAAACAAGAGCAGGCACAACAGTCCATTAGTCTGCAGAAGACAGCACACTACCGGGGATGATGGCAGACACACTGACGCTACTGTTAAAGAGATCTGATTGGTTAGAAAAGAGTGGAGGGAAGGGTGTGGGCTGTGGGGAGTAGCCTACTGTACCTCTAGCAGGATTCCTGGCCTTAACAGACACTTTGGGCTGAGAGAGGGAGATGACTTTCGCCCTTTGACCCAGAGCTGAGGTCAAATGACAGAGACGGCCCGTTAACCAACAAAGCCACACAATGGAGGATGGTTTCGCACATACACACACACGCGCTCACACTCATGGATGGATGGACTGCCTCATTCATCATCCTCCTGGACCAGTCTCAGTTTCAGTGACAGGTTTCAGATTTAAAACATGTTTCACACAACTCATTTTGAAATCAGAGCCATGACAAACTGACTGATGCTACAGGAGCAACACACAAGCACAAAAAAGGGTCTCACCTCCTCTGCTGAAGGTTCCAGGAACATCCTCCTTGGTTCCCATCACCTGTTTCATCAGGGCGCCGATCTTAGGCGGCCGCAGCTTATCTGAGGAGTCTGTGTTTACATCAGAAAACAACACTGTTACTTCACCAGCTCTGTTACTTCAGTGACACTACAGGATATTGATGATGTAACTAAGTCAACAGTATGGTAATCCACCCACCTGACGTGCTCATATGTGTGGAGGTGAATCCGCTGAGTGTGTTCCTGCCGCTGTTCTCACTGTATGAAGGCATGGAGCTGATGATGGCCTGCAGGTATTTCTCCTGCTCCAGACTGGTGGACTCTGCCTGGGAGGGAGCTGCAGAGAGGCACATGGAGACAAATTTATTTTAGTGGCATATAAGCTGCAAAAATACACTTTTTTGACAAGGCCATGTACACTAGTGTCCTCATCCTTTGCATCTTTGACATTAAATACCACTGGAGTCAAAGTGTCACTTTATAACCCTGAACTCATCAAGAAACTTAAAAAGTAAGGGAACATGTCAGCATCATGTTCTGGACACAATAAGTTACATGAATCATCAGCTAGATGCCTAAATTGTCTTTTTCTTTTCACCTGTACTGGGGGTGTTGGGGGACTTGAAGAAGCCCGCCACCCCCTTAGCGTGGAGGCCTGCGGAGCGAAGCAGGACGGCCTTGGTTCTTGAATTCCTCCAGCAAACCACTGGGAAGCGGTTCTGACGGTAGCAGCGGCAGATTCTCTGGATGGTTGTGTCCGGGATACTCTGAGGCACTATCAGCAGGCCGGGGTAGCTGTAATACACACACACACACGTATCCTGTATTAAACACTGAGGAGATACTGTGCATATACTTACAACCTCTCGCTTCTTTCTCTGTCTATGGCGCACTCTCTCACCTCCTGCAGACGGTGTACATGCGGTTAACAGTCGAAATCCTGAAGGGCTCGTTCTTGGAACGTGTCAGGCTGTTGCTGAGCGTGCCCAGACCCAGGCGCTGGTAGTCTCGACAACACGCTCGCTCCACCACGTTGCTCATGGTCTGTCTGTCGGACGAGCGCATGGTAGAGGAGAGGGTGAGCGAGCTCTGCGGTTCCAAATCCTCTGAGACTGTGGAGACACACAGAAAAGCTCACTGGATGTCCCTCATTTCAAAATCACGAAATATAAATAAATAAATAAAAATGTACTCTCAAACATATTCTGCCACATGTCTGTATGTTTCCTTTAAATTCACTGATGTGTGACAGAGAACAGATCATTTACTGACTTATAGAGCTTGATATAAAGCTTCATTTTCATCATCTTTCGCAAATCATGTCCTCTAACTTGTTCTACTTAAAACATCAAAAGTCAAAGTGGGTGCACTGGAAGCAGTTGTAATATAGTTTACTTGTAGTGTGTAGTGTGTATAGCTATCCACTATAGCTTTGAACATTGTAGTATAGAAAACACTGTGCTTACCTGAGATTTCATCTTCATCCAGCTCGGACTGGAAGCTGCTCCTGTTCTCCCAGGTGGGCGGAGAATACTTCTTCCTGGTCACATACTGCCGACCTATGGTCCTTTTGGCACTTTTCACCAGGTTCTTGGAAAGTGTCCTGAAATAAACAAAGAGGGAGGAAGAGAAAGTTAATTGTTTTTTACAAAATGTTCCAATGGAAGTTGCCTCACATCCACTTCCTGCTGGGTCTTTCAAATTTGAAGCCGTCTGAAAGTCCAGCTGACAATGGGCTGTTTTGGGTGTTCTTGAGTGCTCCTCTCATTACTTAATCAGATGCGTGCACAAATAAATATATCAATCAATCGGGAATGGCTGTAGCCCCTCGGTCATACAATATACTGTAACCTCATATGACCTTTAGCCTAGAAAAATATAAAAGGGGCAAATTCTTGAGCAAGAGGTGCTAATTAGTGACTATGGATTCACAGGGAACTATGAGGTCGCCAGCTGTAACTCAAACTGATGTTACAGATGTGAAGGATGACCTGAGTAATCCTACATGAAGTTACTGCTCTTTGCCCGACCTGCAGGATGTGATGGAGTCAGAGGTACGGAGTAACGGAGTTACTACTCATTCTGCTGACAATTATGTGGAGCTAAACTAAGTGTTCTAACATCCTTAGTTTCTCCTGAATAAAAAACAACTTTCACAAACAAATTCCTGCCTTCATTCATTCTACACAGGTTCCTTACTTGAGCGATTGGTTCTTGTCCTTGGTCTTGTGCTCCACCACCATTTTCCCACTCTGACCCACAGTGAAGGCAAACGTGCCCTGGACGTGCTGAGGATACCGCAGCTTGTGCATGTGCTTCCTGAAAACCTCCGCCAGGTCGGACGCAACCTCCTCATCAAACGCAATCTTCATGAGCTACAGTCGTACACAGAGAACAGAGGAGTCAGGGAAGAGAGAAGCATGCACAGAAAATAAAGGATAAACGGGTCTTGTTGTTTTATGAAAGGAGCCAAAATGGTTCTGTGTACCTGGAAGGTGCAGGAGCGTAGCTGAAGTCCCTCCTGGACAAACTGGTCCATGGGTATAGTGACTGAGATCCTCTTCTCCTTGGTCAGAGAGGCGATGGGGAACGAGCGAGTGATCACTTGTTCACCCACTGTAGGAGGAAGATGCAGAAGAAAGAGCTGGGTTCAGAGGAGTCACAGATCTGACCCAAATCTATCGGTGTGAAGTGTGTGTGTGAGGTCTCACCCAGTGGGTCTGTAGGCGTGCCCTTGAAGATGAGTCGGTAGGTGGTGAGGAAGATGGCACCCTCGGCAGGAAGCAGAGGTGGACCTCCCATGATCCCTGTGGCCTCCTCGCGGCCGTCGGGAATCAGGTGGACCCGCATGCCCTCCATCACCAGCTCCTCACCCGGCAACAGAATCGGCCTCAGCAGCTTAGGCTGAACAGACAAAACACAGAAGAGAGGACGACAGGGAGTCTTATTAACGATGTCACAGCAGGAAGAAGACAGACTGGTGTCAAATTTCCTGCATGATTTTAACATTATATTTCATCATCATTTACCTACATAATATAAGGAATAGCATGTTGTAAATAGAAACTGTGGTAACAAACTGTAACACTTTCAACTGAAACATGAGTAAATGTGTCATCCAGCAGGAACTCTAGTAACATTTGATATAATCAAATATCTTCTAATGATATTTGAACGAGCACTGCACTCAAAATCCACCACCATGCTGAGTTACTGGATGACCGGCACTGTTTGGGAGGTTACGTATTAAAAAACTGATGAAATGACTGCATCACTGTTGCATAATAAGAACATCAGCCAAGTTGGACTGGTGGGATCTTGGAACAGATGATGTCACAAACAAAGACATCACAGATGATGTTTTTATTCATGCGATGTGTTTCTTATAAAACTTGAACTAGATTTATTTTGAGCAGAAGCTGAGGATTTAATATAGCTTTGCTTTATTGAAAGGACTCTGCTTAACAATGGCACTATGAAATAAGATGGCCATGGTCCCTTACATCACTTCCTGTGCTCCAGTGAGGCCAGGAGAGCTTCCTAAGGAACTCCAAAACTGATAGGATATATATATGAACTCTGGCAATCGCTTTCATAAACTGCTACTCAACACCATATGTCACACATATCCACATTCCAGCTGCAGTCGCACAGCGGACGCAGGGGAGTGTTTTAACTGTTTGGACCCGGATACCGAGACGTCACACCACAATCTAATCTCCAATACAATGAGCTGATCTTTAAATGCTCAGGATGTGCGAAGCTTGTGTGTGTGTGTTACAAAGTGAAATGGTGAAAGGAAACTGTGAGTAAAATAAACAAAAGGGAGTGATTAAGACAATACTGCTCACATGGAGTTACAGTATCTGAAGCTGAGGGGTTACATGTTTAGTCACAGGCCTTTAGTGAAATGACAAAACATGAGGAGTCAAGCCCTTCTGGAGAACACCACACCCTTCAGACTGAAGGCACTCCAGGTCTGCAGCACCTCTGGGAGCTGCAGCAGCCAGGCTGAGCTTAACTGAGGCTCAAAGACCAAACAGCACAACAAGGGGGAGCAATCACCCCGCATGCACTGGTGAGGCGTGCCGTGAGTCACACGGTTCTGTCTCTGGCGGAGAGACGTACCTGCTGTGGCACTGTCAGCCTGAGCTGTAAGGATTGGTGGAGAGGGGAGTGGGCGGGGAAGGCTGGGGTTCTGCGTGGCCTTTCTCCAGCGGGATGTAAAAATAGGAATTGGTTACCTTTTGGATTGGAGGCAGTCTCTTACTCTCCCTGTGGACTGCGTCCAACGTCTCAATGTGCATCTGAACAATATCTGCAGGGACAAAGACAGAGCGTTGAAGATGTTAGAATCCAGATGATGCTTTTGTGTGATGCTCTCTATGCTAGGTAGCCAGATCCCCGAGTGTGGCATGTATTGGTGCTTCCGTACCTGGTATCATGGTGTGGAGGGCCTTAAGGTGCTCGTTGGTGACGCCGCTCTCATTGCACACTTTGTCGACAAAGCGGTTGATGAAGCGCACCACAGAGTTGGCCACGTCTGAGCTCTCTGCGTCTTCGAAGCCGCTCTCGGTGTCGTAGCTCTCCGCCATGCTGCCCGCAATACTACAATACAAAACAACCAGCTTTAGAAAAGGGCAAAACAAGGCAGGGGCTGGAATTTAAATCCTTGCTAATGAATTGTAAAACATTTCATATGAAATCCATAAGTAGAGCTTAAATAAGTAATAACAATAATTTCTATTAAATAACCATCTGTTGCGTAATTATCAACAAATCAGAAATATAAGGAACTGAGTGTTGTGGCATTAAAAATATTGTGTAAATAAAACGGTCATTTTTTTTTTCAATGGATCAGTTTGAATTATGTCAGAACAAGAAGGAGCCACAATCAACTGTTAAAGAAAGAGTGACAGAGACAGTAATGTATAGCAGGCGAATGCTCATCAATTATTATTAGAACAATTATGACAGTTAAATATGAATGCATTAATAAATTTAGTTAAAGGGATACTGCACACTTAAATCTGTTTGAGTTGTAAACTGAATTAAATGACGGTTCTTTAATGGGATACATTAGTGCTGGTTTTATATCACATTTACTAACAAATTCACATACACACCCGTGGTAAAAAGTGAGGCTCTAAGCTGGGAGTGAAGTTACAATTTAGAGTAGTTAATATTGCGCAATGTTGTATGTCATTTTGCACTGATTGTTTTATTACTTTTGCACCTACATAATGTGAGTCTGACCCCTAGGTGAACACCGAAAGCTGCCCATACCTGTTTGTGACGTAGCTGTTGCTAACGCTCTCCACGTCTGCGAAGCCCGTGTTCCTCAGCAGTCGGTTCTTGCTGGTGTCCAGCGGCAGGAGCAGGTAGCTCATCCTGTTGGCGTAGTGGATGGCCTGGCTGAACACGGTGCTCTCCTCCTTCTGTACTCGCTCCGTCTGCATCTCCTTGCTAAGTGTCGGCCACAGCCTGTTCTGCTCCGACGCCAGGTCCAGGGCGCTGATTTCCCTGCCATCACCCGAGCCGTCCTGCTGCTCCTGAGAACAAAACAAAAGGAGGTTCTATTAATGACTAATCATCTGAAGACGGCGGACATGAGCAAGCTGGACATCTATTAGCTGTGGTGAGAAGTGTCTTCTAAAAATGAATAATTAACATTTCTTCTACTGCAATAATGAGAAGGATTAACACCAGATAGAATAGATATAGATATCAGATAGAAGTGTAAGTACTCACCAGGTTCTTATGCTGCTCTCCATCCTCTGATTCCAGGTACAGAGCCCTGATGTGGTTCTGGACGTCACTGTAGAACATGGCCTCCCAGAACTGCATGGTGGTCCACACCATGTGCTCCTGTACACAGCTGTAGGCAAACTGAGTGATGCCTGCGCCGAGTTTCTATTAAAGGAGAAATATTATGAAGGAGATCCAAGCAACCTCAATTTAACCTGAAGCACCTCTAACTCACTGAAATGTAAAGTCCATGTGGACAGGTTCTGACTATGTAAGGTTTTGGGCTATTACAGTTGAATTAGTGGATCCTAGATGACTTTTTTGGCTGATGCTGGTTATGAACTTACTCTGCAGAAGGCTGTGACCAATGGGAGCAGGGCAGCTGCGATGCCATGTTCATCCATGTGTGAACAGTCCTGCACAGACAAAGAATAGCAACACATCAACAGGCCGCATGCACCTCCAATATGATGAGGGCCATAAAACAGGACAGTATTTTAAATATATTATTTTATTATCTCTACTATCCATTGCATTTTATGTCTTTAATGTTCTATCAATTATTTAACTTTTTACAGAAGTAATGTGAACAGACCAAGATGCATATTTGTTCAACCTGCTAAATTGTCGTTTAGCATAATTTCATATCAGCTGGAATTTTACATAAGTAATTTTTACTATTAAAAGAAAGAAACAAGTTGTATCAAAAAGCCCGTGAGTACTCACACCAATGATCAAACAGTAACCAGATAAATAGGCTAAATGCATTTAAGCTCTCTGTCTTTGTAGGAAAATACAAAGTGAAATTTGCAATGCACAGGGAGCATAATGAGACCCAGTGTTTCCCATTAATGACCTAGACTGTGGCAGCGCGCCATGTTCTAATTATCAGAATCTAACTTACAACGGACCCGTGCTGGAACAAAATCAAGAACACCAAAGGAGACTGTTGAAGAGGCTGTTGTCATTAGGTTGGAAAAACAACTTCTCATGACTGTTTTAAATTTTTCCTAAAGGCTTGCTGCCACACTTGAATTACCAGATCCCGTTCAGGACTGAGGGCTCTGCTAGAAGTGGTTTACATGTAGTTATTGACAATGTAGCATGCAAATGATTATCAAGCTACTATTGAAACTGTCAAAATGAAGGACAACCCTTGATTTTCAGCACTGTAATAATATTCAGCTCCCCAAATCCACTACTATCGATGCTTACCTGTAAGGTGCAGTTCAACATGCGAACTATGTAGTCAAACTGCTGGTCATCCAGCACAGCTCGGTTCTGCAGGACATGCTGATTGAGCTCCTGGGTCAGACAAATCCGGGCTGCCCGTCCCTTCAAGGCCCGAAGTACAGCTGGCATCAGCTGAACAGAGGAGGCATGAAACACAATCAGAACACAACATCTGGGACATACACACAGACATTTAAAAAAAAGTATTTGAGGAAAAGACATTTTAAGTTGCTACAACCACTGGATAGTGGATTGTCTGTTTTTTGATCATTAATGAGAAATGTAAGCAGAATTTTGTGGCCGTTCATTCATTGGTATGAAACTGTGCAGCGACGCATCGCACTCACCTTCTTTGCCTCCAGCATCTTGTTCTCAAAGATGTACGTGATGCAGTTCCTGACCACCTCCAGCCTGCGGGCGCTGTTGGCCATCACGTTTCCGTTTCTATCCACAGTGTCTCCTGCAGAAGTGGGTGATCAGACACTTGTTTATCACTGCAGCACTAAACTAAACCCCATTAAAACACACACTGTAAGACAGAGGGTCTCAGTGTAAAGTTTACACAGGAAGTTTGAAGTACCACGGCAGATGATTCCTACATAACTACATATGATATTTACTATCAAACCCAACTTTACAACAAACTTAAAACAAATGTATCTGTTTGTCTTATCACTGTATCCTTTTTTCCTCTCTTCACATTTTTACTGAATAAAGTCTGTTACCATATTTCTTAGGAATTAAAAGTAGTATAATTTGTATGTATAGTCTGGTCATTACACTGGTTGGCAGATCCTAAATTGGCCTAAGGCAGATATATTTGCATCTGTGTATATGTTGGGCTATATTTTGGGTTAATTTAGAAATGGTGTCATCATACAATTTTTCCAGCAGAGTCCGCTCTGACACCACAGTTCACAATTATCTCAGTATTGTCTGCTGGAAGTTGTAAACTAGTTTGTGAGATGCATTGACGTAAAGCTACATGTATCACTTCCCCTTTTCAATATAATTCAGACATATAATTTTCTATATGTGCAAATAATATTGGTATTTATACCTGAATGTTTTCTGCCTTAAAATCAGTCAGGCTCCATCCTTTTGGAAAATGCACTTTTGTGTCATCCTACCCGAATGCATCAGCTGATGTCTTGCAGTTTCAGACTAGTGCAAAGGCCTCTCTACCTGGTGTCAGGTCATTGATTGGACTTAAAAACTGTGTCAAATGCTATGAACCGCACTAGTTGCTGAATACTATTTTACACAGCAACCCAGACACACAAACACACAGAAACAGTTTCAGCTCACCCAGTGGTGGCCCGGACGGTACCATGGCCTTGAGCTCCACCTTGACCACGGGAGGGGCATTCTTCAGCTTGGCAGTAGCGTGGTCGATGAAGAGCTGCACTGCAACGTCGTCCAGCCCAGGAAAGGGCGGCTTATTCGGTGGCTCGTTCTGTCGGTTTTCTGTCGGCCGCTGGACATTGCGCATCGCCACTGCGGGGTATGGATTCTCCTGGAAGAGGGAAAACACAGAGAATCACTGTTAAAGGAACAGAATAGAGGAGGGACACATTTGAGTATTGGTGACATAAAGGAAAACAAAGAAGAAGGTGGAAGAGAGGGGGATTAGTCTCGCGACATTGGGTGAGTAAGATGGGGAGAGAAAAAAGACTCAGAGGACAACACAGAACGAGGGCCAAACAATGCTAAGTTTAAGTACGTTTTTGAAGAGCTGCTCAGCGAGCTCCTTGACGTGGTTCATGACTTTGTGTGGACACGTCTCCTCTTGTCGTATCCGCTCCACCTCATTGGCTACCAGCTGTGAAAACATGACAAAGTTCCCATCAGACTTCCCATCAGATTAAGAGTGACACAGACTAACTTTTTCTAATAATCTCATTTATATCCGTAAATTAATGCAATGTGTTTTAATCATTACTTTATTTAGTTTGACATTCATTATATTGTTTTTTATATACATGTAGTTAAAGTATTTTTATATATATATATTTCAGATTTTCTTTCCATCTGTTCAGATTTTAGGGTTTACCTGAATATCAGTTAAAACTAAATGCTTAAACAATTTCTTCATGGTTCACAAACAACGTGTTACAATATGAGATGATGGTTTGTGGGAGGGCGAGCCACAAATTATTCAGAAGTTGTTCTGCACATTGTGCCAAAAGACTCACATCATCAAATAGGTCATTGGCTCTGTAAGGAGGCCCCCTCTCTGACACGAAACCTGCAAACGCCATGCCGTCCAACACCTTCATCAGGAAGTCGTCCTCCGTCAGCGATCTCTGACCCAGGAAGGCCGCCTGCAGAAACACACGTTAGCACCAATCTCCTGTGTGTACGTGCGATCTGATCTGAATATTCCTTCATGTAAAGTAAACGTATGACTGATCTGATGCTGTATTGTCGAGTTATTTTCCTGTACCTTGTGGAAGCGGATCACTGGTTCAGGGTGAATGCGAATGATGTGTAGACACCAGCGGTAGCCCTGGAAGAGCCGAGCGAACACCCACAGGAAAACTGCACGGATCTCCTTATCCTAAAACACACAAACACAATGTATGAGTCAATGCCAACACACAAAGACACACACACACAACAAAACTGAAGGAATACTGGAATGAATAGGATATCTTCAACCAATCTGAACCTGCTGTTTTCTGTTTCATTTCTTCTTTCACCCGCATTTATTTCCGATTACAATCTTGCTGTATGAATACTTTAGTCTCTGTGTGTAACTTCATCCTACCAAATTGTTTTCTGTGTTGACTGTAATGTCAACATTTAGAAAAGGTGCTGCACATACAGGATTTATCACTAAGAATTAAAGAAAATACTTTTTGCTTTTTGAGAAAACAAGGGCTGCATTTTCACAGTAGGAACTTTTCCCAGGAACTAGGAACCTTTACTGGAACTTTGTGTTGCCACCATGACGTGCGTCTGAATAATTTTCTGGAGAAATCTTTTTACCACCAAACGTCCTTGCTCATGGGGTTAACCAAGGTACAGGAACCATTTAAGGTGGGGTTAGGGTTTTACTGACTCTTTGTTACGAGAAGACGGCAGATTATCAGTTGACTAACTTTTGTGTCTTACCTGGATCTTAAGTGCAGAGGGTTGCGAAGAGGCCGGGGGAAAGGCATGATCAGCAATTTCCAGCTCTGGATCCAAAATCTGCACAAACAAGAACAAGAACATGAAACCACCATCAGTGACCACCTTGGCCTCTGCATCTCCCAACCCTACTGTTGCTTGTCTCTGCTCTCATCAGTCAACATTCTTTCACTGAGTCATTAGCAGTGAACATCACTATAATCCTGGAAAACAGTGTTCCAGCAGAAACTTTGTTTTACTGTTTAGGGGTGGAAGAGTAAGTTGGTAATTGCACGTATGTTTTTGATTTGTTGACACAGTCGCTACAAACTGGACATTGTTGTATTTTTCCTACACCTTCCAGTTTAAGTCAGTAAAACCGTCTCTGCAGATCTGAACAAAATAATTCCCTTTATTGAAGGTATAACTCTTCCCCAGCAGCTTTAACCACAGCAGCTAATGATCTCTATCCTGTTCTTCGAAATACTGGTACTTAAATATAAAAATGTATATCAGCAACAACCGCTCATTTCTCAAAGACATCATCTCTTTTGATGTCTACTTTGAGTAGAGGAGTCGAGTCAATTAAAATAGTTCCTCTAAGTAACCGATTTTGCTTTTTCCAGCTCTGAGGAAAACAAAATAAAGACTCAGGGTTTTATGAGACAGAAACATTTGCAGCAGCAACATATTCCAGCCCGAACAAATACAAAACAAATTGTATCCCTTGGAAACAGCCTTTGGTCTAAGGGCTGATACATGAATATCCCAGCGATCTGTAAGCAGAGCGGAGCAGCTAAGCTAAGCCCTGGTTCATGGTTGCTGCCCAACAATCTACATCATCATCATCGTTTTGGGACCTTCAACCAAACCCCACCGATCACTTATCATGGTCCGCAGTTTATCTATTCTTGTATCTTGTTTCAGTGATGGAGGTCAGATCGAGTGCCTGCTACTTTTTATTGAGTAATATCAGACAACAGGCCACACACACATACAAACGGAGACACAACCGACACAAAAAAAACAAACTTAAGCCCAGAGTCCTGCAGCGGGTCTGGTAACCGAGTTGTGAAACAGCTAAAAAACCTATTCATAACCCAAACCCACAGGCATTAATTAAATAAACATTGGCGGGCAGCGGGTGAGAACTAGATTTAGGGATCAGAAATGAGTCTGAGTACGATGTAAAACATCTAAATACGCTAATATGAAGCCTAGAGAGCTGCAAGGATATATGTTATCGTGAAAGCCTATGACACCAACTTTACTTCTGCTCAAATAACTGTCACTACCTACATCAAACTGACTGGAACAACAAACTGGATCACATAGGACAATAACAGCCGGTGGTGAATACGTTGTCAGTGGATTTGTCGTCAGGGAGGAAACACAGAAGCACCGGTGCTGCGACAATTCACAGACGCTTTTCCAGGAACAAAACCAAGCCATAACCTGGTGGATGTGTTTTTAATCACAGGTAACCGGTCAGGTCGCAGGTTATAATGGTCCACATTTGACTTGGAGATAATTGCGGTCAACAGGTCCGAGCTTTGCATGTGCGGGTTTGTAGAAATAGACCTGAGTCCAAGCATTGTAGAAAAAGACTCCAGGATTCTTCACATTTATGGTGGAATTTTAAGCACTAACCAGCTGCTTCTTTAGAGTCTGTTTGTATCATAAGTCCTTCACCGAGGTAAACAAGCTCGGTTAGAGATACTATCCTCCAGTTTATAAATCTGTGTTAGAGGTGAGATCTTCTGGCTGAGGACACAGACCCATAACCCAGTGAACCTTTCTTTGACTCATTCGCGGATTTTATTACTTCCCCACAGAGCAATGACAACAACTCTCAGGAGTCTCTAGGTTAGAGGCCATAAAGCACACAGAGCAACCAGTGAGAGAAATGTCCCCAAAAACAATAACAAACAATTTCAAAATAAAGTGTTTTTCATATCTTTATGAGACATGACTTGTTTAAGCCTTGTAATCGGAAACTTAGAGCAGATGCCCCAGTAAGTAAGTCACAGTTTCGGTGTTGTGCATGATTATTAGGTTTTGATGTGAAATGATTAATGGTAAATGGTCTGTACCACTCAACACGTTTCCCCCCATTCTCATCTCTGTGCCGAATTTTCGCTGTCACACATCAATCATATACTAGCTGCACAACCATCACAGGAAATTTGGGGTTCAGTATCTAGCCAAAGGACACAAGGACTGGAAGAGAATAGGATCGAATCGCCAACCTTCTGGTTAGAAGATGACCGGTTCTCCCTCCTGAGTGGACAGCAATTCTAACACTGTGTTTAGATCATAATTTGGGGTCTTCCTTCAGGGTTAGAAGCAGAACGAGGAATGCTTACATTCAGCTATGATATTATTGAAACATAAAAACACAGAACAACAGCCACAAGAAGAGTTTACAGTCTTTTTACTGCCTTCAGTCTATGACACAGTTATAAAATATTATACAACAAAGTAGTCTATGTCTATATCCTTGTTCCGAGTCACCTTGTTAAACATGTGGAATTGGTTTAAAGGACCACAGGATTGATAAAAACTCAAGATACTAAAGCAATAATAAGTAAATAAAATGCAGAGATAAAAGAAGCATATTACAGGGTTGTGCATGTGCTCTGAAACTCCCTGCCTGATGAGATTAGGCTCGCCAACTCGCTACCGATCATTAAATCACTGCCCAAAACTTATTTTCGACTTGCAATTATTTCCATTACAACACTCAGTCTTATAGAGTTCAAGTGTGATGTTCCTGATCTCGTCAGCCATGTTCTCTCCTTTTCTATATATCGTTCTCTACATCTGTGAACAGCAGTTTCTAAACAAGTCTTCAGGGGTCATTGCAGACGTCCTGAGTAATGTGTAATTAAAACATGCATAAATGTAAATCAGCACTGTAGTTTTGTATTATATATGAAACTTTTAAATAGAGTGCAAACCATAGACTGTATATATAAAGGTGCACACTCTACTCATACTAATATATTGTATAACCAACTATTTGTGTTGATTTGCAGCTGTAAACATATAGACTGCCGTAGTAATCAAATCAGCACAATACATTTATGATGAGGATCAAATCTTGTAAACATTGTGAGAGTTCGTGGGAAGAGCATTTCCATTATCAAAATTTAGGCAGCTTCCAAATACATTTGGCATAACTGAGCTGAGACAGAAGGGAATGCCAACTCATCAGCTCCCAAACAAACACGTCCTAACCTCGAACTCAGTGACTTCCCCCGCAGAGGATAAACTGTCCTGTGATTGGTGGCAAAGCTGGTCAATCTGTCACCAGACACTCACTCACTAAGTAATCAAATTGATTATTATGATTTACATGTGACAGCCATCACAAGAGCAGCAATCAGAGCTGACTGTCAAGGAAGGAATGACTTAAAAGGATTATCCCACAATTGGCTGTAAAAGTATGACCTATTCCTAAAATAAATAAAAATACAAGGAACACAAACAAAAGTGTACTTAAAAACATTATTTGTGTACATGTATTAAGTAACATTATACAACTACTTGAAGAATAAACAGATTTCATTTTCTGCTCACAAAATACATGTCCACTTCTAAGTTTTAGTCTTTGACAAATTATTTCTGTGGATCAGTTAAGTTTATGTGACACTGGTCGATCACACGGCTGATGTTTATAAGCAAAAGCCTAATTTATAAAAATGTTTATGCCACTATGACATCAAAATAGCGCCATTATGTTCAGTGTTTTTAATGCAATTAATGGATAAAACAATAAAACGTTCAGGAAAGTGGGTTATTTTTTATGGATGCTGTATACTGAGTGTTATAACAACTAGTTTGTCTGCAGACTATTAACACTGCAGCACGTGAGCTGGCAGAGCACCAAGATGGTAAAGTGATTATCATGGGTGTTTCTGAAAACATTCAATTTACTATGACCAGTCTTTATGTGATCAATCAATTATTCATCGGTTTCCCAGCAGGGAAGAGATTTGTACATAATGCTTAAATAAATAAAATGATAAGGAAGTAGAAAAAAGTGTTTAAACACTTGAACTGATAAGCATTTCTCAGAATGGGCTGCGATTGGAATAGAGGAAGGGACTGAAGCTGCAGTGAAGTTCTTGATAGGAACACATCAGTACAGAGCAGGAAGCGCACGTGATGGGTAATTCTTCTCCATTAAGTGTGGTTGATATGGTTACAACTATAGCGGAGTTGGCAACAATGAAAATAGTTTAGGCACCAAGCATCAACAAAAAAAACAAAAAACGCTAAAATAAATATGCAGGAGACTTAACTCAAACTAAAACATTCTGTTGCAACAAGAAACATTTGTTCTTTGACCAATTAACCAGATTTTTAAATGTTTGTTAATGAAAAATGGATGAAAATACATTTGAAACAAAGGCAATAGCATGTGTATCTTGAATATTTTTAATTTAGGCCCAAAACTGAATGGTGTAGCGACACGCAGGCGATAAATCACACATGTGGTATTATACAATGGATAACACGATCTAATGTGATCTAATCTGAAGTTAGACCCCAATTGAATTTGAAGTGACAGAATATTTGTGATTCTGTTAAAACACTGAACCGATTTTATTAGTAAAAGTTTCCCCACTTCATACTTTAGAAACAAAGAAATCCCCAAACATTCTAACTATAGCAAATCCAAAATTAAACTGTAATGATCCTCCTGGCATGTCAGCTCATTAAGCAGCACTGGGGAATTAATTTATTAAAACATTTTATGCCTAGTGGAGGTGTTTGTGTGTCTGTGTGTGTTCATTGTTTTGGTTGCAGCTCTCACCATTGCCAGCACAGTCTGTGTCTGCTGAAGGAGTGGTTCAGGCAGCAGGGAGATGTGCACACACTCGGGAATGGTCACCGTACCACCGTCCAGGTCGGCAACAATCACATCCAACTGAGCAGAAAACGCACACATATAAAACACACTTTTTAACTCCGCTGATAAAAGCACATTACAGTGAGTGAAAGATTAATAGGCAGAGAGAAAAGGCATCTCTGTCAACAGCTGCTCATTACATGAACCAGATAGCAAACATCTAAACATAAATTTACTGCAGACACAGCAGGAAGGGCCGCCCAGACGATGACCTCTGACCCTTGACCCTGACGACTGCTGGTACATTGATAACTACGGTACAAAACATAGCATTTCATTGTTGTGTGAAATCAATGGCTCCTTCAGAACGGCAGAGTGTAGTCAGACATCTCAATAAGGAGCGTCCATTACACAACTCATCAGGCTTTAATAAGAGAGCAGCAAATTAAATCCTTTGATCAACAGATGTAGATCAGTGGTTTTCAACCTGGGGTGTACCAATATCCACTCCAGGGTTCACCCGGGGGTTGTCGAGGAAAATAAAAGAACTATTTATTAAAACTGGTCAAATGTTCTAACATAATATCCTTTGTACGAATTATATCATTTCAAAATGTGTATCCTTGAGAGTCAATGTATTCACATCAATTTCTATCAACCTGATTATTCTGGGGGGCCGTGACTTGAGAAAGGTTGAGAGCCACTGATCTAAACTCTAATTATTTTCATTTAAATTGGTGTAATTTTAACTTGGCAAGTTTTGTATAGAGAATTGTATTAGAAGGCAAACAGGTACCAAATAAGCAGACAGCATTTTAATGAAAGAGAGATGAACCATTACTTAATGGGTCACTAAGAGTTTACATGTAATGTAATATACTTTCAAGGTCAGACAGATGCTGGTATTTTGTCCTCTAAACTGGCTGTCAACATTTTCTGCTGTTTTTGGCTGCAACTTAATTACTTTCTTGTTAAAGTGGTTTAATCCTTGTGAATAAAGAGTTTGATGAGCATAAACAGCCAATAATTGAAGTTGTATGTGTGTGAAATACATATTTTTTAAACACAATACAGGCTCATCAAGAGACTCTCCCCGTTTGCTGCTATCCTGTTTTAATTCAAAGGTGGTTATAAGCTTTTGGTGACTTAAAAGTTCTTTCCTTTAGACCAATGAAGTGTGGGTGCAAGAGTCGAACCAGTTATTCTGGCCGAAGTCGGTTCTTTTGCCGTTTAAACACTGGTCCAATATTAGATGCTGGCATAGAACCAGGCCCCTGAACTGCCATTGGGGGATTGGGAAAGGGTGATGTTGATGAAGAACTCACAAGCTCTTGTGTTTCGGAGCGGAAGAACGAATTTACACCGATGATGAAGGGAGTGGGAGTGCTTAGGACCTCTATTAGTTTTCCAGGTAGGATTGGAACGTAGGTGAAGCTGAGAAAGACACAAACACACAAAGAGATTTTTTCACATCAATTGTTGTCAACAACAGCATACACAGTGTTATCTGACTTGATATGTTGTAAAAAACACCTCAAGAATGATGTGGAGACAGAGACTGTGGGTGGAAACACACCAGTATTTGAGGGGGAACATGATGGCCAACAGTCCGCGGCAGGCGTCCGTGAGTCTCTGGTAGCTGTTGGACAGGAACAGGATCTTGTGTTCCGTCAGGGCAGCGCATAGCAGATACAACACGTTGACTATACCTGAGGGAGAAGAGAGCAGAGACCGGTCATCACTGTCAGTCCACAAGGCAGACTAATTGGAACACATAATAATAAACTCCAGTTATGTCCCAAATATGGGACATAAAAAAAATATGTCTTTATGAAGCTTTTAATGTTACTTCAAGAGCATGTTTATGACTGAGATTTTTTTAAGTGCGTTTCTCATATTCTGTCTCCATGTCTCACTATGGTGTCAGTCATAAAGATACAGTTGAATTAAACATTTTCTAACATAAAAGCAAAGCATTATAATCATTAACTTTGCTGTCACCAGAAAGATGTCATCATTTACGTCATAATATACCAAATCTAACCTTGGACACCTGAGAACTCTATTTAGAAATTGGAGGTGTATTGATTAAATATGATATGAGTTCTTACCAAGCTGTCTGAAGAGCTGGGCCACGGTGCTGCCGCTGACAGGGAGCGCGTCATTGATGGGAGTCTGGACAACTTGCCGGTCGCCAGCACCTAACGTTATCGTCCGCTATAGATTGGAGAGAAAGAGAGGAACAATTCGGGAGGTTAGTAGTCATGGAATAAATGGCCTTTTCTGAGTAATCCAGGGTTAGGAAGATTGGTTTAATCACAGTTGTGCGTGACAGCAGCATAAGTTAGCGACAGAGAGATGGAGAATCCCAGAAGCTTAGCAGGTACGTGACAAATCAGACACAAGCCATTCCAGCTGATCAGGATGTGAGTGGAGCTTGGCGGGAAACCATGCCAACGACTGTGCTGCAACACATCAACACCACATCAATGAGTCATTGTGGGAGACGGGAATCCCAGCATTGCAGGTGTCATGCGCAGGTGATTTTCCACTGCGGTCGAATGTACGATTGATCATGTTGTATCTGTTCGGATGATTCGATTAGGACCATGAAACTCGAAAGAAGTCTCCCTACACAGAAGAAATCCTCTGATCTGACGTGCAATCTGTAAAAAGGCTCAAATAGTTGCGTCTTTAAAATAAAATTAAAAATAACCTTTGTGCTGCTTTATACAAATAAAACTCAAGACCTCTGAGTCAGACACTGTCCGATCACTATGTCCTCAATTACAGATAACTGTGGAGTTTGAAATGTTTTGAGCCCCAGACAGAAGAAAAAGTCGATAAATATTGAGACTGTAAGAAACAAATCTATATAGTATAATTACAATCATCCAAAATTGAGCTCTGCAGCATAAAATGAGCAGACTGAGGCGGCAGAACACGGCACACTTTGTAGACAAGGTTTCTATTCATCTAAGCCTTAGATGAATAGAAACCTTAGTCTTGCCTTAGACTCTAAGGCATGCAAGACGCATTTTCATTTAACACTCCAGATAATGTGATTCAAATATTATGTCCTGGTTAAATAGAGAAAACAAAGTTACAAGTCCTTGGAGCAACAGTTCTCGTGTGAGGTTCATTCTAATCCTGCCAGAGGGCTTTCAAGATTCACAAAAAATGATGATTGTGATTGGATATGCAGTTAGTGTCGGAAAAGGGCGTTAATCACAGTAATCAAGCCTTTGAGGCTGTATATGTGGACTGGGCTGGGCTGGGAGGGAAGAGTGCAGCATCATCATCTCATGCGCCCTACAGCAGCGATAGCGTTAGCAAACATAGCAAGCCATTAGCGTTTCAATACTGCGACCCAACAGCTGATCATCTGGTGTGTTCACGCTGTTCATGTTGTCTGCATCATTTTAATAAATAACCACTTGACTAATGTAGGATCTTTGACACTCAATGTCTTCTCTAGAAGATGTTGCATACTCAGGGATTCATTGAGGACAGTTATGAGGATAAAACATTAGAATCCTGCTGTTAATGGAGTAATAAAATACTTAATTAATTTTTCTAATGGCATTAGTCCAGAAAATACATTTTGATTGAGTAGTTTTGATTTCTTTTTGTAGTTCTTTGCGAATGGTTACATTAAGAAAACTAACAAGTGATCGGTATGAAAGTCAATCTGGAGGCTCATGCTTGTATCAGAAATGCAGTTGGCTGTTAAAAAAAAAGAAAGAAAGAATGATCAGTTGATGGTCCCATATTAAGGCATCAAAGCATTTTGATTGGTTCTCCTGCCAAAGGAGGTGTGCTTGGATTGGCTGAGGGGAATGGGTGGAGGAAAAGAAATTCAGAGCTGATTGGTGGCGAGAGGAGAATGAAGTAGGGCTGGCGTACCAATCTCTCCTCTCTCTCCTCCTGGCCCGGCTGCACAAGCAACCGACAGACACACACACACACACGCGCAGACACACACACACACACACACACACACCCCGCAGAATAAGACCCAGGTTAGAAACAACAGGAGCAGGGGCACAGGATGCCCACACTTGACAACAATATGACAATAATGTATCAGCATGGCAAAACAAGGAAGCAGCACAAACAATGATGTCATAAACAAGAACTGCAAGAAAACGGCTGTGTAAAAATAAAGGATGAGTGGAACGGTAGACATGAGAGAGACACACGTGCCTACAAAGTGAAGCCATCATTTGGGATTCAACAGTGCGATGACACCAACAACCATTGTGTCATTTTATTGCGAACTAAAATAAACAGAGCAACAATAGCAAAAAACTGCGGTACACTAATAGAATAGTAATAACACAATTGCACCAAACGGGAAAAGAGACATGCAGTGGGGACATTATTTTCCCAAGTGTAGTCCATTGCAGGACGTTTATCCTACAATGTTAACTTGTCTGTTGTTGTAACGAGAATCTATCATTGACTATATGAACTCCTACATCGATGATTCTAATATTTCAATGAACCAGTAATACTGGGAATTTTTAAAGCGGAGATCATTTTATTTCCCAAAAATTTAACCTCTTCCCACAGTCTGACTTATTTTTAACATCACATGATGGTTGTTGGAACATAACAGGTAATAAAACTAATTTGGTAGCAGCAGTGTTCATCATTGACACACCGCAATAATAAAAGGTGAAGGAAAAATAATGCGTTTCCTCATGCGATCAGCTGACAGAAAGTAGCAATGACTTCCAGCAATACAATAAATGGGTTTACCCCTAAACTAAACTCTGCCAGTCACAGCGCTTGGCAGCCTGACAGGCACTGACCATAAATTGGGATTGGAGTTTCATCTTTCACACTAATTCCTTATAAAGACAATAACCCCATCGCTAAAAGAAGGGACGGATGAAAACTAAATACAAGTCATCCCACACCATGAGGAAGTCAAACACGCGTTACAGAGGTCAAGGTCATGTGCACACTGGGGTGTGATGTTGTTCAAGATGACTCTACCAGGAAAGATGCTTAAAAAAGAACCAGTGCTGCTGGTCACACTGCAGCACTGCTTTTGCAATTCACTATTTCTCACATCAGGCCAACAGCCGCGAGGTCAGTGTGTAAACTACTCAGAACAATAACTGGTGCTGTAACATCAGGCCACAACGTGTGTCTTCACAAGCTGCACTGTTTAAACACCTCCCACACCTTTTAGTTATTTAACCAGCTTTGATACGACAGCCTGCACCAGGATTTGAATTAGCACTAAATTTCAGAAGTCAGCCGTCGTACATTTTTACAAAACTAGTGCTGACATATGCATTCAACCAGAGGGGGCATTTGTAATTAAGTCTAAGCAATGTGTGTGGCAAATGTAGCACTATCTTAGATTACCAGACTGGTAAATAATTATAATAATACACTTTATTTGTGTAGTACTTTGTTTGACTAAATGCTTCAGAAGAGGGTAAAACATAGAAAATGCATTTTGTGTTAAAATTGTAAATTTGTATAAATTTAGTCCTGCATTAAATGTTCTTGTTAGTGTTTATCCTAATTAGTTATCCTCATCCTGTTTTAGTTGACTAAAAGTCTGGATAATTATTTATTTATAAAATTATTTTAAACATTTTAGTCAATGTATTGCAGCAGAAAGTTATTCGATAAAATATAAAAAACCTTGGCGCTTGTGTGTTCTTAGTAGAAAGTCTGATCATTACTGATGCCAGCAGCTGGTTGGTGTGTGACAGTGTTGCCACAACAATATGTCTAATAGCCAAAATCATTTCGGTGTCATGTTGCTTGGGGTTGTTGTGAGTTCCTGTTCAGAGGCTGAACAGACACATTCTGTGTTAATGACAGACGTTTAGTAAGGCTGACAGAAAAGTCCTGTGTGATTTAACAGTTACTGGAATGTATGTAAGTGTGTGTTGCTCTTTCTAAAGTGGCCTGTGCCGCTCTTGAGTCGGAAGAACAGAACTGTTTGTCCTTCTGCTTGACAGGAACAGGACGCTTAAAGGGATGGTTCACTGAAAAATGAAAATTCAATCATCTGCTCACAACTATCACGGGACATTTAGGCTTTAAAACATGGTGTAAATGACAACATTTTGAGTAAAATATGAATGTTTGGGCTTGCGGACACTTGGATGACACCACTTTAGGAGTAGGGAGGCTTGATATGTTTTGGCTGTTCTATAAAGTCTGACGTGTAGGTCACCGTTTACTTCAATTGTATTGGATCCTGTTGCAACGCTGCTTACCCCTGAGACTCCAGAAGTGTTTTGTGGACTAACACTTCACCCACCCCTCCATTGGCATAGTGCTGAGCAGATGATAAGGTGAACCATCCCTTTAAGGAGCTCTGTACATTTACTGTACATACTGTAGCGGGCTGTCTGACGTTTTACATTGCATTACAGGTAACATACAGCTTTGTTAATGAAACCACTGATTAACATCTACAGCAGAATCTATCAGTAGGATGATGAATGATTCAGGAACCAGCTTTACCATTGGCCTGTTTGTGTTTTCAGATTTGCCTTCGTGTGTAAGGAGAGCTGTGCTGTAGCCTCCGCTGTTTGAGACTGTTTGTGTGTTAATACTGATTAGATCTCATTCCCTCATTCAGCTGATGTGCTTTCCAGTAGGGAGCCATCTGCTGTCACATATGGCCACAAATAAATTAAGACCTGCACAGCTTCAGTAGGGTGTGTGTGCATGTGTGTGTGGGTGTGCATGTGTTTCCCTTATGTATCTGTCAGGTAGTGTGTGTTGCAGACTGTGGAAAACAACTTAAAAATAAACGGTGTTCTGAAATACATATTAATAGATGCATCAACTTAGGTTCATGACAAATGCGACAGAAGAAAAAAACAGAAATAAAATGTTTCAAATGATTAACAGCGTGATCCTGTGGAAGCCGTGTGATCACGAAACACAAAAAGACAGATCAAAAATAGCTCAAGCGCCGTCAATCACAGATGATTTGAAATGACAGCAAGAGGGAACACATTCCTCAAGGAAAGGAAGACCACTCTTTTACTGCTTGATCAACAGAATCTGTAACAACAAGCTGATTGTTGATTGGTGAAGCTTGCAGGACGGGAAAGTTACCTGGAGACAGGCCAGCAGCCAGTCACAGGCCAGGGCCTGAGGAACCTTTTCTAAACTACATACTGGGGACTCATCTGTCTGTAACACAGAGGAGCCAGCGTACAGTAGGGTGCACAGAGGTGACAAACATGTGTTACAACAACTGTTAACCACAGTGGAAGGGTTCAACTGATGTACCTTCAGAAAAAAATTATAATACTTCCTTCTGTTTGTGCACCATCAGCGCAAGACAGTGTAATAGGGATTTTAAATAACTTAAAAAGAAAAGAAAAAGAAGTTGAGAATTTGTGGAGGAGAAATAACTAAACTGAAATGTATTCTTACAAAATATATTTTATAAAGAGAGTAAATGGTAGTGAGGAGAAAAGAAATGACAAAAAACGCTGAAAAAAATGATTAAATGTCGTGACCAATCTGATATTTGAATTAGCTCAAATGCGTTCTCAAGTAACGCACAACGTTGGACCTGGTGCGGCATGTTCACATGTCAGTGCATATGTGCTACAAAATGCCCAAAACAAGAAACTTCCTCAGTCAGTGGAGAGTTTAAGTGTGGTGAGCTAGAGGCTAAGAGGTGAGATCTTCCTCCATGGCTAACACTGAATAAGACGTGAAGCTGTAGTCTACCTATGTTAAGTGGTGTTGATCATTCATAAAGGACAACATGTACTGATCAGAACTTTGGGCTTAATGTCTCCCAGTAAACGTATAGCAATCAGAGTGATCTATATTAATGATGTTTACACTTGTGTGTTTACAGGGATGGCTACCTGAGCAATACATGACGCTGCCCCTCAGGGACACAGAACTGATGTCAAACCAGCTGTATGATGAAGATAAGCATCTTTAAGAATTTTGCATGCAAGTTCCTTTTTTTTTTTATATGCATACACATGATGTAGTTCAGAGTCTTAAAATCTACAACCACAGCTAAACATTTTCCTTAGTACCAAGCAAACAATAGTGCAAGTTTAGGAATGCTAGTGCTGGCTGTCCATGCTGAACCGGAAGCTGTGCTAGCCGACGGCGCCAAGCTTTACTTCCCTACAGTGGCATGTCGGTGACTAAGCTGCCCTGCTGCAAGGCATTGTGGGACATAAGGAGTGTGTACCACCCAGCAAAACTGAGCATTATAGAAAATGAGACTGAGAAACGGTGACACAGTGTATCTTCCGCTTTAAGAAGATGTTAACTTTGGTCTATATGACAGGTAGTTTGTTTTCACCAGGCATTTGTTAGATAAAGAGATGAATGATCAGTATCTTGTACCTGGGAGCCTCCAGCAATGGGGATGACACAGGTGAGGAGATTCCCGACCACCGTTTCCAAAGGGGCAGACAGGCCATCTACGTAGATTGTGTAGACCAGACCCAGACAGTTCTGTTTGTTAGAGAGAAAGAAATAAAGCAGATTAGTCTCACATTTTTATTAACCTCAATAAAAATGTTATTTTATTATTGTATTTCGATTGCCTTTTGTGTTCATTCGGAATGGGTGAATAATTAATCACACAATAGTGTAGTGGAGTAAAATGGTTGTGTGCACCTTACCCTGAACACCTCGGTGTAGTCTAGTCGGGACACCAGCACCAGGCTCTTCGGGGCAAAGACCTTTGCTGCCTGGACGACGGCCAAATCTTCATCTACCTCATCCAGCTCGTTGGCCTCAGCCTTCTGCAGCTTAACACACAACAGATATGGCTGCAATCAAAGCGGGCTGAGATAAACACATCAAATTGTAAACCTGAAGGGATTTCCAATGGAAAAAATATTACAGAATAATATGGAGACCATAACAGAGACTCAAGTATAAATTTATATGCTGCCTTGTCACATGTGAACAAAGAAAACAGAGAAAGATCCTCATGCAAGAACATGTTTGTCATCTTAAACTAAATTTCTCATATTTTTTTTTCATACGGAGAGCTTGTACAATCATGCCCTGCAGATTCAACTTCTATTTTAAAATGTAAATTACCAACGTTAACAATATGAACATGAGCGTATACGAGTTAACATGCACATGGCTAACAAATTAGCATAATGAACGCCCCAATAGTACCATATAAGCCCACACTTCCTGCCCCATATGTCAATCTGTTCATATAAACGGTTTATGCATGAGGTCAAATATATACAAGAAGAAAGCATTAAATAATGGATATACTCAGCACAGAATATCATTCCAATACAATCTGCTCATTCAGCAGATACCACACCTCCTAGAGTGCACTAGCTTTGACATTTCTTTACAATTGGGTGTTCATGGTAAAAATTATTCATGGACCCTAGGGTGTCAAGACTATTATTCCAAAAATAAATCAGTAACTCCTGGGACCATCACAGGAAACCAGTGGGGGATCATGTCAATCAGTCATTGCTGCTGCACTACCAACTAGACTGTTAGCTACATATTGTCCCGAGGACTGACGTAGCCACACCTGCGGGTTGTCCAGGCACTCCCAGAAGGTGAAGCAGGCACAGTAGTGACGCTCCGAGTTGATGTCCGTCAAAACCGCTACAAAGAAGGAAGCCGGCTGCCGCTCAGGAACCAACTGCCAACCGCTGGGCTGACAGAACTACAGAGGGGGTGGTGGGGGGTTGAGAGGAGACAGAGGGAAAATACAGACATGGGGTTGGAATAAGATTGGAAGGAAGGGGGAAAAAACGAGACAGATGGAATGATTAGTCTACATACCAATGTGGCAATCTTTGTGTCATATCAAACTGTGGGTCACATTCTTACAGCACCTCAGGGTGACTCATCCAGGGCCAAGCTATCATTAACCCAACATAACAGGTCCTGAATATTTTCCGTCTGCTTACCACCAGGCTGCTGTCTACAATGGAGTCAGTAGAAGAGTAAATATAGTTTGTCTTCCTTTGTAAAAACATTAAATCCGTTACAGTATAACATTTTAAAATATTTACACGTAATCAAGAAATGTTTATGGTGCAATCAATACTGTCAGTGTTGACTAAATTGAGCCAACGTTAAATGTTAATATTAGCTATAGTTACAATATATATTTTTTATGCATTATTCACAAGGCTGTCTCACTGTCTTGATGACTCTAGAGTTGGACCTTTTCTCACCTATATTTCTTTTTTTCTGCAATGTTAAATGTGCCATGTGCTGACTTCTTTTATCCTCAGTTAACTCATTCAACACATTTTCTCAATTACTCATAATCCTTTTTTCTATGCTGTGTAAAAAGGCAGAAAAGGGTAAAACTTCAAATCCTTAAATGTTCTATTGTATATTACTAAGACTAAGACAAGCAGCTCTGTGCATTAAATTAACTGAAACAACTGTTTAGTGCTGATAAATTTTCTTTACAGTGCTAAATCGATCAAGTAACTAATCTTTGCAGCTCTACAATTAACTACAGATCAGGCTATGTTTTCTTTCTAGGCAAAACCTAACTAGTTGAGCAAGACAGCTCCTCTAGTAGTGTTTAAGAAGTCACAAATTGCATTTGGTTCATGTTAAACTTCAAAACAAACTCCAATCACAAAAGTGTTGAAAGCGTAGAAACTGTTAGAATAATTATGTGGAGTGTGGCCCCTGTGGATCAGGAGGTTTGTGAGCTGTAATCATGTTGCTGTGGTCCCACATGTCAGACTGATCAAGTGTCTGGAAATGACCTGCCACATATAATACTCCTTTAGTTCAGTGTGTGATGAAATGGGCCCAACAATAACTCTTGTAATACTGGCAGTTGTCTCTTGCCCCAATGAGTGAGCTGGCCCAGGAATTAAGCTCATGTGTCTTGTCCTGGTCACCAAGCTACACAGGAACATGTCTGTGTGTTGACTTACCAGCTCTATGCCTTGTGGGAATGGGCTGTCCTCCCAGTCTTTCTCAGGAAACCGCTGGAGAATGCGACCTTGACCTTCACCCTCCACTGTAGAGACACAGAGAGACAAATACAGTTCATCCCAAGATTGTTTGTTGTCTGTTTAATTCTACTGATAAACTCTATGGTTTTAAACCAAAGCAGCACAGTGGCATTCTTCTTTTTGTGTTTTATCATTTCGATGTTGGAAAATAAATAAGGTCTAAATTCAAATAATCATGTTAAAAGTAAATGCATGTCTGGCGGCACCAAACCAAACATAACTTTCCTGATTTGGGAGACACATGTCCTTTATCAGCTTTGTGAGACGCTGTCGTTTAAGGCCTTAGTTTGGTTTTCCAGGTAAGAAATGTGACTGTGATTAGAAGTCAAACAGGATGTCTATCTGGAGCATGGCCTACCAAACACTTTCAACTCTTGATGGAGCTTATACTAAGAAGACTTGTTTACCTTGTTTTTGTTCTTTTTTCTATGATTCTACTTCTATCTTAAGGGGTGCCTGGATAAGAAGTTTAATGTATTTAGCCTGCAGTGTTTGGTAAACAGAGCAACCCTTGTGTTTACAATGCTATAATAACATATTGCCTCACCACTTACGACAGCACATGTAGTTCAACACACGCATCATTACTTTGATCATTATGAAAAACTAAAGTTGGGATCAAGTCATCAACTTCTTTGTGAAACTGTCAGCTACAAACACAGGTAATCAAAGTCACCGCCTATGACAAGAGCAGACTGGCAACAGGGTCATGATGTTGCCTCGTGAGTCATGTCCTCCAATATCACCTCCCAAAACAAGGGAATAAACATTTGTTGCAGAGTAAGTAATTCAAAATTATTCCATACCTATCTATTGAACATTAGTGGGATGCATTATAATGCTTGTTTGCAGATTTCGCTGGTTAATGAGGCCATTTTCACTGTTGGCTCATCACAGCAGCACAATTACAACAACAAAGACTGACTTATGTAACCACCACAGGACCTGCCCGTTGCTTCAAGGCAGCATTCATCTGCCCAGTGAATACAAATGATGTCATCCTAGCATAAAAACAGTACAGAGCTAAACATGATCCTATTCTAAATTAAGGACAAGATTCTCGCCGGCAAAACCTGGACATTTTAAACTGAATTTTGCCCCAGAGAAAAACAACAGAGCCTGTGTGCCTTTACCAAGGGAACTAAAACAGAAGCCCAGACACACACAGAGACAATACACAAACAGAAAGTAGGCCAGCTCCCATAGCACACAGGGAAATGCTAAAGTCAACCCCTCTCCCTTGGCGACGGGGCGACGCTTGTGAGAGTGGCGTTCTGCAGTCAGAGGTCAAGCGGTTCACTTTACAGCCCCGAGTTGCTTTTAGTGAACCAATGGTTAAAGGTTTGCTGCTTCACATCGATAATAATAAGTCAGTTAAGTCAGTTGATTGCATTTTCGGCCATCAGATGCCCAAATGATATGATCAGATAAGCTTGTGTTGAAACAGCTTCAGACGGGAACAAAAATGCAACCACATGGTTTCTGAATCTTAGACGTCGCACACACCATAGCACAGAGTGTGTTTTTGATGTGTACAATGCAAAACTTTGATACATCAGTTGTATGATGAATTGAGCGGTAAAATTAACTACATTTAGACAACAAAGCTGGAAAGTTCCTAATACCCTGTCATCGCACATGAATTTACAACAGAGGAAACAGCATCATCAGTCGACTGGTAGATAGCACTTTTATGACACCTAGGAACGTGACAGGGCCAACACTGTGATGAGTCATCAAGTACAGTATGCTTGATGCATCCTGATGCATGCTGGGACTTGATGTCCCCTCCCAGCCGTTTGGGAGGTGACATCAAGTTGGCTCAAGTAGGCTGATGTTACAAAGGAGAGTACTTGTCCCCTGGTACAGCCTAATTATATGTAGGTGTGTCAACTGGCACACAAACAATGAAAAAGCTCCTGAAAACGGTGTGACAGCCCAGATTAAGGCGTGTGTAGATAGATTATCTGCCAATAGTGAAGCAGGGGGGAGACTATTAAGCAAGTTAAAGCAGGACATCCTGCAGCCGAGGGAGGAGTGTATGAATGAGCCAGTAAAGAGTCTGTTGGGAGTGACATAAAGGCCTCTGGACCAAAGACATTAGAGAGAGGGACACGTACACACACACTCTCATATATCACTCTCCCTCTCATACTCACACTTTTCCCCTTGAAAGCCTTCAACTCAGCTGTAACTCACTGCTCGCTGTGGGGGGGGACGCTCAACAAAAAGTGTCTCCCTGTCACAGGAGGTACATTTTTTTTCTAATCCAATGATGTCACGAATATGTCCACGTATCCAAATACAGTTGTTACTATGGAATGTAAACAAGACTTTTACGTTTCCAATTAACTTAACAAAAGCATCAATTACGGAGAAATGAGAAGGTGCAGCACGAGCTAGCCGCTGTGCTCTGGTACAGATTACAACCACTGAACATTTGAACTGAACAAAATGTTGAACATATTTTTGCCACACGAAAGTAAACTACAGACAAACATCTTCACAATTGTGGGTCTATATCCATTGAGTTCAAATCAGAATGTTTTATTTTCTGCAGCTGGAGTATTTAGTAGTTTATTTCTTTTTACTGTAATCTGTCAGAAACCAGCTACTTCCTTTGAAAGTTAAAGTTAAAGTTAAAGTAGCTTTATTGTCAATTTCTTACATGTTCAGAACATACAAGGAATCGATACAACGTTTCCCACTCTCCCACAGTGAGACATATAAAGTGCACAGGCACAACAGATAACACAAGACATTTCCTAATACTAAGTTAACATACAGAATTTTTTAAGTACAGCAGCATAAGGTTCTCTCAAAGTGTAAACGTAGTGATTTAAGTGATAATGTGCAAACAGTACAAGAGACAGTTTGAGAGAGTCCTGAGTGTTTTTAGTTTTTTTGGGGGGGATTTAAGCCTCCAGTCAGACTAGAGGTATGGCTGGGGGGAGTGAGGGGAGAGAATTTAGCTTCCTGACAGCTTGGTGTATGAAACTATTTCCGAGTCTGGTGGTGCGGCAACGGAGGCTCCTGTACCTTCTTCCAGAGGGTAGGAGGCTGAACAGACCGTGTGCGGGGTGGCTGGTGTCGCTCACGATCGAGGTGGCTTTCCGGGTGAGGCGGGTGGTGTAAGTGTCTTGCACCACCCGCCAGGGTCAGTCCAACCAGGAAAGATGTGCACAATTCCAAGGGTTGGAAGTGTCACTGAGCAATGTGTTAGCAAACAGCTGGTTATGCATTAGTTCCCCTTTTTGAACTGATAAATAGGGTCCATAAGACCACCTTACAGGCGGAATGTCTCCCACTGCTCACAATGGCCAGTTTGACGATGACAAGTCAGGTGTTTGTGAGAGAGAGGAAGGGCAAGGCTGCAATGTAAGCTGTATGCGTTTCCTTTTTGGGGATTTATTCAACAATTTAATGATACAAAATAAAATGAATCACCTGTGACTTGGAATTGACACCGAAATGGATGTAGTAAGTTAAAGCATCTGCTGTTGCAGTCCATGTGTCTTATCACTGATAATATAAACAGTTTTGCACATGTAGATGTGTCTTGTTTCACTTAGTTAGCATTAGCCAAAGAAAATAAATCCTTGATCAACAGTTTATAGACAAAATAGGTGCCAACAATTTAGACTATAATGAGCACAAACTAAGTTTAATATTTGTGAGAAAAATGTTGATCTAAGCAAGGACAGTGGACTTCTCAGTTCTTACAGCAACAAAAGTATGAATAAAAACTTGCATCATCTTAGCTTTGTTCCACAACGGTCTCAACACAGCCACTGCACACAAATCATCTCCATACTTAAGCCACGTGGCTATAGCCGTGATGTTTCACATGTGCTTCAATGAAAACAAATATGTCAATAATGGTAACAATACAATTATTACCAGCAGGACTAAGAATTATGTAATGAACATGGCAAAAAACGACTTATCATGAGGATATTTTGACCAATTACCAGTACTGTTGCTTTAGGGGGGGGGGAGTACCTAAACCTGGCAGACAGAAACTCAACATTTTCACACAGAAAACCTGCACATTCATCAGTGATTAAAGCCAAGACGGGAGGAGGTCATTGTCTTTGTTCTAACAAGTCAACCTTTGTTTGGTTTCTTGAACGCACATATCCCTGCCACCGATACAACTGCTATACACTGTTCTGAAATGTTGGTGCACAGGCAAACGAATACTACAGAGTCAAAAATATGGTCTACAAAAGAGCTCAGCCATTCAGATACGGGCTGTAGCAGGAATGCATCTTTGGCTGTTCAGTTTGCTTTGATCAAACGACCCATTATTAAATCCAATTTTTTCCAGTTCCTGCAGAAGTACTGCTGCGTGTCACTGGATTGATCCGCTGTTTGTTTGCAGAGTGGTGTGCTCCATACACAGCAGGCTCTACAACCAAACTGTAATACAACTGCATAAACAAGTTTTACTCTGGTTTCTGCAACAACCCAACAGAATTAGCCTTGAATGACGGCCTCCGAGACATAACCCAAACCTCCCAGCGGATATCAGAGGCAGTGAAACCACCTATTAAGTGCTATGTAGTTATTTTAAGTACTTTGTGACAAATAAATAACTCAACTAAATATTCATTGCTACACATTGAGTCGAACAAATTACGACCCTCACCAGCTTTGGTCAGGTCTTTGAGGGCTGGTTACACACTGTGATTTGTGAGCCCAATGCCAGCATACACAGACAGCAGACTCTCACGTACACCCCGGATAACAGGTACACCGAGCCGAGGCAGTAAAGAGACAGATAAGGCTGGTTTGACCAAGAGTAGAGCAAGTTAGCACAGAGCTAGAGCGAATCATTAATCTGAACAAAACGTAAATTGCATTTTACCCATTTTAAATAGGAAGAGCAGACATAGATTTAGAGATAAGAACACAATTAAATTTGTTAAGTGTGCAGAGCTTCCCATTCATTATTCAGACACTGGAGACCAACCCCATATTCTAATTAGAGCCCACACAGTTTCATAATGAAACAACATTTTTTGTCCAATTCTCATAATGACTTTCGAGATCTCTAACTTGGTGTTTGGCTCCATTGCTGCATCGCATAGCAGTGTACCTGTCACTTGGAATCTGTTGTGGATGAGTGATGCATGTGCGAACACTTACTTGTTTATTTATATTGTATAGTTATGTTTATCATTTTTTTTAACTGTGACTATATGATTAGTTTCTAAACTAGTTAAACTAGGAGTTTAATACTCAGTATCAAAAATGACCCTGAAAAACCAAGCATTTGCTTGGGGCATAGAAAATAGGACAGGAATTTGTTCTATGAAATCTAATTATACATAATAAAACCTGTGAGACTTCCAGGCGTGTGAAATTCAACTTGAACGTTGTAATTTAAGTTCTGCAACTCGTATGTTGTGTGAAAAGAAGAATCACACCCGTCAGTATGGGTGTAAGACATAGGTGGAACTGAATGAAAGTACACTGGGTGTGCAAATAATGCATGATGACTAATAGTCATGAAACGGAAAAAGTCTGTGATGGAAATATTTTTTTAGGATTCTACAACGTCAAACAGCAAAAGAAAAACTGCATTTAAAAAGAGGTACAGTGCTATATTCCCACATGTAGGACCTACTCACAGAATTGCAGAACACTATCTACATTATTGTCACAGGTCTAGGATGTGAAGTGTATGATGGGAAATAATGCGGATGTCTGTACAAGGAAATGATACAGTTTCACGTAAAAATAATGAGGAAACATTTGTTTTACATTGGTTAATTGGTCTGTTTCGCATTAAGTCGGTAATTACCTCTGATTACAGGGTTGTAGGCCCCAGCAAAGGCCGACAGCAAATTGCAAAACAAGAAAAATGTAATTTTGTTAACACATGCGTACCACAATGCCACTAGCTGACTCAGACCGAAATCTAATTTTATTTTTGTCTCCTCCATGTCACACCTAGTGCTTTCCAGTAAGACCCAGCTGAATAATACCTGACTTGGCAAGTCTCCAGAGGGCTCTGTGCAAAGGAGGCACCACGTTGACGGCAGAAAAGCGAAATACTGTTTCTTATTATATTCTTTTGTTTATTTTGCTGTGTTAAAATCATACTTACAGCGATTTATTTGTTTTCATTTGGACAATGCTTTATGTTTTTTCACAGAACATGAAAGTGACATAGAACCAGTGAACTCTAAACAGACTCAGACCAGCTCAGCTAAAACAAGGAGGTTGCACCTAAAAGAGAATCTACTCCTGTTGCATGAATATGGTTTCAGTCTGACACGGACGAGAAAACTGTCCTTTGCAAATTATGCTGCAGACCAGTCCCCAAAGCAGACTCAAAAGATCACTAAAATCTTTCAACAACAACTCAGGCATCATTTTGAACAGTGTAGAGCCAGAAAAGCACAGTTCAATGCAAACATCTAAGACTCTAAAACCTAAGATGTTGCAAGAGACCTTTGTCCACACCACATGGCAAAGTACCACAAAGTTTGGAGCAGTTAACAGCAGCTGTTACAATTCAATACCTGCATAGAATATGGAGCATATGAAAAGGCCGATATCGTGATTTGGTCATATGCACATAGGATAGATCATTCATATCCAATCACACTGAGTTTATGATTTCACCTTCAGTTGTTCAAATGTTTCCTGCACGTTGGAATGTGGACCTTTGTTTTATTCAACAGAGCAAATACCTCATGTTAAACAAAGTAATTCTTTCTGAGGTCCCATAATGAATCATTAAACTCTTATCACTTAATTTCACTTAGACCACCTGCTGCTGTGGAACACCAGATTATGATCTTTGTTGCCAAAAGTGCAGAAAAAAATGTGTGTTCGTCTGAACATAAAAAAAACTAATAAGAACACCATTAAAGTCAATACCTTTTAACCACAACGACACAACCCAGTGTAATTACAGCAAAGGGATTTGGCAGATGTCCACGCTGTGCGTGTGTGAGCAGCAAGTGAATAAAGTCAGAGCTCAGCAAGGAGCACTGCTGTTTAGACATTACAGGGCCGTCTGTTGGCATGACAGAGCTGCTAATGATGTAAGACCACTGCTTCCAAAAGCCTCACGATGAGTCTGTGGTGGGACAGGAATGTGAACTGAGCACAGTTGCCTCTCAGTGATGTGACATCCAGCTATCAGCCAAACATGTTATATAACAGCAGCAAATTAGTGACTAGAAGGAAACCTATACCCTTCCGCTTGTCCCAGATATTGATGATTATCTCGACAACGATAATGCAGCATCTTATGTAATCCAGTCCACGTTCCTGCACAATGTTTTGTTAGCAACTGATTCTCTTTTCATCCATTTCCTGATTTCTTCCACAAGTTTCTCCCTCCTTGTATCTCAAACTCAGGTTTTGCCAATAAACCGTGTAGCTTTCAATCAGTACATCTTGCCTTTATTTCTCCTGAACTACCCATCTATGCATGTCACAAAATCACTGAGCTGTGTGACCTGATGTGTCTTCAATTGATTCATCAGGCCAGGCTACATTCTGCTGTCTTCCAACTGTCCAGTGTTTGTCTATCCCATGACTTAACTGGGGTGCAATAGCAGCTGCGTCGTCCCAGTGTGAGCAACACAATAAGCAAATTACAATTAGTGCATTCAGCTCCTACTATGCCGATCAACCAAAGACTCAACGAGAAGACTGAACAGGCTTTTTCCCATCAATTAATCAGGTCTCAAGGCTTCCTGGTTTTTGCTGCATGTAAAATATTTTAGAGGCTAGCTGTCGAAGTAGATAACTCTTCAATTCGGACTCCTGCTCTGACTCAAAATAAACAACAATGTTTCCAGATTGTATATGAAGTTTTACTTTGATAGAGTAGAAAAAAACAACAGTCAGCTGGCGAACTGGATTGTTGCAGAATCTAGCTACTACCAAAAGTTAGAACAGCAGCCTTTATTAACCTGCTTCTGCTAGTACAGCATCTCAATAACACATTTCTAATAAACCCTACAGCAATTTGTATTTGTTCATTTGGTATCATTTCTAACTGTGCATCATTTTAGTAATTTTATACTGGTTATAAAATCTACTTCTTCAGTGTTAACTCCCAAATCTGACTGTTGGCAAAACAACATAAACACACACACACTGATTTTTAGAAGATCCATCTTTATGCAGACCAATACCACGGATACAATCAGGTACAAAAAAAACTCACAGCTTCACACAGCCACAATAACAGAGCAACTACCATCTGAGCTCACAGCCTGAACCTGAGGCAGACGCCTACTCAGATATTCACACACTATAAAGAAACATGGTCAGATGAAGGTTACGAAAAATAAACTTGACATGGAAAAGAGAGCGAGACAAGAGCATTAGAGTTGGGAGCATGCAAGACCATGTGTGCATGTGTGTCCTGATGACTCCTCACACAGATGACTACTAGCAGCAGTGATGCCCTCTGACACAGAATGGAAGGAGACCAAATGGTCATGTGAACACTTAGTGATGGCAGTCACAGTGGAAATGAGTGTGCAGCTCAGTCTGTATGTGATTGTGTGTGTGTGTATCGTGCTCTTGCTTTCGAACCAAGCCGCAGCTTCACGTTCGCAGGCTTCCAAACCACACTGACACAACATCAGGCAGTTACAACAGAGACTGTAGCAGTCCGTAAAAAAAGAGCTCTGAGCCTTGTGTGTTTTTATGCAGGTCTCTGTGCACATCCGACGTGCAGATTAAAATCAATGTACAAAAAGAGGTCTAAAGTCTCCTGACGCTGCATCGTGTGTAGATGTCCACTCAGGGCTACAAAAAAAATGATGTCATTACATTTTTTTCTACTTATCACAAGTTTCGTGACCTTTTTGATTGGAAACCTTCCATCAGCAAGTTGCCACGGTGCCAGTTAATACTACAATTGTGTGATCATATTTAATGATACCACTACACCACATAATTCGATTTATCTCTAAGGCTGCAACAAAAACTCATGTTACTCAGATAACTCTATTACAATTACTTCTCAATTCATTGCATAGAGGCTTCGTTTAATTTCTCTCTCTCTCCTGCAGACACGTTGACACATCTGTGACGGTGATGTGTTGTTTTGTGTCTATGTTGAAAACTTCCAGAACTTTTTAACGTCTTTTGACACCAAATCGTGCGTGGTCTGTAAAGTTTGAAAAAAACTAAACTTATGTAAAAACATCAGACATAGGACATCATTTTTGTATGTCGCTATATTTTGTTGCTCTTCTTTGGCTGCTGGTGAAGTTTTGGTTCTAGAAAGATACAGAATATTCTGTTGGAATCAGTGGAGTCTCGGCTTTCATCTGATATATTGTGTTATTAGCCTGAAGTAGTATGATAGTCAGTACAGGCTTTGTTTGCGTGTTTTCGACATGCTGATTTAGTTCCTTGGTGTCGGAAATGTGTTTGGTTTGGGTGAAAATAGCTGTCATGGGCGTTAAGCCGAGCTTCTAGGTATAGCATGTCTATATTGACTGTACTATATTTCATCTATTCTAATCTAGTCGCTGTCTGTAATGTAATCTAGGGAACTGGTGACCTAGTGGGTATTATTACTCAATTTATCGATGGAATAATCAATACTTGATTACCCAATAGCTGCAACCCTACTAATCTCTTAATGTGAAGCAACATGAGGGCTCTGCAGGTTAAGTGGGATCTTAGTGTAAACAGGCACTGCTTTTCACAACAACAATCTCTTCACTGGTCAAATCAGACACTCAAGGAGCTGAAACACACAAGGTTATGACATCATATCTAAGCTCTACTGCACACGCCCTGACAGTGATCTCACGCACGCACACACACACACACACACACACACACACACACACACACACACACACACACACACACACACACACACACACACACACACACACACACACACACACACACACACACACACACACACACACACACACACACACACACACACACACACACACACACACACACACACACACACACACACACACACACACACACACACACACACACACACACACACACACACCTTGTTGAGTAATATACTGAGTAATATGAAAGCATGTGAGTCACTCTAATTAGAAGCAGCACTGCAGCTACAGGCTGAAGCCCCTCACTGGGTCAGAGGCAACACCATCAGGTTTGTATGTCACAGAGGTCGGCACATCAGCACATCAATAGGTTACACTTGACATTTGGAGCTGTCTCACTTTGGTGTTAGATGACGGCGAGACTGGTTATCATGCATAAATGAGCCAACCCATTAAGAGAACCGATCAGAGGGTGAAAAAAACGTCATCTGGCAACTTTCATCCCCGTGGAGACAATGTCGGGCATTTTCTTTGGGCAAAAGCTCTTCAGTAAACTCATATCCTTCCTGCAAAACTAGTCTCCACACAAGCCCCCCACCACCAGCTGAATCTCACAACAAAAAAAATGAAAGGCTTTTCAGGAGCGGAAACGGCCTCGGAGAGCTTCACAATAGCAAGAGACTATTATTTCGGTTTTGAGGAGTAGTTCGCTCCAGATGTAATTTGCATCAAAATGAAGCAGGCTAATGATTGATGACAGCTTTGATTCAGCCTCAGCAGTTGTCTGCTGGTTTATTCTGAGCCACCGAACAAACTGGACTGACCTGCCAGTGCACACCGACCACAGGTCAGCTCGTTTCCAGTCACTCTGAGCAGCCAGTCTGATTCACGTCCATCCAGGATTCGACTTCCACTGAACAGACCTTTTGTCACCATTCATATCGTGGTTATAAAAAGCGTTTCAGTAAATTAAATTGGACAATTTCTTTCGCTAGCTCACTGGAGGTCAAACTGAAATTGCCAGTAGTAACTTTTGAAGTATAACTATGCCAAGTATTTCCACACAAATTCCCAACAATTACCAATAAAAGATATTTTGACAGTACTGACATTTAGTCAGGGAATCCCAAATTATGCTGTCATTGAATATTCTAAATTTGATTGTATAAATGAATGAAATTAAATATCTGCGTCTCAGGTTCGCCGTGGGACGCTGCACTGAATGATGGACACAAGTCACACGACATCACTTCCATTGATCGAGAATGAAATGTAGGCCGAGTTTAAACTAGCAAATTCAACAACCATGTGGTAATGATGGCAGAACGTTCACGACCCAACTCAGCCACAGAGAGATTGATTTGCATATCGAGCAATCTACATGCTTGATATGCAAATAAAAGGATAAACTTTGTATATTAAGTTGTATGCTGAGTACGTGAGAAAATCACCAAGCGATGCACTGATAAGAGCACACTTCAATGTCTACTTCTTCACCTAAACAGAAACATCCAAACTCACATTTAACACCATTACATGTAGGTAGCAGGATGTTTAGTTTGAAAAACACACACCAACAGGTTGCTTCTGTTGTAGTTCCCACCACAGTAAGTGTCTCTAGGATCTAAATTTGCTTGATGACACACACAGACTAGCAAAACACACAGGCCCTACGCCGTTGTGAGCATTCATAGTTGTGAGTTGGGGGGTGTGTTTGTGTGTGCGTCGCCCTGCAACTACACCACTGAAATACTAGTGGGCATGGAGCCTAAAAGCTAGTGGCCGTAGAGTTTCTATGCCATTGTGTTGAGTTTCTTCCGGTCTCCGGTCTGCTTACTTGCATATTCTCTGGCATCTCTGTTTACTTCAAAACAATGATGAGTGTTATAATGTTGGAGTTGGAGCTGACATATGTTGAAGAGCAATTGCTGCACGTCAGGGTATGGCTTAAGGTTCTGGGTAGGCCACACGTCTATTTGTAGGCTTAGCCAGAGCTACGGCATAGATTCAACGCAGAAGCATGAATTGGGCTTAATGCAGCATCACAGCCACTCAGTCAAGAGGCTGCATGTAACTGGGAGGATCACTGTTTTAGGTTGATGTGATCAAGAGACCAAACGGTCATGTGTAGCAAAAACAAACAAATTAAAATGTGATCACCTCACACAGTTAAGTGTCAGCAGGGGAAGGTTCATCAATATTACTGCAAAATGAGATCCTGAGCACATTGATGTTAACAGTTAGGTAAAGTCATGTCTCTGCAGCTAATCTAGCAACAGAAACAAGACTTGAAGCTCTTGACCTGATGCCAGTTGACTGTCACTGCCCATCCCCCACTGTGAGTCACAATGAACAGCACAGTGACTTTATACAGAGCTGACCATCATAACCCACCACAAGCTCAGCCTAAGTCTGTAACAGACCAAACACCACTTACCCCTCACTCAATTCTATTCATAGAAGTGTTTCATTAAAAACAACATAAAAATCCGGTGTAAAAAATGTTTTTCAGAATATGGCTTTAATATAGTCCAATGGCACAAGGCAATAATGCATGGGACTTTTAGTCTATAGTAGTGTTAATCAATGAAATTATATATCCAACATTTACGGAGGTGTTGTACGTCAACAAATGGACAGGAAACGTTTGTAAGCAATCGTACGTGGATTATGCATGTTTGACAATGTGCAAGGCATGTTAAACTGCCACTGAGGCTGACATGACATCCAAGAATGACAGTACGAGAGCCATTAATCAAGGACAGCCTCTTGGACTCATCTGTGGATGGAAATCACAAGAGGAAGAAGACATACAACCTTCATACTAATATGATGCATTCTTCTGGCTCTACAGGAGCTTTAAGTTGACTAAAGGATACGGTGGATGTCAGCAACATGGTTTAAATATTTAAATATTAAATTGTGGAGCAGTAGCATAAGAATGTCGCAGAGCAGCATCATTAATTACTCCTGTCCTTACTATAATGCAAAGCAGACACAGTTTTTACCAAAACATCAAGAACTGAGGAGGATTAACATAAGGACGCTACCAGCAACAGAAGGATACAACTGGATTAATAAAGTAATCCACCACCGACTAGGGTTGCAATGATTAGTCAACGTCGTCGACAAAAGTCGATGACAAAAAATAGTCGCCGACAATTTTACTCGTCGATGATTCGCTGGTTAAGTCATAGCGCGAGTTTTTCGTGCCGTGCAGCTGAACTAAACGTAGATCCTGCTCTCCATGGAAGCAGAACACGCGCATTTGAGGAGGAGGCACGTTTGACAGATAGCCTGATAGCTAGCTTGCTATATAAATGTATATATCTGTGCGCAGGATTCTAGAATCAATTACAAAAATATTGTGACAACTTTTTTAACGAGTTTAAAAGCGTAATGTTATCCTATTGCCTGACAAAAATCGTTTTAATTTCAATTATGCAGTCCGAAGAAGACTGTGGTATTGTTTGTTGATGTTTTTATTGCTGATACTTTCCCTCTCCTTTTTGTTAAAAGGAAAACGGAGGATTTTTTTTTTTACATTATCACTTTGCCTGTCCTTGGTTTTAAATGGACAAAAACTTGATTTTTCTTTTCTTTTGTATCAATAGTAACCTAATATGCAGCAAAGTGTATTAATGAGGTATCGATCTTTATTGTCTTTATTTTCAGTCATCACATGCCTCGAACAACCTCAAGCTAAATTTAAAAGCTGTTGGCTAAATAAGAGCAATTTAGAATTTGCATCATTCATAATCCGATTAATCGTTTCAATAATCACAATAGTCGTTAGTTTCAGCCCTACCACCGACACATTCAATTGAAGGAAACACAGTATAACTGAAAGCAGTTTCTCAAGTGCACAGTGCAGAATAGACTTCCGTGCGCTACACCAGACGACTGCAACAGGAAACGTGATAGCTGCGTGCTCAATCACAATTTATCTTCTGGCAGGCAGACCTTTGTCTTCTCTCAGCAGTGCACTGCACATCCCTCTAATCATGTTAAAAACACACTCGTCTTTCCTCTGCCCTCAGTTCCGACTATATTCATGAGTCAGATTGATTTTAAGTTGCAAATGAACCCTCAATGCTCCTTTATTCTACCAGAACCCAAACCACACACACAAACCCATATATACACACACCATAGGGTACATGCATACGTCACATAGAGAGGAAATAAAACTAGGTCTGACCTCCTCCTCTCCAGCTTACAGTCAGCTCCACATTAATTTGTACTATTGCCTCTGTAGACCAGTACAATAGATGTGAAACATGCTGTGAAAATGGAACTGAAATAGTTAGTGTGTAGAGTTGAAGAACATCTGTTGAAAGCAGTATTACTTTACATTACTGTGTTATTACCAGAAACTAAGAGTCATGCTTTCATTACAGTAGAATGAGCCCTTTATACAGTACGGCCATGTTTCTACAGTAGCCCAGAATGGACTAACACTCTAGAGAGGGCCTTTCATATTACAAACAACATGATATCATATTTTGGTTATATCTCCCACTCTTAGCAGCAAACGACAATGAGCGTGCCACCAATCTAAATCCCTGGGCTTTGACAATAATCTAAATAACCATTAATAACATAGACCTATTTCTTGGGGGGAGGGGAGAGCAGCAAACATGCACCATAAAACATCAAGCTAGGTCTGGACCAGTAACAGTCCTTTAATCTGTGTATTCAACCCAATCACAGTCTACATATAAGATTAGAGCTGGCACAGTGGGCGTCTGGGAGGCAAACATTTTTTCAAGACAGATTTGACCTGGAGGCCATTTTAATAATGATGAGACTTAATCTTCTACCACCAGTCACTCCCCCAGGGTTTCTGCTGCATATATTTTGTGAACATGAGAATTACCGGAAACGAGAATTGGTAGTAATACGACTTTGAATTCTCCAAGAAAGACTATTGTCAATCAATGTTTCCATGTTGTTTTGGTGAACACGAAGCAAAAGCTTTTAATAATGGAAAAGTGCATAAACCTGTTATCACGTAAATAAATCTCTTACATTAATATAACTGTGCACCAATAGCCCCTTCCTAAGAGTTAGCATGGCAAACACAGGGTGTTCCAGTGATGTAGTACTGCATATAGTTGCATTCATATGTTTCTTTACTTTCCTTAAGCTTAAGTATTGCATGTTATTAAATAATTGCTGATGTCCTTTGGACTCTTGCTGCTGCAATGATGCAAATTTTCCAAATGTGGGACTAATAAAGAACTTATCTTATCTTAGTAACCACAGCAGCCAACCAGCCTCACAACTATCCTGCCAACCCCTTATCTTCAGATCTAAACGATTCGGGACACGCTGGAATCACCCCTCGGGGATTTGGATGATTGCTCTCTCGAGCACCTACGGGCTGACTGAGAGCAGCACTGACTCAGCCTTTGTCACAAGAGGGGACAGAGAAATTCTTTGAATTCCAGGGAAGCCATCAAAGCGCTAAGCAGGAGGTCATCCCTAACACCCCCTTCACACACACAAACATGCACACTCACAGACCATGTTTACATGAATATTTTTTATGTTGTTTCCATTATTTATCTTCACCACAAAAATAACTTGTATTGATAGAAACCCTTGTTGATCATTTATGATATTTAAATGTAATTAACCTTTAAATGTGCAGACTGAATGAATCTGGGGCAAAAGACCAAAGAATTTGTTGCCTGCCCAACCCAACCCCCCGACCCCCCGGGGTGCTGATCACATTTACTGATCAACCGACACACAAACAAATGAAAAGTCGACCTACACAGCCTCGGATTACAATTTGCTGATGTTTGTTTGCTGTCTGACAGAAGAAGTTGCTACTAAGCGATCTACATTCCCCGTCTGTGTAAAATAAGTGTGGAAGAAGTGTGTAGAAGCATGCACGTGCATCCCTACCCTAAGCCTGGACACACACAAACACACACACACACACTCCCCTATATCTGCATAGTATGAATGAGGGAATGAGGGCAAGTTTGCGACCCTGGGGCCATCAATTACCTCATGAATAAAAAGCATTCAGCACAGCAGACAGACTGCTGTAAAACACACATACACACACACAGTAACATTAAAACAGAGATGTGCAATGGTTTCTACCCATCCACAGCTCCAAAGCAAAAGCTGCAAAAGTGCTTTCTGTTTTTGTTGATTTCAGAATTATGATTTATGAAATTATTTTTTATTTTACTGCCATATAGCATTAAAAGCTGAATTCTTAAAGAACTTCCTCAACTTGTATTAGTGAAGTGTTTTGGTATCTTGCTAATGCCAGCTCAAAAAGCTGACATTTTATGCTATTGCATATTAATTTGTGCCCAAAACTAAAAGTGTGAGCGTACTGTTCAGTATTCTCATCACAACCCACAGTCTACGAGGGAAGGGGGGCTAGGCATTGCCCTGGTAACGCGGCAAACAGAGAGAGACAGCCACAAACATTCAGGCAGCCATCTGAGTGGCAGGCGGAGAGCGGGTCATGCCAACACACAAGCGTCAGTGCACTGCCATGACCAAGCGTCACTCTGTGCCTCTATGAAAGGCAGATTGTGAAGGCTATTTCTGGAGGGCCAGAAAGACTGCAGCCCAGCTCTGGAAGGATGGAGGAAGTGGCTGCCCACAGGCAGGCATCGCTGGCAGCATCACACACACTCCTGTCTCCTCATGCTCAGTCACTTACTTCATCTGGCTTTCAGCACGAGAGGACTCTATTAACCCACTGAGCTCTATGTACAGAAGTTTGCTTTGGATCTTCCCTTGCATTCACACTCTCAGCAGGAAATGCACCTGTGACTACCACATGAATTACTCATGGCTGGGCCACAAATATCCCCATCTTAAACACTACAGAATAGGGCTGTGTAAATTACAACATGTATACTGCATCAAATTTCCTATTATACTCCTTTATTTTATTGTGCTGCAAAACACTCTTTACAGCAACAATTCTCATCACTTGGACAAAGCTTTGTTACTGAACACAGCACACACTCAAGCAGGAAATTTGCAAAAGGCAACACAATCAAACAAACACACATGGAAAGCGTGAACTTGAAACAGAAATTTGAGCAGCAAAACCCCGACCAGCCAAGACAAAACATGGAATACTTCACAGTAATGTTATTTTTGGAGGTGTCAGAGCTTTCCAATGATAAATGCTGTCAAATATTGTCACACGAACTGACGAAGGCAATAAAACCGATGCCAGAAGGGAAATTTTGAATTGACAACCCGACTGGGAACACAATCACTACACTGTCCCACTGCTTTCAGACTTATCACCCTTAAGGCTTACACATTAAAAGCAAATCGCAAACCATGACAACACTTTATAACACGAGACAACCTGAGTTTTGTAAACACAAAAGCCTCCAGGCGTGCTCTGTCTGCCCTGTGAGCACCTCTTTGTCTCCTCACCGGCTTCTAATGTTGTGAATGGTCCCAGCTTGACTGCAAGCTGTCGGGGTGTATGCGTGTGTTTTGTGTGGTTAGGGGAGGCCGGGCTTCGCTGGAGGCTGCCTATGCCAGAACTGTCACTCCAGCCTGCAAACAACTGCCCTGCATTCTGTTTAGAGTCAGCCACAGCGATGACCAACACCCTCAAACTGCAGCGCCAAAGGCTCACAGATGGAGCTACAATGGGGCCTGTATGCAAGTGTCTGTGTGTGTCTCTTCACTGTCCTGAATGAGGCCGCCTAGCACAGACACACACAAGCCAAACAAGCCCCTTTCCGGGTTTTCACACACGCACATGGGAGAAAACCTGATTCTTGCACTAAACAGTCCAAAAAGTCTCTTTAAGGACCCCTCCTCTATTTCCTGTTTGGGCCTCACACTGTGTATCTAATTGGCTGCCTGAACCGCGGTGCAGTGAAGGCACCCCTGTCAAAACATGGGGTCATGCTGTGTTTCTCAAGAGACCCTGGCTAGGAGGACCACACCCCAGCAACTATGGACTCTTTGCATCCCACCAGCAGCCATTTTGGCTCCAAGTGAGATCCACTAATAGTACAACTCAGCATCTAGGTTAAGCACAATGTGAGCAACCTGAAACCTTATCAGACAATGGGAGAGGGTGAATGGAGGATTCAAGGCTCTGCCCTCGGGTACATGTCTTTTAGATTCCGTCAGTGGCTGTTTAAAAACATAACTGAGACAAAACTCCATCTAAAATAATAAAAAAGCAGGTGTTGTCAACACCCACAAGGTGTCTCTTGGTGACGCCACTCTGAGAGGCAAATGTGCAGGGATGCCATTAGCTCAGAAAACCTGTCAGTGCCCATGCTGGCAAAGCATTCCACTGACTGAGTAGCAACAACAGTCACACAAATGCACACAAACACACACACACACACACACACACACACGTAGACAGGATGCTTGGGATATTTAGACACAAGAGGAAACTCCACTGTGCTGCAGAATTCCTGGTATTCTTGTGATTGAGGATCTTGATTCGCGGCCAAGTATTGTGGCAGAGTTTTCTCATTTCCCGTTGCCAGCAGAACCACAGCTGGAAAAGTGAAAATACGACCAAGAAAGTGTGAAACTAAAGTTTTGAAATCACCAGGGTCAGACTGTAAATTCAGCCCCACCCCCCTCACATCCACTACTGATACTGTAGCAGACAGTGGTTAATAATTGGTGAAACATGACTGCATTAGCAATATAACAATCGCTTTCTATTTCATTTTGGAGCTTTGCGATGATGTGTGAGGAACCACACAAAACTACAGGAGCAAAAGACAGCATCTAATGCAAAGACTGAGCAGAAGCATGTCGATCTGACCAATGAGGAGGAGCTTGTGTTGGTAATGAAGTTAATATTGTCAGTGCATCAAATGATGACGGGAATGACACAAAATATGGGAGCTGTCTCATTGCAGTGACTGGTGATGTTTAACACAACAAAATGCCTCCACCTACAAGTGCAGAATAAAGTGGCAGCAAACAGTGTGGCAGCAGTAGTGGGGCAACGCTAGCAATCATCATCGCCCTTAAATGTTTAGCTTTACAAGGCATGGGAGCCTTGATCCATTAAAGCCATTGTGGCTTTTAATGTCTGGTTCCCAGATGCTTTTTACAGGCCTGTGCTTCTCTGCATTGCATTCAGGCACGGTAGAACAGGAAGGAGTGTTTCTGCAGTGTTTGCAGTGTCCACGTTATTACATCCTGTATGCAGCCCCTTCTGAAGAAAAATACAAGAGGCAATAAGTGCTTCCATGCAATCAGAAAAGTGATTTAGGCTGCACCAGCATCATCGAGGTAAAAGCCAGGTCTCCGGCCACTCTGCTGCACAGAGGGCTTGTCATGTTACAATTTGCCACTTCTGAATAAGTCATATGTAAAAACCCACTCTAGATAAAAGGCTGCAGCACGTTACAAGCAGCATGCGCCCCTCGGATAGGCAGGGTGAATATTTCATGATAAACGGGCCATTATACTGCAAAGATCTAGGCCAAGGCTCAGGCTGAAGGGAGCAGGAGGAGGAGGAGGAGGGGGCTCAGATAACGGTCCCAACCCCGTCCCAACTGCACAAGGGAACGCAGCCCCGGTCCAAGGGGGTTCAGGGAGGGGCAAAGCCATCTGGGTTAATCCACACAGAACACGTACAAAGAAAACAATCCGCGACCGCGCCGAGAAGCAAAGATTTGCTGTTTCTGAAAGGCTTTAATTCGCGTCCGAGCAGGAAACTGAGCAGGGTTTGCGTCGTGCTGACTTGTCCCCCAGCAGGAGCTCCAGAGCCTGCAGCCACAACGCTGACAGCTCGCTAACTATCAGTGGGTTCAAATGCCGACACCGGTAACACTCGTGAATGAGACACAACTGAACCGGGTGAATAAATCCGTTCTGAGGTCACAGTGGAGCGAGCAGGAGCCCCCCCACCTCCTCTCCCCTCTCCCCGCCTCCCCCTGAGCCCGGCTCCCGTTAGCTAGTAGCCACTTTGCTGTCAACACAAAACTGTTTGTTTTGCTAAAGCTAAAACAAGTCTGCAAATTGAGGGCTGCGGTTAGCCTTAGCATTCAGCACGCCCCCCACACCCGTCGGAAAATGCGGGACACCAGCTGACAGGCGGGCATTAAAGTGCACTAATCCCGCGAGGCCTGCGCGTCCCCGGCCTACAGTGTATCCCGGCGGCGGGTCAGCTGCGGGCGGTGAGCGGCCACCGGCCCCGCCTCCACCGCTCCACACGGCTAAGGCTAACGAGCTAGCATTTCTAGGCTAACTCAAGAGCACCCACCTCGCTTGTCGAGGTCGTAGCCGACCACTAAGAAGTAGTCGGCGAGCCTGGCCATCTTCGGAGCTCACGGCGACAGGCCTTTCGCGCTGGGTCCTCTGTTCTCTCTGCCGTCAAAGGTCCATTCACGTCCTGCCGGCGACAGACGCATCACGGGCGACAGTAGCATCCTTCCAGCTGCACCCCGCCGCCATACTGTCAGACTGCCTTGCCCTGACAGCGCAGAGCCGGAGTCTGCGCACTGAGGGACTTTAGGGAGGGGCCGCTCGGCAGGAATGTCCCATGCGAGGAGCCCAACCAGCCCTGGGGACCAGAAGTCTGACCAGAAACCGGATAAAAAAAACAGTGATTAGGAGGCCTCAACTGAAGGGAGTCCACATACATCCAGTGGAAATGCTTCTTTTTAAAATAGGGATTTTCGTTCATGGGCCCCAGAATGACTTGTTCTGCCCCTGATTATCACCAGAGAACACGGGCCTGATGCAGATTATCAAACCATATTTAATATTAATGCACAGAGTTAACTGTTTCTGCACAAGTCCAAAATCTCACCTGGAGGCAAGGGTCTTTAAATATGAAAGAACTAATGATTTGACCCTTATAGCGCTAATTATCGTGATTGGCTGATGTGAACATTTTTATCATGGTGACGTTTTTGATAAAAGATACTGCAGAGCTGGCCACTCACCTGATAAAGGAAAATGGACATTTTACATATTTGAGCTAAATCCATTGGTCAAGGGACAGAAATTAAGTATTTGACAATTAATTTCCATTTTTAAAGAGATATACCAAACATTCAGTGATTCCAGCTTCTCCATTGTGAGTATTTCCTGTTTTACACGATCTTAATCTGAACATGTTGGCTGTGGAGATACAGTCCAGAAACACGGTCAAAAAGAGAGAGAGAGGTGTGTGATGTACACATGTCCTAGTATGACATCCTAGTCAACCAAGGATGTATGATGTTGATTAGGAAAATTTAAGTAAATTTGAAACAGTGTCCTCCTTGGCTTTAGGAAATTGAGAAGATTATGTACAGGTTAATGAATATTACTTAACTACTGTATGGCCCTTTTAAAGAGGTGAAATGTAGAGTTACCTTCCCATGTCACAAATTGCATTGACAGAGTTCAAACAAAGATTGATAGATTGAATTACTTTGTTTTAATATAGTTTTACATGCTTAAAGAGGTGAAACTACAATATATATCAAACTGAATAAGCCAAGATAACACAAAAGTCCTATTGACATATTGTAGTAAAATCTTGTTACCGTTGCCACCCCTATGATCGTGGCCTGTTAACAAACAGTGTTAAATTAATAATGCTCCCTCACCCACAGGTACTACCGAAGTTGGCGGTTTGCTGAGGTGCAGTTTAAACCTCATGCGTTATTTGGCACATCCAGGCAAGGGCTGCTTGTCTGGGATTGTCCAGTGCAAAGGGCCAAACCATCAGAGGGGCATTACAATCTGACCACCATCTATGAAGAACAAGCTGCATTGTCTAATCTGATGTCTGTGCTTCCAAAAGAATGAAGTTTACTAGCTAATGTTAAAGGATTTTTTTTCAAGTCAGTGTTAAAACAACTTTGCACATGCACACGTCAAGAGAGTCAGTCTTGGGTTGTATAGTACCGTTACGGTTACACCTACTTGCCAGACCATGAACAACAAAATGTCAACAAGACCGATTTCACTGAACCCTTTTTTTTAAATTGCTTAAATCCTCATATGTGCAACTGAGCTATTTCCCAAAACATTAATTTCTTTTATCTCACATATTTTCTGCAGCCTTTACTTGAAAGCAAATGGTATCAGGGAGGAAAATATAAACATAAATATGGAGAATGTTGAACTTTTGTCTGTGGGACTACTTTGATTAGGCTTCAGCTGCAGAATTGTTGTCATGCTGTTGCGGTGTCAATTTAAATATGTGCAGATAACGTGTCAGAGGGAGGTGAGAGAGGCCAGAGGGCCAACAGCCATGCGGCCTGTTCTTGGCTGTCAGCAGTGTAACAGCCTTGAGAGAAGTCCGACACTTCCTGTGCTGTGACCTTTGACCCAAAGTGCTTATCGTTCCCGCGTTGAAAACAATCCCGAGCATGAGATGTCACATTTTTCTTCAAGGGCTTTGTTTTGCCAACACTCAGAAACAACTTGTCTCCCACTTTTCTCCCACAGTTATCTGAGACCCAGAGTGGGTGGCTGCAGGACAGCACTGGCCGCTCTCTGGTAAACAGCGGCTGTTCTGACAACCGCAGCTTTGTTAATAGGAGATAACATGGCTCTCAAGCCGGTTCCTGAGCGCTCGTTCCAGGGGAAGTCGTCCTGAGGTCAACGGTGGTTTTGGTTCTCACAGCTGATGTTAACTGCATCCTGACCTTGAGCTATACTTGCAAGAGATACACAGCAGATTGGAAAGAAGGTGAGACAAAGACAAGAGGAGCTCAGTCTCTTGCAGATGCTCCACACAGGACAAGAATACTCACCGTAAGAAAACTGTCTCTCCTAGACGTTCTGCAACTGTCCATGTGCTCGGACATCAAAGACTTTCCCTTTGACCAAAAAAAGGAAGTGAAAATGTGCAATTCTTTGTGTCTAGTATGGTTTTTCTGTTCCTCATTTAGAAATGAGACAATGCAAAAAATAAATTTAGCATTTTTTTGACATGTCATATTTTTTTTAAGATGCTGAAGGATATGCAACACCATTTAGAGCGCATATCTTGTGCAGCTAGCTTAAAGTGACGCCAGTATCATGGGAAAGAGAAGTACGCTTACTCTCTTTCTCAGAATGGGTTACAAAGATTAACATCACTCTCATATCTGCAAAGCAGCTAATATAAAGCAGAAGCAATACAGCTCAGGCACAACGTCTGAAACTAGGGTTTCAGGTAGCCTATCTCTATAAAATATAAGATAACAAGAGTTCTCATAAGGCATGAATGTTAGGACTGTCCTCTGAAGTCAACTCACCACCAAGTCCTATTTTAGGCCAAACCATAAAACTGTGATGCAAGCAGAAGCTGGTGGTGGAAACTGAGGGCAGCCTCAGGTAGACTTGACCCCGTCCCGTGTCTGTTGACTCATCTGACACCCTCAACTCCAGTGTTGACTTTCAATGAACTCATCCAACGACTTTAGACCAAATGCCGGACGGAGCCCAGCTTGGCCACAGAGATGCTCCACAATGCAACAGCTGAGCTATGACCAGGACACACACTCTGAATATTCTATCCTCTGCCAAGGAGGTCATATTCTCATTGTAGTGTCTGTTTGTCTCTAAGCAGGACTAAGCAAAAACTAAGGCTTCACCAAGGAGGAACCCAATAAATTGACATATTTAGGCCCATGATATCTATGAGTGTATGAATTTTGAGTGTAACTAACTTACATTTTTGAAGTCTGGGTAAAAAGGCAAAATATTTCGATTGAGGTCGAGTTGTAATTTTTCTTTTACAATTTAAATTTCTTAAACATGAATATAAGGCTCTCTGTTTGATACAAAATTAAAATATAAAGAAATAAATAACTGTGTAAAATTTATATTTTTCCAATTCACAGATGATGGTCAAAGTGAAAACCAATGCAGGCTAATAATAATGTTAATGATAATAAATTGCATATTTGAAAATGTCTGAGCTCACTAGAATCCAGAGGAATGATTTTGCTGGATTATTCATATAGTAGTGTTATGATTCTTCAAGCATTCACTGAAGATGTTCCAAGCTTTGGAACAATCCACCAGGTAATCACCAGCCAAGACATATTTAAAGTTAAACTTTTGTTTTCTCATGGTTTTGCGTGTCCTTAACTTGTTGTTTTAATTGCACTTTATACAAAAACTTTAATTGTCTTGACTTGATTTGAGGTAAGTGTTTAAGATGACCTTGGAGCACACTCACTTTTATAGGTTATATATTAGGAATATGTTGCAGTTTAGCTATTTTAATGTTACATCATCATCATATGTATTTTTCTTTTATGTCACATTTAATATGAACAAAGAAGCAGAAGCGAGCAGGATATGCACCTGACTCTGATTCTCTGTAATTCACTTGTTCAGTCTAATCCGAGCTCAAAGCCAGTCAATGCAGGATGCAACAGCCATGTGACTTCCTGTACACTAACCAAAAGACAGGAAGTGGTTTGAAGGCCTCATGCACACCATTGCTCTTCATTGGGCCATTGCAGCAGATCATTTCCCCTCAGCTCAGGTGAAGCATGGCACATTAAAACGCTTCATTAAACATTCATTGGAGCCATAAGTTTAAATTCCCCTGAGTTGAGACAAGAAGATGTCTTCAGAGATGTTGTCACTTTACGCACTCACTACACTGAGTTTCTCTTGTGTAGGTAGCTGAACTGGTTTTTGTGATGACCGATAAATCATAGACAAATACACTGTCTCTCCCCTGCTGTAATCGGAACCCATCTGTTTTCACACAAGTAAACACAGTGTAGCTAAAGACTGTGTGTACAGTAAACAGTTGTAAATCTGGACTTGTAGCTCTTGTGTTTTTACCGGTAACAATCTGGGAAGATGATCGCAGATAGAAAAGTATTTGTTGTGTGTCCTGTGGCGTGAAATCCTAACATGTCTATTGCTGAAAAAAAAAAAAAACTTGTCCATGGTACTCCAGCTCTGAAGTGATTCACTTTCAGGACAGACAGATTAAAGAGAGATGATTCAAACTGAAGCAGTTGAGGCTGCTGTGTTGGTGAAGCTCCAAAACAACACACCCCATAGTGTAGCCCAATCATGACGTATCTTTGCAACCTCCCTGCATAGTCATCCCCGGCACATACACCACAACAAGCATTTAGAGTAAAGTGAGGGTATGCAATATTTGCTGAATAGTGGCCCCAAGTGGTAATTAATAAGGCTCATTAAAATTAATTTAATTTGCTTTACTGGTGCCACTATTGGTTGACTTGTGGGAGCTAAAAAATGTACATGAAGAGCATCTGCACACGTAGAGAAGGATCACATAGTAGTGACAACCACAAGAAGTGGCCTCAAACAGGACATCATGCCACCTACCGACAAACGCAGGCTTTAGCATCAAAACCTTAAGGTGTCAACTGAAAAGATTTATTTTACAGTAATATGGAAGCCCATCCATCCATTATCTGTACCACCTATCCTCTCAGGGGTTGGAGAGGGCTGGTGCCAATCCCGGTTGATTTTGGGCGAGAGGCGGGGCACACCCTGGACAGGTAGCCAGCATATTGCAGGACCAAGATACAGGGACATTTAACCATTCACCTACCTATGGTCAATTTAGAATCTTCAATTAGCCTGAACCCCAATCTGCATTTCTTTGGACTGTGGGAGGAAGCCTGGAGAAAAACACAAACAGGGAGAACATGCAAACTCCACTGCAGTAAAAAGTAAATAAATAAAGGGAAAGGGATTTCCAGACAAATCATATAAACATCTCCCGTAAAAAAACAGTTACGATTCAGCGGCTGTGGCTGAGGGGTGGAGTGGTCGTCCTCCAACCTGAAGGTCGGCGGTTCGATCCCCAGTCTGACCCATTTGCATGCCGAAGTGTCCTTGGGCAAGATGCTGAACCCTGAATGCCCCCCCCCCCCCCCCCCCATAGAATAACAAGGTGCTGTGATTAGATGCTCTGTATGAATGTGTGTGTGAATGGGTGAATGTAAAACTTTACTGTAAAGTGCTTTGAGTGGTCATCAAGACTAGAAAAGCTCTACATAAATACAAAGCCATTTACCATTACCTATGTGACCTATCTGGGGACCACTATGATACAGAACACACAGACAGGAGGGAAGTAGAGGTGGTGTGCAAACTGACACCTTTTCTAATATAATGCTCGGGTGCAAATCAGGACATGAACCATGTTAACGTACACTATCTGATGAAAACAAGATATGTTAATCACTGGTATCTGTTTTCTTGAGCTGGTGTTATTTGTATTAACCCTGTGTTGATATGTGTCCACTCTGCTGAAGTGTCCTTAAGCAAAGCCCTGAATCCCAATAGATAGCCAAAGGTGTTTGGACACCTGCATGACACCGGGTGGCTGTCAAATAACTTCCCTTCCTATACAGGAATTAATGTGTTGACATATCTCCAGATACTGGAACCTGGCTGCAGATACACAGTTGGCAACATTTAGTGGTGTTAATGGTGTTGGGTGGGGCTGAGGTCAAAGCCGTGTGCAGGCCAGGCAAGTTCTTCCTAATCAAACTGGGAAAACTATTTCTTCACAGACCCGACTTGTTTACCTGTGTGTATTTTCATTCCTGTTGGCCTTTTTTCCTCATCACGTGATTTGATTTCTTGGAGCCCTGCTGTTATCAGCCACCTCGGTCCTTCCCCATCATCTTTCCCACAGTGAAATCCAATCCCTCTCTTCTGCGCAGAACTGGCAGGACACTGTCCTGTTAGCATCCTCCTCCCACACAGTGCAGCACTGGTAAGCAGCCATTCCAAACAAACTTGACTGAGAGCGCTCGGACGGAGACAACAACAAACTGCAGTGAGAAAATGTCTCCAAATTGACAGGGATTCATGGGGATGGCTCAGCAACAATTATTCTAAAATTGAAGAGAGTGGCCAAGATCTTTTTTTGTTGTACACACACTGGTGAGATATATTTTCATGTGGGAGGTTAACTGAAACTGACGGGATGCATCAAGATAGATTCACTCGAAGCACCGGCTGGTTTGCAGTGTATTCTGCTGATGTGTCATGTGGTTCACTAGGGGGCAGCAATCATTAGACTACCGTACTGTGGCTCGTGATGGACTAAACCTTACTAAGTGAGAAAAAAAGGTTGGTTTTCGGTCTCTTCAAAAGTACCCATAAAGCAAAACACAATACCTATTTTAACCGAAACATCACAGTCACGTTTGTGTGTTTGTTATCTCGCTGTTATTTGCACAAGAAGTCAGGAGCAAGCAGAAGGCTGTTTCCTAAGGTATGGGCTGTTTTGGAATAACAATGACACAAACAGTGAATGATATTGGTTGAAAACTAAGAAAGGCAGTGGGTGAAACACTTTCTCTCTATGTGTTCTGCTTAGTTGGAGAGCTGAGAAACTATAAAAATGTCAGCTGCCAGATCAGGTTCTGCCAGAAAGTTCAAAACATGCTCACAAGCTGTTGTTTGGGTGTTTCAGGGTATGAGCGGCTATTTTCTCACAAATTGGAGGAACCACACCGTCTCCCGGAGGAGACAGAAGTTCTGCTACGACCCGGCACGTGTAGCGTGTTTGTATAGGAAATCCCCCAACTCAGCCACTTCAGATCATATGATTAATTTGTTTTGTATGCCAGGACAACCTCGGGTCAGAGCCACCAGCATCACCTGCTGTTTATGGGCCTTTTCACAGCAATGCCCCAACACAGATGTGATCACTTAAGGATCTGTTTACTACAAAGTTAAAGAGTCAGTTCACCTAAAATTTTAAAAATGAAAAACAAAAAAGCCAACTGTGGATTTATTAAGTGGCGGTTAGGTAGACAGGGGGTTAAGTTGTTTTGGTTGAAGGGGTTTTTGCTACTAGCACCTGTTTCCTCAGAAAACCATTATAGGTTCTGCTTCAATCTTCTTTCATTTTCTCAAGAGCTGCCTCCAGTGGTGGAATGTGAAAATAAAACCAACTTTCACTCTTACTTGTTTTCTATAACTTTCCCTTATTTCTGAATTCTGCCAGCCACCTACTACTCGAGCAGGGATGTGTTGTCAATAAGCAAAATAAATAACAATGCCTTCTTCCTGCATCTGGCTTTCTAAGGCTGATAACAAGTTCACACCAGTCCGACAGCTCATCACTCAGGAGAGGGAATTTGACGATCTACCTCCACACCAAAATACGACAGACTGTTTGATTAAAGTGAGTTTAAATGCATGAGACAGTTCACTTAAGGTCAGTGTCTTGCCTCTGTCCCGCCCACCAAGACAACACTGGTTATTTATATTTACACAACCTTTAAGGAAGGCAGTGGCCCAGTCTCACCCATTCAAATCATGACAGAGAACACCACACAATCCAGCGAAGGTCCCTCTGCTCTTTGATCTGTTGACTACGTCCCAACTTTTCCCTTGCGGACGACATTCAAAGCTTGACAGACGGTGGCTCTTTTGAAGGACGTCCTGCGCGGCACCACAGAGGAGGGACTCGTGTTCGCTAATTGCCGGCTGCAACAAAAGTAAAGCCAGTCCACGACTGAGAGATCAAAACCAGTCGGAAGCCTGTGTTTCAGAGCCAGATTGACCGGCTGCTGTCACAGGCCAAAGAGAACTCTTACATAAACGGGTCAGAATCAGTGAGGAGGAGACCTGTTTCCACGGCCCAGTCTGAGTGATAAATGAGTTTTGTTCAGCTGTCTGCGTTGTGCCATCGCTGCTAAATCAATAGGTCCCACCGCAGATTGTGGGTTAAGGAATAAACATGAAAATATACAATAGAAGAAGATAGAAGATACATTTATTGGTCCCAAACACACATACACACGGCATGCAAATGGGGGGGAAATTTGTTCTCTGCCTTTGTCCCATCTGGTGAACACAGGAGGACACACAGAGCAGTGGGCATCGATTCACGGCACCCAGTAAGCAGGTGTTCAGGGAGTAAGGTGCCTTGCTCAGGGGCACTTAGACAGTGGGGTGGGGTAGGCACTTAGACAGTGGGGAACAGATCCAGGTATTGTCCATCCAGGTAAGTTTTCTTTTTTTTTGTCACTCCTTCGAGGCGAACCAAAGACCACCATCGGATTTTCTGCCCATAGTCCAACTTTCTGCCACTAGTCCACTGCCTATATTAATATGACTGAATCAATGCTGAACCTATGGAGAAAGTCAAAGGTCAGAACCCCATTCTGCTGTGAAGGTTTAATTTATAAGAACACAAAAATAAAGGTTGAGAATTGGTTTAACTCTCTCTAGTAAGCCAAAGAATAGAGGATCTTTTTATCGCATCAAGACCTTCACTGGTGTTTTTTCTCCAAGGTCACGATGAAGCATTCACTCTGATGGAATGATAACATTTGAAGCTGATAGAGGATCAAAGAAAGGCCTGAGCGGAGCTGAGCTGTAAGACGATATCAGTGAGGGTGAGAAATTGGCAACTGGCGGTAACAAATCTGTCTGAGTGAATATCGCTCAAGCAGCGCTTAACATTAAACAAAAGGCCGGCATCACAGAGCACATTAGGGCTAGAGTCCTGAGTTGGCAGTAACTGTGCAGCCCAAATTGTGATGTACAAATGACTTCTAGCATGTACTCATTGTTACTTATTATTGATTTGAAGTTTTAACCATCTTCCAGGAAATGAATTGCTTTTTTTTCTTGATCTACCACTTTGGCTTGACACGCAACCAGTAGTGAAGAAACTGGGCTTTGGACTTTTGCTTTAATGGACTTGGTCTCATTCACTGTTTGTCTGAAAATATGATACTTAGATCCAAGGGCCATTTCCTGATTTTAATAATATGTAATAATACAACAATTTACACAACAATTACGACTTTGGTGGTTGACAAGAACCATAGCTTCTTTAAACAGAAGTTCTTTCAAATATCTTAAAGCCACGTCTATCAAATTCTCAGTTTGATTGAGTCTTAGATTATATCTCTTGTATTATCTTTACATTTAAATCACAGAATTAAGCAATACATCCTCCTAAAAAATCCATATAGGTGGATTTGACTAAACTAAAAACTACTTTTACCCATTTTTCAGTTGTATGGAAAATGGAAAAAGTATCCTTTTGGAAGAAGAACATATATCAATTTAACTAATAAAAAGGTCACTGTATTTTCCCAATTAATGATAGTAGCTAGACACTAACATGAGCAAAACATATACTTTTTTCCAAACACTGTATATTTCTATTAAAAATCACAAGCATATTTTGCTTGTGTTTATAAGAGCAAAGTTCAGAAGCTTTTTAAGAACAGCATTTTTGGTATCCAGATGTTTGAAGAGTCTTTCTAGAAATATCTTAAGGACTAAATGCATCTATTTCTCCGAAAATTGGAAACGTAGCTTTTTGACTCGAAAAGCAACTTTAGATATTCGTTTCTATCTTAATAATAAAAAAATTTCTTAACATATTGTACACGTGCAGTCTTCTGTGTACTGATGTTTATTGAGATGAAGACGTCACCAGACTGAGATGAATTTTGCATCAGCAAAGACACAAATAACAAACATTAAATCCCTAAAATTCCTCATGTGGAGACTGTGTTTAGCTCTGTTGTTGTTGTTTCTCTTTCAAATACCAGGAAGGCCTCTTCCACTTGACTGCCGACAACCCATTTGGGGTTGCTTTCATGGAAATGATTGTTGCTTAACTGCATCAGAGTTGACACCAGGTGCAGGTATTACTGGTGTACCGCTGTGTCCGTCAGTTAAATAGGAAAGGGGGGAAGGAAACTTGGACTCAGTACAAAAGCTCTTACTAATAGGGGGGAATAAGCTGATTCTTCTGAGTCATTACACAGCGTTGTAAGATACTTGTTTAGACTTGTGACATTTGCCCTTCGCCTGTTATAACAGATTTACAACACTTTGGAAAGTGATTGCGTTAGTTTGGCAACCAAGCAAAGGAAACACCTTTTAGGACAAGTTCTGCAACTTTTTGTTTTACAGCGACGTGACTAGCCACGATGAGCTCCCCAGCACCAGAAGCTTCTTAGGAACTGGGGGCACAGGAAACGTATCCGTGATGCCTCACGATTAGACAGTAGGCGTAACTCGAAAGCAAAGTTCTGAGGAGTCTGTGGTTCCTGTGTCACTTTCTATCTATGTTAAACACACCGACTGAAAGCGATGATAAGAGATAAAAAGAGGGTTTGGCCCCCGGAAGAGTGAATGCTCAAGAAATTCATGAAAATTCTGTTTTTCCAAGTATTCTTGACTTTATCAAGAAATTCGTGAAGATTACTGAAATGACAGTGAGAGGTTCCATGTAAGCCGTTGGTGATATGCGTATGGATGTTACTAGTGGAGTCACGCATTGAATTTGGTATTTTCTACATAAATAGAGTCCCTTCACGAATTAAACAAGAGAATTATATTAGTATATTGCATGATAACTTAAAGCTGGCAAGTAAACCGACAAATGTAGAGCTAAAATAGAGATGATTGTCTGACCAAAATGTCACGTACCTCTAATATACAACAGCAAGAAGGTGGAGTTGAAGCAGCACACACACCTTAAAGGGGGGTCCATGTCCAGTTTTCTCTTTATATACTAATATATAACCTGCAGAGCAGTTTTTGTTTGTTAAGTATTATCTTTTTTGCTATATTTCAGTGTAGGTCTCATATAAGCCATTACTGGTTAGTACCAAACACCACACGTGTCTTTTCATTTAATTTATACATTTTGTATTTTTATTGCATAAACTAAACTAAACCAAACTATACTAAACCAGACTTAACGTTATTACTACAAGGACCTCAGATGCTGCACTATTCAATACTAAGTTTATAGTGACAGTTACAGTCTCACATGTTGCTTATTAAGCAACGATGTCCCTACTCCCTACAATATTACTTTAATAGGATTAGCGCTTTAAAGGGTTTGTGTTGCTTAATATTCAGTTTTATAGCAACATGACCTAACTTAATCTGATTTTGGGGGATTTAAGCTTCCAAGGCAGCAACATGCTACCCTATGAATAATAATAATGATAGTAACAGTATTAATAACAATAGTAATGTCAACATAGCATATTTCTAAACAGCCGTTTCAAAGTACTTTACTAAAAGTACACACAAACCAAGCAACAAAACACAAGAAGCGGAGTAAAAACATATCATTTCAAATCAAAGATGATATTGACTCACAGAAATCTGATATATATAATATATATATATATATATTTACATATCAATAACCTCGTAATTGCCTCAAAAACAACGTGTGCTTGTGAGTGTGTGTGTGTGTGCGTGCAGGGTTACTGCACCTTTCCTTCTGAAAGTTGCATGCACCGGTACATGAGGCAGCAGTGAACTCCGCCCACTCCCTATTTAAACCCACTATGTCACTCAGCTGCTCAGTGGAGAACTTGATCTTGACCGACACGTTTGGATTCACGGGGAAAGAGACAAAACAAACAAACTCACGGACAGACCCCGACCTGGGAACGACTCAAAGGTAAGAGGTTGGGATAATGACATCAGGTTTTATTCATTAAAATGCGAACTTTTACTAACTCATTTGCATAATATGTATTTTTAGAGGGATGTCAAGTTTTCATCTGGTGCTTGAGTTTAATGAGTGTTATGAAGTAGAAGTGTATAGTTAGTGTTTGATAATAGATTATATGTCTCTGTGTGTGTGTGTGTGTGTGTGTGTGTGTGTGTGTGTGTGTGTGTGTGTGTGTTTGTGTGTGTGTGTGTGTGTGTATGTTTGTGTGTGTGTGTGAGTGTTGTAAAGGCTGCAGATGTAGACATTTTTAAATGAATGAAAAGTTAGAAAAATCATTCAGATAATCTATTTTCTGTTATTATGGATTATTAAGTAGTAGGTTAATTAATCATTGATTACTTATAATCTCCTTTCTTTCCCCCTCAAAGGATTCCTTCTCCTCTTGGATACCTGAACCCAGAAATCAGGGTTTTTTTTGGAACATTTTTATACATTTGTTTTCCTTATCTATTATTATTATCATCGTTTATTTTGTATTCTTATCGTCGTCCCCACTCCACACCCCTCCCGGATTTAAAGTTGGCCCCGTCCCCTGCACAGCGGGTGTACGGTTAAAGTTGGCCCAAGATGCGGTGCCTTCTCCCGCTCACCGTGTATTGCATCAGCCTGGTTTCCCTCCAGCAGCTGCAGGCTGCACCGGTGGAGGAGCGTCCCGACAGCGGCACCAGGTAAAAACCCACGCACGCAAGCACACACACGCACACACGCAAACGCACACACCGCGACCATTCCCAACCAGGACACTACTTTATTAGGCGAAAGATCGTGGCCCGCTGCTGTCCTCTGATTGGCTGGACTGTGGGCTACTCTCAGTACACTTTATCCAAATATTACTGCGTTGCTATTACTCTTGTTGCTACTTTGATTTACTTGGTTTTGTGGGTAATGTCGTTGAGAGATATAACACATGTATTGAATAGCAGCAGCCTACAGTATAGTGTGTCAGTGTGCCCCCCCCCCCCCCCCCCACTACAATGCTTCACAGTGAACTTCTTAATTGAAGCTTGCATGTGGCTGCTACAGCCAAAGTGGGCAGCCAGTGAGAGATCATGACTTCTTCTTTATAATACCGTTACAATTTTAGTTGACCTTTGATCTTTGAGCGGAATCAAAGCCATAAGCGCACGTGTAAGAAGTCAGCGATACTGTACGTAAAAGTGAAAGTGCTGTGTTGTTGTGTCTGGCAGATAGACAGAACTATAGGTTGCCATTTTGACTAAAAAGGGATACAAAAAAGATTAATAAATACTTCTCTCTCCTTGAAATGATCCCTGTTTAAAAGCATGTAAGCTGTTGAATGAGTAAAGGTGTTCGTCATTGATATTTACTTATAACTGTTGAAAAGTCCCAGCCAGGCAAATGGCAATTCTATTCTTTTATTTTTTAATAAGGTATCCTAACAGTATTTGATATCAGTAGCATATTTACAGGGGCCTTACCATGAGTTTCCTGTGGAGTTTTTTATGTGATCAGGGCTTGAAAGGAGAGTTCAAGGGTAAACATGTACTTAAAACTCTGTATTTTTAAAGTACAGCAGTGAATGCGGCCACTCATTGTGTATTGATTGTATTGAAATACAATCCTCTCCTTCTTCTCCTTCCTCCACCTTTCAGTCCGCTGTCACATGAGTAACTGTTTATAAAGGTTTTGTTTTGTATAATCTACTTGTAATTCTATACGGGAAAACTGTTACGTCCATGCTTGGAAAACCAGTTTCTCTCCAGCCCAGCCAGAAATACCAGAATGGACTATCATAAAGGATCCCGTGACTGAGTGACACCTGTAGTTTTCCACCCCTTTAAGTGACGGAGCTCTGAATAGCCCTGGATAAGACATGGGACAACAGAACTAGAGCCAATGCTATTCCTCACAGACCAACCCACGTACAGTACATTCGGCCGGCCGGCTTTGGTGTGTGAGGGAGGGAGGCCTGCCAGCGATGCAATGCACGTGTGAATTTGTAGTGGTGAGAAGCAGTGGGGAATGTGGAAGAGTCGGTGTGTGGATGCCCTCTTCTGGAGGATGTTGGATCCACAGCTATTGGCTCAGCACCAGCACTGATGTAAACCAGAGGCAGTCTCAGGGATGTGACATGATGGCCGTGTTCAGAGGCAAGCATGGGGCCTATGAAGGTCTATCCTGATTGCTTTAAGTTCATTTTAAACAAATTTTGTCTGATATTAGCACTTTTTGGGCATTTTTGCATTTATTTAATAATGTACACGGATGGGGGGTCTCATGCAGGCCTAGATCCTAGCTGCATCAAACCAATCAGACCAAGCATCCGAGAGGACAACTCAAATTTATCTGATATTTTCAAAGTGATAACAGGTAACTGGTCCCACTTAGAAATTGGTCCAGTGGATGTCGAGGCAACCAAGATGGTACTCTGGGCCATGGGCAATTTGTCATCACTGGTTGGAGCTTTTTGTATTATTAAATAAGCTTGATACCTCAATAGTAAAGGGAATGAGTACATTTAAATCCATAGGAGTGTAGTATGCTGGAAGAAAAGCAAGAAACATTTAATTCTGATCATTTTAATAACAGTGGAAGATCTCAGAGTGCAGATTTCCTTGAATGCATTTGCAACCGCCTCTCGGAAGTGTGTGTGTGTGTGTGTGTGTGTGTGTGACCAAACTCACTTGTTCAGAACCGCGGCGAACACCTGCTGCTGAAACCTAATCGTTACCCTGGGAATCGAGGTGCCTGTTTCCACGCTCTGTTTGTGTTGGTCTGGCCTAATTCACTACACCTGCCCAGCACCATAATCACCCTTCAGTCTCACCTCTGTATGACGTTGGCATCTGCGTCATCACTGCATTTCTGCTCTCAGTCCAAGAGGGTTTGATTTAGGTTTATTCTTTATAAGTTAGGGTTATGGTTAACTCTTAATTAGTCTTCCCGACCTTCCCGTTACTCAGCAGTAACATTCAGTAATGTCCCAATCCAAACTTTGGCTTCCAACCCATCAGTAATATTGTTGTGATCCTTTGTATTTTACATGTTGGTCACTCCTTTTTGAACATGCACAAATGATGTGAAATTTAACAAATATCTGATCATATTTACCTTGTTATCATCATGAGTGTAGGATCATTTCACGTATAGATAATGATTTCCCCCCATTGCCCCATTCCCTGCTGTTCTTGTCACTATCAACTGGGGTACCTGAAAGGATAAAATCTGGACCAACCCCCCCAGAGATACCAAATCTGGACCGCCCAGTAGAAGTCACTTAAGCAGCAACAAGATCAACAAGAAAATTGTTCTCATTGGGCACCCATACATTTTCTGCAACCAGCTGAACACCTTTATTATAGGTCAGACCTCCTTTAGTTTGGCAAATGAATCATGAATCAAGAGAAAACACATTATGCCTGAAGCGGAGTCTTCCAACTGACTTAAGGGTATGTAAATACTCCAACTGAAGCGCTGCCATTGGGCAGTGTCTTTTTTATGAAGACCTTAAGCAGGGAAGCTGACCACAGTCTATACAACTATATTTCAGTCTGACAACCCATGGGGGATGATTTTTCTCCCCTGATAAATCCCTCTGCTTCACAAGCCTCCACATTTACAACTTAGCACATCTCACATGAATGTACGATGGGCTTTAATTAGGACAATAAATCCTCCCTCTCTTCTCACGCCATGGAGAACATACTGTTCTGTTACCATCAAGGACTGACAGCACAAAACATTTCCCCTCCCGTTGGAGGCTGAGTGTGTCTGGGCTGATGATGTCTGTCATTCCTTCCCCCCCATTCTGTGTTTGTGTCCACGCTGTCCCCATATGTCCCATTAAGGACTGGACAAACACCAAGACACTGTAACAATGGCCAATGGGCGTTTTCCAAACACGGAGAAATGACATGGTTCCATGGTTCACATGCAGCACATACCTTTCAGTGTCGATTTACATAACATGTTGATGGAGGGGTTTTTTTATGCAAGGGGAAAAAGCCAGGGTCACCAACAAGTTAAATATGGCTTTAGCTGCGAAGAGGCTTTAGAATACAGATTCCATAAATGGGAAAAGGCTTGTTGGTTTTGAGACGTAGGAGATTTTAAGCTGATTTGCGGTCGATCTTTCTCCGTCTGGATGGTGATGATAATGATGATGACACATCAATCTGTGGGTTTACTGCATGGGCGAAAATATGTTCTAACTCTTAAAGGGAAAATAAAGTCCTGTTATTCTTGAAAAGATTTGTTAAATCATTAACTCACTCTTGTATGTGTGGATTTGAACAGCATGGGGTTCAGACGTCCAACGCCGACTCTCTCACCATAATATTTACCTGAGATTGACTGAAGTCATGTGTCACAAGATCGATTCTCCGAGCCACTCTGCACACGCAGTTGGCTTTGGGTCCGTCCTCTTGATTTGCTATCTCTGTGCTGACATATTTACAACGTATCAAGGAACAACAAGTACGTTAGTTTATCATTATCATATATACATGCCGGTAGAATGATTGAAAGCCGGATTGCCTCTGCTCTTCTCATACATCTTATTTTTGGTTCTGGCTATTCACATTATTAAACAGTTGTATGGCTCTGTCAGGGTCAATTTGACCACAACCCAGGCTGAGGCTGAAGAAGCTGAAAGCTGCGAACCAAAGAGCAAGAGAATTCCATTGTGGATTAATGGCTAAGACCTAAATTCCACCCTCCACAACCAGCTAGTTTCCACTGCGCACAGAAAGCCACACCATTGTGGAGGCATGAACGTGCATGTATATATATGTTTGTATAAGAGGAGCAGCTCGCTGTATAGTGAAGATTAAATGGATGAAGGGAACTGAGGGCAGAAGAGACCTGCTGTGTCTCCTCTGCATCGCAATGATAGTTTTTAACCTGGCCCCCTGGGTCTGCATGTAATTTATTGGCTGTGTTACGTATGTTCAACGCCAATGTTGCTTGCATAGAGTAAATCACATCCCGCTGAGGAGGTTGTGAAAGCGGAGCTGCTCTTAAACAGCTAGTTCTGGTGTTTCATGGGATATAAATCACCAATCCTGTATTTTCGTGCTATTTTTCACTAACAACAATCTCCCCACTGTTTCATGGCGGTAGATTACAAATGAATGCACCACATTTACTGCTGATTAAGGCCGACCTCGTTAAGCTTCCACCTCTCTGGTAATCATGTTGTGTATCAACAGCATTGAGGGTACAGTGTACCCTCTGCAGGTTTCTTTTATAGAGGTTGATTTGAGAGGTCTTACCCTCTCTATGGGTGGCTATGGTAGCTAAAGCGTGCCATCAAACTGGGGAGACTTCATTCCAACCCTTAAAAGTAGACCGGCCTGCTGTCAATTCAGAAGAAAAAAACAGGCTGAAGGAACCACTGAAGACAAAGTAACCTCAAAATCTTTGATTGTCTGCCAATCATAGCGATCTCTCTTACTGTTGAGTTGTGGGATTAGACTCTTAATTGACTTTCCCAGGAAGTGGTCTCCATTGGAATTGTATCAGAGTCACAAGGTTCTTGTGGGCCAGCCAGACGCCCTTACTAGCCTTTTGGTTTCTGGATTTAATTAAAGCTGATTAACATGCAGACCTGCAAAGTCCAATCCTGTGCGAAGGCTGGAGGGCTTGTGTTACTGTATGTCATTGTGGAAAAGTTATTTCGGAGACTGAGCATCACGTTCAGCTGTTCGACTGAGCTGATGATCTTCAAGAGGAAAACAAATACCTTACTGGTCAAGTATTGGCTTGAATACCTCATCTAGAAAGATCAAAGCATGGCCCAACTTTTAAGTAGTTTAAATCCGGGAAAAGCTGTGCAGCCACTATTAATATACTTATGGAAAAAAATGAAAATTCTGAGGCTAGGATATACATGACAGTAGTGTTACATTCATACAGAGCACATATAGTGCAGTTTGGTGCAGGGCCACTGCTGCCTTTTGGCCCACGTAAGGAACTCTGCAGACAAGGTGGGTGTGACTTGGTGATGTGGCACCACAGCACACCGAGACTGTCCTGGAAATAGTGCTCGCCTCTGTCTGTGGCCTGGCGTCACACAACCGTTCATTCAGCCACTGCCACTGTTGGGCGGCAGGTCCCCTGCAGGCGACCAAACCTGCCAGCAGCGAGCCTGCAGCTGAAGTGGCTGAATAAACCAAAAGCTTCTCATTTCACGGTGGAACTGTCGGCTGCGACGTCTCACATCTCAACACCTCAGCGTGAGTCAGGATTTAGCGTTCAAGTGAAATAACACCAGTCAGAAATTCAAAAATAGAACACAGTTTTTATAATTACATCAACTGTGGCCTTTGCCTTGAAGGACATGGGGAAAAAAGTGCCAAACCTGCTATTCAGATTCTTTCCCCCCCTTTGACTACGAAAGGCAAACATGGCAGATATTTTTTCCCTGGGGCTGTTTTAAAACCTTGCAAAACAAGAAGATATTGTGAACTTTTTGAAATTCAGAATCCACTGGCTGCCAGGTGCAATGCTGCTTTGCTGTTTATTTCTCTGTGGACCCTCAGCAGTGGTGATGGGTGAGCACTCAGAGACTAGAGTCACAATGTGCTGTACAAACACTGCAGAGACAGCTCAGTGAGGAGCTGCCGGGTCACTTTGTGAGACGGGACTGGCTTTGTCAAACAACGAGCAGATGGCGAGTCAGTGGCTGCTGTGTTTGCTGAACGGGCGGTACCCGCTGGTCCACTGGCCTGCAGAAAATGTCCATCTTTAACAGGTCATTTAGTCTGATGTGTGTTCCTAGAAACCCATTCTTCATAATGAGTCTGTTGACCCAACCTAGAAAACACTTGCTTATGTAACTCAAGTGATAGTTTTTTTTGTGTCAGTCTTTTCCACCCCGATTAGATTGAGTCGAACTGAATTTGTTATTGGTACTCGAAGCACTGAAACGTGACAATTGAAAGATTATTTTACCTATTTGTTGTTGTCTCTGAATTGACTGTGAGCTGTTGTATCTAGAATATCTGTCCTTTTTGTAGGCATGTCCATTGACAAGACAAAAGTCAGAGGGGAAGCAGCAGGTTTTGGCTGTTTGTTCATGGGCATTGTAGATACTTCTGAGAGATGTGACTAGCCAGCTAGCCACAGACAAGGGTGCTCGACTCCCCTTGACTTCCGCTGTTCTGAGATCAGTTATATAGGCTTTCGCAGACATATTAATTCAATTTACATATTAACAGGTAATCATTTGTGCAGGATTTCTCTGTGTAGTTTGAAAACCTGGATACATAAACCCCTCTTTACTTCTAGCCATTATGTGAAAAACCATTTACCTTTATGTTGGGCATTAAGAGATGAGCACGGGGTCCACGTGAGTGGGCGACTGCGCAGGGAGCCAGTCTGTCTTCAGACAAGCGGCAAAAATGTTTTGGTGCTCAAAGCTGCTTTGTGCAGCTAATCGGATTTCTGCACAATTCCCACCTTGCAACATTATATCAACAATACGTGCAGGGACATTTCCATGACGCATGAAGCAACCAAAGCGGTTGTTAAGTCGGAGAACTCGCTGGATGAATTGTACGATGTGGAACATGGTAAACAGTACTTGCTAAACATCAAAATATTAACATTGTCTGTGAAAATGGTTGCAGGCAAAAAAGCTCAAATCACATTTCAGACATTACTTTCCAGTTAATGAATGAGAATCATGCACCAAGATAATTTGTCTCGATTTTCACCTGATTTGTATTTTCTCCTCAGGTCGGACCTCCTCAGCAAACTCATCAGCCCGAGGGAGGATAAAGCCTTGGCGTCAGGAAACCAGCCAACCAACGCCCTGCCCTCTTCAGCCCCCAGCCAATCCCCAAAATGGCTGCCCGGTTTCCTCAGGCACCCACCGGCTTCAGGAGCGAGGATAGGCTCGCCAAGCCTGGCATGGCTTTCCGCAGCTTCGCAGTTCAAGACAAGGGCACTGAGAGTTCGCCGCCATGCCCACTCGGGTTTGCGAGGGGGTCACCACTACCCTCAGAATGCCAAGCTGATGAGAGTGGGCTGCGTCCTGGGAACCTGCCAAGTGCAGAACCTTAGCCACCGGCTCCATCAGCTCATTGGTCAGAGTGGCAGAGAAGACTCGTCCCCTATTAATCCCCGAAGCCCTCATAGTTATGGATGAGTTAGACTCCTCCAAACACCCACAGCAAGTCTATCTATATCTCCATTTATTTATCTCTTAATGTATTACTGGTAGTCTTTTGCATTAACATTTGATGTAGTCCATAACTTGTGTTTATCCATCTCAAAAATGAGAATTATACTGACAAATGACTGAATGTCGTGACTCGCTACTTTTTGTGCTGACTAATGGATTTGAAGATTCAAATTCAAGATCATAGCTGTCTGAATCCTTATTCAAACCCCCTCATTTGAGGTCTCCCGCCATCCTGGGAATTGTTGAAAGACACTGAAGTTCTTTGGATCCTCCCTCCTGAAGGCTCAAAACGAAACCAAGAGGCCCCCGTTTGGTGTCTTAATCCTGTTAATGTAAGAATGAAGGCTTGTCTTCAACACCATCCAGTGGCTCGGCGCTGTCTGCCAACTGACCTCCCCAGTGGTGGTTATCCCTTGGCCCATTGATCAAACACTTAAGCCCCTAATGTGGATTTCAACCTGCACTCTGAGCTGGAGCCCTGTCGAAACCAATGTATTCCCAAAGACCTGGTAATTTGACCCATTGAACTATTTTACCTCCCCATTTGGCCACTGACTACCCTGGAACAGTCCAAAAGCTTTCAGCTGAACTGGGAATTCATCGCTCAGCAAGACTTTGTGTTTCACAACCAGGGTTTACATTTGAAAGCAGCCACAGCACTTCAGTTATACCCAAGTTTAGAGCGCTCGGAGTCAGGTCTCAACCACATAAAATCCATGTTGACAACGATTAAAGAAGAGGTTCAGAAGCCACTGCTTTTTGAGGAATGTCAGCGCCCAAAGGATCAGTTTCTTTGTTGCAGTATATTGGCTGGTTGGCTGACGCAGTAGTGAAGCCTGGAGCCATGGATCAGCACTCCGCTGAACCACTGCTGGCATTTTCTCTGTCAGAGGCCAAGTCTGAAATATTAGCCCCTTCACGTGATTCACAAGTTCCCCCTCCAAGTCAGGCCTTTGGGATGACAAGAGTTTAATATACTTGGCTTAATCATTTCAGTCATATATACCGACACAGCAGGGGAGGTGGGGCCCTAAGCCTCCAGTGGTCTGCACACTCAACACGTATACATAAATATAAAGAGTTAAGCGTTTGGCCTCCACACATCTGTGCACACGCAGCCTTAAAGGGTCAGTTCAATTTGGGGTTTGTAAAAGTAGCGTGAGTTCTTAGTGTAGGTCAAATAAAATTCAGACTAACTTTGTGTAGACATTTATTTTATTGAGGTTGAAGTAGCCCTTTAAATGGTTATGTGCCAAAACAAAAAAGAATCCACTTACTTTTTATAAACATACACTGGGCTGACTTTTTACAGCAAGGGACCAATTAAGTACAGTGGACTGAGGGAATAGAGCAATACTCTCAAGTAAATCCCATAGTGTTCTTACAAGTCAGTACATCTTTCATTTTATGCTCAGGTGTTCAAATGAAGGATGTAAGCCCATGAGATATTTTGGGGCAACATTAACTAGGAATTAGAAAAAACAAAAATCTTAAAATGAGGTTCTAAAACAGACAAATCCACCAATACTGTGTATAGCAGACGAAAATGATTTTATTCCCGGAACAAAAGGTCAATTGTTCCTTATGTTTCCTCTTGGCAATACCTGACAGCACTTTGCACCAATTTACAATATTTCGTTTGGCAGCACCAGGCACCATAAAAGTCCTACTGTTACAATGCGGGTTTCTAATGAGAGACCACGGTGACCAAAATGTTAGGTGTACGAGAGCGCGCTTTCAAATAAGTACACAAAATAGCGTAGCACCATCACAAATACACGCCCTGACATTTTCTTGTTCTTTAATTATGTCCATCTTTGGAACGGTGGACAGATGATGGACTGAGACTAAACGAGGTCAAGTTCTCCTCATAGTGCATGCTCAAATTTGAAGTCAAAGTCCAAGTTCCCCCCCAAAATGCAACCTAAGCCTTAAAACCCAGATGTTTTTTCTGAGAAGCATCTATATTACATATGGCTTACATTATTACAAGCATCTGTTCCATGAGTTTACGTTATTATAGTTGAGTCTTAACTTAGATAGAGCTGTTGAATATTTCATATTTCAGTAGAAAAGCAGTGGATTTACTCATCTAGTTGTTTGATCATAGAAACTTTTGAGCTTTTGTTAGAACATGACATTCTGTAATCCTGAGACCATTAGTTTAAACTCACCAAATACCTGGCAATACTTGACGTCATATATTAATGTGTTTTACATCTTATTCTGTGTTTCTTCTGTTTTCTTTGATTTTTCCCCCATTTCCCTTAATCAAAAGCTTCTTTATATCAAGTCTCTCAGCCCTGTCCTGCCTCTCTTTCCCTCTTCTATCTGTAATCATTGGAGCCTGGAGGTCACAGGGTAATAATCATTGGTTCCTAAATCTAATCTGTTGATAGGCTTGCTGAGGTGAAACATGCCATCCTCTTAGCTGTAATGGAGCTAATCATTATCTCGTGACAAATCATTAAAAGGCTTTTCAAATGCTGAAAACCCCCTGGTGGATCTCTCTCTTCTTTTTGAACTGTACTGTTTCACACGTCTGTATGTGTTTGAGCTGGGGGTATGCATCCTATCAGGACACTTATCTCCCGTGTTTGATCTGTGCCCTGGACCATTGTGCCACCAGACTCTTTTTTTTTTTTCTTCCCCCGCAGTACGTTTTTATGACATCGGGCAGTGCGTCATGTCTAGTTGTGAGAGCAAACTGTGCACGACCGCTAATACCTCCCCGTAGACATGTGTACAGATTTCAAAGCTCAGTATTGCAAAGACGTACAGTAGGAATGACAGCAGTGTCGGCATGTAACAAATGTTTCTGTTAGAGTTGTACGGTATAGGAAGACCTCAGTGGATCTACTTTTTCCTTTTTGTTGCCTTTTGAAAGTCACATGATCTGCTTTTGAGTCACAGGAAAGCACTTTAATGCATCAATGTGTTCACCGATAGTTTCCCACAGCTTGAATTTCACTGTGAAAGTTGGTTCCTATTGTAAATGTTGCATTTGAGATGTGTTTGAATATGTCAGTGCACTTAATGTGTCATCACGGTGACTGTGAAGGGTGACTGTCATGTGCCCCTGTGAATGTTTGTTTGTATGTATATATCTATACATATATATACCTATATATATATATATGTGTGTGTGTATATATATATTCAGCCAATTATTTAAAGTTATGTATTTAAGTTATCTTTTTAAGTTAATATCGGTATGTCACCAAAGACTCTTTGTCTCTTATTTTCCACTGCTCCTTAAACATGACCTTATGTTAGGAGAGGAAGTCTTAATGTTACTGTTTGACGATGTCCTTCACTCTGTAAAATAAAGACCTATACTGTAGTGTGATGGAGTATAGACTGTGATTTAAGAGTATGTGTGTGTGCATTTGTTAAGGAAATAAAGATATATAACCAAAAAAGGCTTAAAAACTCAAATTTGCTAATAGATAGCATTTATTATTCAGCCATACACACATGTATAAATACATTTATAGGGTTTTTACACCCTCTTCCATGATACTATGTCCTTGGCCAAACTGCTGTGACACAATAGTCAAAGAAGTGAATCATTACATGACAGGACTAACAAATCGAATGGGGAACATGGCACAAGGTGAATCAAACCTCCAGAAATCTACAATCAGGCTGTGATGTCACAGACGCCACGTTAGCAGTAAAGGTCGTATGGTCGGCCAGAGTTAATGAGTGACAGGCGATTTGGTCAACAGCAGACAAGCCATTGCCTCATTTAGCATAAGGTAAAGGAGACGTCAAAGGGCAACACTTTGGCAGGGGATGGGATTCAAGCCACTGACCTTCTGGTTGGAGGACGGCCGCTTTACCTCTTGGCCACAGTCACCCTACTTTAGGGTTAGCTACAATTTCATGGACAGCTAACAGTAGCATTCAACCACTTATTAGCTGACATACTGGTTTATATAGAAATAAACATGTATATTCTAGTAAACATAATATCACATACCCTTTCTGGCGTGACCAGAACATTTCAGTTACAGTCTGCGTTGGAAATTCTGGGCAAGGGCCTGGCACTTTTGGAGCTTGACCCCTTTTTAAAATTTGTATTTATCTGGTGAGTCCCCCAACTCTATGGAGATGCGATGCTAAATCAACGGAGATCCCAAATCTGAGGGGAAGAATGCTGCCTACTACTACTGTGGATTTAATAGGTCCCTCAAAGCGTGCCTTTCCGTTATCACTTTGCTCATGTTTTATCACAAGGTAAACAACAAATACCAAATGTCAACCAGCGCTAGTTATGTCATACCATCTTGCCTGCAGCTGATGTACTGTATGTCAGCCAGCAGAAGCGGTGTCACATACCAGGGAACGTTCCCTCCTCACATTCCTCACATAAAAAAGGAACAGTTGGGTTGACTTTCACGGTCTTAAAGTCGCAAATAATGAGAGAGTGCAGAATTCACGTGTCATTTTCTAGACCACAAGAAAAACTATTAACCCCAAAGTGGAAACAAAACACTGATTAATCGTTTGAGTGACTGGAGGTGGAACCTCACATGTGGCCAGATCTGGTTCACGTTGTATAATAGTAGCTTATTTAATCAGAGCAGATCATGGTACGACAATCACGATTGATTTTTACAAATTTCCAGGGTATATATTGTTTAATATTCAGGATAGACATTTCAAGCAATTGTACACTTAATCCTCCTTTTTTTAGACAGGTAGCTCAAATTTTCACCCTTTTATTAGAGATTATCACAGGTAAATTATAGTACAAGAAGAAGAGTAAAAACGGCAAGATCTCCTGCTGAGCTTTTTATATATTTTTTTAGTTTTTATTTAAAGCTGGAGGACAACCACTATACAAGATGGCGGCAAGGTATTTAAGAAGAGCCACTGGTTAAAACACAGAAAGCAGACCCCGTTTTTTCCGTATACACCTGTTCCCAATGCCATAACATTACCATTCCAACACACAACATGACACAGTGCTAACCTTCACGTAACTACAACACTTACTGTATATAGGCTACTGTATCTCCAACACACACCCAGACACATTCTTTGGACTGGGGCATCTGTTATTCTCAAATGCACATCTGACTTGATGAAATTCAGACAAAATTCACACGGAGAGTGTCTTGCAAGAAGCAAAGTGGCAGACTGAGTCGCTAGCCGCTCTGGGTAGAGTACGGCTTACAGCATACATACACTCAGTGATTCTCTACTCAAGATGTAATTGATGAAAAGCAGATACCCATAGAAACCATCTCCGTGGACGTATTCCCTGCTGAGCGATTAAATCACTTCAGTTCAATAAAATACAAAGCTAAATACACCACGTCTGTGCTATCGCCTCCTCACAGCATACCTATACCGTACTTAACAATCCATTATATCATTATATACGGAACATGCAGGTCAGCACTTTTTTGCCTTGATTTTAAGTTGTCAATAGATTCCAGTATTTATCACCATGACTACAGCTGTCGTCTTTGAAAAGAGCAATCCCTCAAACTTTCAAGAGCCACATTTAAAGAGGAAAGGAGGTCAGTAATTGATTATCTATATTTTGGGAAGAGTATTCCTAGTGGCAAAAACAATACCTATGCTTTTGTCAATGGTGATGGGAAGCCATACTTTTAAGTGCCTTTAAAAACGCTTTCAAACTGACAGACGAGAAGTCCTTGAAGTTGAAAGTTTTACAATTCCATGAAAACTGGGCACTAGCGAATGGTCAGAATTAGTGAAGCAGCAGTGGAGATGCTCACATTGGCTGGCTCCAACCACTGAGTCATATAATTCAGGCCATTGACATCTTTTATTAGACATTCCCTGTTGGAGAAAGGTTTTCTTGTACATAATAAAGAGAAATTGAAGTCTACCTTAAAAAGCTTCTCACCAAACATATTAAATATCACTCTAACCCTCTTTTTTCGTTTGATGCAGATTTGGGCACATTTCATGTGAACAACCAAATTAGTCTGAAGTGCCTTTGTGATCCAGATCTTCCATTTACCGGTTTTGATGTGGTTGGTGGTTAGTCTTCAGAAACAGCTTTGAGATTCCACTGACCCTGAATACCACCATAATCCATAATTTAACATAATTTTAACTCCTCAAGAGCCATAGCTGATTTCACAGCATGGATAGAAACAAATCCTTTCGCTAAAAACCTTTTGCTGCATCTCCAAAAAAAAAACTGGAAAGACAACTCCAGTTACTTTTGATGAGCTCTGAGATGAAGTGCGGTGGGAACTTAGCTGCACATACAACACATAATGTAACTTCTGTATCAGCAGCCCAGCCTGGATAAGAGATAGAGTATGCACCTGCTTGTTTTGACTCTATGACTAAGCGCTATGGTTTGATACATTGTCTCTATCAAAAGCCACTGACTCGCTCGCTGGAGACACACAGAACACTGTGCACGCTGGTTATCTGTCAGCTGACAAGGGTTTGGGCTGTAGCAGTAAGATAACTGAGGAACTGATAGGTTTCAAGGTTTTTGGATCACACCGCATCTCCTCAGCGTTTGTGATTTATAGGATCCAAGTTTAGCTGCTCGGGTTATACCTCCAATGTCATTGACATTTTTCTCTATTCCTGCCTCGGGAACTTACAAGTTATTAAGATAAGCGTCTAGTCTTATATCTTGGTCTACCTGTCTTCTCTAAAACTTCCTTCAGGGGCTTCTACCTCAGTTATGGTTTACCATACTTACATATGTGCAGTTCAAGGTTTGTGTTGCACCCCTCATTCTAAAGCCATCACATTTTGTAGCTGCTTTGCATTCTGGTTGATTTCAGGCACTGTGGGTGTAGAAGTCGATCTTTTCTGCCGGGGACATCTGAATGTTGGACACAAGTCAAACCAAAGTGGTGGACAGTGTTTCCAGTCAAACTCTGCGTAATGTCGGTAGACAAACTCTATTGCAATGTGGAAGGTATTCCAGAGGGAATTCACATCGTGTGGACTATACCATTTATTTTCTGAAATACCATGAGAGTCGTGTATGTATTTAGCGCACAGAGTCGAGTGGTAAAAATCTTTACATCTAATTCTCTACAAAAAAGATTGAATAACCATGTTTTTTACATCTTTCTTTTATAATATCTTAATACAACGCATCCCACTCTTTTTCCAATTGTGCACAAGTAATTGCTGAAGAGAATATAACTTATTTCTGTGTCCCCAACAACCCGAATTTTCCGCATAAAGTTAGAAACACAATATGATGATGTCAACATTTGAACTCTCCTCAGTGTAATTTCTTTTTATCATCCACGAAGTGACTATATGCCCTTTGACCTACTTTAATTCAGATTCAGCTTTCAGGAGTCACGTTGTGCAGTTATCTGGTGTCAGGTGCTTCTCACTGAGACAGGAATATGGTGGTGAGTCACTGGCTTGTGCAAAGAGGTGTTACTCTGCGTCATAGCCGAGGCAAGGCATTTGAAAAGAGAAGGAGTCTAGAGTCCCTGGTAATCCACAGTACAATTATACTGATCCATGCAAAGCCTCATGCACCTGGATAGAAAATCAGACAGAAGATTTTATAAGTATCTAAAGTGCTAAAGATAAGGCAGTGCGGAGACTCAGCATATAAACAATTCAAGAGGAACGCACAAGAATCCCTGTTGTCGTTTTTGATTTGTGTTGCAGTTACAGACAGAGAACAGATTGTTTTCAAATGGGATGTGTGGTTGGTTGGAAGCAAACATGGGATGCACATCAATTATCCACCACCGGGAGATCATTTGATACAACTTATGGCAAGGACATGACTGTGAAATCACATGTCCTGTCAAACGCAGACAGCAGGATGTGAGGGGGAAGCGCCTGCTCCACATAGCTGCAGCTGGACAGTGATTGTCAGTAATAGTGAGATGTACATTTAGGCCTTCTGTAGGTTACGCAGGTTTTCCGGGTCGCAGGGCTCGCAGCGTTCAAAGGTCATATGCGTAGACTTTTTTATTAGATGAGAGATAATAAGCAGCCAGGATAATGTATAGTCAACTAGATGGGGAAATGTATGGAAGATCATCATGTTTGTGTGTGGAGTTGTTTTGATGGAAGTCCCCTTTTTACTCTATAATAATCGCATTTAAAGGATGAGGCTGACTTTATGCTATATTTTTCAAATTGTCAGCTATGGAAAGAGTAACCCAAGCCACATTTTTGTGGCTTGGGTTAAACTCTATGACATTCACAACCTCAGCTCAAAGCTCTCCTGCTTAATATACAGTTCACCTTAAGGCACATTATAGACAAGCTAACGGTCTTAGTACAGTAAGATTTGCATAAAACTTGTTCCAGGCTCACAATGGAACTATACGTGTAGGAACCCCATTCACAAAATGTATTTCCCACAAACTGGCAGAAATATTTTGTCAAATTGGAGATAAATTGCGTATATTCCATGACTGGTCTCATGTGGCTACAAACATAACTTGTATAACTTATAATCACGCACATGCCTTCCCCCTGACTGCTTTATATTTCATGCTGGCACTGGCCAGAGTCTTCTGTAGCCAAAAGAGGATTAATAATAAATGTGTGGTTTGACACAGCTAGCGAGCTATGATAGCTTCCTCCTTTAGGAGTTCCTGCTTCCCAGAAGCAAGGAAGAGGCAGGGCACGTTTTAATCCTACTGAGGGGACCATGTTATCGTTTACGTCAAATAGACAACGGCGTTGGCCTCCACCAAAAGCTCTCTTGAAGTCTTTGCCTATGTCTCCTGCATGTATGGCACTCCTTTTCATCCTGAGATATTTGTATTTAGTTTTGCGCCTGTCGCAGGTTAGAAATGTCATCAACTCGCCCGACCGCTTGGGTTTAATCCTGGAAGGGATGTCATGCTGTGGCGGACATTTTTGGAAAATACTTTCTGGTGTGACCAGGACTTATACAGTAGATGCCAATCAATAAAACTCTCAGTAAAGTATGAGACACACATCTTTAAAGGTACAGGTAAAGTTTTAGTTACATATCTGAAGTTAACGTTTACAGACCTTTTGAAATATATGTGATTCATCAAGCTGAAAACACAGACATGATAATTAACATTTGTTGACTAGATATATTATTCAATGGTTTGATTTACTGACAATAAGACAATCAAAAAATTGCCAGACTCTGAGTGTGCATTTGAGTGAGTGTCTGTGGGTGCGTGTGTGTGTGAGTGTGTTGTCACTAAACTTCAGATTGGCCTGGAAACTAATCTGTGGGAAAGTTGTGGAGAAGGGCGGTGATGTCTGCAGTCTGAAACTCGAAGGTAAACGTGACTCCTCACCATGCTTCTCTCTCTCTCACACACACACACACACACACACACACACACACACAAACACACACACACACACACACACACTCACAGCATACGTGCAGCTTCACACATAGTCTCCTCACAGCTCACAGAGACCAAAACCTTGCTCTCACACGAGTTACTGACACCAGACCTGGATGACAGTCACCATGTTTGTCTCTACGGTGATAAGCTATATTGTGGGCAATTAGGTTTCTCTATCTATATAGGCATTGCACTGGTTTTATCCATATGATCAACCAAATATAGTGTTCACTAGAACATGCGTCACTGTTTGAGGCGTGCTCACTGGCACAGCATCACACACTTCTGCCTACACGCATCACTAATGATGGGTGCACATGATGACGCCAAGCAAACCTACCAATATTGCCAGCTCATGAAAAAACAAGACATCACAGGGCTGCAGGATGTAGAACTACAGCCACTGTGGTGTATAACATGAGACATTCTTTTTTGCTAGAATAATCCAATCAAATATTGGTGAACCGTGACATTAAATAGATAAAAGAAACACCATTACACCACCAAGTCAGTTTGGCTCCAGGGATTCATACTGTCAAAAGAGTGAGTCACTCTTCCATCTGCAGCCTCAGCAGAAATCCTGATTCATCAGACCTGGCTACGTTTTCTGTCTTCATCTCTGCAGTGTTGGTGAGTCTGTGTCACTGCATCCTCACGTTTCTCTTCCCAGCCGACGGGAGTTGAACCTGACCTGATCTCTGCTCATGTAGAACCATCCGGTTCTACATGAGCGGACCAACCAGTCCGACCATTCTCTGAACTGACTCGTCAACACAGAACTGCTTCTCACTGGCCGTTCGGACACTGACAATAATGCCATTTATTCCTCATTTACCAGTATAGATGGCTGAGAGGTAGAGTGGTCGTCCTCCAACCTGAAGGTCGGCAGTTCGATCCCCAGCCTGACCCATCTGCATGCCGAAGTGTCCTTGGGCAAGATGCTGAACAATGAATGGCCCCACCTGAATAACAAAGTGCTGCAAATAGATGCACTGTATGAATGTGTGTGTGAATGGGTGAATGTAAAACTGTACTGTAAAGCGCTTTGAGTGGTCATCAAGACTAGCAGAGCGCTATATAAATACAAAACCATTTACCATCCTAATAAAAATGTTGCTTCCTGACAGTAACAGTAGTGTAAGTGGTGTAATAGGTGGCTGTTACGAAAACTCAGGTATTAACTACAGGTAATTTGTTGTCTCATTTAGATGTCAAGTAAAAATTACATTCGGTCACAATGACACACACTCAAAATGACATTTTTTTTGCAAATCATACAACATGGTGGTACTTCTCCTCTCTCCACTCCAGGAGGGCTTTGCACCTGGCAGAGAAACTGTCTGATACATTACTCCCTGTGAAACCTGCAGCTTACTGTCTTTTGTGACTTTCGGACATGGCCGGGCTGTTTGCTCATTCTTGTTTTCAGCCTTTATTCTTCTTGATTCCACACGAAGCCGGCTGCTGGCTGTATCCTCCCGTGTCCTTTAACCATGTGTGCGATCGATCTTCTCCTTTGACTCTTGGCAAGAAATCAAACGTGTGTTTCCCCAAGCTGTGCAATAATTGCTTTAGAACCAACAGAGGCTTGTTTGATTGCCACAGTGTGCAGGCGTTCTGCCTTGACCTGAGGGCGGATCAGGGGGGCGGGTTTTGAAAATCAGGAGCTGGTGAAATCCAGTTAACATTGGAGTTAGTGGTATTCAGTTCAATCAGCAGATACATTTAGATTGCTATGTGAGAGAGAAATATGTATAAAGAGTATCAACTTTAGATACTCCCTCTTAAGATATGGACAGACCCGGTTGTTTAGCTTTCAGGCTCTGGCATCCTCCCGAAAGTGGTGTGCAACTCTGACGTCATGATGAAGTGAAAGCACACACACACCTCCACCTCTGATGCACGCCAGGCCCAAAGTCCAGAAATCCATCAACAGATTCCAAGAGGGGTAAAGGGGAGTGATACTTTTAAGTCTCTATTCACACACACACACACACACATAGGGTGAATGGTCAAAACAGCTTGAATAACGTCATTAACAACATTCCTGAAATGCATAAACATAAGAGAGGACTCCCCTGGCTAATAACAAATAACACATTGTGTGCCAACAGTGTTTCCCTCTTAAAAGCTACACAAACGACCATTCAGTGACCAGTAACGAAAAAGAAAAGTTGAGTAAGTATGAACATGTCTTTAATTACTGAAATACATTTTACTATCATGTAGAGTTTCCAATTCTGAACAGATTTTTTGATTTCATATAGTTTAAGAAAAAAAAATCGAATTCTTCGGAAGGTGAACTGATTCTGTAACTCCTATCAACCATCTCGGAGACATCCACAATGAAAACACACTTGCTCCCGGCCGTCCTTGATATTTTCTCTGGCGCCTCTAAGTGGATATAGACTTACATTGCACTAGCTTGTTGTAAAATTGATTTATGAATATTATACTGTTTTTTTTACCTGGTAATGATCTTGCTTCTTACACATCCAGACATTCATGCTTGTTCTGGGATTAGTCACCTTTTTCAATTTCAGATCTGTGAATATCCGATGAGGCTTGATGAGTATTATTTTAAAGGAAATAATATTCAACTATCAATTTTTCTCTGAAATCTATTCAACAACTGGTAAGATGGACCAAAATGGTTGACCGACAATCAGACCAATAAATGCCATCCAGAGAGCCAAGATGAAATATGAATCAACACAGATTTGAACTTTGACATCATGGCTATAACGGTTGAGTTGAATTAATTTCTTGCACCAACAGTGTCAAGGAGTCTACAAGTGTGTTATTTATAGTAATTTATCATCAATATATTCTAGTCTCTGAGTTGGAACCTGACATTATCTTTATTTCAACCCTTCAATACCATAATTGTAAAGTATTAATGACCTATAAAAGATGACAAATTGTGAAAAAGTAAGAATTTAGAGATTTTATTTCAAGTTATCAAGGAAGCACATTTTCTGCAGCTCAATCTGACACAGACAAAAAATCTATTCACTTTGAACACGTTCCTGCATCTGATATCCATTAAAGCCAGAGTAGTCACATTGCCTTTAGCAATACAGGGGCACCCAGTTGATTAACACTGTTTCTCATACAATGTTGAACCAAGCAAATTTCATTTTCAAGAGCATTCCTCAGCATTACATTCACTGTCTGTTTCCTATTACCCCTTCACCTCCCTGCAGTGAAGCCGTCAACTTCACAAGCATCATGCCCCGCACCCCTGTGGCTCAGACAAGGTACGTTCCACAGACCTCAGCTCTCACTGTCAGGTCGTACCAAGGTGAATCTTCCGGAGGGGTCAGGGATAAACCACCTCTCCCAAAGGTCCAAGTGAACAGCGGGATACTTCCATGGTTTGAAAGGGCCATTCCAGTGCAGCAGATGTGCCTCCTGTAGGAAGCTCTCGGAATAGCGGGCATCCGGACTCCAGCCTGAACAGACAGGAATGGTTTTTAAAATTAACCTGAGGGCAGTGCTACAATATAATAAGATTCTCTATGTCTATATGTAGCAGAAATAATGAGTCCCCTCATCACCTCTTTACATTATTACACAAACGTAATAATAATAAGATTATCTTTTGTTTCTATCGATTAGAATCATCTCTTTCAATTCTGTGCCTTGATTTGTAGTCACAGATAAAGCGAAGCACTAAGCTCAGCTACCCTGACCCTTGACCTTTGACTTCAAACAGACCTCAGTACACATCACAGCAGCTTCTCCCTGTACAACAGCAGGTGAACGCATCACCGTTCAAAGGCACCTTGGTTTTGTGCAAGAGCGAACACATCAGCATTCAATGCAGCTGTGATGTTGTGTGCTGATTCAGACTGTCCGTGGTCAGTCGGTCTGATACAGCACGTTCAGTTCAGGACAACGTTGGCCTATCCAAGCTCAGCACATAAGTTTAATGGCTCAGCAGAAGATGGTTTGGTATCAGATCGTGATTGTTTCTTTAAAAGAATAACCAGCATGGCTATCATCAGTTTGTGTCAGCAGCCCTACAGCCATGTCAAGAGCATTTTCAAGTGAAGGGTGTTCGCCGACAGAGCAACTTCTGGGTCTGCATCTATTACTTGAACACAATCATACAAACAAAGGGATAGGTGCGAATGTGAACAAGGCTCCAGGGGAAGATATCAGAGGACATTTAGGCTTAAAATTCTGTTTTAATGATGCAGTTTCGAGTCGTATTTCACTGTTGGGGCTTACGGACATTTTGGTGACACCACAGGAGCAGTATGGAGACATGTTATGTGTTTCTTTCTCTTGTTTTTTTTTTTTTACATTTGAACACAAGGTCGCTCCGTTATTCCAATTGTTGGATATGGCTGCAACGCTATTTACCCCTGAAACTCTGACAGTGTTTTGTAGACTCCCCCCCCCCCCCCCATCGACATAGTGGTGAGTAGAAGAAAGAAGACCATGAGACGCGAGGAAGCCATTTCAACAATCTGGGAACTTTTGGAGGAGCTTTTAGAGTTGATAGGAAACTACAGACCTCTTTATTAAAAGCATTTTCACATCCACCCCCAACTTTTGCCATGATAGTTGTTATCAGAGACTCTCGACTCTGTGCTGCTCTCTAGGGGAATGTTTTTCTCAATTGATGGGCCAATGTATAGGACATAGAAGCTTGTGGACAGTAATGGAAGTATCTCTTTTTTTTTATATTTAATGCTGCATAAATGACCCTTTAATATCTGTAACGAGCTCTAACTGCACTTCATCACCTGATCTCATTGTGTCTCATCCACGATCTATATTATTAAGTTACTTAGTTACATAAAGCTTCAAGTGTCTAATAAATGTGAATTAACTCCTCCCCTTTTCCAACCCCAAAGTTGTTATTTCACAGTTTGTTTAATCGAGTCGTGCTAGCATGAACATTACTAGAAATGTGTCCTGCACCTCTACATGAAAAATATAAGATCGTATTTCATTTTGACAAGTCTACGCTGCCCTCTGCTGGACAACACTGGAAGGTAAATACACTCTGCCTTGTTGTCTGTGCTGTGATGAAATTTAAATGATTCATTAAAATGTCATGACACAATGAGCAATTCGGGTAGTTATTAAAGATTAAGAGCTACATGGTTGTAATTTAACACATGTTTGTTATTTAAAATCACTAAACAGTATATATATACTTATATGTTGTATTTCTTGTCAATCATGACAATGCAATACGTTTTTATGGCGTCAAATAACTAAATAACACCGAATTCATCAGACACAAATATCAGTGTTTATACCTGAGAAACTGTAAAATACATGTATTTATCCAGCATTTTGTTTGTTTGGTCCATGTCTCATGACAAGGTGGAGGTTTATGAACTATACTGCACCTGCCACCAGGGGGCCATCCAGATCTGTCAATGCATTACCTTATATGTTTCCAATTTTAGGGACTGCTGATTTTGTCCCGTTTTCTATTTGGTAGTTAGAGATACAATGACTATATATATATACACTGATAATAAAATAACACTGAGTATGATTTCATGTATAAGTTTTCAGACTCCTTAGGAACTCTCATTGAGATTCTTCTATGTATGAAAAAAAAGACATGCTCTCACCGAGGTGCCTGACGTGCCACAGAGGATCCAGTGTGGTGAACTTGTCATGAAAAACGATCAGCATGGGTGGGGTCGCCACACCTCCCGCCATGGCACTGCTGTATATGTTCTGCCTGGTGGCGAGAAAGGAAAGAGTTTCTGGGGAGACAGGTTTTTATATACAGTAGATTATATAATACCTGATAATACAATACCTGGAAAAATGGAATTCCATTAAAAATAAATTATGTAATTATCGGACAGATTTAAATGGGTAAAAGGATTGGACAGTTGGAGCATACTTTGCTTCAGGGTGTGGATGTGATAAAGACTCAAGTCAGAACACAGCTGAAGACAAATAAATATCTGTAGTATAGGCCGCTCCTATTATTATATATCATCTATACTACATCTGTACTGTGAGACCTATATTCTTGTCAACACAAACCGGTTTCTTATAGAGGTGTAAGGGCAGATGATGTAACACCTTGTTAAGCCCTATGAGATAAATTGTGATTTGTGAATACGGGATATACAAATAAGATTTGATTGATTGACATTGATTTCTTGCTGATCTTACAGTTGTAATGATGGGTTCTTGCCAAGCAGATGCCTGCTACAGTTATACTAATGAATTGATTATTCACACCAGATCTGACCTGAAATTCTCTTCCATCCATCTCTCCAGCTGTTTGGTGATCTTTTGCTTCTTCCACTCGCTGATGTCCGCGACGAACACTCCGGGGTTGAAGGAGCAGTCTCTGGGGTTGATGGCCAGGTCTTTGACTTCCTGTTTCCTGTAGTCCAGGAAGCCCATGTAGGTTGTCTAGGAGACGAGCTCAGAGGAGAGGAGGGATTTTCAGATGCAGAGTCTTAAGAAACATGGTTTTTGTCTGGTTTGATATTCGGGTATAACGCTCACACTGACTGTTTAGGGTACAAAGAGATCTGATAGAGAGGAATGAAGATCCACCTGCATGCCGATGCTGCGCACCATCTCATGCGTGGAGGGCAGGTCGCAGTCGGTGGCGAAAGCAGCAGCATGTCCGGGCTTCAGTCTGATGTTGAACAGATCCTTGATGTCTCCTTGAACGCAAAAAGAAACAATAAGGTGGAAAAATACATCGTACACAAATACACTATAACTGTCACACCAAAGTTATTTAAAAGGGATGTTCATCTCAGTCTGAATCTTCAGTCACTGGGCATAGCTATAGATATTAATGTGGAATATTCTTGTATCTGCATTAAAAAGCACTTCAAAAAGCACTTTACCATAAGTTAACTTTTAAGTAGGTGACACTTAAAACTGTTTTCATGTATCGTGCAACTTCACAGTCCCACAAAAGGTCATAACACCCTAATCAGAGTTCATTATAACACAATTAAATGTAATATCAAAGGTGTACTTGTAATGAAAACCCAAGATAAGAAGTAGAGAACCAATAAATAAATGGCTCCGGATCAGGAGGAAAGACCCCAACTGGGTCCCAAGATATTAGGGACACACCCAGGTCTGATGATCCTTCGATGTCTTGTAATAAAAAGCAAGAAACACCCGAAGACCCTAAGGTACACAGCTGATGATTGTCCCTAACATTTGCCAGCAGGGACTGTCGTCGGTAAGTATTGCGACTGCCTGTTAAGGGGTCTCATTAATAACAGTTGCGTACGCACAAAACGGGGCCTGAAGCGTGCATACGCCACTTCTCACGCAAACGTTGGGATTTATAAAATCAAACTTGACGGGAAAATGTGCGTATTTCCACGCAAACTCTGACCCATGCGTACGAACGCTTTGGAGACGGGAAAGTGTTGACGCAGACGTGAGGTGGTGAACTGAAGCAGATTATTGATCCAATTCATCATTTACATTAAAACCAACAGCATATATATTTTTATATACAAAAAATATATAAAACAACTTGCAGCAAATTACGTTTAGATTCCATTTTAACTGGAGTTACAGAGCCGAGTCATTAATAGGTTTTAATAATATCTTCAAACACTGTGTGTATCGTCATATCACTGCAGTGAACGTGACTGTGCCATCAGGCGCACTGCAGATAACCTACAAGAAATTAAGAAACTTTCCAAATAATATCCCAGAGTGGAGGTGAGGATCCACTGATGTGAGGGAATAGGTCCGATGCTCTAAATAAATAAATACTGCCGTGACAGTGGGGCGGGGTTCTGAGTGATGTGTGTATGCGAATGAAAGGACGAGGAGGAAGCAAGGGTTCAGAGAGGTCTGATAAGCTGGTATAGATTCTATTGATTTGTGATCTGTGATCTTTTTTTTTTTTTTACTTCAGGCTACGTTCTTTCTATCGTCTTCACTCTCACACATTGTGTTATCAACAGCAGCGGCGGAGTGTCAGTGTATTTCTTTATTAGTGACATCACTGCTGTTCCATAAAGTAGCTCATCACCTCCACCTCAACAACAAACACCTAAATGTCAGTGTCAGAAAGTTACACTTCTACTTCTCATCGCTTGATGCCATGACTCCGTCAGGACTCACGGTGGAAACCCATTTGTCAGCATCATCATTTAATATTCATGTCGTGCATTGCATTTACCATTTATGGTTGAAAGTGGGCGTGTGGAGGGCGGATGTGGAGGCAGATCCACACACAAAGCGAACATTGCGTTCAGGTGTCATGCCCTCGGTTTATAAGTTGCGATTTTCTTTTGCGTACACCATTTCCCGCTTTTGTGCGTATGTGCACTTTTAGTATGAATCCTACTTACTGTTTTATGAATGAGACCCCAGGTGAGCACGTTAGAGGACACGTCCGCTGATGCTTTCTTTGGTATAATCATGTTTGCAGCTACCTGAAGCGGCTAAAGAGAGTTGATGTCAAGGGGGGGACCCTGAAGCACACACTGCAGGTGTACGTGCTCGGCCGGGACATCGAGGTGCCAGCAGCCGGACCATCGGCGGCTCCTCCGACTCAGCAGATAGCTCCACAGACTCCATCGGGTAGGATCTGTTGTTCACATGCACAGTGTCCCTTCGGTTATGAAAAACCTGGAAAAGTCATGGAATTGTAAAATGTTTATTTCCAGGCCTGAAAAAGTGGAAATACGCTCAAAATGTAAGCCGTCATATGCTTTCATACTAATTGAAAAGTTCAGTGTGGAAGCAGGCGGGATAAAGCACTATGCCAGGGCAGTGTAGATTTAACCATGCTTGGCTACAAATCGAAAAGTACATGTCATCGGTTACAACACACAAAGACCTCAAACAAACTTGTCTCTCAATCATTTGTGTAATTTAAGGTATACTGTATGCTTTGGAATTCTCATTGTTAGCTTAAGTACTAAATTGTCACTTTCGTGTATACACCGAGATTTCACAAAATGTTTGGTCATGGAAATTTGGTTTAAATTAATTGAAAAGTCATGGAAAGGTCCTGGACATCCAATTGGTCAGAATGTGTATGAACCTTGCATGCAGCCCACGAGTAGTGTTTTCAAATGTTAATACAAGCATTAATTGTTCTTCTGCACTGACGCAGGCGCCGCATCTGCTGGTTCTTCTTCAGAGGTGTCGGATGATGTGCTCCTCGCAGCCACGGTGGAGGTCAACACTCAGTGTGAGTGTATTTGTCTTTAAACATCCCTGTTTGTATATCAGCTGTAACAGTGTGACAACTGAGAGTCTGTATTTTCCAGTCTCCGTGGCTAGACCCCCCCTGCCTGCTGTCCACCCTGCGGACGACGATCCAGGTCTGCCCCGCACTCCACCGATGTCCACTGGTGCACAGGTAAAATAATTGTTTTACATGGGTGCAGACTTGGTTGTAGTTGTCCATACTGACTGCTTGATTTTAATCTTGATATTTGATATGATTGTTGAAGCTGCTGCCTGAGGGCTGGAGGCAGACGCTGCCAGAGGAACAGCAGGATTGGGTGGGCCAGGCTCTTTTCACCAGGGGCGCCGACAATCAGCCCGTCCTCACCAGTGAGCTGGCCCTCTGGTGGAACCCCTCGGTAGAACGGCACATCTACACGGAGCCCCCCCCTGCCCATGTCTTCTTCCAGTGCAGGTTCTTCCTGTGGGCACCCTACCAGATGTGGGCATGCAAGTTTACTTGCCCCAACTGTGGGTGCAAACTTACCGCCGCTGGTCTTTACAAGACTGTCCGGAGGGTCCTCGATCTGGACAGCTGGTACTTCATGGGCACAGAGCACCTGGAATGCGGGTCATGCAAGAGGAAGTATGCAGCTTGGGCGCAGGACATCTTAGGACAGGTGGAAATGGGAAACAGGAGTCTTTTTCCAGCTGTTCTCACGTACAAGTAAGGAGAGATATGAAACCTGCTCATCTCACTCTTTAAATGAAAGGAAAGTTTTACTCACACAGGGTCATGGTTTTAACACAGGTGGTCTTGCGACGAGAAGGTGATTGGGAATCTGAAATACGACACTTTGTCTGGCGTCCACCACATTCTGGAAGTTCAGCACACCGAAGAGTGGAAGCGACGGTCAGTGAGGTACATTGGCACGCTCGACAAGCTTCAGGTACCGGATGCGGCTTGGCAGCAGGTGTCTCTACCACCCATGCACCCGCTACCCAGCGTGACAGGTCTGATTTCACTTTATGTGAGGAAGGGCCTCAATCAACTGGAGGAGACTAAAGCCAGGGCCACGTCCATCTTCGGAGACATCCTCAAGATGGACTCCACCAAGAAGGCAAGCTTTTGATTATTATGGATGTTGTGAATTATTATGAATAATAGAAAAACCTAAGATGCACGATTACATGATATACACTTACATAACACTGTTAAGAGATATGACAAGATGTGACATTGCCATGTCTCTTTATTTTCCTGTTCAGATGACGAAGCTTGCGGGAGATGCTGCCTGGCTCACTAACGTGGGCAACGAGCACAGACAGGTGCTCATGTCAGTTCTCACTGACTCCGAGGGGGACGGACTGTTGCCCATGGCGACTGGACTTGTGCAGCGCTACAAAGACGCCGGAAAGGCCCCTCCTCGGGTGTTGTACGTGACCCGGGACTGCTGTGCAACTGTTGGACAGTCCAAGGTACCGCATGTGCAAAAATACATGTGATTACCAATTTGTGTGTGAGGAGGAACAGAGTCGAGCAGACAGACACACAAACTCCACAGATTACAGCGTTACGTGGTGTCTCAACTTCTTTGTTGCAGAAGAAGCGACGCCTCGTTTATCCAGGAACATATATATGATTTAGCAGGTTTTTATGAGGATCAGTTCAAAGTGTGAGTTATAAGAAAATATCAGAGGAGCAGAGTCGATGGTTGACCTACTGAGTACTGCCCCTTATTGCCGTGCTGATGCTAAGGGGAGGCCAGTGGGGGGGGGGGCTTAGTTGCAGCACACAAGTGTAAACTGAGAGAATTTCAATTCAGTGGGGAGAGCACTGACCACTGTTATTCACACACTTTTATAGTCTGAAATTGGCATAATTGTTGTAACAATTTATAATACTTTTTAAAGCACTTTCCAAAAAATACAGAGTTTATGTTTGTCTGACTTATTGTATTAATTGAGGAAATAGCAGCCCTGTGCTGTAATATAGAAAATAGTGAATGTGATACATTGAAATGCATAGTTGTTGACTGTAATAGTAATCAAAACGTGATGCTAGTGAAGATGCCCACCTCTAAACTCAACCACCCACTTTAATTCCTAGACTGACTTCAGAAAACTAAAAATGTATTTTTGCTCGTTTTGTAAGGTCGCAGCCATGTTTGGCGAGTGGGAGCAGCTGATCGTGCGGCTGGATGTGTGGCACTTCATGCAGGGTTTCAAAAAGGGCTTCAACGACGACAACCAGCAGCTATGCAGCCTCTTCATGACGCATCTGTCCACTGCCATCTTTGAGTGGGACAGCGGCGACCTGTCCCGCCTGGAGGAGGCCAAGCAATCTGAGGAGGAAGGAGACGCTTGCGTCCAGCTGACGTCCAAGGAGCTTGCCTCCCACTGCCGCCGCCGCACAAGGGGTGTGCTGGAGACAGAGCGGCTCATTCAGGAAGTGCTTGACTACTTCTGGGTGGCGACTGACAGTATGGGCATCCCCTTCATCGACCATGCCAAAATGGAGGAGGTGTGGAGCATGCAGCGTCGGCATCTCCACTGCATTCAGGACCCACCAGGAGTGGAGCTGTATGTGAAGACAGGGGAGGTAACCATGGGGGATGTCATGCTCCCTGTCATCTGCTGTGCCCGCGGCTCAACCTCCCTGGAGTCATTCCACCGCCACATGTGCAGGTTCTTTCCATGTGAGTGTGAAATGAGCACACCCGAAGCACCGCACAACCATGTTCTTTGTTTGTGTGTAATTAACTAGTGTTAATGGCAATTTTAGCCTGAAATTTCTGGTGGGGCAATTCTGTATGACGTCATGTCACCTTCACAAAAATAGAGGTAGCTGATTATTATAAGCAGAAGGCCTATAAAGACCAGTAAGATATACTATGGGCTGCATTTTGAGTGCCAGCAGGGAGCAGAAATCCTATTTCAAATATAATTCACATGCTTTAGCACTCAGATGTAATACAAAGGTGTTGCCTATAATACAGCATTAAAGTAAAATGATTGCAACAAAGTAAAAAGATTAGACAGACACATAGCTTCACATCATTGTCAACATCAATACTCTTTAGGAGCTGAATGCTACTTTAAACAGCTGCTCTTAAAATGCAGATGTGACTTTAAATACTCACGTTTCAGTTGATCACAGTAAATCTGTTTCTGCAGAGTGATAATCTGTGTAACGTAGTTAAGTCAAATGGGTTGGTGAGTGAAACAACTTTACATACCATTAGATATCTTACGTGGTGGAGCTTATTCTCCAAACACTCATCCTCATCAACTCTAACACTTTTCCCAGCTGGCTGGACCGGATCATGTCGGTTTGTGTCGGGTCAATAACTCCATACAGTCCCGTTAGCATCGCCTGCAGGCTAGCAAGCTAAACTAACAAGCCATGTACAGGTACCTGCTCATCACTACTAACACATAAATACAATGCTAAACTGGACTTACCACAGAAACAGGAGCGCAGACGTCTTAAGCTTCTCTGTCAGGAGAACAAACCGAAGATCAAACCGTATTATTCATCCGATATGTGAGTGAAACCTGTCCACAGATTTGGGTCGTGTTCACTGACGGGGATAGCCTGTTAGCCTGTTAGCTCAGGTGAAGCCGAGCAGGCAACAGGCTAGGAGCTGGAGTCGCGTTTCACCTTATTTGAGTCGAGTTGCCAGGCAGATTTCGTGCGGCACATCTGAAAGTGCCCCATCTCCCAATGTCAACTTTGGCCTGTGTTGTTCACGCTCATTGGTGTTTCCATGGCAACAGTCTTAAGCTTTGACCGTTGCCCCAAAGCAGAGACGGACGGCAAGAGAGAAGCTTTTCACAGAGCAAGTACACAGACAGATACACACACGAATCAATGACTCCAAAACAAGACTAAAATGCTTGTGAGTCAAGTTTATTCACACACACATTCACGCTACTTTGCATATAAAATAAAATATGTTTTGCCACAAAGTACAGATGCATTGAGCTTTCTACACAATCGCCATCTGGATCTTGTGGGCCAGTGCCCCACGTGCCCCTAATGTAGAAACACCACTGACTAGTGTTCTCCCTCTCTGTCCTGTGACAGGCAGGTTTGCCCACGCCCTCAACTTCCAGGTGTACCTGCTGGAGGGCCTGGTGAGGTGGAATGAAAACTGTGCCAGAGCAGCACTGGAGGATAACCCAAAGACGATGCTGTGTGGCAACAGTACCCAGCTGCAGAACCATGTCAACCAGCTCTGCCAAAAGCTCTTTGGTCGGACGGTGATTAAGGATTACATAAAGCTTAGCGAGTACACAGGTAACCTAAGAGCTCATATTGCATACAGGCACACACAGGCTGTCACAGGCCAAATGTAGAAATGCAAATAATACAAATGTATTATTTTTTTACTCTCTGTTCAGGGGAGCTCATTGGGTTAGAGTACCTGTACTCGCAGAGAGGTGCCTTGCTGCCGCAAGACATGGGCCGGGATCCCGATGCCTCCAATGGGACAGACAGTCTTGAAGAGGACTGGGAAGATGAGCGGGATGATGAGCAGAAGCTGCTGGATGCCGGATGGTGCAAGGAAGAGCTGCATGGGGTCAAACTTCTAACAAATTTTAAAAGTCTGCTCCGCTCAGCACCGCTTGTCCCTCGGCCTTCCGCCGTTCCCGCACAGCCTCGGCCACCACTCACTGTCCCTCTCCCTGAGGAGACCTCTTGTCAGGCTGCCACACACAGACGGCCCCTGGCGCCAAACTTGTTCATCATCGCCAACCAGGCCACTGCAGCCTCCTCCTCATCAATAACTGCCCCTGCCATCACCTTTTCCCCTACTATCACCTTTGCCCCCAATATCACCATTGCCCCTGCCTCCGCCCCTGCCATCACCTCTGCCTCCAACCCTGCCTCTGCCGTGCCACGATCTACTGCCTGGTAGAGGAATGTTCGAGAGGGACAGCGACAGCAGGCCTGGGAGAAAGGTTTTTACATTTTGTTAACCATGTTGTTAATCTTGTTTTCTGCCGTCTAAAACGGCCCAGGCTTTCACCCCTCAGTGTGCCCAACTACCTGTCCTGCAGCCTGCTCCTCAGTCCCCCAGGCATTTAGGAGAAAGGTCCGAAGAGGCCCATGTAAATTTGTTAATGGAGTTGAGACCACATATGCTTATCACATTGCTTTCTGTTCATAATTTGTTTATAAATGTTTAGTGTTGAGCTTTGCTTGTTTACAATAAAACCAGGCCATCTGTTCTAAATAGGGATTGTCTGTTCCTAAATCTCCACCACTAAGTCCTGAGCAATGACACAATTATAACGTGACTACACAGAGGACGACATGAATCAGTTACAAATTGAAAACAAAATAGTGAGTATAAAAATTGCTTTAAATGCAATGTTGACATTAGATGCTAGGTGTATACCTAAAATAATCTGGTGGTGTATTTCATCTTCATATATGTAATTCACTTAGCATTTTTTGGGTGTAAAAAACAGAAAATACCCACAAACTGTAGAGTGCGCTGTAAGTTACAAGAGCTTCCTGTTTGAAACAGTGAAAGTTCAATGAAAAGATGCTTTCAGTTACTCACAAGAAATATGAACACAAGTTCAATTGAAAATGACAAATAAACATACAGGACTGAAATGTTGTAGTAATATGAATATGAGGTAATGTCTGTCTCACACGCCACCTAAACTGAAACCGTCAGATCAAAAACATGACTGTTGCATCGCTCTCATTGCTTCCACTGCTTGGATCTATACTCTGTTCCTTCCAAGACACACGGCATCCTGCAAAGTTTCCCCCCTGACCCCGGGGGGGGGGGGGGTCCCTATTAGGGAGAGGCCCCATGGTCAGGCCCTGTTTGAAACCCTTTCACTGTCAACCGCCTCGTCCCCATGCAAATGACCATGTAAAGTCCTGCCAATAGTGTTGCTGTAAAAATGCAGGGGGACAGTTCTGATAGGCTGAAGGAAGCCTGGTGTTGACAACCGCAGTCTTTTCAAAAACGTTCCCAGGTTAGTGCTGAATGTCTCTGTCTCAATTTACTGTGGTGTACTGCCTGTGTGAACCAAAAAAAATTGTACTTTGCATTTGATTAATCCTTCCTGTGAAGGACGGAGTACAAAAAGTGCCAGAGGAAAAGGATAAAGGGAGATGTCAGTACAGCAGCAGCCAGACAGACCATAGGACCCTGCTGCCTGCACCTCGGCTTCCTCGACAGAAAGAAAGAAAGGTCAGCTGCCAGTTTGAATGACAGCACCTGGGCCCTTTACCTTCAACTCTGGTGCCTCCCCCAGCAGTACCCCCTCTCGCTGCACAGGAGAAAGAAGGGGGAGGAGAACTCACTGCAAAAGATATAAAAAAAATATATATTTTACTGTGCTCTGAGGACATCAGTGTGAACCTCCAGCTGACACAAAATAGGAGTGAGAAGGATGATGAGCCTTTTTGAACTTTGCTCCTCTCAGACAGCACATTTTTTTCTTTCATTGAACCTTGATGCCACTGGCTTGGTGCACTAAACAACATATCGACTCCTTGACATCGCTGCAGCATAACACATGGTCAGACAAGCTTCCCTCGATAGATCCATCTCATGAATGGATCCTGATACTGGACAGGGAGGAGGGAGGAAGGGGCTCCTTTGTGTTTACATCCGCCCCCTCCAGGCCGAGAGACCGCGTGGCTAATTTGCATAAGAGAGAATCTCGGCGGGAAAAGGCCTGCGGGGCAGCGAGCCCGGGGGTTCGATACCGTTCAGGAGAGATGAAGAACGTTACCGACGGACAGATCTACGGTTCCTCTAGGGATCAACTCGGGTTAGCCTTACAATCTCCGCCTGTGATTGGTCAAAAGTTGATGTGCGTGCTCTGATTGGACGTCTGCCTGACTCTCACTCGCTCTGCACCCGCCATTGTTTTGTGTCATGGATGCTGAGGTCAGGTGAGTGGTTCATCGTTTACTTCTCAGATGAAAAACGCGCGTATTGGTCAAACCCAACCACAAACCAACCACGTGCACGCGCGTGCACTCCTCGTAAATTGGTGTGAGTTTTTCAGTGCACGTTCTCAGAATATCCAATTGTTACACTCAGTCCAAAAACTTGTGTTCGGTTAACGGAGTCTGGTCACTACCACAATGAAACAGTAATAAGACTAATGTTTGTGGGAATACTCACCTAAAAGTCACTAAAGACACAGTAACAGAGGATGTAGGATTTATATTTTATTCCGGTCAATTGTAGCTCAGGACCACAACTGGTTCCTCTCTGGCCCATGACTGACAATAATTAATATTATAATGATATCGCACTTGTGAAAATGTGTTCATTTGGGACTGGTGTGTGTCGTTATACTCAGCTAATATAACTTCATGATTTATTATATGACTATAAACTTCCGTAATTAAATGTATTATATGTAATTGTTTATGAGCGGCTTTAGACATAAGACCGACTTTATTCCTCCTGACTCAATTCTCATAATATTGAGACTGAAGTATTAAGTTAAAACGCACATTTTAAATGGAGAAAGGAATTACTTTTATTTGACAGTCTTGATAATGTATTGTTTCAACCTTCTACACATTCTATAAAGCATCTCAGGATGGGGTGGGACAAAAAATCTGGTTTTATAAACATTATAATTTAATTCAAATTATGATAGGACCTTTTTATGCATATTGTTATCTGAGTTTGGTTTATATTCATTATTACAAATACATTCCAGCCGTAATGCTATGTTTTCTCAATGCATGTCAATGTTCAGAATTTTATTAAAGAGATTATAACCATCTGTTATAACAGTTTATACTGGGCCACCTTCTAAAACTATATGTACAGGGCTTGTTCCACAGTTCATTCAGAATTTTGATGTTATGTGTATTATCTATCTGTGAAATTAGTTGCAGCTTAATTTAATTGAAAGGGGCTGTATGGCCTTGGCGGAGGTCTGCTCTCTATTGAGAACCACTCTAGTTTAATCTTTCTTAGAGTGGAAAGATTGGTTGGTTTATTTCAATGCTCATTTTGGAGGCTGTACATTGTGGAGCTGCTGTTCAACGTAATTGGATTTTACTGGAAAAAGTTGTGACATGTATCAGATCTAAAAAAAACTAGTAACAGCTGAGTGAGACATGGGGAGAAATTGTTTGGCAGTGTTTATGTTCAATGTATGCATCAATAACCAGAACAAATTCCTTGTAGGTGTAAACCTACAAGGAATTTGATTCTGATTGTCTAGCTTTAGCTTTATAATCCTCAGTCTTATTAATACTGCAGCTCATTCTCATGATGTGAAAATCCACTCTGCATATTTTCTACTGCTGCTGTTTTTTAGCTTGTTTTATCCTTGCCGATCAAAACAAAATAAAGAATTACTGTAAGAGAAACAGATTGATCTAAGTGTTGTTCACACATCAGGACAGTAGGTGGCCATACTCAGGGTGTCACTTAAGTGGGTAAAGAAAGAAACAGGAAGGGGTTCTGTTCAACGGGGGAAATGTTCTTTGAGGTTGTTTATTTTTTTAATTTAAGATGTGTATCAATTCACACTTTTTTTCAGTTTGATTCATCTCTGAGTCACTTGAGTTTTTTTTAGGAGTTAAATTTGATAACAGATGATTTTAGTCAAGCCTTTCAAAAGGAAAATACAGCATTGCATGATGGGGAATCTAACAACTCTTTACTTGAATTCCTGTTTTTATCTGATTTATTTCCTCCTGTTTTGAGTAACATACGGAAAAATGAAGACAATGTATCAATTAATCACGATGAAGGGAGCAGCAATGACAAATTAACTAAGGAGTTATCGTAAACGTGTTGTTCATACTCCAGGACAATAGGTGGCAGCAGTCAGGATGTTGGTCACCCACAAACTAGCGGCAAAAGAAACAGGAAGTGGTTCGATGCGGATGCAGGGATTGCTTTTTGTTGTTGTCTCTGAATTTCAGATTTGTATCAAATCACGTTAGTTTCAGTCTGATTCCGCTTTGATTTACTTGAACTGACTGTTGAGCTGCTGTGTGTTTTTTCGGAGTTAAATTAGATAACAGAGACGATTTTATTCAGCCTTTCGTATGTAAATGTAGAATTGCATGATGGGAAAATCTACCAAATGAAATAACGTGAACAATCTTTGTCAGCCTTTGCATGAAACACTTTTTTCTGTATTTGTTTCACTTGTCAGATGTTTGGATTCCCAGTGATTCAGTGACCTATTTTGTTCCAGTTTGACGGACTGTGTTTAGAACGTGTTTTCAGACCTCTGAGTGAAGGGGACTGGGAGGAGAAGCGGTTTGATTCCTCAGTCACTTGTTTGGTATCGCTTCTCGGCCTTTTGGCTAAGATCAAGTGTAGTATCTGTTCTTATCAGTTTAATATCTGATACGTCCCCTACCCGGGGACCATATATTAAATTGATTTTTGGAACTGGGAGATGGAATAGGGGCTTGCTCCGTCCACTCCACGCATCGACCTGGTATTGCAGTACCTCCAGGAACGGTGCACCCCCCTAACTTTGTCTAAAACTAAGCAACAATATACATCAATGCCTGAAGTTCAACTCACAAGTTTCTACTTAAAGTCATTCATTAGCTGTTTGTTATTTGGCGGTATATTTGACCATTTTATGCTGCGTTAATGTATAAGAAGTGCTTTACCAATATATTTTATTAACATCAATTTATTGACAGGTCAAAGGGAATATAAATAGAAGCTTGCTGAGCCACTACCTTTTTCTGTTTGCAACTTAAAGACACACTAAGATCACATGTAAGAATATAGAATAGGCAATTTAATACAAATACAGACTAGATATACATAATAAACAGCCCTCACTAAAGACAGAAAATATATCTGTAAAGTGCTTACATGATAGTTGCACAAAGACATTTAGATATTCTGGAAGTATCATGGCAGATTAAGTATACAATAAGAATGTTAGAAGTAAAATTGCAATTGTAATTTAGATATATGAAAAAATATATATGTATATATCAATGGGTATAATATCCTAATAGCATAGTATAGTGCATTACTTTTGTGAAAAGGTGTTTCACATTTATGGTAAAGCCTTAATACTTTTTTTGGGAAGGTTTTGTGACGGGATTTTGGGGGAATTAGTTACATTACGTTACATTACATTTCATTTAGCTGACGCTTTTATCCAAAGCGACTTACAATAAGTGCATTCAAACCCGAGGGTACATACCAGGGACGACAAGAATCAAGAAAGTACAATTTCTTCAAGATAAAGCAAAACTACAAAGTGCCATAAGTAAGTGCCATTTAAGTACTACTAAAGTGTTAGTTTCAAAAAGTTGTTAGTTTTTTTTTTTTATTCAAGGTAAAGTCGGAAGAGGTATGTTTTTAGTTTTCGGCGGAAGATGTGTAAACTTTCTGATGTCCGGATGTCAATGGGGAGCTCATTCCACCATTTAGGAGCCAGGTTGAAAGGAGAACTCAGGTAACAGCTGAAAAATGTGGTTTGAAGGTTTTAGTAATTTTTTTTAAATTCCAGATGTGGGTCAAACCACTTTTGTCTCAGTCTGAATCAGTTTTAATTCACTTGAACTGACCACTGAGCGCTGTGTTTTTTCGGAGTTAAATTAGATAACAAAGACGATTTTATTCAGCCTTTCGTATGTAAATGTAAAAATTGCATGATGGGAAAATCTACCAAATGAAATAACGTGAACAATCTTTGTCAGCCTTTGCATGAAACACTTTTTTCTGTATTTGTTTCACTTGTCAGATGTTTGGATTCCCAGTGATTCAGTGACCTATTTTGTTCCAGTTTGACGGACTGTGTTTAGAACGTGTTTTCAGACCTCTGAGTGAGGGGGACTGGGAGGAGAAGCGGTTTGATTCCTCAGTCACTTGTATGGTATCGCTTCTCGGCCTTTTGGCTAAGATCAAGTGTAGTATCTGTTCTTATCAGTTTAATATCTGATACGTCCCCTACCCGGGGACCATATATTAAATTGATTTTTGGAACTGGGAGATGGAATAGGGGCTTGCTCCGTCCACTCCACGCATCGACCTGGTATTGCAGTACCTCCAGGAACGGTGCACCCCCCTAACTTTGTCTAAAACTAAGCAACAATATACATCAATGCCTGAAGTTCAACTCACAAGTTTCTACTTAAAGTCATTCATTAGCTGTTTGTTATTTGGCGGTATATTTGACCATTTTATGCTGCGTTAATGTATAAGAAGTGCTTTACCAATATATTTTATTAACATCAATTTATTGACAGGTCAAAGGGAATATAAATAGAAGCTTGCTGAGCCACTACCTTTTTCTGTTTGCAACTTAAAGACACACTAAGATCACATGTAAGAATATAGAATAGGCAATTTAATACAAATACAGACTAGATATACATAATAAACAGCCCTCACTAAAGACAGAAAATATATCTGTAAAGTGCTTACATGATAGTTGCACAAAGACATTTAGATATTCTGGAAGTATCATGGCAGATTAAGTATACAATAAGAATGTTAGAAGTAAAATTGCAATTGTAATTTAGATATATGAAAAAATATATATGTATATATCAATGGGTATAATATCCTAATAGCATAGTATAGTGCATTACTTTTGTGAAAAGGTGTTTCACATTTATGGTAAAGTCTTAATACTTTTTTTGGGAAGGTTTTGTGACGGGATTTTGGGGGAATTAGTTACATTACGTTACATTACATTTCATTTAGCTGACGCTTTTATCCAAAGCGACTTACAATAAGTGCATTCAAACCCGAGGGTACATACCAGGGACGAAAAGAATCAAGAAAGTACAATTTCTTCAAGATAAAGCAAAACTACAAAGTGCCATAAGTAAGTGCCATCGCTTCTCGGCCTTTTGGCTAAGATCTAGCCAGGTGAGAAGGGTTTGCGGACGTGGATTGTCATAATGACGTCAGCAACGGTTTCACAGCAGGGACTTCCCGTGCTGAAAAATACTTTGAGATTCATTTGGAAGAGTACTGAAGTTTTTTTGGATAGGAGAGAATTTGGAGTTAATATTCTTTTTGGAGCCTTGTCCCTCAAGATAGATGACCTCCTCTGCTTGCAGAGAAATGCCACCGACCGTTTTTTTGATGTTACGTTCTATAATCTCACCAAGATGGAGGAAACGAAAAGGTTGGCTGATCGTTTGGCTGATGGACCACTGAGGGAGTACCAGATTCAAAGCCTTTGCCGAACTGGTGAGCGGGTTTTCACAATTCATAAGTATAATCCCTGGGTAACTGAAGAAGCAACCAGATACTTCCTTTCTAAGCATGTGACAGTGATTTCGAGCATGAGGGAAATCAGGGACTCTCTTGACGTTTGGACTGGAAAAAGACAATGTCGTGTGCGGCTGAAGGATGACCCAGATGGTCACGATGGCTACCACCACCCCCCTGCCTCCTTCACCATAGGCACAAATAGAGGATATCTGTACTACTCGGGCCAGCCTATTTACTGCAGAAAATGCACAGACTTTGGTCACACGGCAGAATCCTGCAAGCAGGTGAGGTGCAGAAATTGCAAGGGTCTAGGACACAAAATGGGGACTTGTGACCGTTCCAGAAAATGCAATCTTTGTGGGTCTGAAGGACATTTATTTAAGCACTGCCCTGAGGTCCGCTCCTCCTATGCAAGCATTGTAAGGCGACCAATGTGCGAAGATCCTGATGCCTCCTCCCTGAGAGCAATTAACGAGGTAATTGATCAAATGTTTGGTGACAATGAGATTGAGGCAAATGTGGTTGATCCACCTGAACGAGCACCTCCCCCAGAGAAGAAGAAGGGGGAGGAGACTACAACCTCAGAGGAGAGCCAACCTGTTCCTGAGTGGACCACAGTGGAAAGCAGGGGAGGCAAGGGGAAAAAAAGGAGGATCGAGACAAGCGCTGTGCCCCTGGGAGTGGATAGCGTGTTCAGTGTTCTTTCTGAGGTTGTGGAGGAGTCGCAGGAGGAAGGGGAGATGGAGGGGCTGCAGGTGAACAGCGATCAGGATGTGAAGGCTGCTGCCAGGGTGGATGGGCTGGAGGGTGGAGAACATGGACAAATTCCAGTGCAGACTGAGGTGACAGACTCTGACGGCAGCATGCCCCCGTCCGGGTGTGTCCTGGTGGAGTCCCTGGCTCCGAACAACTCTGACAGGGATTTGGTTTCAGAGCAATGCTCATTGCTTCCAGAGGGTAATACCCCCAACTCAGGGCACGCGGTGCCCGAGGAAAAGACACATAGGGAAGGCATTGAATTTGACTGTGAAGTTGAAAATTAGAGAAAACACAGTGTCTCGTCTTTGATGGTTTGTTTGTTTGTTTTGTTTTTTGTCTCATTCCTCATTTACCAGAATGTCCTCATTACATATAGTTTCCATAAATGTTACAGGTTTGAGGAACAAGGCCAAAAGGGAAGTGGTCTTTTCTCATTTATGTTCAATCAGCTTTTCTTTATGCCTTTTGCAAGAGGTCCACTTGAAAAATGAAGACGACGTGAACCTATTCTCAAAAGAGTGGACCAAAGGTGAATCTAGGTGGAGCATTGGGGGGGTCCATTCATCTGGGGTGGGAACACTATGTGGGAATAATGAAGTCCAAGTGGTTGGCAGTTTTTCAGTGGTACAGGGGAGGGTTTTGGTAACAGATATTGACTGGAAGGGAAAGGGGTTAAGAGTTATTAACATATATGCCCACTCTTCTCCAAAGGAGAGAAGGGAGCTTTTTCTTAGTCTGGACACTGCTTTCATGACCAACCGCCATGTGGTAATTGGAGGAGACTTCAATTCCCAAAGTGAGGGCAGCAAGGCCGAGGCCAGTTTAATAAATATTGTTACAAAGTATAATTTGGTGGATTCATATAAAAAAGCTAACCCAGACGATCTTGGCTTCACATGGTCAAATAGTAGAGGGGCGAAGAGTAGGATAGACTATATATTTTGTCCGGTAGAATTTCAGGTGACAGGGGCGAAAGTATCACCAGTTTTTTACACAGATCACAACATGCTCTCAGTAAAACTAACCTCAATGATGATCAAAAATGGTAAAGGGTATTGGAAATTAAACAACAATATTCTAGAGCTCCAGCAGTTTAGGGTAGCATTAAAGTGTTTTCTAAAAGATTGCTTTCATATGAGAGTATTTTATGAAAATGTCTGTGAATGGTGGGAAAGCACAAAGCTGCGTATTAGATACTACACACAGAATTACTCAAAAGAATCAAGGAAAGAGGAATTTAAATTATACTACCGACTGCAAAAAGCCATAAATAAATTAATGGAACAGAGAAATGCAGGTGGACAAATTGATAAGGACTTGCTGAAACATTTGCAAGATAAACAGAGGTTATTTTTTCACAACAGAGCAGAGGCCTATAAATTCCGGTGTCTTAGAGAGAAGTGGGAGAGTGACGAAAAGTGTTCCCCCTACTTCTTTAGACAGTCCAAAGCACAGGCAAAGAGGAGGAGCATAGTTTCCGTTTTAAATGAAACAGGTGAGGAGATTAACGATCCTGATGGGATTGCTCAAGTTATCTCTAATCATTTTTCTATGTTTTTTAAAGCAGAAAAGGTTGACTACATGAAAGGTGCAACATTGTTAGACAATATAGACAGATTCATACCTGAAGATCTGAGAACAGAGCTAGATAAAGATTTTACTTTAGAAGAAATCCTGAGGGCAACCATGTCTTTGAAAAAGGGCAAGGTGCCAGGAATAGATGGGATCACAAAAGAATTTTATATAATATTTTGGGAAGACATTGGGTCATGGCTGTTAGAGTTGTTCACTTATATATGTACATCTGGGATTATGGGGGAATCCATGAGAAAAGGGGTGATATCCCTGCTGTTTAAAAAAGGTGATGTCAACAAAATATCAAACTACAGGCCTCTAACAATGCTTTGTACAGATTATAAGATTTTTAGTAAGGTTTTGACAAACCGTTTGGTGTCAGCTCTACCCTTAATCATCGGCTCAGATCAGACATGTGCAGTACCTGGCAGGCAACTAAACTGGAATTTACAAATGCATAGAGATATACTATCTTATTCTCAGGACAGAAATATACCACTAATTGTCCTCAGTCTTGACCAGGAAAAAGCCTTTGACAGAGTTGATCACAATTTTTTGTTTAGGACACTAAAGAAATTTGGCTTCGGTGCTAGATTCAGGAGTTGGTTGAGGATTTTATACACAGAAGTCGGAAGCAGTGTTAATGTTAATGGCAACCTTGGTGAATTCTTTAAACAAACCAGAGGGGTCAGACAGGGATGTCCAGCATCAGCCCCCTTGTATGTGCTATTCATTGAAACGCTGGCATGTGCAATCAGGAAAAATGTTAACATCAAGGGTATACAGCTGCCTGGTGGTGAATCCTTGACCATATCCCAGTATGCAGATGACACTGTACTGTATTTAAAAGATGATTTCTGTCTGCGCGAAGCTATGCAGGTCATCGACACATTCTCAGTTGCTTCTGGTTCTAGAGTCAATACAGGAAAATCCCAAATCAAATACTTTGGAAAGTGGAAGGACAGAGTTGATAACCCTTTAGGGTTCTCTCTGTGTGCGGGGCCAATGACTTTACTGGGAATATCCTTTGGAAATAACAATGATGGAGAAACTAATTGGGAGACAAAATTGGGAAAAGTGCTGAAAAAACTAAATATGTGGAAATTAAGAAGGCTGTCCATTAGTGGTAAGATTTTGGTTATTAAATCTGATTTATTGCCGACATTACTTCATGTGGCTTATATTTTCCCCATGCCGGCTTTAGTTTGTTTAAAACTTCAAAAATCTCTGTTTCAGTTCATATGGGGAGGGTATGAATACATTAAAAGAGCTACAATGTATCAGCCGGTCGAAAGAGGTGGTAGGGACATGCCAAATTTAGGTTTGAAGTTCAAAGTTTTGTTTTTTTCAAATACATGTAGAATAATGTTAAACCCACCTGAACACAAATGCCAACCATTGATTAAATTCTGGCTCTCTATCCATCTGAGACCTCTTGTGGCGAAATGGGAAAACAGTTTTCCGAAAGCAGAGGTCATGCCAGATCATTATAAAAAAATGATAAGTTGGGCAAAGAAATACAAGGAGTGTTGGAAAAGAGATTCAGTAGTTAATCACAAAAAGCTGTATGAAACGTTGATTGCTAAGTTTGACCCTAAAGATGGTTTGCATGTTCATAGTGACGTGTGGAGAAGAACCCAATGCAAGAGTCTAGAAAACAGATTAAGAGATTTTAATTGGTTGGTGCTTCATAGGAAATTACCTGTGAGGAATACTCTATTTAATCATGATTTAACATTAAATAGGATATGCCCAAGACGTGGATGCAATGGGGTAGAAACCGTGGAACATGCATTATTTGAATGTCCCTTTGCAAAACAATTGTGGAAGAAATTGGGCCAAAGATTCGGTTTTCTAAAAGAGGTGAACTGGGAAAAAGTTCTGTTCATGGATTTTAGTTTAGAGGGGGACAAAGGTGTGTGCAAAGCCTTAGAACTTACATCAATTGTGAAGGCTAAGTTATGGGAGGTAAGAGGTAGTATAATAAATGAGACGGAAAAGTGGTCGATAGAAAACACTACACACAGTATTGAAGACATTATGCGGCGAAAACTTAAATTGGAGGCGAGCAAATGGGGCATCGACTCAATTAAAGATCGATGGAAAATTATTTTTGACAATCTGTAGACTGAACTCATGAAAGAGTCTTTTATTGTACCTCCTCTTATTTTCTTTTAGTCCGATAGAATTCTGGAGGTCTTAAGGTGTGGAGAGATGATGATCTTTGTAATGTAAAGTATTGTACCGCTCATGAGTGAATTAAATAAAAAAATATTCCAAAAAAAAAAAAAAAAAAAAAAAATCTGTTCTTATCAGTTTAATATCTGATACGTCCCCTACCCGGGGACCATATATTAAATTGATTTTTGGAACTGGGAGATGGAATAGGGGCTTGCTCCGTCCACTCCACGCATCGACCTGGTATTGCAGTACCTCCAGGAACGGTGCACCCCCCTAACTTTGTCTAAAACTAAGCAACAATATACATCAATGCCTGAAGTTCAACTCACAAGTTTCTACTTAAAGTCATTCATTAGCTGTTTGTTATTTGGCGGTATATTTGACCATTTTATGCTGCGTTAATGTATAAGAAGTGCTTTACCAATATATTTTATTAACATCAATTTATTGACAGGTCAAAGGGAATATAAATAGAAGCTTGCTGAGCCACTACCTTTTTCTGTTTGCAACTTAAAGACACACTAAGATCACATGTAAGAATATAGAATAGGCAATTTAATACAAATACAGACTAGATATACATAATAAACAGCCCTCACTAAAGACAGAAAATATATCTGTAAAGTGCTTACATGATAGTTGCACAAAGACATTTAGATATTCTGGAAGTATCATGGCAGATTAAGTATACAATAAGAATGTTAGAAGTAAAATTGCAATTGTAATTTAGATATATGAAAAAATATATATGTATATATCAATGGGTATAATATCCTAATAGCATAGTATAGTGCATTACTTTTGTGAAAAGGTGTTTCACATTTATGGTAAAGCCTTAATACTTTTTTTGGGAAGGTTTTGTGACGGGATTTTGGGGGAATTAGTTACATTACGTTACATTACATTTCAATGAGCTGACGCTTTTATCCAAAGCGACTTACAATAAGTGCATTCAAACCCGAGGGTACATACCAGGGACGAAAAGAATCAAGTAAGTACAATTTCTTCAAGATAAAGCAAAACTACAAAGTGCCATAAGTAAGTGCCATTTAAGTACTACTAAAGTGTTAGTTTCAAAAAGTTGTTAGTTTTTTTTTTTTATTCAAGGTAAAGTCGGAAGAGGTATGTTTTTAGTTTTCGGCGGAAGATGTGTAAACTTTCTGATGTCCGGATGTCAATGGGGAGCTCATTCCACCATTTAGGAGCCAGGTTGAAAGGAGAACTCAGGTAACAGCTGAAAAATGTGGTTTGAAGGTTTTAGTAATTTTTTTTAAATTCCAGATGTGGGTCAAACCACTTTTGTCTCAGTCTGAATCAGTTTTAATTCACTTGAACTGACCACTGAGCGCTGTGTTTTTTCGGAGTTAAATTAGATAACAGAGACGATTTTATTCAGCCTTTCGTATGTAAATGTGGAATTGCATGATGGGAAAATCTACCAAATGAAATAACGTGAACAATCTTTGTCAGCCTTTGCATGAAACACTTTTTTCTGTATTTGTTTCACTTGTCAGATGTTTGGATTCCCAGTGATTCAGTGACCTATTTTGTTCCAGTTTGACGGACTGTGTTTAGAACGTGTTTTCAGACCTCTGAGTGAAGGGGACTGGGAGGAGAAGCGGTTTGATTCCTCAGTCACTTGTTTGGTATCGCTTCTCGGCCTTTTGGCTAAGATCAAGTGTAGTATCTGTTCTTATCAGTTTAATATCTGATACGTCCCCTACCCGGGGACCATATATTAAATTGATTTTTGGAACTGGGAGATGGAATAGGGGCTTGCTCCGTCCACTCCACGCATCGACCTGGTATTGCAGTACCTCCAGGAACGGTGCACCCCCCTAACTTTGTCTAAAACTAAGCAACAATATACATCAATGCCTGAAGTTCAACTCACAAGTTTCTACTTAAAGTCATTCATTAGCTGTTTGTTATTTGGCGGTATATTTGACCATTTTATGCTGCGTTAATGTATAAGAAGTGCTTTACCAATATATTTTATTAACATCAATTTATTGACAGGTCAAAGGGAATATAAATAGAAGCTTGCTGAGCCACTACCTTTTTCTGTTTGCAACTTAAAGACACACTAAGATCACATGTAAGAATATAGAATAGGCAATTTAATACAAATACAGACTAGATATACATAATAAACAGCCCTCACTAAAGACAGAAAATATATCTGTAAAGTGCTTACATGATAGTTGCACAAAGACATTTAGATATTCTGGAAGTATCATGGCAGATTAAGTATACAATAAGAATGTTAGAAGTAAAATTGCAATTGTAATTTAGATATATGAAAAAATATATATGTATATATCAATGGGTATAATATCCTAATAGCATAGTATAGTGCATTACTTTTGTGAAAAGGTGTTTCACATTTATGGTAAAGTCTTAATACTTTTTTTGGGAAGGTTTTGTGACGGGATTTTGGGGGAATTAGTTACATTACGTTACATTACATTTCATTTAGCTGACGCTTTTATCCAAAGCGACTTACAATAAGTGCATTCAAACCCGAGGGTACATACCAGGGACGAAAAGAATCAAGAAAGTACAATTTCTTCAAGATAAAGCAAAACTACAAAGTGCCATAAGTAAGTGCCATTTAAGTACTACTAAAGTGTTAGTTTCAAAAAGTTGTTAGTTTTTTTTTTTTTATTCAAGGTAAAGTCGGAAGAGGTATGTTTTTAGTTTTCGGCGGAAGATGTGTAAACTTTCTGATGTCCGGATGTCAATGGGGAGCTCATTCCACCATTTAGGAGCCAGGTTGAAAGGAGAACTCAGGTAACAGCTGAAAAATGTGGTTTGAAGGTTTTAGTAATTTTTTTTAAATTCCAGATGTGGGTCAAACCACTTTTGTCTCAGTCTGAATCAGTTTTAATTCACTTGAACTGACCACTGAGCGCTGTGTTTTTTCGGAGTTAAATTAGATAACAGAGACGATTTTATTCAGCCTTTCGTATGTAAATGTGGAATTGCATGATGGGAAAATCTACCAAATGAAATAACGTGAACAATCTTTGTCAGCCTTTGCATGAAACACTTTTTTCTGTATTTGTTTCACTTGTCAGATGTTTGGATTCCCAGTGATTCAGTGACCTATTTTGTTCCAGTTTGACGGACTGTGTTTAGAACGTGTTTTCAGACCTCTGAGTGAAGGGGACTGGGAGGAGAAGCGGTTTGATTCCTCAGTCACTTGTTTGGTATCGCTTCTCGGCCTTTTGGCTAAGATCAAGTGTAGTATCTGTTCTTATCAGTTTAATATCTGATACGTCCCCTACCCGGGGACCATATATTAAATTGATTTTTGGAACTGGGAGATGGAATAGGGGCTTGCTCCGTCCACTCCACGCATCGACCTGGTATTGCAGTACCTCCAGGAACGGTGCACCCCCCTAACTTTGTCTAAAACTAAGCAACAATATACATCAATGCCTGAAGTTCAACTCACAAGTTTCTACTTAAAGTCATTCATTAGCTGTTTGTTATTTGGCGGTATATTTGACCATTTTATGCTGCGTTAATGTATAAGAAGTGCTTTACCAATATATTTTATTAACATCAATTTATTGACAGGTCAAAGGGAATATAAATAGAAGCTTGCTGAGCCACTACCTTTTTCTGTTTGCAACTTAAAGACACACTAAGATCACATGTAAGAATATAGAATAGGCAATTTAATACAAATACAGACTAGATATACATAATAAACAGCCCTCACTAAAGACAGAAAATATATCTGTAAAGTGCTTACATGATAGTTGCACAAAGACATTTAGATATTCTGGAAGTATCATGGCAGATTAAGTATACAATAAGAATGTTAGAAGTAAAATTGCAATTGTAATTTAGATATATGAAAAAATATATATGTATATATCAATGGGTATAATATCCTAATAGCATAGTATAGTGCATTACTTTTGTGAAAAGGTGTTTCACATTTATGGTAAAGCCTTAATACTTTTTTTGGGAAGGTTTTGTGACGGGATTTTGGGGGAATTAGTTACATTACGTTACATTACATTTCATTTAGCTGACGCTTTTATCCAAAGCGACTTACAATAAGTGCATTCAAACCCGAGGGTACATACCAGGGACGAAAAGAATCAAGAAAGTACAATTTCTTCAAGATAAAGCAAAACTACAAAGTGCCATAAGTAAGTGCCATTTAAGTACTACTAAAGTGTTAGTTTCAAAAAGTTGTTAGTTTTTTTTTTTTTATTCAAGGTAAAGTCGGAAGAGGTATGTTTTTAGTTTTCGGCGGAAGATGTGTAAACTTTCTGATGTCCGGATGTCAATGGGGAGCTCATTCCACCATTTAGGAGCCAGGTTGAAAGGAGAACTCAGGTAACAGCTGAAAAATGTGGTTTGAAGGTTTTAGTAATTTTTTTTAAATTCCAGATGTGGGTCAAACCACTTTTGTCTCAGTCTGAATCAGTTTTAATTCACTTGAACTGACCACTGAGCGCTGTGTTTTTTCGGAGTTAAATTAGATAACAGAGACGATTTTATTCAGCCTTTCGTATGTAAATGTGGAATTGCATGATGGGAAAATCTACCAAATGAAATAACGTGAACAATCTTTGTCAGCCTTTGCATGAAACACTTTTTTCTGTATTTGTTTCACTTGTCAGATGTTTGGATTCCCAGTGATTCAGTGACCTATTTTGTTCCAGTTTGACGGACTGTGTTTAGAACGTGTTTTCAGACCTCTGAGTGAAGGGGACTGGGAGGAGAAGCGGTTTGATTCCTCAGTCACTTGTTTGGTATCGCTTCTCGGCCTTTTGGCTAAGATCAAGTGTAGTATCTGTTCTTATCAGTTTAATATCTGATACGTCCCCTACCCGGGGACCATATATTAAATTGATTTTTGGAACTGGGAGATGGAATAGGGGCTTGCTCCGTCCACTCCACGCATCGACCTGGTATTGCAGTACCTCCAGGAACGGTGCACCCCCCTAACTTTGTCTAAAACTAAGCAACAATATACATCAATGCCTGAAGTTCAACTCACAAGTTTCTACTTAAAGTCATTCATTAGCTGTTTGTTATTTGGCGGTATATTTGACCATTTTATGCTGCGTTAATGTATAAGAAGTGCTTTACCAATATATTTTATTAACATCAATTTATTGACAGGTCAAAGGGAATATAAATAGAAGCTTGCTGAGCCACTACCTTTTTCTGTTTGCAACTTAAAGACACACTAAGATCACATGTAAGAATATAGAATAGGCAATTTAATACAAATACAGACTAGATATACATAATAAACAGCCCTCACTAAAGACAGAAAATATATCTGTAAAGTGCTTACATGATAGTTGCACAAAGACATTTAGATATTCTGGAAGTATCATGGCAGATTAAGTACACAATAAGAATGTTAGAAGTAAAATTGCAATTGTAATTTAGATATATGAAAAAATATATATGTATATATCAATGGGTATAATATCCTAATAGCATAGTATAGTGCATTACTTTTGTGAAAAGGTGTTTCACATTTATGGTAAATCCTTAATACTTTTTTTGGGAAGGTTTTGTGACGGGATTTTGGGGGAATTAGTTACATTACGTTACATTACATTTCATTTAGCTGACGCTTTTATCCAAAGCGACTTACAATAAGTGCATTCAAACCCGAGGGTACATACCAGGGACGAAAAGAATCAAGAAAGTACAATTTCTTCAAGATAAAGCAAAACTACAAAGTGCCATAAGTAAGTGCCATTTAAGTACTACTAAAGTGTTAGTTTCAAAAAGTTGTTAGTTTTTTTTTTTTATTCAAGGTAAAGTCGGAAGAGGTATGTTTTTAGTTTTCGGCGGAAGATGTGTAAACTTTCTGATGTCCGGATGTCAATGGGGAGCTCATTCCACCATTTAGGAGCCAGGTTGAAAGGAGAACTCAGGTAACAGCTGAAAAATGTGGTTTGAAGGTTTTAGTAATTTTTTTTAAATTCCAGATGTGGGTCAAACCACTTTTGTCTCAGTCTGAATCAGTTTTAATTCACTTGAACTGACCACTGAGCGCTGTGTTTTTTCGGAGTTAAATTAGATAACAGAGACGATTTTATTCAGCCTTTCGTATGTAAATGTGGAATTGCATGATGGGAAAATCTACCAAATGAAATAACGTGAACAATCTTTGTCAGCCTTTGCATGAAACACTTTTTTCTGTATTTGTTTCACTTGTCAGATGTTTGGATTCCCAGTGATTCAGTGACCTATTTTGTTCCAGTTTGACGGACTGTGTTTAGAACGTGTTTTCAGACCTCTGAGTGAAGGGGACTGGGAGGAGAAGCGGTTTGATTCCTCAGTCACTTGTTTGGTATCGCTTCTCGGCCTTTTGGCTAAGATCAAGTGTAGTATCTGTTCTTATCAGTTTAATATCTGATACGTCCCCTACCCGGGGACCATATATTAAATTGATTTTTGGAACTGGGAGATGGAATAGGGGCTTGCTCCGTCCACTCCACGCATCGACCTGGTATTGCAGTACCTCCAGGAACGGTGCACCCCCCTAACTTTGTCTAAAACTAAGCAACAATATACATCAATGCCTGAAGTTCAACTCACAAGTTTCTACTTAAAGTCATTCATTAGCTGTTTGTTATTTGGCGGTATATTTGACCATTTTATGCTGCGTTAATGTATAAGAAGTGCTTTACCAATATATTTTATTAACATCAATTTATTGACAGGTCAAAGGGAATATAAATAGAAGCTTGCTGAGCCACTACCTTTTTCTGTTTGCAACTTAAAGACACACTAAGATCACATGTAAGAATATAGAATAGGCAATTTAATACAAATACAGACTAGATATACATAATAAACAGCCCTCACTAAAGACAGAAAATATATCTGTAAAGTGCTTACATGATAGTTGCACAAAGACATTTAGATATTCTGGAAGTATCATGGCAGATTAAGTATACAATAAGAATGTTAGAAGTAAAATTGCAATTGTAATTTAGATATATGAAAAAATATATATGTATATATCAATGGGTATAATATCCTAATAGCATAGTATAGTGCATTACTTTTGTGAAAAGGTGTTTCACATTTATGGTAAAGCCTTAATACTTTTTTTGGGAAGGTTTTGTGACGGGATTTTGGGGGAATTAGTTACATTACGTTACATTACATTTCATTTAGCTGACGCTTTTATCCAAAGCGACTTACAATAAGTGCATTCAAACCCGAGGGTACATACCAGGGACGAAAAGAATCAAGAAAGTACAATTTCTTCAAGATAAAGCAAAACTACAAAGTGCCATAAGTAAGTGCCATCGCTTCTCGGCCTTTTGGCTAAGATCTAGCCAGGTGAGAAGGGTTTGCGGACGTGGATTGTCATAATGACGTCAGCAACGGTTTCACAGCAGGGACTTCCCGTGCTGAAAAATACTTTGAGATTCATTTGGAAGAGTACTGAAGTTTTTTTGGATAGGAGAGAATTTGGAGTTAATATTCTTTTTGGAGCCTTGTCCCTCAAGATAGATGACCTCCTCTGCTTGCAGAGAAATGCCACCGACCGTTTTTTTGATGTTACGTTCTATAATCTCACCAAGATGGAGGAAACGAAAAGGTTGGCTGATCGTTTGGCTGATGGACCACTGAGGGAGTACCAGATTCAAAGCCTTTGCCGAACTGGTGAGCGGGTTTTCACAATTCATAAGTATAATCCCTGGGTAACTGAAGAAGCAACCAGATACTTCCTTTCTAAGCATGTGACAGTGATTTCGAGCATGAGGGAAATCAGGGACTCTCTTGACGTTTGGACTGGAAAAAGACAATGTCGTGTGCGGCTGAAGGATGACCCAGATGGTCACGATGGCTACCACCACCCCCCTGCCTCCTTCACCATAGGCACAAATAGAGGATATCTGTACTACTCGGGCCAGCCTATTTACTGCAGAAAATGCACAGACTTTGGTCACACGGCAGAATCCTGCAAGCAGGTGAGGTGCAGAAATTGCAAGGGTCTAGGACACAAAATGGGGACTTGTGACCGTTCCAGAAAATGCAATCTTTGTGGGTCTGAAGGACATTTATTTAAGCACTGCCCTGAGGTCCGCTCCTCCTATGCAAGCATTGTAAGGCGACCAATGTGCGAAGATCCTGATGCCTCCTCCCTGAGAGCAATTAACGAGGTAATTGATCAAATGTTTGGTGACAATGAGATTGAGGCAAATGTGGTTGATCCACCTGAACGAGCACCTCCCCCAGAGAAGAAGAAGGGGGAGGAGACTACAACCTCAGAGGAGAGCCAACCTGTTCCTGAGTGGACCACAGTGGAAAGCAGGGGAGGCAAGGGGAAAAAAAGGAGGATCGAGACAAGCGCTGTGCCCCTGGGAGTGGATAGCGTGTTCAGTGTTCTTTCTGAGGTTGTGGAGGAGTCGCAGGAGGAAGGGGAGATGGAGGGGCTGCAGGTGAACAGCGATCAGGATGTGAAGGCTGCTGCCAGGGTGGATGGGCTGGAGGGTGGAGAACATGGACAAATTCCAGTGCAGACTGAGGTGACAGACTCTGACGGCAGCATGCCCCCGTCCGGGTGTGTCCTGGTGGAGTCCCTGGCTCCGAACAACTCTGACAGGGATTTGGTTTCAGAGCAATGCTCATTGCTTCCAGAGGGTAATACCCCCAACTCAGGGCACGCGGTGCCCGAGGAAAAGACACATAGGGAAGGCATTGAATTTGACTGTGAAGTTGAAAATTAGAGAAAACACAGTGTCTCGTCTTTGATGGTTTGTTTGTTTGTTTTGTTTTTTGTCTCATTCCTCATTTACCAGAATGTCCTCATTACATATAGTTTCCATAAATGTTACAGGTTTGAGGAACAAGGCCAAAAGGGAAGTGGTCTTTTCTCATTTATGTTCAATCAGCTTTTCTTTATGCCTTTTGCAAGAGGTCCACTTGAAAAATGAAGACGACGTGAACCTATTCTCAAAAGAGTGGACCAAAGGTGAATCTAGGTGGAGCATTGGGGGGGTCCATTCATCTGGGGTGGGAACACTATGTGGGAATAATGAAGTCCAAGTGGTTGGCAGTTTTTCAGTGGTACAGGGGAGGGTTTTGGTAACAGATATTGACTGGAAGGGAAAGGGGTTAAGAGTTATTAACATATATGCCCACTCTTCTCCAAAGGAGAGAAGGGAGCTTTTTCTTAGTCTGGACACTGCTTTCATGACCAACCGCCATGTGGTAATTGGAGGAGACTTCAATTCCCAAAGTGAGGGCAGCAAGGCCGAGGCCAGTTTAATAAATATTGTTACAAAGTATAATTTGGTGGATTCATATAAAAAAGCTAACCAGACGATCTTGGCTTCACATGGTCAAATAGTAGAGGGGCGAAGAGTAGGATAGACTATATATTTTGTCCGGTAGAATTTCAGGTGACAGGGGCGAAAGTATCACCAGTTTTTTACACAGATCACAACATGCTCTCAGTAAAACTAACCTCAATGATGATCAAAAATGGTAAAGGGTATTGGAAATTAAACAACAATATTCTAGAGCTCCAGCAGTTTAGGGTAGCATTAAAGTGTTTTCTAAAAGATTGCTTTCATATGAGAGTATTTTATGAAAATGTCTGTGAATGGTGGGAAAGCACAAAGCTGCGTATTAGATACTACACACAGAATTACTCAAAAGAATCAAGGAAAGAGGAATTTAAATTATACTACCGACTGCAAAAAGCCATAAATAAATTAATGGAACAGAGAAATGCAGGTGGACAAATTGATAAGGACTTGCTGAAACATTTGCAAGATAAACAGAGGTTATTTTTTCACAACAGAGCAGAGGCCTATAAATTCCGGTGTCTTAGAGAGAAGTGGGAGAGTGACGAAAAGTGTTCCCCCTACTTCTTTAGACAGTCCAAAGCACAGGCAAAGAGGAGGAGCATAGTTTCCGTTTTAAATGAAACAGGTGAGGAGATTAACGATCCTGATGGGATTGCTCAAGTTATCTCTAATCATTTTTCTATGTTTTTTAAAGCAGAAAAGGTTGACTACATGAAAGGTGCAACATTGTTAGACAATATAGACAGATTCATACCTGAAGATCTGAGAACAGAGCTAGATAAAGATTTTACTTTAGAAGAAATCCTGAGGGCAACCATGTCTTTGAAAAAGGGCAAGGTGCCAGGAATAGATGGGATCACAAAAGAATTTTATATAATATTTTGGGAAGACATTGGGTCATGGCTGTTAGAGTTGTTCACTTATATATGTACATCTGGGATTATGGGGGAATCCATGAGAAAAGGGGTGATATCCCTGCTGTTTAAAAAAGGTGATGTCAACAAAATATCAAACTACAGGCCTCTAACAATGCTTTGTACAGATTATAAGATTTTTAGTAAGGTTTTGACAAACCGTTTGGTGTCAGCTCTACCCTTAATCATCGGCTCAGATCAGACATGTGCAGTACCTGGCAGGCAACTAAACTGGAATTTACAAATGCATAGAGATATACTATCTTATTCTCAGGACAGAAATATACCACTAATTGTCCTCAGTCTTGACCAGGAAAAAGCCTTTGACAGAGTTGATCACAATTTTTTGTTTAGGACACTAAAGAAATTTGGCTTCGGTGCTAGATTCAGGAGTTGGTTGAGGATTTTATACACAGAAGTCGGAAGCAGTGTTAATGTTAATGGCAACCTTGGTGAATTCTTTAAACAAACCAGAGGGGTCAGACAGGGATGTCCAGCATCAGCCCCCTTGTATGTGCTATTCATTGAAACGCTGGCATGTGCAATCAGGAAAAATGTTAACATCAAGGGTATACAGCTGCCTGGTGGTGAATCCTTGACCATATCCCAGTATGCAGATGACACTGTACTGTATTTAAAAGATGATTTCTGTCTGCGCGAAGCTATGCAGGTCATCGACACATTCTCAGTTGCTTCTGGTTCTAGAGTCAATACAGGAAAATCCCAAATCAAATACTTTGGAAAGTGGAAGGACAGAGTTGATAACCCTTTAGGGTTCTCTCTGTGTGCGGGGCCAATGACTTTACTGGGAATATCCTTTGGAAATAACAATGATGGAGAAACTAATTGGGAGACAAAATTGGGAAAAGTGCTGAAAAAACTAAATATGTGGAAATTAAGAAGGCTGTCCATTAGTGGTAAGATTTTGGTTATTAAATCTGATTTATTGCCGACATTACTTCATGTGGCTTATATTTTCCCCATGCCGGCTTTAGTTTGTTTAAAACTTCAAAAATCTCTGTTTCAGTTCATATGGGGAGGGTATGAATACATTAAAAGAGCTACAATGTATCAGCCGGTCGAAAGAGGTGGTAGGGACATGCCAAATTTAGGTTTGAAGTTCAAAGTTTTGTTTTTTTCAAATACATGTAGAATAATGTTAAACCCACCTGAACACAAATGCCAACCATTGATTAAATTCTGGCTCTCTATCCATCTGAGACCTCTTGTGGCGAAATGGGAAAACAGTTTTCCGAAAGCAGAGGTCATGCCAGATCATTATAAAAAAATGATAAGTTGGGCAAAGAAATACAAGGAGTGTTGGAAAAGAGATTCAGTAGTTAATCACAAAAAGCTGTATGAAACGTTGATTGCTAAGTTTGACCCTAAAGATGGTTTGCATGTTCATAGTGACGTGTGGAGAAGAACCCAATGCAAGAGTCTAGAAAACAGATTAAGAGATTTTAATTGGTTGGTGCTTCATAGGAAATTACCTGTGAGGAATACTCTATTTAATCATGATTTAACATTAAATAGGATATGCCCAAGACGTGGATGCAATGGGGTAGAAACCGTGGAACATGCATTATTTGAATGTCCCTTTGCAAAACAATTGTGGAAGAAATTGGGCCAAAGATTCGGTTTTCTAAAAGAGGTGAACTGGGAAAAAGTTCTGTTCATGGATTTTAGTTTAGAGGGGGACAAAGGTGTGTGCAAAGCCTTAGAACTTACATCAATTGTGAAGGCTAAGTTATGGGAGGTAAGAGGTAGTATAATAAATGAGACGGAAAAGTGGTCGATAGAAAACACTACACACAGTATTGAAGACATTATGCGGCGAAAACTTAAATTGGAGGCGAGCAAATGGGGCATCGACTCAATTAAAGATCGATGGAAAATTATTTTTGACAATCTGTAGACTGAACTCATGAAAGAGTCTTTTATTGTACCTCCTCTTATTTTCTTTTAGTCCGATAGAATTCTGGAGGTCTTAAGGTGTGGAGAGATGATGATCTTTGTAATGTAAAGTATTGTACCGCTCATGAGTGAATTAAATAAAAAAATATTCCAAAAAAAAAAAAAAAAAAAAAAAATCTGTTCTTATCAGTTTAATATCTGATACGTCCCCTACCCGGGGACCATATATTAAATTGATTTTTGGAACTGGGAGATGGAATAGGGGCTTGCTCCGTCCACTCCACGCATCGACCTGGTATTGCAGTACCTCCAGGAACGGTGCACCCCCCTAACTTTGTCTAAAACTAAGCAACAATATACATCAATGCCTGAAGTTCAACTCACAAGTTTCTACTTAAAGTCATTCATTAGCTGTTTGTTATTTGGCGGTATATTTGACCATTTTATGCTGCGTTAATGTATAAGAAGTGCTTTACCAATATATTTTATTAACATCAATTTATTGACAGGTCAAAGGGAATATAAATAGAAGCTTGCTGAGCCACTACCTTTTTCTGTTTGCAACTTAAAGACACACTAAGATCACATGTAAGAATATAGAATAGGCAATTTAATACAAATACAGACTAGATATACATAATAAACAGCCCTCACTAAAGACAGAAAATATATCTGTAAAGTGCTTACATGATAGTTGCACAAAGACATTTAGATATTCTGGAAGTATCATGGCAGATTAAGTATACAATAAGAATGTTAGAAGTAAAATTGCAATTGTAATTTAGATATATGAAAAAATATATATGTATATATCAATGGGTATAATATCCTAATAGCATAGTATAGTGCATTACTTTTGTGAAAAGGTGTTTCACATTTATGGTAAAGCCTTAATACTTTTTTTGGGAAGGTTTTGTGACGGGATTTTGGGGGAATTAGTTACATTACGTTACATTACATTTCAATGAGCTGACGCTTTTATCCAAAGCGACTTACAATAAGTGCATTCAAACCCGAGGGTACATACCAGGGACGAAAAGAATCAAGTAAGTACAATTTCTTCAAGATAAAGCAAAACTACAAAGTGCCATAAGTAAGTGCCATTTAAGTACTACTAAAGTGTTAGTTTCAAAAAGTTGTTAGTTTTTTTTTTTTATTCAAGGTAAAGTCGGAAGAGGTATGTTTTTAGTTTTCGGCGGAAGATGTGTAAACTTTCTGATGTCCGGATGTCAATGGGGAGCTCATTCCACCATTTAGGAGCCAGGTTGAAAGGAGAACTCAGGTAACAGCTGAAAAATGTGGTTTGAAGGTTTTAGTAATTTTTTTTAAATTCCAGATGTGGGTCAAACCACTTTTGTCTCAGTCTGAATCAGTTTTAATTCACTTGAACTGACCACTGAGCGCTGTGTTTTTTCGGAGTTAAATTAGATAACAGAGACGATTTTATTCAGCCTTTCGTATGTAAATGTGGAATTGCATGATGGGAAAATCTACCAAATGAAATAACGTGAACAATCTTTGTCAGCCTTTGCATGAAACACTTTTTTCTGTATTTGTTTCACTTGTCAGATGTTTGGATTCCCAGTGATTCAGTGACCTATTTTGTTCCAGTTTGACGGACTGTGTTTAGAACGTGTTTTCAGACCTCTGAGTGAAGGGGACTGGGAGGAGAAGCGGTTTGATTCCTCAGTCACTTGTTTGGTATCGCTTCTCGGCCTTTTGGCTAAGATCAAGTGTAGTATCTGTTCTTATCAGTTTAATATCTGATACGTCCCCTACCCGGGGACCATATATTAAATTGATTTTTGGAACTGGGAGATGGAATAGGGGCTTGCTCCGTCCACTCCACGCATCGACCTGGTATTGCAGTACCTCCAGGAACGGTGCACCCCCCTAACTTTGTCTAAAACTAAGCAACAATATACATCAATGCCTGAAGTTCAACTCACAAGTTTCTACTTAAAGTCATTCATTAGCTGTTTGTTATTTGGCGGTATATTTGACCATTTTATGCTGCGTTAATGTATAAGAAGTGCTTTACCAATATATTTTATTAACATCAATTTATTGACAGGTCAAAGGGAATATAAATAGAAGCTTGCTGAGCCACTACCTTTTTCTGTTTGCAACTTAAAGACACACTAAGATCACATGTAAGAATATAGAATAGGCAATTTAATACAAATACAGACTAGATATACATAATAAACAGCCCTCACTAAAGACAGAAAATATATCTGTAAAGTGCTTACATGATAGTTGCACAAAGACATTTAGATATTCTGGAAGTATCATGGCAGATTAAGTATACAATAAGAATGTTAGAAGTAAAATTGCAATTGTAATTTAGATATATGAAAAAATATATATGTATATATCAATGGGTATAATATCCTAATAGCATAGTATAGTGCATTACTTTTGTGAAAAGGTGTTTCACATTTATGGTAAAGTCTTAATACTTTTTTTGGGAAGGTTTTGTGACGGGATTTTGGGGGAATTAGTTACATTACGTTACATTACATTTCATTTAGCTGACGCTTTTATCCAAAGCGACTTACAATAAGTGCATTCAAACCCGAGGGTACATACCAGGGACGAAAAGAATCAAGAAAGTACAATTTCTTCAAGATAAAGCAAAACTACAAAGTGCCATAAGTAAGTGCCATTTAAGTACTACTAAAGTGTTAGTTTCAAAAAGTTGTTAGTTTTTTTTTTTTTATTCAAGGTAAAGTCGGAAGAGGTATGTTTTTAGTTTTCGGCGGAAGATGTGTAAACTTTCTGATGTCCGGATGTCAATGGGGAGCTCATTCCACCATTTAGGAGCCAGGTTGAAAGGAGAACTCAGGTAACAGCTGAAAAATGTGGTTTGAAGGTTTTAGTAATTTTTTTTAAATTCCAGATGTGGGTCAAACCACTTTTGTCTCAGTCTGAATCAGTTTTAATTCACTTGAACTGACCACTGAGCGCTGTGTTTTTTCGGAGTTAAATTAGATAACAGAGACGATTTTATTCAGCCTTTCGTATGTAAATGTGGAATTGCATGATGGGAAAATCTACCAAATGAAATAACGTGAACAATCTTTGTCAGCCTTTGCATGAAACACTTTTTTCTGTATTTGTTTCACTTGTCAGATGTTTGGATTCCCAGTGATTCAGTGACCTATTTTGTTCCAGTTTGACGGACTGTGTTTAGAACGTGTTTTCAGACCTCTGAGTGAAGGGGACTGGGAGGAGAAGCGGTTTGATTCCTCAGTCACTTGTTTGGTATCGCTTCTCGGCCTTTTGGCTAAGATCAAGTGTAGTATCTGTTCTTATCAGTTTAATATCTGATACGTCCCCTACCCGGGGACCATATATTAAATTGATTTTTGGAACAGGGGATGGAATAGGGGCTTGCTCCGTCCACTCCACGCATCGACCTGGTATTGCAGTACCTCCAGGAACGGTGCACCCCCCTAACTTTGTCTAAAACTAAGCAACAATATACATCAATGCCTGAAGTTCAACTCACAAGTTTCTACTTAAAGTCATTCATTAGCTGTTTGTTATTTGGCGGTATATTTGACCATTTTATGCTGCGTTAATGTATAAGAAGTGCTTTACCAATATATTTTATTAACATCAATTTATTGACAGGTCAAAGGGAATATAAATAGAAGCTTGCTGAGCCACTACCTTTTTCTGTTTGCAACTTAAAGACACACTAAGATCACATGTAAGAATATAGAATAGGCAATTTAATACAAATACAGACTAGATATACATAATAAACAGCCCTCACTAAAGACAGAAAATATATCTGTAAAGTGCTTACATGATAGTTGCACAAAGACATTTAGATATTCTGGAAGTATCATGGCAGATTAAGTATACAATAAGAATGTTAGAAGTAAAATTGCAATTGTAATTTAGATATATGAAAAAATATATATGTATATATCAATGGGTATAATATCCTAATAGCATAGTATAGTGCATTACTTTTGTGAAAAGGTGTTTCACATTTATGGTAAAGCCTTAATACTTTTTTTGGGAAGGTTTTGTGACGGGATTTTGGGGGAATTAGTTACATTACGTTACATTACATTTCATTTAGCTGACGCTTTTATCCAAAGCGACTTACAATAAGTGCATTCAAACCCGAGGGTACATACCAGGGACGAAAAGAATCAAGAAAGTACAATTTCTTCAAGATAAAGCAAAACTACAAAGTGCCATAAGTAAGTGCCATTTAAGTACTACTAAAGTGTTAGTTTCAAAAAGTTGTTAGTTTTTTTTTTTTTATTCAAGGTAAAGTCGGAAGAGGTATGTTTTTAGTTTTCGGCGGAAGATGTGTAAACTTTCTGATGTCCGGATGTCAATGGGGAGCTCATTCCACCATTTAGGAGCCAGGTTGAAAGGAGAACTCAGGTAACAGCTGAAAAATGTGGTTTGAAGGTTTTAGTAATTTTTTTTAAATTCCAGATGTGGGTCAAACCACTTTTGTCTCAGTCTGAATCAGTTTTAATTCACTTGAACTGACCACTGAGCGCTGTGTTTTTTCGGAGTTAAATTAGATAACAGAGACGATTTTATTCAGCCTTTCGTATGTAAATGTGGAATTGCATGATGGGAAAATCTACCAAATGAAATAACGTGAACAATCTTTGTCAGCCTTTGCATGAAACACTTTTTTCTGTATTTGTTTCACTTGTCAGATGTTTGGATTCCCAGTGATTCAGTGACCTATTTTGTTCCAGTTTGACGGACTGTGTTTAGAACGTGTTTTCAGACCTCTGAGTGAAGGGGACTGGGAGGAGAAGCGGTTTGATTCCTCAGTCACTTGTTTGGTATCGCTTCTCGGCCTTTTGGCTAAGATCAAGTGTAGTATCTGTTCTTATCAGTTTAATATCTGATACGTCCCCTACCCGGGGACCATATATTAAATTGATTTTTGGAACTGGGAGATGGAATAGGGGCTTGCTCCGTCCACTCCACGCATCGACCTGGTATTGCAGTACCTCCAGGAACGGTGCACCCCCCTAACTTTGTCTAAAACTAAGCAACAATATACATCAATGCCTGAAGTTCAACTCACAAGTTTCTACTTAAAGTCATTCATTAGCTGTTTGTTATTTGGCGGTATATTTGACCATTTTATGCTGCGTTAATGTATAAGAAGTGCTTTACCAATATATTTTATTAACATCAATTTATTGACAGGTCAAAGGGAATATAAATAGAAGCTTGCTGAGCCACTACCTTTTTCTGTTTGCAACTTAAAGACACACTAAGATCACATGTAAGAATATAGAATAGGCAATTTAATACAAATACAGACTAGATATACATAATAAACAGCCCTCACTAAAGACAGAAAATATATCTGTAAAGTGCTTACATGATAGTTGCACAAAGACATTTAGATATTCTGGAAGTATCATGGCAGATTAAGTACACAATAAGAATGTTAGAAGTAAAATTGCAATTGTAATTTAGATATATGAAAAAATATATATGTATATATCAATGGGTATAATATCCTAATAGCATAGTATAGTGCATTACTTTTGTGAAAAGGTGTTTCACATTTATGGTAAATCCTTAATACTTTTTTTGGGAAGGTTTTGTGACGGGATTTTGGGGGAATTAGTTACATTACGTTACATTACATTTCATTTAGCTGACGCTTTTATCCAAAGCGACTTACAATAAGTGCATTCAAACCCGAGGGTACATACCAGGGACGAAAAGAATCAAGAAAGTACAATTTCTTCAAGATAAAGCAAAACTACAAAGTGCCATAAGTAAGTGCCATTTAAGTACTACTAAAGTGTTAGTTTCAAAAAGTTGTTAGTTTTTTTTTTTTATTCAAGGTAAAGTCGGAAGAGGTATGTTTTTAGTTTTCGGCGGAAGATGTGTAAACTTTCTGATGTCCGGATGTCAATGGGGAGCTCATTCCACCATTTAGGAGCCAGGTTGAAAGGAGAACTCAGGTAACAGCTGAAAAATGTGGTTTGAAGGTTTTAGTAATTTTTTTTAAATTCCAGATGTGGGTCAAACCACTTTTGTCTCAGTCTGAATCAGTTTTAATTCACTTGAACTGACCACTGAGCGCTGTGTTTTTTCGGAGTTAAATTAGATAACAGAGACGATTTTATTCAGCCTTTCGTATGTAAATGTGGAATTGCATGATGGGAAAATCTACCAAATGAAATAACGTGAACAATCTTTGTCAGCCTTTGCATGAAACACTTTTTTCTGTATTTGTTTCACTTGTCAGATGTTTGGATTCCCAGTGATTCAGTGACCTATTTTGTTCCAGTTTGACGGACTGTGTTTAGAACGTGTTTTCAGACCTCTGAGTGAAGGGGACTGGGAGGAGAAGCGGTTTGATTCCTCAGTCACTTGTTTGGTATCGCTTCTCGGCCTTTTGGCTAAGATCAAGTGTAGTATCTGTTCTTATCAGTTTAATATCTGATACGTCCCCTACCCGGGGACCATATATTAAATTGATTTTTGGAACTGGGAGATGGAATAGGGGCTTGCTCCGTCCACTCCACGCATCGACCTGGTATTGCAGTACCTCCAGGAACGGTGCACCCCCCTAACTTTGTCTAAAACTAAGCAACAATATACATCAATGCCTGAAGTTCAACTCACAAGTTTCTACTTAAAGTCATTCATTAGCTGTTTGTTATTTGGCGGTATATTTGACCATTTTATGCTGCGTTAATGTATAAGAAGTGCTTTACCAATATATTTTATTAACATCAATTTATTGACAGGTCAAAGGGAATATAAATAGAAGCTTGCTGAGCCACTACCTTTTTCTGTTTGCAACTTAAAGACACACTAAGATCACATGTAAGAATATAGAATAGGCAATTTAATACAAATACAGACTAGATATACATAATAAACAGCCCTCACTAAAGACAGAAAATATATCTGTAAAGTGCTTACATGATAGTTGCACAAAGACATTTAGATATTCTGGAAGTATCATGGCAGATTAAGTATACAATAAGAATGTTAGAAGTAAAATTGCAATTGTAATTTAGATATATGAAAAAATATATATGTATATATCAATGGGTATAATATCCTAATAGCATAGTATAGTGCATTACTTTTGTGAAAAGGTGTTTCACATTTATGGTAAAGCCTTAATACTTTTTTTGGGAAGGTTTTGTGACGGGATTTTGGGGGAATTAGTTACATTACGTTACATTACATTTCATTTAGCTGACGCTTTTATCCAAAGCGACTTACAATAAGTGCATTCAAACCCGAGGGTACATACCAGGGACGAAAAGAATCAAGAAAGTACAATTTCTTCAAGATAAAGCAAAACTACAAAGTGCCATAAGTAAGTGCCATCGCTTCTCGGCCTTTTGGCTAAGATCTAGCCAGGTGAGAAGGGTTTGCGGACGTGGATTGTCATAATGACGTCAGCAACGGTTTCACAGCAGGGACTTCCCGTGCTGAAAAATACTTTGAGATTCATTTGGAAGAGTACTGAAGTTTTTTTGGATAGGAGAGAATTTGGAGTTAATATTCTTTTTGGAGCCTTGTCCCTCAAGATAGATGACCTCCTCTGCTTGCAGAGAAATGCCACCGACCGTTTTTTTGATGTTACGTTCTATAATCTCACCAAGATGGAGGAAACGAAAAGGTTGGCTGATCGTTTGGCTGATGGACCACTGAGGGAGTACCAGATTCAAAGCCTTTGCCGAACTGGTGAGCGGGTTTTCACAATTCATAAGTATAATCCCTGGGTAACTGAAGAAGCAACCAGATACTTCCTTTCTAAGCATGTGACAGTGATTTCGAGCATGAGGGAAATCAGGGACTCTCTTGACGTTTGGACTGGAAAAAGACAATGTCGTGTGCGGCTGAAGGATGACCCAGATGGTCACGATGGCTACCACCACCCCCCTGCCTCCTTCACCATAGGCACAAATAGAGGATATCTGTACTACTCGGGCCAGCCTATTTACTGCAGAAAATGCACAGACTTTGGTCACACGGCAGAATCCTGCAAGCAGGTGAGGTGCAGAAATTGCAAGGGTCTAGGACACAAAATGGGGACTTGTGACCGTTCCAGAAAATGCAATCTTTGTGGGTCTGAAGGACATTTATTTAAGCACTGCCCTGAGGTCCGCTCCTCCTATGCAAGCATTGTAAGGCGACCAATGTGCGAAGATCCTGATGCCTCCTCCCTGAGAGCAATTAACGAGGTAATTGATCAAATGTTTGGTGACAATGAGATTGAGGCAAATGTGGTTGATCCACCTGAACGAGCACCTCCCCCAGAGAAGAAGAAGGGGGAGGAGACTACAACCTCAGAGGAGAGCCAACCTGTTCCTGAGTGGACCACAGTGGAAAGCAGGGGAGGCAAGGGGAAAAAAAGGAGGATCGAGACAAGCGCTGTGCCCCTGGGAGTGGATAGCGTGTTCAGTGTTCTTTCTGAGGTTGTGGAGGAGTCGCAGGAGGAAGGGGAGATGGAGGGGCTGCAGGTGAACAGCGATCAGGATTTGAAGGCTGCTGCCAGGGTGGATGGGCTGGAGGGTGGAGAACATGGACAAATTCCAGTGCAGACTGAGGTGACAGACTCTGACGGCAGCATGCCCCCGTCCGGGTGTGTCCTGGTGGAGTCCCTGGCTCCGAACAACTCTGACAGGGATTTGGTTTCAGAGCAATGCTCATTGCTTCCAGAGGGTAATACCCCCAACTCAGGGCACGCGGTGCCCGAGGAAAAGACACATAGGGAAGGCATTGAATTTGACTGTGAAGTTGAAAATTAGAGAAAACACAGTGTCTCGTCTTTGATGGTTTGTTTGTTTGTTTTGTTTTTTGTCTCATTCCTCATTTACCAGAATGTCCTCATTACATATAGTTTCCATAAATGTTACAGGTTTGAGGAACAAGGCCAAAAGGGAAGTGGTCTTTTCTCATTTATGTTCAATCAGCTTTTCTTTATGCCTTTTGCAAGAGGTCCACTTGAAAAATGAAGACGACGTGAACCTATTCTCAAAAGAGTGGACCAAAGGTGAATCTAGGTGGAGCATTGGGGGGGTCCATTCATCTGGGGTGGGAACACTATGTGGGAATAATGAAGTCCAAGTGGTTGGCAGTTTTTCAGTGGTACAGGGGAGGGTTTTGGTAACAGATATTGACTGGAAGGGAAAGGGGTTAAGAGTTATTAACATATATGCCCACTCTTCTCCAAAGGAGAGAAGGGAGCTTTTTCTTAGTCTGGACACTGCTTTCATGACCAACCGCCATGTGGTAATTGGAGGAGACTTCAATTCCCAAAGTGAGGGCAGCAAGGCCGAGGCCAGTTTAATAAATATTGTTACAAAGTATAATTTGGTGGATTCATATAAAAAAGCTAACCAGACGATCTTGGCTTCACATGGTCAAATAGTAGAGGGGCGAAGAGTAGGATAGACTATATATTTTGTCCGGTAGAATTTCAGGTGACAGGGGCGAAAGTATCACCAGTTTTTTACACAGATCACAACATGCTCTCAGTAAAACTAACCTCAATGATGATCAAAAATGGTAAAGGGTATTGGAAATTAAACAACAATATTCTAGAGCTCCAGCAGTTTAGGGTAGCATTAAAGTGTTTTCTAAAAGATTGCTTTCATATGAGAGTATTTTATGAAAATGTCTGTGAATGGTGGGAAAGCACAAAGCTGCGTATTAGATACTACACACAGAATTACTCAAAAGAATCAAGGAAAGAGGAATTTAAATTATACTACCGACTGCAAAAAGCCATAAATAAATTAATGGAACAGAGAAATGCAGGTGGACAAATTGATAAGGACTTGCTGAAACATTTGCAAGATAAACAGAGGTTATTTTTTCACAACAGAGCAGAGGCCTATAAATTCCGGTGTCTTAGAGAGAAGTGGGAGAGTGACGAAAAGTGTTCCCCCTACTTCTTTAGACAGTCCAAAGCACAGGCAAAGAGGAGGAGCATAGTTTCCGTTTTAAATGAAACAGGTGAGGAGATTAACGATCCTGATGGGATTGCTCAAGTTATCTCTAATCATTTTTCTATGTTTTTTAAAGCAGAAAAGGTTGACTACATGAAAGGTGCAACATTGTTAGACAATATAGACAGATTCATACCTGAAGATCTGAGAACAGAGCTAGATAAAGATTTTACTTTAGAAGAAATCCTGAGGGCAACCATGTCTTTGAAAAAGGGCAAGGTGCCAGGAATAGATGGGATCACAAAAGAATTTTATATAATATTTTGGGAAGACATTGGGTCATGGCTGTTAGAGTTGTTCACTTATATATGTACATCTGGGATTATGGGGGAATCCATGAGAAAAGGGGTGATATCCCTGCTGTTTAAAAAAGGTGATGTCAACAAAATATCAAACTACAGGCCTCTAACAATGCTTTGTACAGATTATAAGATTTTTAGTAAGGTTTTGACAAACCGTTTGGTGTCAGCTCTACCCTTAATCATCGGCTCAGATCAGACATGTGCAGTACCTGGCAGGCAACTAAACTGGAATTTACAAATGCATAGAGATATACTATCTTATTCTCAGGACAGAAATATACCACTAATTGTCCTCAGTCTTGACCAGGAAAAAGCCTTTGACAGAGTTGATCACAATTTTTTGTTTATGACACTAAAGAAATTTGGCTTCGGTGCTAGATTCAGGAGTTGGTTGAGGATTTTATACACAGAAGTCGGAAGCAGTGTTAATGTTAATGGCAACCTTGGTGAATTCTTTAAACAAACCAGAGGGGTCAGACAGGGATGTCCAGCATCAGCCCCCTTGTATGTGCTATTCATTGAAACGCTGGCATGTGCAATCAGGAAAAATGTTAACATCAAGGGTATACAGCTGCCTGGTGGTGAATCCTTGACCATATCCCAGTATGCAGATGACACTGTACTGTATTTAAAAGATGATTTCTGTCTGCGCGAAGCTATGCAGGTCATCGACACATTCTCAGTTGCTTCTGGTTCTAGAGTCAATACAGGAAAATCCCAAATCAAATACTTTGGAAAGTGGAAGGACAGAGTTGATAACCCTTTAGGGTTCTCTCTGTGTGCGGGGCCAATGACTTTACTGGGAATATCCTTTGGAAATAACAATGATGGAGAAACTAATTGGGAGACAAAATTGGGAAAAGTGCTGAAAAAACTAAATATGTGGAAATTAAGAAGGCTGTCCATTAGTGGTAAGATTTTGGTTATTAAATCTGATTTATTGCCGACATTACTTCATGTGGCTTATATTTTCCCCATGCCGGCTTTAGTTTGTTTAAAACTTCAAAAATCTCTGTTTCAGTTCATATGGGGAGGGTATGAATACATTAAAAGAGCTACAATGTATCAGCCGGTCGAAAGAGGTGGTAGGGACATGCCAAATTTAGGTTTGAAGTTCAAAGTTTTGTTTTTTTCAAATACATGTAGAATAATGTTAAACCCACCTGAACACAAATGCCAACCATTGATTAAATTCTGGCTCTCTATCCATCTGAGACCTCTTGTGGCGAAATGGGAAAACAGTTTTCCGAAAGCAGAGGTCATGCCAGATCATTATAAAAAAATGATAAGTTGGGCAAAGAAATACAAGGAGTGTTGGAAAAGAGATTCAGTAGTTAATCACAAAAAGCTGTATGAAACGTTGATTGCTAAGTTTGACCCTAAAGATGGTTTGCATGTTCATAGTGACGTGTGGAGAAGAACCCAATGCAAGAGTCTAGAAAACAGATTAAGAGATTTTAATTGGTTGGTGCTTCATAGGAAATTACCTGTGAGGAATACTCTATTTAATCATGATTTAACATTAAATAGGATATGCCCAAGACGTGGATGCAATGGGGTAGAAACCGTGGAACATGCATTATTTGAATGTCCCTTTGCAAAACAATTGTGGAAGAAATTGGGCCAAAGATTCGGTTTTCTAAAAGAGGTGAACTGGGAAAAAGTTCTGTTCATGGATTTTAGTTTAGAGGGGGACAAAGGTGTGTGCAAAGCCTTAGAACTTACATCAATTGTGAAGGCTAAGTTATGGGAGGTAAGAGGTAGTATAATAAATGAGACGGAAAAGTGGTCGATAGAAAACACTACACACAGTATTGAAGACATTATGCGGCGAAAACTTAAATTGGAGGCGAGCAAATGGGGCATCGACTCAATTAAAGATCGATGGAAAATTATTTTTGACAATCTGTAGACTGAACTCATGAAAGAGTCTTTTATTGTACCTCCTCTTATTTTCTTTTAGTCCGATAGAATTCTGGAGGTCTTAAGGTGTGGAGAGATGATGATCTTTGTAATGTAAAGTATTGTACCGCTCATGAGTGAATTAAATAAAAAAATATTCCAAAAAAAAAAAAAAAAAAAAAAAAATCTGTTCTTATCAGTTTAATATCTGATACGTCCCCTACCCGGGGACCATATATTAAATTGATTTTTGGAACTGGGAGATGGAATAGGGGCTTGCTCCGTCCACTCCACGCATCGACCTGGTATTGCAGTACCTCCAGGAACGGTGCACCCCCCTAACTTTGTCTAAAACTAAGCAACAATATACATCAATGCCTGAAGTTCAACTCACAAGTTTCTACTTAAAGTCATTCATTAGCTGTTTGTTATTTGGCGGTATATTTGACCATTTTATGCTGCGTTAATGTATAAGAAGTGCTTTACCAATATATTTTATTAACATCAATTTATTGACAGGTCAAAGGGAATATAAATAGAAGCTTGCTGAGCCACTACCTTTTTCTGTTTGCAACTTAAAGACACACTAAGATCACATGTAAGAATATAGAATAGGCAATTTAATACAAATACAGACTAGATATACATAATAAACAGCCCTCACTAAAGACAGAAAATATATCTGTAAAGTGCTTACATGATAGTTGCACAAAGACATTTAGATATTCTGGAAGTATCATGGCAGATTAAGTATACAATAAGAATGTTAGAAGTAAAATTGCAATTGTAATTTAGATATATGAAAAAATATATATGTATATATCAATGGGTATAATATCCTAATAGCATAGTATAGTGCATTACTTTTGTGAAAAGGTGTTTCACATTTATGGTAAAGCCTTAATACTTTTTTTGGGAAGGTTTTGTGACGGGATTTTGGGGGAATTAGTTACATTACGTTACATTACATTTCATTTAGCTGACGCTTTTATCCAAAGCGACTTACAATAAGTGCATTCAAACCCGAGGGTACATACCAGGGACGAAAAGAATCAAGAAAGTACAATTTCTTCAAGATAAAGCAAAACTACAAAGTGCCATAAGTAAGTGCCATTTAAGTACTACTAAAGTGTTAGTTTCAAAAAGTTGTTAGTTTTTTTTTTTTATTCAAGGTAAAGTCGGAAGAGGTATGTTTTTAGTTTTCGGCGGAAGATGTGTAAACTTTCTGATGTCCGGATGTCAATGGGGAGCTCATTCCACCATTTAGGAGCCAGGTTGAAAGGAGAACTCAGGTAACAGCTGAAAAATGTGGTTTGAAGGTTTTAGTAATTTTTTTTAAATTCCAGATGTGGGTCAAACCACTTTTGTCTCAGTCTGAATCAGTTTTAATTCACTTGAACTGACCACTGAGCGCTGTGTTTTTTCGGAGTTAAATTAGATAACAGAGACGATTTTATTCAGCCTTTCGTATGTAAATGTGGAATTGCATGATGGGAAAATCTACCAAATGAAATAACGTGAACAATCTTTGTCAGCCTTTGCATGAAACACTTTTTTCTGTATTTGTTTCACTTGTCAGATGTTTGGATTCCCAGTGATTCAGTGACCTATTTTGTTCCAGTTTGACGGACTGTGTTTAGAACGTGTTTTCAGACCTCTGAGTGAAGGGGACTGGGAGGAGAAGCGGTTTGATTCCTCAGTCACTTGTTTGGTATCGCTTCTCGGCCTTTTGGCTAAGATCAAGTGTAGTATCTGTTCTTATCAGTTTAATATCTGATACGTCCCCTACCCGGGGACCATATATTAAATTGATTTTTGGAACTGGGAGATGGAATAGGGGCTTGCTCCGTCCACTCCACGCATCGACCTGGTATTGCAGTACCTCCAGGAACGGTGCACCCCCCTAACTTTGTCTAAAACTAAGCAACAATATACATCAATGCCTGAAGTTCAACTCACAAGTTTCTACTTAAAGTCATTCATTAGCTGTTTGTTATTTGGCGGTATATTTGACCATTTTATGCTGCGTTAATGTATAAGAAGTGCTTTACCAATATATTTTATTAACATCAATTTATTGACAGGTCAAAGGGAATATAAATAGAAGCTTGCTGAGCCACTACCTTTTTCTGTTTGCAACTTAAAGACACACTAAGATCACATGTAAGAATATAGAATAGGCAATTTAATACAAATACAGACTAGATATACATAATAAACAGCCCTCACTAAAGACAGAAAATATATCTGTAAAGTGCTTACATGATAGTTGCACAAAGACATTTAGATATTCTGGAAGTATCATGGCAGATTAAGTATACAATAAGAATGTTAGAAGTAAAATTGCAATTGTAATTTAGATATATGAAAAAATATATATGTATATATCAATGGGTATAATATCCTAATAGCATAGTATAGTGCATTACTTTTGTGAAAAGGTGTTTCACATTTATGGTAAAGCCTTAATACTTTTTTTGGGAAGGTTTTGTGACGGGATTTTGGGGGAATTAGTTACATTACGTTACATTACATTTCATTTAGCTGACGCTTTTATCCAAAGCGACTTACAATAAGTGCATTCAAACCCGAGGGTACATACCAGGGACGAAAAGAATCAAGAAAGTACAATTTCTTCAAGATAAAGCAAAACTACAAAGTGCCATAAGTAAGTGCCATCGCTTCTCGGCCTTTTGGCTAAGATCTAGCCAGGTGAGAAGGGTTTGCGGACGTGGATTGTCATAATGACGTCAGCAACGGTTTCACAGCAGGGACTTCCCGTGCTGAAAAATACTTTGAGATTCATTTGGAAGAGTACTGAAGTTTTTTTGGATAGGAGAGAATTTGGAGTTAATATTCTTTTTGGAGCCTTGTCCCTCAAGATAGATGACCTCCTCTGCTTGCAGAGAAATGCCACCGACCGTTTTTTTGATGTTACGTTCTATAATCTCACCAAGATGGAGGAAACGAAAAGGTTGGCTGATCGTTTGGCTGATGGACCACTGAGGGAGTACCAGATTCAAAGCCTTTGCCGAACTGGTGAGCGGGTTTTCACAATTCATAAGTATAATCCCTGGGTAACTGAAGAAGCAACCAGATACTTCCTTTCTAAGCATGTGACAGTGATTTCGAGCATGAGGGAAATCAGGGACTCTCTTGACGTTTGGACTGGAAAAAGACAATGTCGTGTGCGGCTGAAGGATGACCCAGATGGTCACGATGGCTACCACCACCCCCCTGCCTCCTTCACCATAGGCACAAATAGAGGATATCTGTACTACTCGGGCCAGCCTATTTACTGCAGAAAATGCACAGACTTTGGTCACACGGCAGAATCCTGCAAGCAGGTGAGGTGCAGAAATTGCAAGGGTCTAGGACACAAAATGGGGACTTGTGACCGTTCCAGAAAATGCAATCTTTGTGGGTCTGAAGGACATTTATTTAAGCACTGCCCTGAGGTCCGCTCCTCCTATGCAAGCATTGTAAGGCGACCAATGTGCGAAGATCCTGATGCCTCCTCCCTGAGAGCAATTAACGAGGTAATTGATCAAATGTTTGGTGACAATGAGATTGAGGCAAATGTGGTTGATCCACCTGAACGAGCACCTCCCCCAGAGAAGAAGAAGGGGGAGGAGACTACAACCTCAGAGGAGAGCCAACCTGTTCCTGAGTGGACCACAGTGGAAAGCAGGGGAGGCAAGGGGAAAAAAAGGAGGATCGAGACAAGCGCTGTGCCCCTGGGAGTGGATAGCGTGTTCAGTGTTCTTTCTGAGGTTGTGGAGGAGTCGCAGGAGGAAGGGGAGATGGAGGGGCTGCAGGTGAACAGCGATCAGGATTTGAAGGCTGCTGCCAGGGTGGATGGGCTGGAGGGTGGAGAACATGGACAAATTCCAGTGCAGACTGAGGTGACAGACTCTGACGGCAGCATGCCCCCGTCCGGGTGTGTCCTGGTGGAGTCCCTGGCTCCGAACAACTCTGACAGGGATTTGGTTTCAGAGCAATGCTCATTGCTTCCAGAGGGTAATACCCCCAACTCAGGGCACGCGGTGCCCGAGGAAAAGACACATAGGGAAGGCATTGAATTTGACTGTGAAGTTGAAAATTAGAGAAAACACAGTGTCTCGTCTTTGATGGTTTGTTTGTTTGTTTTGTTTTTTGTCTCATTCCTCATTTACCAGAATGTCCTCATTACATATAGTTTCCATAAATGTTACAGGTTTGAGGAACAAGGCCAAAAGGGAAGTGGTCTTTTCTCATTTATGTTCAATCAGCTTTTCTTTATGCCTTTTGCAAGAGGTCCACTTGAAAAATGAAGACGACGTGAACCTATTCTCAAAAGAGTGGACCAAAGGTGAATCTAGGTGGAGCATTGGGGGGGTCCATTCATCTGGGGTGGGAACACTATGTGGGAATAATGAAGTCCAAGTGGTTGGCAGTTTTTCAGTGGTACAGGGGAGGGTTTTGGTAACAGATATTGACTGGAAGGGAAAGGGGTTAAGAGTTATTAACATATATGCCCACTCTTCTCCAAAGGAGAGAAGGGAGCTTTTTCTTAGTCTGGACACTGCTTTCATGACCAACCGCCATGTGGTAATTGGAGGAGACTTCAATTCCCAAAGTGAGGGCAGCAAGGCCGAGGCCAGTTTAATAAATATTGTTACAAAGTATAATTTGGTGGATTCATATAAAAAAGCTAACCAGACGATCTTGGCTTCACATGGTCAAATAGTAGAGGGGCGAAGAGTAGGATAGACTATATATTTTGTCCGGTAGAATTTCAGGTGACAGGGGCGAAAGTATCACCAGTTTTTTACACAGATCACAACATGCTCTCAGTAAAACTAACCTCAATGATGATCAAAAATGGTAAAGGGTATTGGAAATTAAACAACAATATTCTAGAGCTCCAGCAGTTTAGGGTAGCATTAAAGTGTTTTCTAAAAGATTGCTTTCATATGAGAGTATTTTATGAAAATGTCTGTGAATGGTGGGAAAGCACAAAGCTGCGTATTAGATACTACACACAGAATTACTCAAAAGAATCAAGGAAAGAGGAATTTAAATTATACTACCGACTGCAAAAAGCCATAAATAAATTAATGGAACAGAGAAATGCAGGTGGACAAATTGATAAGGACTTGCTGAAACATTTGCAAGATAAACAGAGGTTATTTTTTCACAACAGAGCAGAGGCCTATAAATTCCGGTGTCTTAGAGAGAAGTGGGAGAGTGACGAAAAGTGTTCCCCCTACTTCTTTAGACAGTCCAAAGCACAGGCAAAGAGGAGGAGCATAGTTTCCGTTTTAAATGAAACAGGTGAGGAGATTAACGATCCTGATGGGATTGCTCAAGTTATCTCTAATCATTTTTCTATGTTTTTTAAAGCAGAAAAGGTTGACTACATGAAAGGTGCAACATTGTTAGACAATATAGACAGATTCATACCTGAAGATCTGAGAACAGAGCTAGATAAAGATTTTACTTTAGAAGAAATCCTGAGGGCAACCATGTCTTTGAAAAAGGGCAAGGTGCCAGGAATAGATGGGATCACAAAAGAATTTTATATAATATTTTGGGAAGACATTGGGTCATGGCTGTTAGAGTTGTTCACTTATATATGTACATCTGGGATTATGGGGGAATCCATGAGAAAAGGGGTGATATCCCTGCTGTTTAAAAAAGGTGATGTCAACAAAATATCAAACTACAGGCCTCTAACAATGCTTTGTACAGATTATAAGATTTTTAGTAAGGTTTTGACAAACCGTTTGGTGTCAGCTCTACCCTTAATCATCGGCTCAGATCAGACATGTGCAGTACCTGGCAGGCAACTAAACTGGAATTTACAAATGCATAGAGATATACTATCTTATTCTCAGGACAGAAATATACCACTAATTGTCCTCAGTCTTGACCAGGAAAAAGCCTTTGACAGAGTTGATCACAATTTTTTGTTTATGACACTAAAGAAATTTGGCTTCGGTGCTAGATTCAGGAGTTGGTTGAGGATTTTATACACAGAAGTCGGAAGCAGTGTTAATGTTAATGGCAACCTTGGTGAATTCTTTAAACAAACCAGAGGGGTCAGACAGGGATGTCCAGCATCAGCCCCCTTGTATGTGCTATTCATTGAAACGCTGGCATGTGCAATCAGGAAAAATGTTAACATCAAGGGTATACAGCTGCCTGGTGGTGAATCCTTGACCATATCCCAGTATGCAGATGACACTGTACTGTATTTAAAAGATGATTTCTGTCTGCGCGAAGCTATGCAGGTCATCGACACATTCTCAGTTGCTTCTGGTTCTAGAGTCAATACAGGAAAATCCCAAATCAAATACTTTGGAAAGTGGAAGGACAGAGTTGATAACCCTTTAGGGTTCTCTCTGTGTGCGGGGCCAATGACTTTACTGGGAATATCCTTTGGAAATAACAATGATGGAGAAACTAATTGGGAGACAAAATTGGGAAAAGTGCTGAAAAAACTAAATATGTGGAAATTAAGAAGGCTGTCCATTAGTGGTAAGATTTTGGTTATTAAATCTGATTTATTGCCGACATTACTTCATGTGGCTTATATTTTCCCCATGCCGGCTTTAGTTTGTTTAAAACTTCAAAAATCTCTGTTTCAGTTCATATGGGGAGGGTATGAATACATTAAAAGAGCTACAATGTATCAGCCGGTCGAAAGAGGTGGTAGGGACATGCCAAATTTAGGTTTGAAGTTCAAAGTTTTGTTTTTTTCAAATACATGTAGAATAATGTTAAACCCACCTGAACACAAATGCCAACCATTGATTAAATTCTGGCTCTCTATCCATCTGAGACCTCTTGTGGCGAAATGGGAAAACAGTTTTCCGAAAGCAGAGGTCATGCCAGATCATTATAAAAAAATGATAAGTTGGGCAAAGAAATACAAGGAGTGTTGGAAAAGAGATTCAGTAGTTAATCACAAAAAGCTGTATGAAACGTTGATTGCTAAGTTTGACCCTAAAGATGGTTTGCATGTTCATAGTGACGTGTGGAGAAGAACCCAATGCAAGAGTCTAGAAAACAGATTAAGAGATTTTAATTGGTTGGTGCTTCATAGGAAATTACCTGTGAGGAATACTCTATTTAATCATGATTTAACATTAAATAGGATATGCCCAAGACGTGGATGCAATGGGGTAGAAACCGTGGAACATGCATTATTTGAATGTCCCTTTGCAAAACAATTGTGGAAGAAATTGGGCCAAAGATTCGGTTTTCTAAAAGAGGTGAACTGGGAAAAAGTTCTGTTCATGGATTTTAGTTTAGAGGGGGACAAAGGTGTGTGCAAAGCCTTAGAACTTACATCAATTGTGAAGGCTAAGTTATGGGAGGTAAGAGGTAGTATAATAAATGAGACGGAAAAGTGGTCGATAGAAAACACTACACACAGTATTGAAGACATTATGCGGCGAAAACTTAAATTGGAGGCGAGCAAATGGGGCATCGACTCAATTAAAGATCGATGGAAAATTATTTTTGACAATCTGTAGACTGAACTCATGAAAGAGTCTTTTATTGTACCTCCTCTTATTTTCTTTTAGTCCGATAGAATTCTGGAGGTCTTAAGGTGTGGAGAGATGATGATCTTTGTAATGTAAAGTATTGTACCGCTCATGAGTGAATTAAATAAAAAAATATTCCAAAAAAAAAAAAAAAAAAAAAAAATCTGTTCTTATCAGTTTAATATCTGATACGTCCCCTACCCGGGGACCATATATTAAATTGATTTTTGGAACTGGGAGATGGAATAGGGGCTTGCTCCGTCCACTCCACGCATCGACCTGGTATTGCAGTACCTCCAGGAACGGTGCACCCCCCTAACTTTGTCTAAAACTAAGCAACAATATACATCAATGCCTGAAGTTCAACTCACAAGTTTCTACTTAAAGTCATTCATTAGCTGTTTGTTATTTGGCGGTATATTTGACCATTTTATGCTGCGTTAATGTATAAGAAGTGCTTTACCAATATATTTTATTAACATCAATTTATTGACAGGTCAAAGGGAATATAAATAGAAGCTTGCTGAGCCACTACCTTTTTCTGTTTGCAACTTAAAGACACACTAAGATCACATGTAAGAATATAGAATAGGCAATTTAATACAAATACAGACTAGATATACATAATAAACAGCCCTCACTAAAGACAGAAAATATATCTGTAAAGTGCTTACATGATAGTTGCACAAAGACATTTAGATATTCTGGAAGTATCATGGCAGATTAAGTATACAATAAGAATGTTAGAAGTAAAATTGCAATTGTAATTTAGATATATGAAAAAATATATATGTATATATCAATGGGTATAATATCCTAATAGCATAGTATAGTGCATTACTTTTGTGAAAAGGTGTTTCACATTTATGGTAAAGCCTTAATACTTTTTTTGGGAAGGTTTTGTGACGGGATTTTGGGGGAATTAGTTACATTACGTTACATTACATTTCATTTAGCTGACGCTTTTATCCAAAGCGACTTACAATAAGTGCATTCAAACCCGAGGGTACATACCAGGGACGAAAAGAATCAAGAAAGTACAATTTCTTCAAGATAAAGCAAAACTACAAAGTGCCATAAGTAAGTGCCATTTAAGTACTACTAAAGTGTTAGTTTCAAAAAGTTGTTAGTTTTTTTTTTTTATTCAAGGTAAAGTCGGAAGAGGTATGTTTTTAGTTTTCGGCGGAAGATGTGTAAACTTTCTGATGTCCGGATGTCAATGGGGAGCTCATTCCACCATTTAGGAGCCAGGTTGAAAGGAGAACTCAGGTAACAGCTGAAAAATGTGGTTTGAAGGTTTTAGTAATTTTTTTTAAATTCCAGATGTGGGTCAAACCACTTTTGTCTCAGTCTGAATCAGTTTTAATTCACTTGAACTGACCACTGAGCGCTGTGTTTTTTCGGAGTTAAATTAGATAACAGAGACGATTTTATTCAGCCTTTCGTATGTAAATGTGGAATTGCATGATGGGAAAATCTACCAAATGAAATAACGTGAACAATCTTTGTCAGCCTTTGCATGAAACACTTTTTTCTGTATTTGTTTCACTTGTCAGATGTTTGGATTCCCAGTGATTCAGTGACCTATTTTGTTCCAGTTTGACGGACTGTGTTTAGAACGTGTTTTCAGACCTCTGAGTGAAGGGGACTGGGAGGAGAAGCGGTTTGATTCCTCAGTCACTTGTTTGGTATCGCTTCTCGGCCTTTTGGCTAAGATCAAGTGTAGTATCTGTTCTTATCAGTTTAATATCTGATACGTCCCCTACCCGGGGACCATATATTAAATTGATTTTTGGAACTGGGAGATGGAATAGGGGCTTGCTCCGTCCACTCCACGCATCGACCTGGTATTGCAGTACCTCCAGGAACGGTGCACCCCCCTAACTTTGTCTAAAACTAAGCAACAATATACATCAATGCCTGAAGTTCAACTCACAAGTTTCTACTTAAAGTCATTCATTAGCTGTTTGTTATTTGGCGGTATATTTGACCATTTTATGCTGCGTTAATGTATAAGAAGTGCTTTACCAATATATTTTATTAACATCAATTTATTGACAGGTCAAAGGGAATATAAATAGAAGCTTGCTGAGCCACTACCTTTTTCTGTTTGCAACTTAAAGACACACTAAGATCACATGTAAGAATATAGAATAGGCAATTTAATACAAATACAGACTAGATATACATAATAAACAGCCCTCACTAAAGACAGAAAATATATCTGTAAAGTGCTTACATGATAGTTGCACAAAGACATTTAGATATTCTGGAAGTATCATGGCAGATTAAGTATACAATAAGAATGTTAGAAGTAAAATTGCAATTGTAATTTAGATATATGAAAAAATATATATGTATATATCAATGGGTATAATATCCTAATAGCATAGTATAGTGCATTACTTTTGTGAAAAGGTGTTTCACATTTATGGTAAAGCCTTAATACTTTTTTTGGGAAGGTTTTGTGACGGGATTTTGGGGGAATTAGTTACATTACGTTACATTACATTTCATTTAGCTGACGCTTTTATCCAAAGCGACTTACAATAAGTGCATTCAAACCCGAGGGTACATACCAGGGACGAAAAGAATCAAGAAAGTACAATTTCTTCAAGATAAAGCAAAACTACAAAGTGCCATAAGTAAGTGCCATTTAAGTACTACTAAAGTGTTAGTTTCAAAAAGTTGTTAGTTTTTTTTTTTTTATTCAAGGTAAAGTCGGAAGAGGTATGTTTTTAGTTTTCGGCGGAAGATGTGTAAACTTTCTGATGTCCGGATGTCAATGGGGAGCTCATTCCACCATTTAGGAGCCAGGTTGAAAGGAGAACTCAGGTAACAGCTGAAAAATGTGGTTTGAAGGTTTTAGTAATTTTTTTTAAATTCCAGATGTGGGTCAAACCACTTTTGTCTCAGTCTGAATCAGTTTTAATTCACTTGAACTGACCACTGAGCGCTGTGTTTTTTCGGAGTTAAATTAGATAACAGAGACGATTTTATTCAGCCTTTCGTATGTAAATGTGGAATTGCATGATGGGAAAATCTACCAAATGAAATAACGTGAACAATCTTTGTCAGCCTTTGCATGAAACACTTTTTTCTGTATTTGTTTCACTTGTCAGATGTTTGGATTCCCAGTGATTCAGTGACCTATTTTGTTCCAGTTTGACGGACTGTGTTTAGAACGTGTTTTCAGACCTCTGAGTGAAGGGGACTGGGAGGAGAAGCGGTTTGATTCCTCAGTCACTTGTTTGGTATCGCTTCTCGGCCTTTTGGCTAAGATCAAGTGTAGTATCTGTTCTTATCAGTTTAATATCTGATACATCCCCTACCCGGGGACCATATATTAAATTGTTTTTTGGAACTGGGAGATGGAATAGGGGCTTGCTCCGTCCACTCCACGCATCGACCTGGTATTGCAGTACCTCCAGGAACGGTGCACCCCCCTAACTTTGTCTAAAACTAAGCAACCATATACATCAATGCCTGAAGTTCAACTCACAAGTTTCTACTTAAAGTCATTCATTAGCTGTTTGTTATTTGGCGGTATATTTGACCATTTTATGCTGCGTTAATGTATAAGAAGTGCTTTACCAATATATTTTATTAACATCAATTTATTGACAGGTCAAAGGGAATATAAATAGAAGCTTGCTGAGCCACTACCTTTTTCTGTTTGCAACTTAAAGACACACTAAGATCACATGTAAGAATATAGAATAGGCAATTTAATACAAATACAGACTAGATATACATAATAAACAGCCCTCACTAAAGACAGAAAATATATCTGTAAAGTGCTTACATGATAGTTGCACAAAGACATTTAGATATTCTGGAAGTATCATGGCAGATTAAGTATACAATGAGAATGTTAGAAGTAAAATTGCAATTGTAATTTAGATATATGAAAAAATATATATGTATATATCAATGGGTATAATATCCTAATAGCATAGTATAGTGCATTACTTTTGTGAAAAGGTGTTTCACATTTATGGTAAAGCCTTAATACTTTTTTTGGGAAGGTTTTGTGACGGGATTTTGGGGGAATTAGTTACATTACGTTACATTACATTTCATTTAGCTGACGCTTTTATCCAAAGCGACTTACAATAAGTGCATTCAAACCCGAGGGTACATACCAGGGACGAAAAGAATCAAGAAAGTACAATTTCTTCAAGATAAAGCAAAACTACAAAGTGCCATAAGTAAGTGCCATTTAAGTACTACTAAAGTGTTAGTTTCAAAAAGTTGTTAGTTTTTTTTTTTTTATTCAAGGTAAAGTCGGAAGAGGTATGTTTTTAGTTTTCGGCGGAAGATGTGTAAACTTTCTGATGTCCGGATGTCAATGGGGAGCTCATTCCACCATTTAGGAGCCAGGTTGAAAGGAGAACTCAGGTAACAGCTGAAAAATGTGGTTTGAAGGTTTTAGTAATTTTTTTTAAATTCCAGATGTGGGTCAAACCACTTTTGTCTCAGTCTGAATCAGTTTTAATTCACTTGAACTGACCACTGAGCGCTGTGTTTTTTCGGAGTTAAATTAGATAACAGAGACGATTTTATTCAGCCTTTCGTATGTAAATGTGGAATTGCATGATGGGAAAATCTACCAAATGAAATAACGTGAACAATCTTTGTCAGCCTTTGCATGAAACACTTTTTTCTGTATTTGTTTCACTTGTCAGATGTTTGGATTCCCAGTGATTCAGTGACCTATTTTGTTCCAGTTTGACGGACTGTGTTTAGAACGTGTTTTCAGACCTCTGAGTGAAGGGGACTGGGAGGAGAAGCGGTTTGATTCCTCAGTCACTTGTTTGGTATCGCTTCTCGGCCTTTTGGCTAAGATCAAGTGTAGTATCTGTTCTTATCAGTTTAATATCTGATACGTCCCCTACCCGGGGACCATATATTAAATTGATTTTTGGAACTGGGAGATGGAATAGGGGCTTGCTCCGTCCACTCCACGCATCGACCTGGTATTGCAGTACCTCCAGGAACGGTGCACCCCCCTAACTTTGTCTAAAACTAAGCAACCATATACATCAATGCCTTAAGTTCAACTCACAAGTTTCTACTTAAAGTCATTCATTAGCTGTTTGTTATTTGGCGGTATATTTGACCATTTTATGCTGCGTTAATGTATAAGAAGTGCTTTACCAATATATTTTATTAACATCAATTTATTGACAGGTCAAAGGGAATATAAATAGAAGCTTGCTGAGCCACTACCTTTTTCTGTTTGCAACTTAAAGACACACTAAGATCACATGTAAGAATATAGAATAGGCAATTTAATACAAATACAGACTAGATATACATAATAAACAGCCCTCACTAAAGACAGAAAATATATCTGTAAAGTGCTTACATGATAGTTGCACAAAGACATTTAGATATTCTGGAAGTATCATGGCAGATTAAGTATACAATAAGAATGTTAGAAGTAAAATTGCAATTGTAATTTAGATATATGAAAAAATATATATGTATATATCAATGGGTATAATATCCTAATAGCATAGTATAGTGCATTACTTTTGTGAAAAGGTGTTTCACATTTATGGTAAAGCCTTAATACTTTTTTTGGGAAGGTTTTGTGACGGGATTTTGGGGGAATTAGTTACATTACGTTACATTACATTTCATTTAGCTGGCGCTTTTATCCAAAGCGACTTACAATAAGTGCATTCAAACCCGAGGGTACATACCAGGGACGAAAAGAATCAAGAAAGTACAATTTCTTCAAGATAAAGCAAAACTACAAAGTGCCATAAGTAAGTGCCATTTAAGTACTACTAAAGTGTTAGTTTCAAAAAGTTGTTAGTTTTTTTTTTTTATTCAAGGTAAAGTCGGAAGAGGTATGTTTTTAGTTTTCGGCGGAAGATGTGTAAACTTTCTGATGTCCGGATGTCAATGGGGAGCTCATTCCACCATTTAGGAGCCAGGTTGAAAGGAGAACTCAGGTAACAGCTGAAAAATGTGGTTTGAAGGTTTTAGTAATTTTTTTTAAATTCCAGATGTGGGTCAAACCACTTTTGTCTCAGTCTGAATCAGTTTTAATTCACTTGAACTGACCACTGAGCGCTGTGTTTTTTCGGAGTTAAATTAGATAACAGAGACGATTTTATTCAGCCTTTCGTATGTAAATGTGGAATTGCATGATGGGAAAATCTACCAAATGAAATAACGTGAACAATCTTTGTCAGCCTTTGCATGAAACACTTTTTTCTGTATTTGTTTCACTTGTCAGATGTTTGGATTCCCAGTGATTCAGTGACCTATTTTGTTCCAGTTTGACGGACTGTGTTTAGAACGTGTTTTCAGACCTCTGAGTGAAGGGGACTGGGAGGAGAAGCGGTTTGATTCCTCAGTCACTTGTTTGGTATCGCTTCTCGGCCTTTTGGCTAAGATCAAGTGTAGTATCTGTTCTTATCAGTTTAATATCTGATACGTCCCCTACCCGGGGACCATATATTAAATTGATTTTTGGAACTGGGAGATGGAATAGGGGCTTGCTCCGTCCACTCCACGCATCGACCTGGTATTGCAGTACCTCCAGGAACGGTGCACCCCCCTAACTTTGTCTAAAACTAAGCAACCATATACATCAATGCCTTAAGTTCAACTCACAAGTTTCTACTTAAAGTCATTCATTAGCTGTTTGTTATTTGGCGGTATATTTGACCATTTTATGCTGCGTTAATGTATAAGAAGTGCTTTACCAATATATTTTATTAACATCAATTTATTGACAGGTCAAAGGGAATATAAATAGAAGCTTGCTGAGCCACTACCTTTTTCTGTTTGCAACTTAAAGACACACTAAGATCACATGTAAGAATATAGAATAGGCAATTTAATACAAATACAGACTAGATATACATAATAAACAGCCCTCACTAAAGACAGAAAATATATCTGTAAAGTGCTTACATGATAGTTGCACAAAGACATTTAGATATTCTGGAAGTATCATGGCAGATTAAGTATACAATAAGAATGTTAGAAGTAAAATTGCAATTGTAATTTAGATATATGAAAAAATATATATGTATATATCAATGGGTATAATATCCTAATAGCATAGTATAGTGCATTACTTTTGTGAAAAGGTGTTTCACATTTATGGTAAAGCCTTAATACTTTTTTTGGGAAGGTTTTGTGACGGGATTTTGGGGGAATTAGTTACATTACGTTACATTACATTTCATTTAGCTGGCGCTTTTATCCAAAGCGACTTACAATAAGTGCATTCAAACCCGAGGGTACATACCAGGGACGAAAAGAATCAAGAAAGTACAATTTCTTCAAGATAAAGCAAAACTACAAAGTGCCATAAGTAAGTGCCATTTAAGTACTACTAAAGTGTTAGTTTCAAAAAGTTGTTAGTTTTTTTTTTTTATTCAAGGTAAAGTCGGAAGAGGTATGTTTTTAGTTTTCGGCGGAAGATGTGTAAACTTTCTGATGTCCGGATGTCAATGGGGAGCTCATTCCACCATTTAGGAGCCAGGTTGAAAGGAGAACTCAGGTAACAGCTGAAAAATGTGGTTTGAAGGTTTTAGTAATTTTTTTTAAATTCCAGATGTGGGTCAAACCACTTTTGTCTCAGTCTGAATCAGTTTTAATTCACTTGAACTGACCACTGAGCGCTGTGTTTTTTCGGAGTTAAATTAGATAACAGAGACGATTTTATTCAGCCTTTCGTATGTAAATGTAAAAATTGCATGATGGGAAAATCTACCAAATGAAATAACGTGAACAATCTTTGTCAGCCTTTGCATGAAACACTTTTTTCTGTATTTGTTTCACTTGTCAGATGTTTGGATTCCCAGTGATTCAGTGACCTATTTTGTTCCAGTTTGACAGACTGTGTTTAGAACGTGTTTTCAGACCTCTGAGTGAAGGGGACTGGGAGGAGAAGCGGTTTGATTCCTCAGTCACTTGTTTGGTATCGCTTCTCGGCCTTTTGGCTAAGATCAAGTGTAGTATCTGTTCTTATCAGTTTAATATCTGATACGTCCCCTACCCGGGGACCATATATTAAATTGATTTTTGGAACTGGGAGATGGAATAGGGGCTTGCTCCGTCCACTCCACGCATCGACCTGGTATTGCAGTACCTCCAGGAACGGTGCACCCCCCTAACTTTGTCTAAAACTAAGCAACAATATACATCAATGCCTGAAGTTCAACTCACAAGTTTCTACTTAAAGTCATTCATTAGCTGTTTGTTATTTGGCGGTATATTTGACCATTTTATGCTGCGTTAATGTATAAGAAGTGCTTTACCAATATATTTTATTAACATCAATTTATTGACAGGTCAAAGGGAATATAAATAGAAGCTTGCTGAGCCACTACCTTTTTCTGTTTGCAACTTAAAGACACACTAAGATCACATGTAAGAATATAGAATAGGCAATTTAATACAAATACAGACTAGATATACATAATAAACAGCCCTCACTAAAGACAGAAAATATATCTGTAAAGTGCTTACATGATAGTTGCACAAAGACATTTAGATATTCTGGAAGTATCATGGCAGATTAAGTACACAATAAGAATGTTAGAAGTAAAATTGCAATTGTAATTTAGATATATGAAAAAATATATATGTATATATCAATGGGTATAATATCCTAATAGCATAGTATAGTGCATTACTTTTGTGAAAAGGTGTTTCACATTTATGGTAAAGCCTTAATACTTTTTTTGGGAAGGTTTTGTGACGGGATTTTGGGGGAATTAGTTACATTACGTTACATTACATTTCATTTAGCTGACGCTTTTATCCAAAGCGACTTACAATAAGTGCATTCAAACCCGAGGGTACATACCAGGGACGAAAAGAATCAAGAAAGTACAATTTCTTCAAGATAAAGCAAAACTACAAAGTGCCATAAGTAAGTGCCATTTAAGTACTACTAAAGTGTTAGTTTCAAAAAGTTGTTAGTTTTTTTTTTTTATTCAAGGTAAAGTCGGAAGAGGTATGTTTTTAGTTTTCGGCGGAAGATGTGTAAACTTTCTGATGTCCGGATGTCAATGGGGAGCTCATTCCACCATTTAGGAGCCAGGTTGAAAGGAGAACTCAGGTAACAGCTGAAAAATGTGGTTTGAAGGTTTTAGTAATTTTTTTTAAATTCCAGATGTGGGTCAAACCACTTTTGTCTCAGTCTGAATCAGTTTTAATTCACTTGAACTGACCACTGAGCGCTGTGTTTTTTCGGAGTTAAATTAGATAACAGAGACGATTTTATTCAGCCTTTCGTATGTAAATGTGGAATTGCATGGTGGGAAAATCTACCAAATGAAATAACGTGAACAATCTTTGTCAGCCTTTGCATGAAACACTTTTTTCTGTATTTGTTTCACTTGTCAGATGTTTGGATTCCCAGTGATTCAGTGACCTATTTTGTTCCAGTTTGACGGACTGTGTTTAGAACGTGTTTTCAGACCTCTGAGTGAAGGGGACTGGGAGGAGAAGCGGTTTGATTCCTCAGTCACTTGTTTGGTATCGCTTCTCGGCCTTTTGGCTAAGATCAAGTGTAGTATCTGTTCTTATCAGTTTAATATCTGATACGTCCCCTACCCGGGGACCATATATTAAATTGATTTTTGGAACTGGGAGATGGAATAGGGGCTTGCTCCGTCCACTCCACGCATCGACCTGGTATTGCAGTACCTCCAGGAACGGTGCACCCCCCTAACTTTGTCTAAAACTAAGCAACCATATACATCAATGCCTGAAGTTCAACTCACAAGTTTCTACTTAAAGTCATTCATTAGCTGTTTGTTATTTGGCGGTATATTTGACCATTTTATGCTGCGTTAATGTATAAGAAGTGCTTTACCAATATATTTTATTAACATCAATTTATTGACAGGTCAAAGGGAATATAAATAGAAGCTTGCTGAGCCACTACCTTTTTCTGTTTGCAACTTAAAGACACACTAAGATCACATGTAAGAATATAGAATAGGCAATTTAATACAAATACAGACTAGATATACATAATAAACAGCCCTCACTAAAGACAGAAAATATATCTGTAAAGTGCTTACATGATAGTTGCACAAAGACATTTAGATATTCTGGAAGTATCATGGCAGATTAAGTATACAATAAGAATGTTAGAAGTAAAATTGCAATTGTAATTTAGATATATGAAAAAACATATATGTATATATCAATGGGTATAATATCCTAATAGCATAGTATAGTGCATTACTTTTGTGAAAAGGTGTTTCACATTTATGGTAAAGCCTTAATACTTTTTTTGGGAAGGTTTTGTGACGGGATTTTGGGGGAATTAGTTACATTACGTTACATTACATTTCATTTAGCTGACGCTTTTCTCCAAAGCGACTTACAATAAGTGCATTCAAACCCGAGGGTACATACCAGGGACGAAAAGAATCAAGAAAGTACAATTTCGTCAAGATAAAGCAAAACTACAAAGTGCCATAAGTAAGTGCCATTTAAGTACTACTAAAGTGTTAGTTTCAAAAAGTTGTTAGTTTTTTTTTTTTATTCAAGGTAAAGTCGGAAGAGGTATGTTTTTAGTTTTCGGCGGAAGATGTGTAAACTTTCTGATGTCCGGATGTCAATGGGGAGCTCATTCCACCATTTAGGAGCCAGGTTGAAAGGAGAACTCAGGTAACAGCTGAAAAATGTGGTTTGAAGGTTTTAGTAATTTTTTTTAAATTCCAGATGTGGGTCAAACCACTTTTGTCTCAGTCTGAATCAGTTTTAATTCACTTGAACTGACCACTGAGCGCTGTGTTTTTTCGGAGTTAAATTAGATAACAGAGACGATTTTATTCAGCCTTTCGTATGTAAATGTGGAATTGCATGATGGGAAAATCTACCAAATGAAATAACGTGAACAATCTTTGTCAGCCTTTGCATGAAACACTTTTTTCTGTATTTGTTTCACTTGTCAGATGTTTGGATTCCCAGTGATTCAGTGACCTATTTTGTTCCAGTTTGACGGACTGTGTTTAGAACGTGTTTTCAGACCTCTGAGTGAAGGGGACTGGGAGGAGAAGCGGTTTGATTCCTCAGTCACTTGTTTGGTATCGCTTCTCGGCCTTTTGGCTAAGATCAAGTGTAGTATCTGTTCTTATCAGTTTAATATCTGATACGTCCCCTACCCGGGGACCATATATTAAATTGATTTTTGGAACTGGGAGATGGAATAGGGGCTTGCTCCGTCCACTCCACGCATCGACCTGGTATTGCAGTACCTCCAGGAACGGTGCACCCCCCTAACTTTGTCTAAAACTAAGCAACCATATACATCAATGCCTTAAGTTCAACTCACAAGTTTCTACTTAAAGTCATTCATTAGCTGTTTGTTATTTGGCGGTATATTTGACCATTTTATGCTGCGTTAATGTATAAGAAGTGCTTTACCAATATATTTTATTAACATCAATTTATTGACAGGTCAAAGGGAATATAAATAGAAGCTTGCTGAGCCACTACCTTTTTCTGTTTGCAACTTAAAGACACACTAAGATCACATGTAAGAATATAGAATAGGCAATTTAATACAAATACAGACTAGATATACATAATAAACAGCCCTCACTAAAGACAGAAAATATATCTGTAAAGTGCTTACATGATAGTTGCACAAAGACATTTAGATATTCTGGAAGTATCATGGCAGATTAAGTATACAATAAGAATGTTAGAAGTAAAATTGCAATTGTAATTTAGATATATGAAAAAACATATATGTATATATCAATGGGTATAATATCCTAATAGCATAGTATAGTGCATTACTTTTGTGAAAAGGTGTTTCACATTTATGGTAAAGCCTTAATACTTTTTTTGGGAAGGTTTTGTGACGGGATTTTGGGGGAATTAGTTACATTACGTTACATTACATTTCATTTAGCTGACGCTTTTATCCAAAGCGACTTACAATAAGTGCATTCAAACCCGAGGGTACATACCAGGGACGAAAAGAATCAAGAAAGTACAATTTCTTCAAGATAAAGCAAAACTACAAAGTGCCATAAGTAAGTGCCATTTAAGTCGGACTGTGTTTAGAACGTGTTTTCAGAGCTCTGAGTGAAGGGGACTGGGAGGAGAAGCGGTTTGATTCCTCAGTCACTTGTCTGGTATCGCTTCTCGGCCTTTTGGCTAAGATCTAGCCAGGTGAGAAGGGATTGCGGACGTGGATTGTCATAATGACGTCAGCAACAGTTTCACAGCAGGGACTTCCCGTGCTGAAAAATACTTTGAGATTCATTTGTAAGAGTACTGAAGTTTTTTTGGAGAGGAGAGAATTTGGAGTTAATATTCTTTTTGGAGCCTTGTCCCTCAAGATAGATGACCTCCTCTGCTTGCAGAGAAATGCCACCGACCGTTTTTTTGATGTTACGTTCTATAATCTCACCAAGATGGAGGAAACGAAAAGGTTGGCTGATCGTTTGGCTGATGGACCACTGAGGGAGTACCAGATGCAAAGCCTTTGCCGAACTGGTGAGCGGGTTATCACAATTCATAACTATAATCCCTGGGTAACTGAAGAAGCAACCAGATACTTCCTTTCTAAGCATGTGACAATGATTTCGAGCATGAGGGAAATCAGGGACTCTCTTGACGTTTGGACTGGAAAAAGACAATGTCGTGTGAGGCTGAAGGATGACCCAGATGGTCACGATGGCTACCACCACCCCCCTGCCTCCTTCACCATTGGCACAAATAGAGGATATCTGTACTACTCGGGCCAGCCTATTTACTGCAGAAAATGCACAGACTTTGGTCACACGGCAGAATCCTGCACGCAGGTGAGGTGCAGAAATTGCAAGGGTCTAGGACACAAAATGGTGACTTGTGACCGTTCCAGAAAATGCAATCTTTGTGGGTCTGAAGGACATTTATTTAAGCACTGCCCTGAGGTCCGCTCCTCCTATGCAAGCATTGTAAGGCGACCAATGTGCGAAGATCCTGATGCCTCCTCCCTGAGAGCAATTAACGAGGTAATTGATCAAATGTTTGGTGACAATGAGATTGAGGCAAATGTGGTTGATCCACCTGAACGAGCACCTCCCCCAGAGAAGAAGAAGGGGGAGGAGACTACAACCTCAGAGGAGAGCCAACCTGTTCCTGAGTGGACCACAGTGGAAAGCAGGGGAGGCAAGGGGAAAAAAAGGAGGATCGAGACAAGCGCTGTGCCCCTGGGAGTGGATAGCGTGTTCAGTGTTCTTTCTGAGGTTGTGGAGGAGTCGCAGGAGGAAGGGGGGAGATGGAGGGGCTGCAGGTGAACAGCGATCAGGATGTGAAGGCTGCTGCCAGGGTGGATGGGCTGGAGGGTGGAGAACATGGACAAATTCCAGTGCAGACTGAGGTGACAGACTCTGACGGCAGCATGCCCCCGTCCGGGTGTGTCCTGGTGGAGTCCCTGGCTCCGAACAACTCTGACAGGGATTTGGTTTCAGAGCAATGCTCATTGCTTCCAGAGGGTAATACCCCCAACTCAGGGCACTCGGTGCCCGAGGAAAAGACACATAGGGAAGGCATTGAATTTGACTGTGAAGTTGAAAATTAGAGAAAACACAGTGTCTCGTCTTTGATGGTTTGTTTGTTTGTTTTGTTTTTTGTCTCATTCCTCATTTACCAGAATGTCCTCATTACATATAGTTTCCATAAATGTTAGAGGTTTGAGGAACAAGGCCAAAAGGGAAGTGGTCTTTTCTCATTTATGTTCAATCAACTTTTCTTTATGCCTTTTGCAAGAGGTCCACTTGAAAAATGAAGACGACGTGAACCTATTCTCAAAAGAGTGGACCAAAGGTGAATCTAGGTGGAGCATTGGGGGGGTCCATTCATCTGGGGTGGGAACACTATGTGGGAATAATGAAGTCCAAGTGGTTGGCAGTTTTTCAGTGGTACAGGGGAGGGTTTTGGTAACAGATATTGACTGGAAGGGAAAGGGGTTAAGAGTTATTAACATATATGCCCACTCTTCTCCAAAGGAGAGAAGGGAGCTTTTTCTTAGTCTTGACACTGCTTTCATGACCAACCGCCATATGGTAATTGGAGGAGACTTCAATTCCCAAAGTGAGGGCAGCAAGGCCGAGGCCAGTTTAATAAATATTGTTACAAAGTATAATTTGGTGGATTCATATAAAAAAGCTAACCCAGACGATCTTGGCTTCACATGGTCAAATAGTAGAGGGGCGAAGAGTAGGATAGACTATATATTTTGTCCGGTAGAATTTCAGGTGACAGGGGCGAAAGTATCACCAGTTTTTTACACAGATCACAACATGCTCTCAGTAAAACTAACCTCAATGATGATCAAAAATGGTAAAGGGTATTGGAAATTAAACAACAATATTCTAGAGCTCCAGCAGTTTAGGGTAGCATTAAAGTGTTTTCTAAAAGATTGCTTTCATATGAGAGTATTTTATGAAAATGTCTGTGAATGGTGGGAAAGCACAAAGCTGCGTATTAGATACTACACACAGAATTACTCAAAAGAATCAAGGAAAGACGAATTTAAATTATACTACCGACTGCAAAAAGCCATAAATAAATTAATGGAACAGAGAAATGCAGGTGGACAAATTGATAAGGACTTGCTGAAACATTTGCAAGATAAACAGAGGTTATTTTTTCACAACAGAGCAGAGGCCTATAAATTCCGGTGTCTTAGAGAGAAGTGGGAGAGTGACGAAAAGTGTTCCCCCTACTTCTTTAGACAGTCCAAAGCACAGGCAAAGAGGAGGAGCATAGTTTCCGTTGTAAATGAAACAGGTGAGGAGATTAACGATCCTGATGGGATTGCTCAAGTTATCTCTAATCATTTTTCTACGTTTTTTATAGCAGAAAAGGTTGACTACATGAAAGGTGCAACATTGTTAGACAATATAGACAGATTCATACCTGAAGATCTGAGAACAGAGCTAGATAAAGATTTTACTTTAGAAGAAATCCTGAGGGCAACCATGTCTTTGAAAAAGGGCAAGGTGCCAGGAATAGATGGGATCACAAAAGAATTTTATATAATATTTTGGGAAGACATTGGGTCATGGCTGTTAGAGTTGTTCACTTATATATGTACATCTGGGATTATGGGGGAATCCATGAGAAAAGGGGTGATATCCCTGCTGTTTAAAAAAGGTGATGTCAACAAAATATCAAACTACAGGCCTCTAACAATGCTTTGTACAGATTATAAGATTTTTAGTAAGGTTTTGACAAACCGTTTGGTGTCAGTTCTACCCTTAATCATCGGCTCAGATCAGACATGTGCAGTACCTGGCAGGCAACTAAACTGGAATTTACAAATGCATAGAGATATACTATCTTATTCTCAGGACAGAAATATAACACTAATTGTCCTCAGTCTTGACCAGGAAAAAGCCTTTGACAGAGTTGATCACAATTTTTTGTTTAGGACACTAAAGAAATTTGGCTTCGGTGCTAGATTCAGGAGTTGGTTGAGGATTTTATACACAGAAGTTGGAAGCAGTGTTAATGTTAATGGCAACCTTGGTGAATTCTTTAAACAAACCAGAGGGGTCAGACAGGGATGTCCAGCATCAGCCCCCTTGTATGTGCTATTCATTGAAACTCTGGCATGTGCAATCAGGAAAAATGTTAACATCAAGGGTATACAGCTGCCTGGTGGTGAATCCTTGACCATATCCCAGTATGCAGATGACACTGTACTGTACTTAAAAGATGATTTCTGTCTGCGCGAAGCTATGCAGGTCATCGACACATTCTCAGTTGCTTCTGGTTCTAGAGTCAATACAGGAAAATCCCAAATCAAATACTTTGGAAAGTGGAAGGACAGAGTTGATAACCCTTTAGGGTTCTCTCTGTGTGCGGGGCCAATGACTTTACTGGGAATATCCTTTGGAAATAACAATGATGGAGAAACTAATTGGGAGACAAAATTGGGAAAAGTGCTGAAAAAACTAAATATGTGGAAATTAAGAAGGCTGTCCATTAGTGGTAAGATTTTGGTTATTAAATCTGATTTATTGCCGACATAACTTCATGTGGCTTATATTTTCCCCATGCCGGCTTTAGTTTGTTTAAAACTTCAAAAATCTCTGTTTCAGTTCATATGGGGAGGGTATGAATACATTAAAAGAGCTACAATATATCAGCCGGTCGAAAGAGGTGGTAGGGACACGCCAAATTTAGGTTTGAAGTTCAAAGTTTTGTTTTTTTCAAATACATGTAGAATAATGTTAAACCCACCTGAACACAAATGCCAACCATTGATTAAATTCTGGCTCTCTATCCATCTGAGACCTCTTGTGGCGAAATGGGAAAACAGTTTTCCGAAAGCAGAGGTCATGCCAGATCATTATAAAAAAATGATAAGTTGGGCAAAGAAATACAAGGAGTGTTGGAAAAGAGATTCAGTAGTTAATCACAAAAAGCTGTATGAAACGTTGATTGCTAAGTTTGACCCTAAAGATGGTTTGCATGTTCATAGTGACGTGTGGAGAAGAACCCAATGCAAGAGTCTAGAAAACAGATTAAGAGATTTTAATTGGTTGGTGCTTCATAGGAAATTACCTGTGAGGAATACTCTATTTAATCATGATTTAACATTAAATAGGATATGCCCAAGACGTGGATGCAATGGGGTAGAAACCGTGGAACATGCATTATTTGAATGTCCCTTTGCAAAACAATTGTGGAAGAAATTGGGCCAAAGATTCGGGTTTCTAAAAGAGGTGAATTGGGAAAAAGTTCTGTTCATGGATTTTAGTTTAGAGGGGGACAAAGGTGTGTGTAAAGCCTTAGAACTTACATCAATTGTGAAGGCTAAGTTATGGGAGGTAAGAGGTAGTATAATAAATGAGACGGAAAAGTGGTCGATAGAAAACACTACACACAGTATTGAAGACATTATGCGGCGAAAACTTAAATTGGAGGCGAGCAAATGGGGCATCGACTCAATTAAAGATCGATGGAAAATTATTTTTGACAATCTGTAGACTGAACTCATGAAAGAGTCTTTTATTGTACCTCCTCTTATTTTCTTTTAGTCCGATAGAATTCTGGAGGTCTTAAGATGTGGAGAGATGATGATCTTTGTAATGTAAAGTATTGTACTGCTCATGAGTGAATTAAATAAAAAAAAATTCCAAAAAAAAAAAAAAAAAAAAAAATCTGTTCTTATCAGTTTAATATCTGATACGTCCCCTACCCGGGGACCATATATTAAATTGATTTTTGGAACTGGGAGATGGAATAGGGGCTTGCTCCGTCCACTCCACGCATCGACCTGGTATTGCAGTACCTCCAGGAACGGTGCACCCCCCTAACTTTGTCAAATAATAAGCAGTAACTCAAATTAGTCATTATCTTGTCATTATATCAAATAATTTCAAGCTAATTATCTGTAAAATACGAGCTTTACAAATATATCTGATTATTATTATTATATTCAAAGGTCAAAAGGAATATTTATAGAAGCTTGCTGAGTAACTGCCTATTTATGTTTGCAACTTTAAAACAGAGGAAGATAACATGTAAAAGTATAAAATAGTATAGAATAGGCAATATAATACAAATACAGATTAGATATATATATTAAACAGCCGTCACTACAGACAGAAATATAAGATGTAAAAAAATGTACTTGAGTAAAGGGCTTACAGGATAGTTGCACGAGGATAAGGATAAGGATTGAACGCGTCACCAGGATTGAACGCGTCACCATTTTTCTCATTATTTCTAAAGGTGCTATTGACAAGCAATCCAGACATACAATGAAAACAAATCAAATAAGTTCAGAACGTAAGTCATGTATTAAAGAATGGAATGACACAGGGGAAAAGAATTGAACATGCTTACTGAAATTAGTTTAATATTTCGTACAAGCCTTAGTTGGTAAAGACAGCTTCAAGACGCCTCCTGTATATACAAACTAGTCTCATGCATTGCTCAGGGTGTGATTTTGTTCCATTCTTCCACACAAACATGTTTCAAATCTTGAAGGTTCCCAGGGCCTCTTCTATGAACTTTGATCTTTACTACTATTACATTTAGTTCTTTTGTTAGATTTTCTTTTGGATTCAAATCAGGTGATTGGCTTGGCCATTCTAGCTGCTTTATTTTCTTTCTCTGAAACCAATTAAGAGTTTCCTGTCTGTGTGTTTGGGATCATTTTCTTGCTGAAATGTCCACCCTCATTTCATCTTCTTCATCCTGGTAGAGGGCAGCAGATTCGTATATCAAGAATTTCTCCATACATTTTTCCATTCAATTAAATTAGGTTCGCCAGTGCCGTATTCTGAAAAACAGTGCTCACTGGAACATTCAGAAGTTTAGAAGTCCTTCACTAACCAATGCCATCAGTATATATGGCAACAATAAGGTTGAGACGGTCTTGAGAGAGTTCTTAGCTTTTAACCATCATGAGATGTTTCTTGTGTGACACCTTCTGAATGAGACACCTTTTTATAGGCCATCAGTTGGAAGTAAACCAGCTGATATTCGTTATTCGTACTGACAATGGGAAGGATTGCTTTCTTATTCAGGATAGATTTCAGCTGATGTCTTGGCCTTTTTGCGTCTCCCTTTCTTCCTGAGTTCAAAAATTGTTTTCCTGTGTCAATCCATTTTATTACACATAACTTAATTTCTTAACTTATTTGTTTGGTTTTCATTGTATATGTGGATTATTTGGGGTGTTGCAGACATCTGGTGAAATATCATGTCAATAGCACCTTTAGAAATATGTTTACTGAGAACAATGGTGACATTTTCAATACTTATTTTACCCGCTGTATAAATTAAATATACCAATGGGTATAATTTCCTATTAGCATACTATAGTGCGTTACTCTAGTGAAAATGTGTTGGACATTTAAAGTAAATCCTTAATAGTTTTTTGGAACGTTTTGTTCGGGAAGTTTTGGGGCAGCTGTCGAAAGGAGAACGAGCAGCAACTGGAAAATTTGCTATGAAGGTTTTCGTTTTTTTTCTTCATTCAAGTTATGGATCAAGCTTTAATCAGTGTTGGAAGAAAAAAAAATGAGTATCATCATGATCAACATTGCAAATACACTGAAGCGGCTCTGTTTTAGTACATACTTACTGTGGTAGCTTATTGATTAAGCAAATACAATTCGAAATGCTACTAAGATTACATCCTGTGACAAAGAACTGACGGACGGAGAGAAGTGCAATAGATGTAGCTGAACACATTAATGAGACAACACCATTTACAATATTGATTAGAATAAACAATTTTTTACATAATGGAGATGTGTGTCAATGTTTTAGGTGTTTATACATAAGAAAATATCTGAGATGAAGGAAACAGCAATGACAAATGAACTGAGGAGTAATTGTCAACGTGTGGTTCATACTCCAGGACAGTAGGTGGCAGCAGTCAGGATGTTAGTCACCCACAAACCAGTAGCCAAAGAAACCGGAGGTGGTTCTATCGGGGTCGCTTTGTGAGTCTTTTTCGTTTTCTCTGAATTTCGGACGAATATCAAAACATATTTGTTTCAGTCTGATTCAGCTTTGATTCACGTGAACTGACCGTTGAGCTGTTGTGGGATTTTTTCGGAGTTAAACGAGTTAAAATACGATTTTAGTTCAGCCTTTCGTATGGAAATACAGAATTGCATGATGGGAAATATATCGCATGAAATAATGTGAACAATCTTTGTCAGCCTTTGTATGAACCAGTTTTGTATTTGTTTCACTTGTCAGATCGTTGGGTTCCCAGTGATTCAGTGACTTATTTTGTTCCAGTTTGACAGACTGTGTTTAGAACGTGTTTTCAGACCTCTGAGTGAAGGGGACTGGGAGGAGAAGCGGTTTGATTCCTCAGTCACTTGTTTGGTATCGCTTCTCGGCCTTTTGGCTAAGATCAAGTGTAGTATCTGTTCTTATCAGTTTAATATCTGATACGTCCCCTACCCGGGGACCATATATTAAATTGATTTTTGGAACTGGGAGATGGAATAGGGGCTTGCTCCGTCCACTCCACGCATCGACCTGGTATTGCAGTACCTCCAGGAACGGTGCACCCCCCAAACTTGTACAAAATAATATCTTTAAATAACTCGGACGCGATGACAGCTTTCTCATTTGAGTTATTTTATGTTCGGTATGAAGGAAGTTCATTATTATGAAAATGATTGTTATTTTTGATGGTCAAAGGGAATCTTATCGAATTTTGCTGACCATCTGTTTTGTTACTTTCAAGCTTATAAGATATGATGGCAGTTAAAAGTAAAAAATAGTTAATGCATTAAACATACAGAGTAGATATACATTATAAACAGCCGTCACTACAGACCCAAATTAATATCTGTAAAGAATTGTTCTTCACTAAAGTGCTCACAGGATAATATATTCTGGAATTCAGATGTGGATCAAGCTTTAACCAGTGTTATACATCTATCCTGTCACAAGAATCTCATCAGAAATGGTTGAGGTGATGGAAAACTACATTTCCCATAATGCTTACGGCGTGCTCTGCTGCAGAGGACAACTAAAGATTATCCCTTTCATCTTTGAAAGTTGAAAACATTTCTTAAATTCATCCGATCCTAATACTTGCACTAAGTAGTTATATTTGTTAAGAATTTTGTGTATTATAAAATTTGTAATGTTTAGTACTTATGTGTCTAAAACCTTATTTAAATTTTTTCCTTAAGTATGTGCACAAAGACACAAATTGTATTCATAGATGCATATGTGCCGCACTAATGTTACAATGAGCAAATATAATAAACTTCTCATATTTAATAAGGTTCTTAATTGTCTTACAACTGGATAGAGTTATTTTAGATACGTTTTCATTTCATTTTGATGTTGATGTTTAGATAAATCCATACCTGTGGGGCTTACATGGAAATGTTAATACTACTACTAATACTACAACTACTACTACTTAGCCTGACGTTGTCAGACTCACAATTCTAGTCAGAACTTCCCGACCTAAAATGTTGTGGGCGGGGCTAAGTTCGTCTTGCATCCAGGCTAACTACTACTACTACTACTAATAATAATAATAATAATAATGACCTGACTACTTTCCATGCGGTCTTGAGGAATTTAATTTACACATTTTATGTGTTGATTAATTGATTGAACAAATGTCCTCATAATGTCCTTAACTGAGCCTCGATTGACACAAGGTATTACTCTTGTTTCTGGAAACCCTGGAACAATGATTGTGTCGTAACAATAATCTATTTATCTTGTATTTTACCGGCTGCTCTAAGTTTTTATCTTATATAGATAAATGAATTAGTGTGTGTGCAATAAAGTAGAATCGAAGGCGTGTGTTTTGTATTGCTGTGTGTGTGGGGCCGGCTCCGTGTAAGGTCATGGTTGACCATTTTATTTCGTTTGTCTGTGGTGCTAATAGCAGTGATCAGTAGTATACAGCTCGTCTTTTTTCAGCTTCTCTAACTCGCTCCCTCTGCTCTGTAGCGGCGGAGTTTGGTAGTTCAAGTGCAGCCAACATGGACACGGACAACACGGAGAGGCTGCTGGTGAAGCTCGCTCAGGACGGACACACGAGCTCCCTGGAGGAGCTCATCGGGCCGGGCGGCTCTGCGGCGGCTCGGAGCGTGAGCCGGGGCCACTTGGGCCGCTCCGGGGACACTTTGCTCCACTACGCGGCCCGACACGGACACCTGGACACGGTGAAGTACCTGGTCGAGGGCGTGGGGATGGACGTGGAGCTGAGCAACAACGACTACAAGCGGCCGCTGCACGAAGCTGCGTCCATGGGTCACCGGGCGTGTGTGGGCTACCTGCTCCGGGAGGGCGCTGCGGTGGACAGCCTGAAGAAGGCGGATTGGTGAGAGTGAGCACTTATCGATCAGTAGACAGGGCGATCAATTTGTGGGGGGTTGCGCGACCTTGTGGTTTAAAAAGGAAATGCACTCCCGTATGTTTCATCTCCCTTCGATAGCGGTGCCGGGAGAGTGGAGGACTGTCTATTCGCGTCCAATCACGTCTCCGGATCTCCAGCTTCTAACGGTCAATCAGTGAGCGCTATCTCCCGAAATCGTCGCGCCGTCGAATCACTTCGCGCAGTCTCTGCAATTCGACAGCAAATCAGTGGGTCCGTTCTCCCAGTTTTATCTGACGTCGCCCCAAAAGAGACGCGTTCAGTTCAGCCAATGACAATGGGCGTCTTCACCGAGCGGCGCATCCACCGGTGCCCTCCCCCCACCTTCCGCCGCTTGACTTTTTATTTGACACCTTCTGAACTCCGACACTCTGAGGATTTACACTCGAAAGGTAAGATGTCGCCACTGCCATTTCACTTAGTCAGACTGCTTGTACGCTTATTTATTACACCGAGAAACGGCTATTACACCGTGTATAACACGCCGTTCATTCATTCATTCGCTGTTGATATCGCTATAGTCATTTCACTTAGTCAGACTGCTAACTTGTTAGCACATTTACACGACAAAGGGGTATGACGCTGGGTTTGACTTTTTATTTGACACCTTCTGAACTCCGACACTCTGAGGATTTACACTCGAAAGGTAAGATGTCGCCACTGCCATTTCACTTAGTCAGACTGCTTGTAAGCTTATTTATTACACCGAGAAACGGCTATTACACCGTGTATAACACGCCGTTCATTCATTCATTCGCTGTTGATATCGCTATAGTCATTTCACTTAGTCAGCCTGCTAACTTGTTAGCTCATTTAAACGACAAAGGGGTATGACGCTGGGTTTAACAATCGCGCTTGTAAAAGCACCGTTCAAACTTGCCGCTTTTCATACCCCACTGTACGCTATAGGAAACCTGTATGAGCGGCACATTTGGCGCTTTTCATACCGCTGTACATTATTATAATCTTTATGAGAGTAGTGTATAACATCATTATGATGTAACACAAGGTTACACTTTGCATGTCGATCAAGTAATAATAACGTTGTATAAACATGTATGTATCCACACTGTAATACAAGCAGTAATGGAATACTACTATATTATACAATGAGCTGAAATGTGTTACAATTTGCTGTAGAGTATGCTGATTCTTTAGTTTTTCTCTCACATGCATATAGGGGAGAGCAGGGTAATGTGAGACATTTGATATATCAGTAAAATGTACACATTTCCCATTAATTCAGGATGTTTCCTAGCAATGGACATGATCAGAATGTCTTCAGGACAAAGGGCAGTGAAAATATGATTGCTTTTTAATAAGTGGTCTTGTGTCTCACTCTACCCCAGCTTAGGGGTAAAGTGAGACAGACCAGAGAAATCTAGGGGGTAAAGTGATCCACTTACTTTTTCCACTGTAAAACTACCATAACAACACATGTTGTAATAGTTAAAATCCTGCCAGCTAGATTGACAACCACACATTCCAAAACTTATATCAGACTAGTAACAGAATCATGGGGATTGCTCAATTAAGCACATTTATGATTATTATGATGTGATCTCTTGCACACCCTAGCTTTCCTGCACATTGTTGCTCTCTACACTTGGCAGGGACAGGGATATTGTTTTCTCTGCGCATTCAAATGCCAGTTCACAGCACTTAACTGGAGCAAGGCTGGTAACGTGAGACATTGCCCGATGTCTCACATTACCCCGCTCTCCCCTACTTGTATCAACTGAATGTGTCTATTCTTGTCAGATGGCTTCCAAAGACAAAAAACACAGAGCTATGGGTGATGAGGAGTGGATGTCCCGTCTGCGAAGGTTTGCTGCTGTCGGGGTCTGGCCTGCTGATGCAGGAAACCGGCCGGCACCACGCCAGAAAAAGTGGCACGATCTGTTTCTGAAGGTAAACTTGGAGGAAGTGATATGTGTACAATCATTGCATTTAAAGCAAAGTAGTAATAATACAAATCAATATCATTATTACAGATTGAGAAATGCCCAATGCAGCTCAGGGGTCAAAGGTCGCTGTTTGGAGGGACACAGACATGTAACTGTGGCTTCCATATAAAGAAGGTATCAGAGGTCCTACATAATATTACGCTTTCTTGGTGTTGTATTACATATTATTGAATTTCATTTTCTTTTCCTGGAACCTGTAGCCATCAGTCTCTGTGTCCTCTTCGGTGACACCACAACCAGGACCCTCGTCTGGATCCCCCTCCATCACACCCTCGTCTGGATCCCCCTCCATCACACCTGGGCAACCACCACGCAAGCCCACTTTGACTTTGGCCTCAGTATGTATTGAGGGTGTATTTATATTTAGCATATGTTTATATTTTAAACGGCTACACATAAGGTTACTCTTTCTTCTCGTCAGTTCACAAAACCACGGTTCGGTGGATCGCATGGTGCCCATGCAAAGCCAAACTTGGCTTCAGCTGGGCAGCGTCGAATCAAGGTAATATAAGGACAACATCATAGTAAACATAGTATCCTTTTATTTTGTTACAGATATGAAGAAATGGTCTGGTCTTCTAATATCCGTGTTGTTAAAACTAATTATGACACAATACTTTATTTATTTTTGTGTAAACTGTCCTCTTCCTCAATTAGACCACAACTGACACCCCGTCACCTGGCCACAGTCCCAGGCACTATATTCAGACTGTCTCTCCTCTGTCTCTTCCACCCTCTACCGTGTCGACAACCACCTCAGCTTCCTGTGTCACATCGGCTGCTACTGGAGCTGTGAGACAAACTCCTCATTTAAGTTGTTTCCTCGCAACAATATTTTATTAAACTTGAAACAAGTCTCCTTCATGAGTAGCTTATGAACATACCTTTTGTGATTTATTAATTAGACAGTGTCAACTGCCATATCCTTGGAAACCTCCTCTGCTCCTCCGGCCCCTGTGGACTCTGTGTCCTATGCCTGTGTTTCCTCTGCTGCAACCTCTGTGGCTGGTCCCTCGGCACATCCTACCCCTGATGCTGAGCCATTGGCGGCGCATATGATGTCTGCTGCTGCTGTTGCTGCTTCACAGCCTGGCTGGCTGCCTGCAAAGCTGAGGACAACTATACCACCTCAGGACCAGAAATGGATAGCAGCAGCTCTGTGAAAGAACAAACGTTTGCGCTCCGACCTGATGCTGTGGTATAATCCACCATTACCAGCCATCATTTATCACCAGGTCCCCGCTCCAGAGCGCTTTTTTACCCACCGGCTTCTCGTATGGATGCCGTACCACCTGTGGAAGGTGAGGCTGTCCTGTCCTGCCTGTCACAAACAACTCACAGGCTATGGAGCCCACAAGAGAGCCCGCAGGGTTCTGGATGTGGACAATTACTACCTTATGATTACTGAGACACTGTGGTGCAATGCATGCAAGATCGCCTACATTTCCAGCAGCAAAACAATATTGGACCAGCTGGAGATGCCGATCAGGATGGAGTTCACACCGATCCTGACTCAAAGGTTATTATACTGAGATTACTTTGCTTATGCAGCGTCTTTGTTTGTCATTCCATCACACTTCAAAGTTGCTGCTTTTATATTTGTCTCCCTTTTCCCCTTTTTTCTTTACAGATATGCGTGTGACATAAGGGTCATTGTCTCTCTGAGGGATAGGACCCAGGGTAACAGCCCCTCCCGATTGGTCAGGCAGCTGAGGGAGAACCACAGTCGGGAGTGGATTCGATATCTCATCCGGTACTGTTCTAAATGCATACACTTTGCAGACCGGCAATCCCTGCTCCCTGTCTTGTTCCAGGAGGTGCCAGAGCCGTCAGTTATCCCCTCTCACAGGTGGATGCTTACTGTTTATGGCAGAGACATTTTGAACAGGCTGGACCACATCAAAGCGAGCATTACTTGCACTTTTGGAAGTGTCCTAAAAATGGACTCCACCAAAAAGGTAACTATTTTGGACTGTAGACAATGTCATATTCTACATTATAACCTCACTTTGTCGCAATTATAACATTAGTAGTAAAGACGTGAAATATAACTATGCTTTGTTCAATAAAAGAAACCTAATTAAATTATAATAGCATCACACATATACAAGATATTTTATTACTCACTGTCCTTTATTTGCATCACAGATCACCAAGAAGCTGTCAGGCTTTGCTAAGGGGACTGCCTTGTGGCTAACATCTGTTAGCAATGAGGTGGGCCAAATCCTTATCAGTGTCCTGACTGCTCAGGAGGGTCCAGCTCTGGACAACATGGCAGCTGGTCTCATCCACAGATACAGCACTGCTGGTGTGGCCCCTCCAAAGCTACTGTACGTTGACACTGAATGTTGTCGGGAGGGCTTGGTACAGACCAAATTAAAACTGCGATTTGGAGGGTGGCCAGACCTCATTGTGAGGCTGGACATTTACCACTTTATGAGGCGGCTGGCATCTGGCTGTACGAAGGATGCTCATCCCCTCTACCCCACCTTCATGGCCAAATTGTCCAGCTGCATCTTTGAGTGGGACAGCAGAGACGTTGCATTGCTGCGGCGAGCCAAGCGTGCCGAGCTGGTACAGGAAGGTGTACCGGGCATTACCGACCGAATGGTAGACCTCCACATCACCAAGGCCGAACTGTCCAAGCACTGCAGAAGGCAGACAAGGGGAGAGCAGACGACAATCACCTTGCTGGAAAGCCTGCTCGATGAGCTGATGGGGCCGAAGGGCAGCGACAATCTTGGTGTCCCTCTGCTGGACATGGAGAGGATGAAGCACATCTGGCGTGTCCAGAGGAAGCATGTAAAGTGCATTCAGGATGTACCGGGTGTGCTTCTCTATACCCAGACGGGCACCACCACCAAAGAGGGCATTGTTCTGCCTAACTACAGGTGTGCTCGAGGGTCCACATCCCTTGAGTCCTTCCACTTACATGTGAACAGGTTCATTCCAGGTCTGTATGAGTCCATATACATTGATGAGATTAAATATATAGGGTTCAACGTTTTATTATTATTATGATTAGTATTAATACTGCTAACCTGTTCAGTATTAACACTGACAAAACTCTACTTAACATTATTTGTCACATTGTCTCTCTCTTAAGGGACGAGTGCAAACAGCCTTAACTTCCAGCTGTACCTCCTGGAAGGACTTAATCGATGGAACCAGGACCGTCAAACTGCATCCCTGGCAGCCAATCCTTCCAGCCTGCTCAGTTACTCAGGGGACCTTGTTCACTGTGCCAACACCATGTGTCTCAAGGTGCTTGGAAGGAAAGCTGTGCCCTCTTTTCAGCCCCCTGCTGTTTACACTGGTGAGTTTAACCTTTCCACAAGGATGAGGTGATATTTCATATCCATGAAATATAATAACCTCTTCAGTTACATTTCTGAAAGCTAATTTTCCTCTTCCTATTCTTTTGTCTGTCCCAGGGGAGCTAATAGGTATTGATTACCTCTTCCGTCAGACTGGAAGGCCCCTGCAGGATATACAGCCTGACTCAGAGGAGGCCGAGCAGATGCTGGAGGATGTCTGCACTGAGGAACAGGGAGATGAGGGCTTTGAGGATGCTGTGTATGACCCAACCGTTGAGCGGCTGGACCTGTCCTCAGATCCGTCACCTACCAGCTCTTCAACTCCCTCTTCTCTCCACTCTACTGCTTCTCCTCCAAGGCCTGGATGTAGCTCCACTGCAGCAGCATCTGAGCATCATGTGGTAATATTCTCATCACATTTCTTTCACCGTACAATGTCTGTAGATAATTGTGGCTGTGTTGTGATTACACTTACAGTAATATATGTAGCAGTGCTATCAAGAAACCAACAAAAATTACATGCAATAAATACAAATCTGGAGAATGAACAAATTTATAAAAGCATAACACACTCTACTTAAATTACATTTTATTTCTAGATTGAGTATGAGGACACAGACATGCCCCCTGTCCCATCCGCCCCTCCTGCTGGTTCTCTTCTTTTAAGTTCCACCAGCCTTTCTGCGACTACTTCTCCTGCTGCAAGAAATACTTCTGTAGCGCGACGGGTGAGTGTTTCTTTGGTACGATTAACCACAGAACCATTTATACTTGTGGTATGCTATGGATTTGTATTTCTATTCAATTTCCCTTTTTTTCCCAGGCTTTGGATTTTCTGCCCAGGGAGTTGCCTGGCCCATCAGCCGTCACCGCCAGCTCAGCCTCCATGCTTCCTCTTCCCACCACCCTCTCGCCCTCTGTCCCTACAGCCACAGTTTCCTCTGCATCACAGCACACCACCCCAGCAGCACCTGCGCAACATCTGGTGAGTCTTTTGCTAAAGAATTACACTGAGACAGTAATGTTCCTTTCCTGTATTTGCTACTATGTATTTTTTTTGTGCTCATTTTGATGTACTCTTATTTTTACCAGGCAGTGGATGAGCGTTGTATTCCTGGAATGGACCTCGTGGATTGCCTGGCTGACTACTTGGTGGGGCTAAGACTTGAAACTGGCCTAACCCTCACCAACCTGCAGGCCAGTACAATTATAGCCCTGTGGCAGAACCTCCTGCCATATGATCGCCAGCGGGTGGAGTATGCTGCACGGCACAAGACTCGCCTGATAACAGGACGCTTCAGGTGCTCCAAACAGAGGGCTGAATTCACACCAGGTGTGGAGAGCACGACACGCTGTGTCTTAGGGTCAACAGGATCCCCTGCACAGTGGCCAGACTGTTGTCGCCTGGTAGAGTCCATCTTTATCAAACTGTGCCGCCTCTATAAGAGCCCTAAAAAACAGGGCTCTCAGGTTCTGACAAGATGGACTCTCATCATGAACGATTATATAAAAATCAGGGAGCTGGTCCTAGGTAATGGTGTGGTGATGCAGGCTACTACACTGCAATTGTTTGAGGTCAATCAAACAACCCTCATTCAGTGGCACAACAAGCGCCTGAAGAGGCAGGATTGTAGTATTCTGCTGCAAGGGGTTAATTTGCCTCCCGCTATCCCCATTGCTCCGGTGCCTCTGCCACCTATGCAGTCACGCCCCACTGCTGCACCCCCACATCCTGGCCCCTACCATCAATACCACTTGCCAGAGAGTACAGTAGGAAAGGCAGTGGACAAGAGAAAATCTGTTCGTCCAGCCCCACCAGTCTACTTGCCTCCAGCTATTCATGTTGCTCCTGTGCCTCTCCCACCAGTGCAGTCACGCCCCACTGCTGCACCCCCACAGCTTGGCCCCCAGCATCGATTCCACTTGCCACACACTTCTGCAAGAAAGGCAGCGGACAAGAGAACGTCTGCTCTTCCAGCCGAACACCCTCATCCGCCAAAGGCTGTCTGCCCAGGATTGCCTTCTCTTGTCACACAGCAGACACATCCGCATAGCTCTGCCCCTATGCCTGTTGTACCCCCACCCATCCCACCCTGTGGTACATTCGTTTTTTTGCCCCCACAAGTCCCTGCACTGAGGTTGCTTGCTCCCGCTGGCCCCCTCCCGCCCCCATCTCCTGCCCGAAGAAAGTACATTCGGACAACAGAAACAATAAAATGCGGTCAGTGTCATCAGCCCCGGGTTCAGGAAAATGGCCATCGCCAATATTATGGCTCTGTATACTGTCCTGTTACAACTGGCATGCCACATGACCAGTGGCTGGAGGACATGCGGAGGAAGAGGGGGGCAAAGAAATGATGCCATTCTGTAAATAGTGTAAATAATGTATGTATATAGTTTTAAAAGACAGTGTTATTGCGACAGTCAAGTACTTTTTATCCTCTATTGCTTATTGGTTTTCTCTTTTTTTGTATGTTTATTAGCCAATACATGAGGATCTCTTTCATTCTTTGTATTTTCATTGTGTTTTTATTACCTCCAACAAAGACGTAATTTTTCACTCTTGTCTGTATCTTGGTCCATTTATTTCATTCATTCAATCGTTGTTACTGTTGTTTGTGGTTCTCTTTATAAAGATATCCTGTATTTTTTTAATAAATGTATATACTTTTTCTACAAAACTATCTTGTTTATTTTTCCCAATGCACTATGCAAGCATTATAAATATTACCAGCATTACAAGCAGTACAAACCCGCTGTTTGAACATTTCACCAATATAAAGTAACTAAGTGACATTTAAGAGATTCATACCAATAGGTAACAGTTTGGGTAAATAGACACATGCTGCTGCCGGGAATCGAACCAGGTACCCTTGGATCCACAGCTGCTTATGCCATACTCAAACAAAGTCTATTTTTGGTCATATTACTCTAATTAATACGATAACCTACGCATCCTACAACATCTGACAGGCAACAGGTTCAGTTTCAATTCCCTGTTCTTTCCATTTCCTCTCTTTTTCCTCTCTCTTTTCTTCCCCTCTTCTTCCCCCCCCTCTTCCCCCTCTTCCCCTCCTTTTCTTTTCTTCCCCCACCTAAACAGACTATTGTTCCCCAGCTTTAGCGGAGTTGGTAGAGCGGAGGACTGTAGTGGCGTCATGCTGAGATCCTTAGGTCGCTGGTTCGAATCCGGCTCGAAGGAGAACATTTTTAATGTTTTTTAATGAGGAACGTGAATACAGTTTTACTAAACATTACTGAAAACTATTTGTAAAGGAAAAAACTAAATAACGCCGCACACAGCCGTGTTCGACGTTATATGATTATGATTATTATTTTCACCAGTTAAAGGGAAACTCTAAAGATATTTCCTTAGCAACTGTTCTTTCCTGTTGCAGCTCTTTAGACAAAAAAAGATGAGATAACAAGGAAATATATAAAATAGGCAATGAAATAGAAATACTGAGTAGATATACATAATAAACAGCTGTCATTGAAGACACAAATATTATTTATTTGTAGAGAAATGTACTTGAGTGAAGTGTTCTTACAGGATGATTGCATGAGGATGTATATTTTGTTATATGTATATAAGTATGTAGGCAGATAAGGTATACAATATGAATATCAGTTAAAATGGTAATTGTACATAGTTTTTTATATATAAATGGGTATAATTCCCTATAAGCATACTAAATAGTTGTATACTATAGTGCTTTACTCTTGTGACATTTCAAGAAAAGCCTCAAGGCCTCAAGTGTTTGATTAAAAATGGCAGTTCACAGGTTTTTTTCCCCTTTGTGGTTGAAACCACCTCAGCTCAGACTCGGTCTTATGAGGTGTAGGCACAAACAAACGGTGAACTTTTTTAATTTAAACACAGGATTGTCAGGAGGTCAAACACGCACTTTGTTTGGATTATTTAGTTTCTTTATTGTTGTGTTTGGATTTTTCAATTACAAAAACAGCTTACTGTCGCCTGCAAATCAAAAGGTTAGCACTGAGCAGGAATCAAAACAGGGTCAGTCACTGACACAGATTTTGATTGTGGCTTTTTCTATTACTGGATCTTTTATAAAGTGAAATGATAAATTAAAATCATTTCATAATATTATTTTTGAATCATTATCACTTCACAAATTATTTTCTGTAGTATATTTTCCAGATATGGTATTTAAAAAATACCACTGTGTATTGTCTTGTAAGACTGTAATATAACTACCAACTTCAATTTTACTTGGACAATGGGAGGAAACAAGTCTGTACCTTCACTCAGTCATCTTTTAGAACAAAGAGCAGATGACAAATACCCAAATCCTGTTCTCTCTTAGGACTCCTCTGATGATGGCCTGCACTCGGAGGAACCTAGACGTGATCCAGGAGCTGCTGCGTCATGGCGCCGACCCTGCACTGAGGAACAAAGACGGCTGGAACTCGTTCCACATCGCCTGCAGGGAGGGGGACCCTCTGGTCGTGCAGCACCTGCTCCTTATTGCGCAAGAAGTCTGGAGGACGGAGAGCAAGACACGGAGGACACCGCTGCACACTGCAGGTGAAGCGCCTCCCGTCCCCCACTTTCATCATGTGATATGGTTACGTGAAAGACAAACTGAGTCACCACACATCCAGAGGATAAATGCAGAATGTCTCCTGATATAAACTATTCTTACATTGTTCTTTACAAGATCCAAAGAGATCTCGGATTGTGAGAACGTTCGAATCTTAATGATTGCGTGCTTTCATACCAAAGAGGATCAGAAAGTAACTCCTGCTCTCTCTATTGATCATCCAGCTATGCACGGCTGTGAAGAGGTGGTCAGGATCCTGCTAGAGAGGTAAGGAGAACATTTAGGAGAGGACTACTTGCTTAAAGCAAATCATATTCAAAGTGTAACTTGTGTATATATAACTCTGTTTGAAGGCCTTAAATAATATGGAATGGAATAAGTACACTGGATAATACTCAAAATCTTAATCATATGATTGTGACCCAGATGTTGTAGTTTAGATCCCTGGTCTGGATAGGTCTAGTCTAGATAAACCCTGGTAGGGAAAGTGAAGCACATACTCTAACTACTCTTGTCTGTCTGATCCTCACCTTCACTGGCCCTTTTCCAGATGTGGCTACACCCCAGACAGCGCAGACAGCTGTGGAGTCACACCTTTGATGGATGCTGTCAGGAACGGACACGTCTCTGTGGCCAGGCTGCTTTTAGAACACCACCAGGTAGAGCAAATGTCAAGTCATCAGTGTTACAGCTATTATATTGATGCACTTTCCCCACCTGACGTGTGTGCATGTGCATGTAGGCATCTCCAATGGCAGCTGACAAAGTTGGGGCTCAGCTGGTGCACCAGGTAGCTGTCACTGGCCAGGAGGAGGCGCTGTGGTTCCTAGTGAAGGACCTCGGGGTAGACGTCAACCAGAGAGCGACAGGCATTCAGCTCAGTGCCTTGCATTACGCTGCAAAGGTAGAACCAGTGATTCCCAACCACTTGTAGTTTTACCCCAGGAAACTTTTGCAGTGACTCTGGGGTAACTGGGCAGATTGTGGAGTAGTTTGACTAATGGACTACTTCATCCCAAAATCAAATATTAATGTCAACCGCTTTACAATCTTTACCCCGTACAAAACTTTATATTCTACGATGGACAGACATGCCCATAGGTTTTACATTTACAGACAGGAAAGAAGTGGCAGTGGTTACGTTACAATATGGAAATATTCACACACCAACTAACACATATAAACTCCACTTCCTCATTTCAAACTGTTTTTCAGGAGGGCCACACGTCCACTATTAAAACACTGCTGGAGTTGGGAGCCGATCTACATGCTCGGGACACAAAGGGAAGAACTGGTGAGCAACGGCATGTGTTTTGCACTTCAGCTACATTGGTGAATTTGGGGAATGCTTTAGTCATGGAGGGTGGAGCCTATCACAGCGTACATTGGGTTGAGAGGAGGGGACACATGGAGAAAACAATAACTACATCATTCATATACACTTTCACACTTGAGGGCGATTATAGTCTTCAGTGTATCTAAGATGCGTGTCTTTAGACGGTGGGCGAAATACAGTGTATCAGAAAAACACGGGGAGAACATGCAAACTCCACACAGAACCCTGGTCGGTTCTTACACTGAACTTTCTTGCTGTGAGGCGACATTTGTAACCACTGCAACAATGCGCAGCCTAAGTTTTTTACTCTAACATTAAATATCTATGGCTATAACAAATCAAATAAAAAATAAAAGTTGAAGTTTGGGCCAAGACCCAAAAGTCTCATTATGAAACCACACTAACTGAAATCCTTCAACAGCACCCTGGACTGGATTCACCCCACAAAATCGTATGGGTTTATCTTTGGGTCATGCTCCCACCCCTCCCCCCCACAAAATGTCATGGAAATCTGTTATGTTGTCTTTGAGTAATCCTTAATATTTGCTTTTCTGCTTTATTACGACTTCTGTTGTGGTTTGATTTGATAGCGTTAAGCAAAAAAAAAAAACACAACTGTCAATTGAATTTGCAAAATCGTGACTGGTGCGCAGATGTCCTCGTAATAACAGGTGAGACAGGCATCGTTAAAAAACAGATCAGACAGAAGATTCTATGTTTGTGTTAGACCAGTTTCATCATAGAAGAAAAGCTGACTGAGAGAAAAAAAGAGTTTCAGGGCCTTTAAAGACAATGACTGTCATTTTTGTTTACGAGGTTTGGTCTGTTTCTGAAAAGTGAGATATGAAAGTTGCAGCAGAGATGCAGAGAACCAACTACTGAGCATTTTATTAACAGTCAAAAATCAAACTCTAAGGAAAATTATGCAAAGATAAGAAGATGCTTTTGTTCTTTGTTATGTGAAACAACATGTTACAGCAAATAAATATCCCTCTTTGCTATATTGAAATGTGGTCGACTGGAGGGGAAGTAATTGAACAAACAAACAAAAAATCTTGTTGTGCACTCAGTGTGGTGTTAACCACTCTCTTACTGTTGTTTCATCTTCTCAGCTCTTCACATGGCTTGCATCGGGCAGCACGCAGGAGCAGCGCGGTTGCTTCAGCAACTCGGACTCAAAGATTCGGAGGATGCATCCGGCACAAGAGCGCGGCAGTTCGCCAGGAAACCAGACTCAATGGCAGCGTTTGAATCTGGCTCAGCAGACACATAATAAACGATACCACGATGAAACCGAAACACCGATCTGCCAAAGACTCCATTGATATAAGTGAAGAAAGCACCTGTGGTCAATCAAATACTGTTGTATGGATGACATTAAATCATTACTTGTGATGTGTTGTGCAGTGTTTTCTTAAGTGACAGGACTGGGGGTCACATGACTTGAATTTAAGTATATTTACATCAGATCTGGCTTTTGTGACACTGACTTCAACTGCAATAATTTGTAAAGCGTCTCCAAAGCGGAAAAAGCCATGATGGTGTTTTTGCCAGAAGCACCAACCACACAGCTCCACGAGAATAAATTCTTTGTTTAAAAAGTTTAAACATGATTGGACACACTTGAGATAAGCTTGAATATCTGGTGGTATTCTGATATCATCACAAACCCTCTTGACTTGTCAGGACAGGAAGCTGAACCCTCAGCTTTGAACATCAGCAGATAGCTCCACTGGAATAGTGCTATGTGTAAAATGTATGAGATGTGTATGATTATTTAAAACTTTTTAAAGAGGCATCTTTTATCTTTAGGTTGTATTTTCATTTTGAGTGTCTGCATGGGTTTCCTTAATATTAGATGTTCAGCTTTAAAATAACAAAAGATAAGATTTTAAATTGTAACTCTTGTTACATTTAATATGCCATTTGGCAATGCATGGTTTGCATTGTGGCCGTCTTGTTAAGGTATATTATATTATCTGTTGTATCGCCAAATACTTATATTTATACCCGTACTATATATCATATATTATATCATACTCTTTATATATTATTTGTATAGATAAGTATATATTCCCATATTTATACATGTGTACATGTTTAAATTATATATTTTACTGTTATTATTATATATACTGTTGCTGCTTTTATTACTATATACTGCTATTATTATATTGGTATAATTACCTTCACATATAAATATATACTACATACTATATATACTGTACTATTTTTATATACTGTCTAACAACAACATTATCACATTATCATATTATCATATCATCAGTACTTACCATCATCTGCAGCTGCACCTTATCTACCCATTTATCTTGTGTTTCTGTTTTTATTGTTTCTACCACAATATTTTATATTTTATTTTATTATATTGCATTGTATTTTATTGTATTCAAATGTACCGGCGGCTATGACGACTTAATTTCCCTTCGGGGATGAATAAAGTAATCTATCTATCTATCTATCTATCATATGGAAGAGTTTTAGGGCTGTAATGAAAAACATTGGGAGTAAGATTTATTTTATTACACAACAACCAGTTAAGAAGCCAAGATGTTAACAAGTAAAAAGCCACAGACATTCTCTCCTTCCATTTCTCTTCTGCTGAACAAGAGTTGCCGTAATGCTAGCTTTTGGTTTACCATTACCAGTCTGTGCCCCTGACGAGTACTTCTGTAAGCAATGACTATTCATATGCTCAGGACACGCACTTACCAAATCTAATTCCTCTCTCTATTAGATAAGTTGCAGGTCTACAGAATATTATTTAATTACGCCAATTACTGTACTGTATTGTAAATTTGTACGCAATTTCCACTGCTACCAAGAAACTCTCCACATTCAGTAGACTTCTGGAGTTTCATGGTTAAACAGCGTTGCAGCCAAGTAAATAAAAGTGTCAATCTCTGCAGCCATCATGAGTTCTCGCAGCAGTAACTAAGAGGAGGAAAAACATGGGGTAAATGATGCCGTTTTGAGTCTAGTTCTAAGGTCGGGGCTTGAAGAGACTTGGATGACACCACAGGAGCAGCATGGAGGTATATATGTTTGTTTTCTGTTGTTGTTGGATTATCATTGAAACTCCAGAAGTGTTTTGTGGACTCATACACTTCAGCCACTGGGTAGATGAGTGAAAGGAACATTTTCGGTGAACCATCCCTTTAATAGTTAGATATATTCTCCAAAATTCCACTCCAGCCTCACAATTGAGATTTTGACTTTGTCAGATACACCGTCCTCCTGTAATGTTTCCTTCAACCCAACACTCCTCCATAGGCAGTAACGGAACCCATGCGAGCCACGGGATTGGCCGTCGAGTTGTCAATCAAACACCTCGCCCCGCCTCCCACGAGAGATTGACAGCGGAGAAGCCCCGCCCCCCGAGGCGCCTGACGCTGAAGCCTCTTCTCGTCTCCACTCCCGCTGGTCTCCATTTTCTTTCCCCGCTACTGAGGAGCTAAGGAAAAAAGACTCGGAAAAAATGAATGAAGAATACGACGTTATCGTGCTGGGCACCGGGCTCACGGTGAGACACATTCTAATGTCGCGCTCCGCAGCGTCGAGGCGCCTCACACGCTGTTAACCGGCGCAGTTAGCCCTTAGCAGCTAGCACTTTGACAGTTGCGCTCAGAGCTAACTGGGCCTAATCAGCGGGACTAGCACTAAGTAGCTAGCTTAGCCGCCAAGCGACACCCGATGGAAACTGCGAGCGTAGTCGCTAATGCTAGCTGTTAGCAGCGCGCTGTCTGTTGCTGCTATCTTTGCCTGGGGGAGTTCACGACACCAGCGGTTGACTTAAACACAAAAGAGTCCAATCTCTGTATCTGTTGTTGTGCCCACTGAGTGTTGTGTCGGCCCCGGGGGCAGTGAACATGGTGACTTAGCCGATCGTTTAAATGTCTAACGCCACTTCCGGCAGCTTTTGTCAGACAAGAAAAGGTTATAAAGCGGATGAGAGGTCCGCTACCGTTAGCCGACCAAAAATGATGCTAACCGATTAGCCTGTCAACGTGTCACAGCTCCGTCGATAAATAAACATCGTCTGGGAAACGCGATTGTTGACTCTCTCTCTTCCTGTCTGTCAGTAGCAAAGCTAGCTACTTTAGCTTCCCGACAAACTGAAGCGAACTGAAGTTGAGCGCCTGTTCGTACGGAAGATTCAACAGGCTGACGAGAAAACAATCGAGTTTCCCCCGCAGGCTGAATCAAGCTAACGGTTTACGAAGCCATGGCCCCGAATATCATAAGCAAGAAGTTATTTCGGTAGAAGATCTGACCTACTATTTATCATAAACTGCTAGATGTATGTGATTCATTCCACTTGCAGCTTGTAACCTAAGCAATGGATTGTTAACATTTAAATTTGACTATGTGGTTTAATCCCGTATAATATGAGGTGCCAGTGTATGAGCTAACGTCGCTAAAGTAAGGGTTGTTTCCCCCGGAAATGAGCTGTGTTATTCTAAAGCGTGCCATAACCTCGCAGACGGAGCTGCTCTTTCTGACAGGCCTCCTGACTGTCAGGTCGACATGGCACAGGCACGTCGTGGAAATCCCGTGATGTCTTTACAACCGCTGCGAGCCAAAGAGCAGCTTCCTGTCAAATCCGAGTGACTAGCTTCCCCTGCCCCTCCTGGAATGCTATTGAGAACCCCGGTGCACACATGTGCTGCAAATATTGTCGGCAGCTCAACTCAGCCTCGATCAGTTTTTGCATCGGGATATTTCATTACGACGGCTCATGTTGTCATAGTGTTTGGTTTCAAGCTCAGCGCAGGGCAGAGATAACAGCAGGAGCCGCCAAGTAGAAAGGAGGGTTGGTTAACATGTTGGTGGGTGGAGTTTTGGTGTAGCTCACATTTGGGTGTGGTTCTACCAAGACAGGAACCGAAAGTACAGTAGAAGTACTCTGTTAAGCGAGAGCTACACCGTATGCAATTGGCAAAGCCACAGAGGCATCACAGTGTCGTTCCGCATGGTTTTAAGTTCCCGTATGCTAAACAGACAGCTTCCTCCTACATATTTCTCACTAACACAAGTTAGTCCAGTTACTCAACAGGTCACATACAATCGGAATAGGTTTATAATTAAAATTCCAATCCGCGCTGTTCATCTTACTACATTCTAAGTTATATTATTCACTTAGTAGGAGTATCAACCTAATTGATTCCTTCTCTGTGTTTATTTGGAAAGATACCTATGTATGCAATGCTGCAATACATTTCTTTAGTAGCTTCTTAAAATATCTTTCAAAAGGTTTTTCTATGTAAAAGTCAACCTCTACTATTTATAGTCTACTGCATTCTCATCCTGTTACTGTATGTCATGATAATCAACCTTTTGTTTGTAAAGTTTAAAGTGATTAGTGCAGCATTTCAATGCCTGAGGAGGCTGTAGGTGTAGGGTGATAAACCTACAGAGACTACTTGGACAGTTGTGCATAAACCACTACAACACCAGTGGCTGATGTAAAAATTGTGATGGACAAATATTTGACCTCTACCAGAATTTTTTTTAGTGTAATTACATTCTACTGAACATTGATTCAATGTATCTGAATTTTACATACTAAGATAGTCGATCACCAGAGTGATTTATTTTTTTATCTATTTTAATTATTTTGATCTTTTAAATAATTTTTAAAGAAAAAAGTGAGACTTTCTTTGGCTCCAGCATGTTTCACCATGATGATTTGTTGCTCCTCTTTATCTAGCATGACATTAAATTAAATATTTTAGGATTTTGGACTGGTGGTCAGACAAGACAAAAAAATGATTCTTTAAACATAATTTAAGCGTTTTGGTTTTAAATTGTGATTCCTACCTTTAACAACACAACTGGCAGATTACTTCACAATGCAATTAATGTGTGGTACAGACCTTAAGTTAAATATACTGAAGTATGTAGCATTGCTAATCCTTTCCCCAGAACCAGATTACAACTGCTGCTTTGTGCCTGTCAACATAAGGAAGTGGTGTTAAAGGAAAGGAAATTAATTAAATGAGGTCTCCCCTCCCACTATAAAGAATAAGGAGGAGCAGTGTGTAGAACCTTTGCTAAAATGAATTCTGAAACAAGTCTTGTGTCACTCACTTTATACGAAGCTATTGTTTCTGTTAACTACAGTACATCTCATTTTAAAAAGCTTATCACATGATTTGCCTGTAAAACTTTAACCTGCTATGTAACAGATCATTGTAAAGAAGTACAGTAAACTATAGTTTGCAGTGTAGTTTTGTACTGTGAAGTAGGCCACAGTGTAAAAAAAAGTCACAAAAATTAAAAAATTGACATGACAATTTAGAGTTTCAACAAATCCGATCAGAGATTCTGGAAATGGAGAATGTAAATATAATTTTTTTTGGATTGATTATATGAAATCGATTGATTGATTTTGCGTTAACTGCGTTTTTTCCGTTACATATATTTGCTACATTATTCTTGGTCCATTCGGGACAGGATTTACTTTGTTGTTTCTAAGAGTTGGCCATTGCTCCACTACCATTGTGACAAATCTATTCAAAATGTCAGACACTCTGACACTGGTCATTGACCGTATAAAGTGGCTGCTGTTGGCAATTGTCAGTTTATGTCTGAGGGGGCACAACAAAAAGTAATTTAGTTAAAGGAAGATTTCTGTTTTTTCCTGCCCTGTATTGAAGAAGTGTTGAACCATACTTGAACAGGCTGTTAAGGATTCTGACACTGAATTCACAATAATGAAATGGATGTTGGAGTTTATGGGCCTTTTAATTAACTTTAATTGATGCGCCCTATCAGACTACAGTCTGTGGTCAAGCTGACATCACTCATTTAAACATATGATGCATTGTTTTTGTCATGTGACAAACTAGTTATTCCACGTACCACCAGAGTTTATTGGCTCTGAGTCAGTAGTGAAAGTCTCATGATGCGCACAGTGTTTTCTTGCATCTACAACACCACGGCTGTAATCGTATTAAAGCCTACGGCCTTGGGAATTCCAGGCTCTAGCAAACATGCACATTGTTCATCATCATTTCAAGCCCCTGAAAGTTCTATTACATTTCGAAATAACTGCGATCACCTTCACAGCTCCACAGAAGCATGTCAGTCATTATGTGGTCATTGGGTGTGTCAGAACTGAATTCCTAGTTCTGGGTATGTCTGGTTACACTGACTAAGAAGTGGTGTTTTGTTTGGTCTCTGGTCACCACTAGTGTTTATTTTTGTGATGTTTGAGGAGGCCAGCATTCCTTTGTTTCGGGTAATGCAATCTGACATGAGGGAAAGGTGAAGGATTTATTGTTGTACATTAATTTACATGAGATCGTGTGTAGTCCATTCATCACTTTGTGTTTGTGTTGCAGTGGCACTAATCCAATAATCTGGTGTTAAAGTATAAATCAAAACCTGTAATGCAGCTGGCTGCAGTGTTGAGTACAATTCCGATTTTTTTTTTGTGGCTCTGGTGGCCAAGAACAGACCAGTGTGTCTGGTTTAAAAAAAACAAGATCTGAAAGAAGCTGCCACAAATGACAAATGACACAGTCAAGTGATGTTAGTGTATCATTATTGCAAGTGAGGTTTATTTAACCAGCTGGTCATTTATTTATGTAAACATAAACACATCTAGATCTAAGTACCAGGACATTTTCATCTTTTGAACTTGAACCCAATTGTCTTCCGTGTACAGCAACATTGGTCAGAGAGACTGTATATTAAGCTTGTTTGTATTGTAATGGCTGAAATTGCTTTTCTTTGGTTGTGATGATGGCGCTCATGATTCTCCTCATAGTTGGTAGAAAAGTTTGTGATCCAAATGGCTTTTGAACACATCTCTCCCTGTATCTAGTTGGTCTGTGTTTATAATCTCTCTCTCTTCATCACAGGCCATTGAGAAAAGCTCTAAATTTCTCTAAATTTCTCTAAATTTCTTTGCTTTGCAGCAGCAACAGGGCTCCTTCTCAAATTCCCCTTCTAATAGAGGTTTCAGCTTCTTAGCTATCAGCTCACTCACCACAAAACCATTATTGTCTCTGTCAGAAAGCAGTCTTGTAAAAGCTGCAAGCTGGATATGCCGAACAGAGCACCTACCAAAACAATAATAGTTGTTGGCCCAATATTAATGTTTAAAATCTGTTTTACATGACATGCAAAAAATGCCTGTTTGAAACAGAAAATTGGATTTTAATATGTCATGCATCTTACCTTCATCTATCAAGATACCCCATCAATATCCAGAAGTGTTATTAGGAAGTCCAGTTCAGTGATTAATACCGTTGTCTGCAGTGGCCTTACACTTATCCTCAATTATTTATTTAAGACTGAGACAAAAGAGATAGCTTTGTTAGCACTTCTGTAATATTTGACTTTACAATTCATGACAGCTAACAGAGAACCAGTGTTAAAAGGATCCAAAATGAAATGAAATGACTACATAGACACAAGCCACGATCCTTTCATAAGCCATCGTAAAATGGCCCCCTGCAACAACTTAACTAGACATGGAGTCTCTCTAATTACTGCTAAATGTCAACCAGGATTGATTCAGTGATTATCCACACGCTCTATATAATGTCAGATTCAGCACTCAAATGGGTTGCTGACCAAAACAACTATTAGGATTTAGGACTGTGCAGTGTACTTCAGACAAGAGGTTTTCCTTCTGATATAGTTCCGATCCAGCTTGTCCAGCCCAAATCTTTTCAACCTCTGTTTTTAAAATAATTAGAGCTGACAGACATGTATGTAACAGTGGCAGTTTACAATACTTTTTAAAGCACTATCTAAATAAAAAGAGAGTTCATATTTGACTGGCTTATGTATTAACTGATGAAACAGCACCCATTTGAAGTATAATAGAATATTTAGGATGTGATACATTGAAATGCATCGATGAATCCTTTTGAATTCAAATCCTTGACAGCCGTATCATAGTCAAATCGTGGGTGCCGGATAGGTCAAATTCATCATTGTCTTATTTCTCTCTTTGTTTTTCTCAACAGGAATGCATTTTATCAGGCATCATGTCTGTGAAGGGGAAGAAGGTGCTGCACATGGACCGCAACTCCTACTATGGAGCTGAGAGCGCGTCCATCACACCACTTGAAGATGTGAGCTGACTTTTGACTTTGTAAACATCTGTATGTAAACTTTGGATTTTAGGAGGACCTGTGTCTTTTTAACATGTTGGATTACAACCTAACCAAACTTGCTATGAAAGACAATAGATTCAACATTACCTGCTGTTTAGATAAATGCTTTTATGAAATGGTATTCCTTTAAAATAAAGCTGACGTAAGCTTTAATGGTTAGCTTGACTTATGGACATTTGTGGACAGTCTTGGCTATAGATGGTATATCAAGTCTGGTTCTTTGTCTCCCTTCAGCTCTACAAGCGCTTCAACCTTCCTGGCAGCCCACCTGATTCAATGGGAAAAACTCGGGAATGGAATGTGGACCTCATCCCTAAATTCTTAATGGCCAATGGTACACTTGGATCACTCATCTTTCTATTACATACATAGCTCACGAAAACTGTCAAAATGCAGGTTCAGTGTGTAGGATTTAGTGACATCTAGTGATGAAAGAGAAAATGTCAATGAAGGGTCAAAATGTCAAAAAGGATATTCATATCTGGTAAATATTTTCACGAATGATGATGTTTGTGTCTCCTGCTCTCAGGTCAGTTGGTCCGCATGCTGTTGATCACACAGGTGACTCGCTACCTGGAATTCAAAGTGATTGAGGGCAGCTACGTGTACAACGGGAATAAAATCTATAAGGTCCCCTCTACTGAGACTGAGGCTCTGTCATCTAGTAAGTTATTGAATAACATAGTGAAAAATTATCATAAGGAAACATGTGGACCGTTTAAAATTATTGGGTAAATGTTTTTGATTTATATTATTTTAGTATTTTTCCAGTCTTCCGGAATTTTAGTTTTTCTGGTTGCATGTAGCATTGCCTTTTAGGTGGCTTTATTCTTCTGTAAGTCGTCTCCCTTTGTCTTTGAAAGGTCTAATGGGATTGTTTGAGAAACGACGCTTCAGAAAATTCCTGATGTACATCGCCGCCTTTGACGAGAAGGACCCCAAAACCATGGAAGGCATGGACCCCAACAAGTCAACTATGAGGGACATTTACAAAAAGTTTGGCCTTGGCCAGGAAGTGATTGACTTCACTGGCCACTCCCTTGCCCTCTACCGCACAGATGAGTCAGTGTTAATATTAAAATACACTCTAATACACTAATGTATTTGATTTTTATGCCATGTGAGCCAACCTTATGAATCATACAATTTCAATAGTTTAAAATGGTCTCCATCTCTGTTCTCAGATACCTGGACCAACCTTGCATCAGCTCAATAAACAGGATAAAGCTTTACAGTGAGTCTCTGGCCAGATATGGCAAGAGCCCATACCTCTACCCACTGTATGGTCTGGGAGAACTGCCACAAGGCTTTGCCAGGTAGGGGTCATCTGTACGACTGTTTATGTGATATGTTACAGCACAACCTCCTGTGTTGTTAATTTTGAATTATTATAACTTGAAATATTGTTCTTAAAATGCATTTAACAAAAAATGTCATCTTTACAACCAGCAAGTTCCAGTAATGATGTGTTTGTAGTCTTGTGATATTAATAATAGCAAATTTGGTTCATATAGCTCCCCGCTTTAAATTCAGGATGTATCTTTTAATTACTAAACGTAACATTGCCACATTGTGTTTCTGTTCCAGGTTGAGTGCTATCTATGGAGGCACTTATATGTTGAACAAGCCCATTGAAGAGATTGTGATGGAAAATGGGAAGGTGGTGGGAGTCAAGTCTGAGGGAGAGGTGAGCATTTAGAAGAAATGTGTGTTTAAAGCCTTTCATTTGAGTGGCATGTTAATTCTATAGAGACCCATCTGTGTATACAAGATTTATTAATATTTTTTCCAGATGAAGATCACTTTACAGTTCAAGACTGCCTCATACATAAAGTCAATCAAAGCACAAAGCTGTTCATCTGTTTATTCAAAGTTCAGTAAAGCCCAACTCGCTACACAGAACCCAGAACTGGAGAATCAGACTGGTCGTGAACGCGTGGTTGTTGTAATCAACAATGTCACTTACGGTGATGGGTCCCAGTCGATGCTGCTACAGAGCCCAGGTCCCCTGTTTATTTCAAGTTTATTCGTATTGGTTGAATATCGCGTGCACAAATCGAATCAAATACAACGCTGCTCCTCCTTTGGCAAGGCTCCGGACTAACATTTTACATTGGTTGCACTGGTGCACCCAAATGTTTCACTGCGGCTCTTGGGACCGCAATAACACACCTATCATACCTTTTTATTGACATTTCCCATATACATTGGTAATTTCTTAACAAGAGATGCAAACTGTGCAAAGAAAACTCTAACTTGTTGCATTATTTAAAATGTCATGGTAGGCCTGTCATGATTAGAAATTGTTGTGATAAATGATAAAATTGTGATATACTGCTAATACTATAGCATTATCATGCAGTACATGTCTGCTCAGTCGTTACACCACTTCTCCATCATTTAAACCTGTTCTTTGGCCTCTGAGATTTGACTGTGTGTGTCCTTAACAGATCGCCAGGTGCAAACAGCTGATCTGCGACCCCAGTTACCTCATCGATCGCACCAAGAAAGTGGGTCAGGTGATCCGAGCCATCTGCATTTTGAATCACACCATCAGCAACACCGGCAACATCAACTCCTGCCAGATCATTATCCCCCAGAATCAGGTCAACAGGAAGCACGGTGAGCTCACACAGGAAGTTAACGCACTTTATCTCACTACAAAGTCTGTCTGTATTTCATTTTTCTCTACAACCGCTCACACGATTGACCTTATACTTGGCGAGTGTGTTGCAACAGAAATAAATGAAGACAAAGTTTTTGGCTGTGCAGTTCCTGAGAAAGCCTCAAGCATTGTTTTTCACATGTTAAGTTGTTATGAATAAAATGGTGGAAGTTCATTATTAACACACACAAAGTGTTGAATGTCTTTACATGAACCTATTAAGACCCAAGTGGCAAGTGTTGTTTGAAAACGATAACCTTAAAATCTAAACGTTTTCGGAAGAGGTGACAGAAATACCAACATTTGCAAAAATGTATTTCTTACTATTTATTTCTTCCGACTGAGCCTTTGTCAAAGTTGCACTGATGTGCCAAATTTTTTCATTTAGATGCGCCCAAAATATATCACAGCCCCTTTTGGCACCACAGTGATACAGATATTATACCTTTTCGGGCAGTTCCCTTATGCATAGGTAATTTCTTAACTAAATCTAGGTTTGATTCCATTTGATCTGCTCGAATATTGATTTGGTTAAGGCATATTTCAGTTTAAATACCAATTTTGCCTTGATATGACAGTATTCTCAACGCAAGAAAACCTCTAACTGGGTGCATTCTTGAATCAGCAAAACACTTCAGGAGTCTCAGGGGTAAACAGGGTTGCAGCCAAGGTGATCCCTTCAACAGAAAAAAGACATAACATGCCTCCATACTGCTTGTGTGATGCCATCCAAGTGTCCGCAAGCACCACTGGTGAACAAAATAGTATTCACCACTTTTATTGTTGTTCTGTTCTTTTAAAGTGTGGAATCTGTGGTTTTATCAGGTTATGCTCATATTATCAGTTTATCCCCAGAGCTATGACAATGAATAGATGTTTATAGACATGCTGTGGCGACTTAAATGGACCGTCCCTAATGTCTCACAACAATTGATTTGACAGATACCATTGAATACATGTTAAACTTCTCCGAAGTGAAACCACCAGATTTTTACTGTTACTTTTCCTCTTTCCAGACATCTACGTTTGTATGGTCTCCTTTGCTCACAACGTGGCAGCAAGCGGTAAATATATTGCCATCATCAGCACTACAGTGGAGACAGCCGACCCCGAGAAAGAGATCAAGCCGGCCCTGGACCTACTGGAGCCCATCGAGCAGAAGTTCGTCAGCGTCAGTGACCAGTATGAACCAACTGACTTGGGCTCTGAAAGCCAGGTATGATAAGAGGGCTTAAATGAGGCATGAAGCACCGCATTGCAGCTGTTGCATGTTTTATCCCATTCAACACAAACTAGGAAATATAATGCCTGGGAATATAATAACATGCTATTGTGAGAATGAATAATGTCAGAACGTAAAATGACCTTACTGCAAACTTCCCTTAAAGTATTAATATACTGTTTAGGATTTTTATCTATTTATCAGCAGTGGAATGGGCTCATTGATAACTGCAAATCTACTCTATAATTAAAGTATATAATAGTAATATTTTTACAAAGAAACATTTAGGGCTGTCAAACCATAACACTAATCATGCCAGTCATGGCTAAGTACTAAGATACACACACAGGAGATCCTCTTGTAGTAGATATCCCACCTAAGCTATAACACAGTTAACCACTCAGTATCTCTCTCAATGCATCATAGACAGACCCCATCTTTCCAGCAAAAAAAAGTAGGGTTGCATCAATATTTGAATCACTATAATCTAGATATTTTAGAGCATTCAACGCTAAGCAGCAACTTGCCAGGTGTTTCTGTGAAACTGTAACTTGAGCTAACATTAGCTCAGCATTCAAGCGGATGCTGAGGGATGTCAGCACGGTTACTTTAGATAATATCTGAAACTGTCAGCTATAACTGTCAGTGTCTAACCGCAGTTAGATTTTAAAATCATGTTTTTAAAAACTATCAGTGTCTTTGAATGTGGCCATCGGGATAAAAAGTTATCCCAGTAATAAATCTTCTCTCACTAAATGTGAACTACGTTTAATTGATCTTGGCTCTGTGCCAGAAATCACACTTATGTGTTCATTTTCCTTCCTAATTGACACTCAATCTTCCCAGTGCATACCAACATTTAATCTCTTTTTTTTTTTCTTTTTTTTTTGCTTCTTCTAGATTTTCATCTCCCGTTCATATGATGCCACAACTCACTTTGAGACCACCTGTGATGACATCAAGGACATCTATCGGAGGATGACCGGCTCCGAATTTGACTTTGCCGAGATGGAGCGCAAGAAGCAGGACATCTTCGGCGATGCCGCAGAGTAGAGGCGAGGCGTCTGCAACACTTCTGATTATCAAAGACAACGCTGCCGACAACGCAAATCTTACAAAACATAGAAAACTTACTCTTAAATGTACACATCCATGGGCTGGCTGATTATCAAAGTACATGGTTTGCCCATTGAGGAAATTCATGATATATAGAGAGATATGATATAGTATTGTTGGATAGGGTTCAGGAGATATGCTTTGTCAAATCACATTAAGATGGAGGTTTTAACCCAACACTTGCATTTCTACTGCTTCGTCACGTTAATGGATAGTCCAAAGATGCCAAATAAAAATATCATTCATAATCCGTAGTAGTTTACAAAGTGGGTGTGTCTGTTGAGGGCAATATCACTCTTTCTGTCATTTTATAAAAGGTGTTTGGAAGATTTATAAATTCTGCACATAAGTTATTTTTTTCCCTGCAGGCATTTCTCCCTTTGGGTGTGAGAAAAGTGGCTTCGTTCTGTGCGTCTGAATAAAATCTTGTGGTGTGGTGACGTGGCCCATCAACGGCAGCCATCGTTAATAGTCAGATTGTCACTGTGATATCAAATGGTTCATGGGTGTGTGGGCTTGTTATTGTTTGGTGTCTCTAACCCCCCCCCCCCTCCCCCCCCACAAAATGTAGTCTAATCTCCAGCAGAGTGAAACCGTAAACCAAGCCACAAGGTGATGTCATCCAGCATAAACTACCTGAACCTGCTTTCAACAGTCAGTTAATATAACGCATAAATGGAGATGTATTAGTTCTTGTATTATGCAAAAAAAGATGGAATCCCGGAGCTCTAAATGGAATTGTGGTTAACTGTAATTTGCTTAAGAAGGACCAAATGTGTACTGCAGCAGTATCAAACTGATGGGAGCCCTGTGACATCTTGTTATCCTGTTTGAAATAAAAACATCTTGGGCTCAAATGATTTCTGTACTGCAAAGTAAAAAAAAGAAAAACTTTGTCAAAAACCAAGACTGTGTTTGACTTGTTCTTTCTTTTACTGTTAATCCGGTGTGAATGTTTGAAAATAACATTTCCTTGCTGTTGCAGCCATGGTGTTTATTCTTAATAAATAGTTTACAATTTGTTATTACTGGGATATCGCAGCGCCCCAACAAAACAGTTAAAGCTCTTCGCAACGTCACATAGTCCTTTAAGAAATGGTTTTTAGATACAAACACAAAGTAGACGGCAATACTCAAATGAAATAAGTAATTTGTGTTCTGATATATATATATAGAATAGAAATGATATAAATATGAGATAAGCTTTATCTTAAATTTGACCATGGCTGTCCCTGGGTCGCTTAAATACCATGAGAATATTGGAGTAGCAGCATTTTACACCAATAACTGTAAAGTTCCAACCCGAACACTTCTCTACTTCCTCTGCTTACAACAGCCTCCCTGGGTAGCGCCCCCTGCTGACGTGTCCTGTGAACTAAAGGACACGTGGGCTGTGTTAGTGAGCTGCTGATTGCAAGTCAGAACATTTCTTTCTCTAACTAATAATCCACTGTTTGAAAGGAGACACAGATGTGCTTCTCCCCAGGTCGTCCTCTGAGTCTGCAGCAGCTGAGGAGGATCACTGTGAGGAGGAGGACGCTGGGCACCAGGGCCTCAGAGGTCATAGGTCAGCTGAACGTGTCCCACCTCATCCACAGCTTCCTCCAGTTCTGTGAGCGCCCAGTATCATTGCAGGGCCACACATGAGGGGATTTCTGCATCTGCAGGAGGGACTGGTGCTCGATTTCAAACATCCCATTTGAATTAACACGTCATGGACTGAATATCTGTTCATAATTTACAAATCTATTAAGTTTCTATCTAATAAAAGATAGAAACTTCCCTCGGGATTAATAAAGTATCCATCTATCTTCATCTATCTATCTATCAAGTATAATTATTATGATATAAAACCCTGTAACCGCATTATGAATCCAGATGAAGAATAAAAACTGGTTGCAGTCTCCATTGAGGGAGCAGTGGCCTGTTTGGTAGTAAAAACCTACAAGTCCCAGGGTACACTTCGGCTGCCAAGTGTGTCACATGACCGCCGGGCGCATTTAAGCGCCGCACGGGCTGTTGACAAACATTTTGTTGCCGGGAGAAACAGGAGGATGGAGATCGAAAACCCTCAGCCCTATTTCTTCGGAGACATCGGTGAGTATGTGAATCAAAACAACATGGCGGCTGAGACTTCTTATTTTGTTCTGTGACCCGGTTTTGACCGGCTGGTAAGCGAACACTTCCTCTGCAGTCCGCGCTGTTTCCTCATCACCTGTGACTCTTTATATTGATAACATAAAAAATCATAAACAGCACCACGTGCGATTTAGGATTAAGGGTAATTGCTTCCGTGGCGTTGGTTTGTTGGCTGATCGAGCCACTATGACATCTTAGCTTACACTGTGGGCTCATACAGATCTGATAATGAGGCAGTGAGAGGCTCATCTCATCTGACTTGCTGATTCTAAATGTTACTCCCTTTTGCCACTGGTTGAGGAAACAGGCAGACAGCACAACAACATCATGTCTGTCCTAAGTGTGTCTGAGATGTCATTAGACTCATTCACTTCACAGAGAAAACTGACTTCATTTCAATTTATTCTGAACACACTGTATCTATTGAGGAAGTTTCATGATTTTTGTGTGAGATCAAACTCACTAGAATACAGGTTCTAAAACATCACACCTGTGAAAGTCAGATGAGCAGCATTACAGTAATTATACACCTCAGGCCGTAAGTAGTGATCAGACTCACTTAAATAATGGACGGTTCATTTAAGTGTAAAGTCTTTGTTTTGATATGAAAGAAGTGGGTGAAAAATAGGCCTTTCAACACAGAGCAGAGGTTAATACTAAGGAATGACACTATAGTTCTCATATATATATATATATATATACATTACATACATTTATATTGTATATACATTTGTGTTGTCCCAGCATAGGGACATGTATCATATCATATATAAATATACGTATTTGTGTTGTCCTACCATATTAATCATATATGAATAAACATATTTGTGTTGTCCTACCATAGTTATCATATATGAATATACATATTTGTTTTATCGTAGCATTGCATTGTATATGAATATGTATTTGTGTTGTCCTAGCATTGTATCGTATATATGTACTGTACTTATATATATACTATATATGTGCTGTGCTGCAGGCTGCTGGTCGGAGAGGACCGATGTGCACAAGGCGGCCTCCAAGGGTCAGGCGTCCAAGCTGCAGCGCCTCATCCAGAGCGGAGCCTCGGTCAACATTGTGGCACTGGACTCCATCACGCCGCTGCACGAGGCCTGTCTGTCGGGACACACCCAGTGTGTACGGCTGCTGCTGGACGCTGGAGCGCAGGTACAAGCAGAGGGATGGACATCTGTAGAGTATATCTCAAACACATAAAGCAACTGGGGAAAGATGTAGAAAAGATTTTTTTCCAGGGTTATTTGACAAATTGAGTGATTTTAGAAGATGAAACGTGAATTTCTGGAAGTAGGTTGCAGTACGTCTATTCTTCTATATGTAAATGCCCCTGTGATTAGGTGGATGCAAGGAATGTGGATGGCGGCACCCCTCTGTGTGACGCCTGTTCAGCTGGAAATCTGGAGTGCGTCAGTCTGTTGCTGGAGCGTGGGGCCATGGCCAACCCCGCTCTCACCTCGCGGACGGCCTCACCTCTCATCGAGGCCTGCGTGTCAGGTGAGTGGGCCTCAGCTCGCTTCACATGCCTTTTTAGTTTCTGTGGAATCAAGTTAATGTTGATGAGACAACCATGACTTACACGATGTTGTTTGTATCTCAGGTAACTCGGACTGTGTGAAGCTCCTGATTGCTGAGGGTGCTTGTCTGGAGTCGTACGACCTTTACCTCGGGACCCCGCTGCATGTGGCTTGTGTTAACAAACACACAGATTGTGTAAAAGTGCTGCTTAATGCAGGTGAGTCTCTCCCCCATTTGTCTTCACTCAGCCTGACTGGTCGGGGTAGATGAATCTGGTTCTTCTAAAGGTTCCCTCCAGTGAAATGAAAGTGAATTGAAGTGCTGAGCAGAACCAGCCACTGCATGACGTTAGATTAGTCTCTTCCTTATACGTTTACTGCACTCAGACGTTTGAGGTCACACTTTTAAATCCAGTGTGACGGTAGATGGGTGTTTTGATTGCACTTGTAATATAAGGACAAGTTACCTGACCTGTAATAATATACCATGCTACCTCATCTGACTCTGTTGGACCAGGGCTATGTTTACATGTGGCTATACTGGGTACTTTGAAGTGAAGCCGAAATTTTGAGATGATTTGGCATCAGCTGATGACTCATAAGACAATGTCTGCATTTAAGTTATTTTTTAACAGTTAAGCTGATTACTTGTAGACATTTTTGGTTTTGAATTAATAAACAGCTTCTACTGAAGCAGAGACAAAACTAATATTTTATTATTGTTTAAGTGAAATATACATTAGAGTCACATAGATGCTCTGCTAAATTTAGCAATTATCCTTCCCGTTTGTTAACAATTAAGCTTTATTGTTTTGTCGTAATAAATGTAAAATGTAGAATAGACTTCTCATGACACTACATATTTGTGAGTATTCTGCAGGAACGAGACTCAGATACTGATGGATTAAAACTTGACATGAGATTGGGACACAATCTGAAAAATGTAAATCAAATACCAGCCTCATCCTCCTCCAGCTGATATTAATGCTCCTTCCTGTTAAGGTGCTAAAGTGAATGCTGCCAGGCTGCACAACACTCCGCTGCACCACGCTGCTAAAAACAAGCGAGTGGAGATGATACAGACTCTGGTGGAGTACGGGGCCAACATCTACGCCAGAGACCAGAACGACAGGAAACCAGTGGACTACACCACACCAGGCACTCCCTCTGCAGCCTGCTTAAAGTTTTATGAGAGTAGGTCATTCACAATAATCACTGATGCATGAAAAACACACATTACCTTGTTTTGATCAGCCAGGCTGTGTAACTGCCTGTACACCAGTACAGCAGTGCAGAGTGTCACCAGCAGGTGGCAAGCAAGTATCATTTTTCATTTCCAGGAAACTTCAGCTAGTGACACCTGTTGTTTACAATGATGCTCATACATACCGTTGGTAACATATAGGTTAGCCACTGTGACTGATGCCTATGAGAAGGTGATGAATTACACACTTCCCAGTAACAGAACCAAAGTGGAGCAAATACTTTAAATAGACGCAAACAAGGCTGGAAAGGTTGAAAATGCTTCAAAAATTCGCCATTTATTTTGAAAAGAATAAGTTAATTACATACTTCTACAGCATAGATATTTTTTTTAAAGTGTAATGATACACATCATCTTTGTGATGAAAAATATTCTGCCACAATATAATCCATTAGCACTGTAATAACATTTTGACCATCTGCTGATGACGATGTGATTCTCCTGGCTCTTCTCTTCTCTTCTCCTGTCTTCTCTTCAGCTGCATCCATACTACTAAGTTTTTTCTTTTAAACTTGTGTTTTCGAACCAGCACCTCCATTTCTCCACATCCAGACAAAAATGCTGCCCATGGAGTTTCAAAAGCCAAACTCGACGATCAGCGTTTCCAAACTTGTCTTTTTTTGCTAGAACAAGACTCCAGAGTAGTGTGGATAGCAGGCATTGTCGATATAGCCTAACTCAACATCTGATGCTTTGTTTTCTGTCTGCAGCCACTCCCATGAGTCTGCAGGAGCTCGGCAGGTTGGCGGTGAGGCAGACGCTCGGCACCGACGGTCTGAAGGCTGTGGATCAGCTGGACATACCGAAGCTCCTGATCAGCTTCCTCTGCTATCAGTGAGAGCCAACCGGGAGGAGGAGTTGGATCCAAGCTCAAAAGAAAGGCTGGAATTTCACAGAGCTGCCGCTAAATTCTCATAAATAACATAGGTTAGTGTCCATCCCAGGGTTGTCACTAGATTTCTTCTCAAAACTTGACTCAAAATTTCAGAGATTGCAGTCGAGACAGAGGACAGTATAAATTGATGTGCTGTATTTGCCAAGTTAAATATGCAAGTTTAGGAGCAACTGCAGTAACATATATCTGGGGCTAGGGGCTGCTTTTAATTCCTTGGACTGTGCCATAGTCGAGGATAACTGACGTGGCATGTTGGACATCCAAGAACATCCTGACAAAAATAGTAGCATGTGATGATGTGTTCTGTGACACTGACACACGGGAGCACAAGGTATTCCTCTACACGTCCGTACACATGGAGAAGTAGAAAAAGGTTTGTGCCACATACGACCACCTATTCTTAAATAGTGACCATCGAGAGAGGCAGAGGTAGTGTTGGACGGTGCCGACATTTGTAGGACTTGGTTATAGGCTCTGATTGGCTGCATTAACAGAAAGAGCACAGACTGAATGGAATGCAAAGTGGTGTTTCATACAAAAAACATAGGTCACAATAAACCATATAAACACTATGATCACAGTCACACCATTTCCTCATCTGTTTATTGGAAGTCAGCGCTTTATAGTGTGTAGACAAACTAGTTAGATATGGCCATTTATAGTGACCTTACAACAGGAAATGACTCCTCATCAGCAGCTTCTCTTAATTGATCTCTTGCCACTGCTCCTTTTGTATCCTTAACTACCTGGGTAAAGGAAATAAGGGGTATTGTTTTCAATAGAGCTGCCAACATGTAATATTATTTAAATGTTTCAGCTATTAAAGGCTTAAATAGTGTTTATTAATGTTTGACATTTGTATAAATGGAAACAGAAAGAATAGAAAAATACAAAAAGAAGCATCTGATTTAGAGATGACCGTAGATGGGTATGTAATTAACTAGAGAACAAGTGAGAGAGGAATCAGGAGAGACTAACGGAGACAGAAGATTAAAGGTGGGGAAGGTGAGGAATTGTTGAACTCAAGACCAAAACGTATACACTCCTTTCTTCAGTGCTCCTTCAGAAGCTCCACCTCTCACACTCGTGCACACGCCTTGCCAAGGTGCACCACTGATCTCAAGTCATTGCATCTCCAGTGTCTCATACACTCATCCTTCAATTGTAGAAGGCGGAGGAACGATCACATTATTTTGTTTGGGATGTGATCATAAGAAGCCAACGGGAACAGTGTTGTGGTGTTTGGGATGTCCAGCTTTCAAAACCAGGCCTGTGTAGTTAAACCCTTAAACCTTATTTATTATTATAAACTTGCATTTAGGCCCTGTTGACATGTCCTTATCTTCAGGGGTGGTCATTTCATAAGCTGCACATGGAGGTCCCCAGACTGGAGAATAGCTACGTGACTAGATTAGATATACATGATTCATGATGATGTCAGTGGAAGAACCCATCAAGCCTGGATTATTCCGGGAAAATTGCGAGCAACTCACTACACTCACGCGTGTACTGTAAATATTGAGTAGCAATTAAAATATGACAAAGCAGACAGCTGTGTCAGCATTCCCAGAATAACTTGAAACTTTAAAAAAATGAAAAATTGAATATGTAGAGGCATTCCGCCCGTGATGTTGTCACAGCAGCACTTGGGCCGAAGTTCTCCAGATGCTGCTTGGCTTCATCTCACATTCCTGTAAGTGAAGCCCCGCGCACGGAGACAGCCAGTGTTTGATACAGACACTGTAGTTCCAATCAGGCGGTATCCTGGATGCCTATTCATAGCTTTGTGTCTGATGCTCCATTATATCTGCTTATACTGCAGAGAGAGCTTAGTCAGGTCCTGGTATTTGTAGAAGGAGGTGCAGGAAGTCGTTTACAGTACGAGTTGCTCAGAGTGCTTAAGACTGATTCATCGGCTCTTCCCTGTGTTGACATGCCCCATTTCAGAGTTTCAGAACTTTAGTCTAACCATGGATTGAATCAGGACAAACCCACACGCACTGAAGAGTTTGACAGCAGCACACTGGAAGATATGTGAAGGATACTGGGCAGCACATTAGATGATACATTTTGTTCCTGGGTTCAAGTTATTCTTTGAGGTCAGGTGTGACCTCTGTCTCCGTCTCTCTTCAGACCAAACGCATACAGTCAATCAATCTGTGGGGCCACGTCCCTTCTAGCCTGGTGATCTCAAACAACAATTTCACATTCAATCTTTACAGTGAACTTTCCCAATAATGTGAAAAACAATTCTGTCCCATTAATCTCAGTCCCAAAGCGATTTTGCTGCAGCGAGGAGCAAACTGAAGCTATTGTCTTTCTCTGTACATCTCGGGCTGTTGTTGGCAGGTACAGACACCTCTTCAAACACAGGAAGTGAGGACTGTAAATCCATAGAGCTGTGATTGTTTGAGGGTATTATCCCCTGATATGACTGTAAATTGGGAAGTATTGTCCTAGCCAATCATATTGTGCACTTTCATAATGTTTAGTAGAAATATAAAGTGATTATTTGGCAGTAAATCTGATGAAATATGCAAAGACGCTGATATAAGTCTTTCAAAAGCAAGCAGCAGTGAGCGAGTGATGTTTCTACAGAAAAGCTGGACTCTCAACATTGTCTTTCCTCTCTTGCCCCATCTTGCTTTCCAGTATCAAACCCAGTCCACGTGCAGTTTGCTGACATCAGCCTTCAGGATTTCTTTATGTAATTTCACAGTTTTCAAACCCCTCGCCTCTACGTGGAGCTGCCAGCCGCAGCGGTGGCCTTGAGCAGCTTTAAAGGAACAAGAGGTCACCTGTCAGTTATGCCGTCGTTCTGCACCTGCGTGTTTTCCAACAGATCTTTACAAACATTATTTCATTCCTTCGGATCTGCATCCAAATCTCTCGGTTGACCCCCCTCGCTTGGCTCGCTCCCTGAACGTGCCCGGGCTGCACGATGCTGGCCTGAACATGCCGATCGTCTTGCTGCACCCCATAAACATGCCAAGATGTGGAAGTTTGTTTGATCAGAATATAAATCGCTAACAGCATATCAGTCATCATTTCCCGATATCTGGACTAGTTTTTGTTCTTTAACCGTGTGGTGCAGCTTGGAGCACGCACCTCTTCTCCTTCTCCTTCATGTGGACAGTTCCTTTTATGAACATTTTGAAATGTTTGACCCCGATACAGATGGGGCTCCTACTTCAGGCCTAAAATAATAGTTTACTTGAAGTCTACAGAAGGGACTGGAGAAAGCAGAGAGGAGGGCAGGCCGGCATGCAGGGTATTTCCGGCTATCTAAGAGGACGCATGTCTCCAGCTCCTAAACAGGGATGTTGAACTTCAGGATGAACAATGGAGTCGCCGGTTTGTTGGCAGTTGTCTAGGTTGAAATGTTTTATTGAAGTGAATAAATTCAGGTTTAATCTGCTCTGATGTTCGGAGCGCACTGATTTATGTGATGTAAAAAAAAACATCCCACAAAATGTGTCATAAATATTTATCTGAATAAACTGTACTGAAGAGTTGATTTATTGAATAAATTCTTCCGTTACTTATGTGTTTACGGTTGTCATGTTTTCCACCTGGCATTAATAAATACCGTGTACATGCATGTTTTTGATGTAGCATCTGTCTGATGCCAACTTATTCCTGTAAACACAAACCAAGAACAGCACATGATTGATACTTTATCCTCATAGAACATTTCTTCCCTTTGCAGTAGAGTCATTAGTGAGAACTGTGCTACACACCAGATACAATATTAAAGCTTTTGTGGATCCTACATTTCCTCAAGCATTAAACTCTGTTGATTTCCGACAGGTCCATGATTAGACATTCATATTTTGCAGACATTTAGCTGAATTATAAATACATAGTAGGAAGAACAAGTGGCACAGAGATGGAAAATAAAATTGAAACTTTCCAAAAAGCTACAGGGATTATTATGCAATAATTTTGAAAATATAGTTTATATGTAAATCCAGTAAAATAAGTAATCTAAGGTAAATAAGTTATCTAATTTTATTTTATTTCATTCATCTAGAAAAGCACTATGAGTAGTCCATTTACAATTCCTAAAAAACTTCTGCTTGACCATGCTGGCTGATGCTAAGTTTCACAAATGTAAGTTATGCAGGGGAGAGGCTACCTGCTAATGTTCCGATATAAATATTGTAAAGAGAAATTATTAGTAAATTCTATTTTATCCTGTACTACAACATTTGTTTTGCCACTAGGGGGCAGTTTCGCCCTTTAAGTTGACATGATTGACACAATAACAATATTCCCTTTCCTTCGAGCTGTCTCTTTTGTCAGGTGACATCATTGCATGGAGTCAATGTTGACTCCATGATGGTAACTTTTGGGCTGTATGTTAATGTTGACAGGCCACCCGTCACTCAAATCTGATTAAACCATGCCCACGCAGTCCTGATATTTCCGGATGTCTTTCAAATCATTAAAGTTAAAATATGTCACTTTTGTGACTATGTCTATGTTATATATTTTGTTGATATTATATATTTTGTCGAGCTGAATTAAATCTGGGGGTCTGTTGGATTCGGAGAAGAAGAGACACCTGAGGAAAGTGTAACTCCTGAAGCATAAACACAGAAGCATCCTAACTGGGTAGTAGTGGTGAAGCCATCAATTCCCATGATGCCTTGCTACATCTCAACATCACCAACCTGCAACTTTTCTATTATTTTGATGGAGAGACCTCCAGCTCCGTATCGTGCCTTTAAATTTGATTCTTGTTTATTTTTAGTCATAAACATTGAACATTAATTAAGACTTTCAAGTGACTGTACAATATTCACTTTAATACCTTGTTTTGAAATCATAGACAGCACCTGAGGATATTTACTATTAGGAATAAACAAAAGAAGCATTTTACCATATTTTTCCAGTAGAATTCAATGATCGTTTTGAACAATGTGACTGAGACATGGGCTTCTGCTTTTTATTGCATCAATGGAGACATTTGCTAAAATCAGATGTTTTTTTTTTTTTTATCATGAACATGTATCTTTGAAATAATGTTTTGTATCAGATTTTCCTGGGTTCACATTTCCTCTGGAAGTTGATGAGAGTGAATGCCCCTCACCAAGATCACATGTTCTTATTCGTCACTAGGCTGCGCCAAAGATAAGGGAATAACTTGCCAGCCAAATGCTGGTGGTATTAGTGAGCCAAACACAAACCGTGTGTTCTCCATCACCATGTGCTGTTCAGGCCCAGAGGACAAAGAGAAAACAAGCCCCTGTAATTGTGGTCCCTCTCCAGCCTGTGGCAAATAAATCAGACCCGGTTGATTTACTCGCATGTGTCAGGAAACAGCAGCTCCCTCCGTCTCGTGAGAAATACATCCTCGGCCTAACTCCATAAACAAGAGGGGGGATCACAACTTGGCAGTGAAGGAGGAAGGAGGAAAAGAAGAAGAGGAGAGTAGATCATTTATTTTAGGAGCTGAACACACAGGAACTCTGGAAGCCTTTGTTTGGAAATCAGAGGAAACAGCGGATTCACGTTCTCTGAAACGTGTCTATTAATAAATAAATGAATAAATACATGACCTTTATTTACATAGCACTCTTCAAAAACACAGGAGGTATTTTCAAAGGAGGTAAAACTTAAAACATGCAGTGCAATAACAAATTTAAACAAGTTAATGCAGGAGACAATGGATCAAATGAAGCAATTAAAGACACAGAAATCTGGTTAAAAGCAATATAGTAACAAAAACAACAAAGTAGGGCACCAAAGAAAATAATCCAAATGAGCTCTTGCTGATTAAAAGTAGTTAAGTTCTAAACCTGCAGTAGTATTTACACTATCATCTGCTACATTATACATGTATGGAAATGGGAAGTTAGCTGCCACAGTATTAAAAGCTTTATTGGGGGCCAAACATCACAATAAATATTGGATATCATCCAATCATCACTTGCCTCAGCGACTACAACTACATGGAAATGTGAAGGTAGCTCAACCTGTCCTTAGTTGTCATTAATTCACTTATGGGTGGAAATGCAGTGACCCTACTGTAAAGGTGGCATGTACTGCCCATGAGTTTAAAGAATGAGACATTTTTTAATTTGTAATAATACTGTGACAAAAAAATTCATATCGCTCTCATGGTGATACAGCTAGCTCGGCCTAAGGTTCCAAAAGACCCCTGCAAAGACCTCTAAAGCTCACCACCAAACATGTTGCACCTTGTTTATTTATTCCACCGACGAGTCAAAAGGCGAAACAGTTATTTGTGGTTTTCGTCCTGGAAGTATTCACTGAAAGCCCATTATCCAAATGTTCAGTGTCTCTATCTATAGCTCAAACTGCGAGATCCTAAATGCTTGAGTGTGTTTCAGCACATATGTAACCTGCCCCTGAAAATCATAAATCGTAGGTACTTTGCATGGAGCCAGTCTGGCTGTTTCCCTCTTTTTACAGTCCCTGTATTACACACCGACATGAAATTGATATCAGCAACTTTTTAACTCACACACACACACACACACATTCACACGGAAGTTTCAAAAAAAGCATTTCCCTAAATGTAAATAAACTTTAACACCAGTTGACATTGAAACACCTATTGCTCACAGAATTTCTGAATGGTCTTAATACTCCAGAGGCATTTTTCACATTCATATATGTTCTCAGAGTGTTTGCAGAATCGTTATCAGGGTCCATCCAGGCCTTTTGATTTAAAGATATTGTTCTTTTAATGTTGTAAACGTCGCAATTCGTCATCAGCTCTCCAGGAAAGCTGTGACGCTTTAAAGGTACTTACAGGATTTAGCGGCATCTAGTGGTGAGGACGCAGACTGCAATTAGTTGAATACCCCTCACCTGAACCCTATCTTCAAAGCCTATAAGAACCTTGTGTGGCCTTCAGATAACAAAAGTGCGAAAGGTCATCTCTCCAGCCGTTGTTTGGTTTGTCTATTCTGAGCCACTGTAGAAACATGATGGTGGACTCCATGGAAGAGGACCCCTCCCTCCCTCCCTGCCTCCGGATGTAGATATAAAGGGCTCACCTCATGGAAACGAAAACACAATGATTCTTAGTTTTTAATGTCACGTTCAAATTTCTGCCAACAGATCCCTCGAAATCCTGTGGTCCTTTAACAATAATAAAAAAAAAATATTCTTGAGCATGATTTGTAAAGAAACTATGGCACAAAATAATACTTTTAATACAAATATAAAAATGTTCTGTATTAATAGACATCTAAAACCTCCACTGATGAAATCCCAATTTTAGATTCACTGACTTGAATAATCTTCTAGATTTGATTAACAGTATCACATGTGGAGCATAAAAGTCTATGAAATGTATATCAGCTGCCTCTTTGTTGCTGTTCAATGGTTGGACGTTCCTCTTTTATCCGTCCACATGGTCGGGTATCATACCCACGTTTTTTTTCTTCTTCCACACGTGGCGTTTGAATTTTGTGAATCCTGCCCGAACCAGCAGCCAGGGCCGTGAACGACAGGATTAGATTCTTCCGGGCGCTTTGCTGAATGAAAGGAGGAACTCTTTGAATGCGGAACACTGATTTCCACAGACGTTAAGTATCCGACGCAGCAGCTGCTGTGCCTCTGTCATAAAGTCGAGCTAGATCTGAAACCAGATGGAAAGAAGGAGGAAGAAAGGGAGAGAGAGAGTGCTCACCGAAGCTGAGGGAAGATTATTTACAGCCCCTGGCCTTTGAATGAAGATCTTCACCAAAAACAATGAGTGATTGTAAATCCACATTTGAAGCAGACATCATTGCTCTTTTTTGTTTTTGTAAGCTTTCAGAACTTTAATGCAAAAGGCTACAAGTATATGAAGTTACAGGATGCATGTTGGATAAGAGAAAAACATGAAATAAAAAAATAAAAATGGGAAAAGAGCTTGAATCAATCGTCCTGCATGCTGCCTTGTCGTTCTAGAGCATTTCTATCCACCACTGACATCTCTAAAATGAAGACATGATGAAATGAGGATGCCGACTTTTAAAAATTGACTTTTCAATTATTCCACTGCACTTCCTTGGTTTGTAAAGCATTATCATTGATAATCGCAATATCTTAAAGCAAATACATTTTTGGGGTTTGCGAATCTGTATCCGTGAGATATTTTCTCGGATACTCAATGAAAGAAGGACGCAGAATACACAAAGACCTGAGGACAGCAGACGTCATGAACCGATACAACGCACACAGTGTAAATTATAACACAGCAGAGATGTCGGCGGGAAGGCAGATGTAGGGGATTAACACTGTAATTGTAATAATTTATTGATTGTGCCACTAAATTAAAGACTTCTGTGCTGTAGTTAATTGTTTTCAGCAGGACTCCAGAGGATCCCAGTCAGTCTGTCTGGCCTCCACCCTGCAGTCTGCTCCCCCGCTTACACTCGAAGAGGCTGCTTGGGTCTGAGAAAATATAATTCACATGTCTGGAAGTCTGCACCCAGGGTTACACACTCACACACACACACTCACACACACTGTACAGGGACACATCAAACGCAGCGAGATGATCGAGACATCTGGTTGTATTTTGGGAAGGGAGTCCCCCGTCCTAGCGCTGCCTCAGTTTCTGTCGCTCCAGTGTGAATGAAGTCAGCAGAGTCTCTCTCTCCTAGCCTCCTGCTTTCGCTCTCAGTCCTTGTTTTCCTGCTGCAGTGACGCACGTCTCCTCAGCAGTGGCCCACTGGACATTTCTCTGTTTTCCAGTGAAGTTCTAGACGGTCACAAGGGCTGGACGACTTTCTGTCATTCTGAGGAATCTAATCAACTTCTTGTTCCGTCTTATTTTTTTATGGTGAGAGTGAACGAATAAACCTGCTTTGACCAGCTCTTCAAAGGGAGACAGAGGAACTACAGAGTGCTTTTAAATCCATGTCCTCAATGTGGCTGAAAGGTTGTTTTTCATCCCCTAAAAGCCTCCAAACTGAGCATAGAAGAAAATGGTTTAGTCCAGACCCTTGTTTAGACCGTTCACACAAAACTGAATCCAAAGATTACGTGAGATTAACACTAAATCAGTTCTGCATTGCTCTCATCCAGTTTGGCCAACATCCCCCCCGGGCTTTCAACTGTTTAACTCAAGATGAGTAGTGTTGTTTGAATGATTTGGGATTTTACGTGTGATCATTCCTGCTGCTGGAGGTAGAAAAACCACAGTTTCTGCAAATGTATGCAATATCTGGGTAGGAATCTGATGGAGCTGATGTTCCTTCGGCACTTTCTTTTAGTTTAAGGTAGGTACTTTTGGTTAGTTGTGTAAATCCATTCATATAAATGGAAGAATACAATGCCCCTAAAAGGTAAGTGCAGGATTTGTGTATTTGTTCACTGCAATTTGGTGTCAGGTTCACAGAGTTTGAAACAAACTGAGATGAAACAAAGTACACAAAAGTGCATAAAGTCTTATTTTAGTTCCTCTTGAGTCTTTTTTTAAATTATATTTTTATTAGGGTTATATACGTAAATAGAGAATTACAAGTACTTCCCATCTTGGTTAATAGATCACAGAAATCGTGCCAAACAGCCATAGAGAGGGCCCGAGTAACAACAACGTCTGTGCACAAACAGCAATGGAGTAGATACACATTGAAGAAAATTATATTTGGCAAACACCCTGTAACTCGCCAGCATCCACGTATTCCATCATTCCAATGTAAAATATCAACAAACTGACCAAAGTCCAAACTATATGACTAAATATCTATATTTGGTGCCATACATATCGATCATCGTATCGCATGAGTCAAAGATATATTGCCTCAGCGATATTTTGTCCAACCCAGTAACCCAGTCTCGACATTTGCCGTGCTACAAACCAATTTCCTGTTACTTCTTTGTCATACATATGTAAACCCAGCCCAAGCCCTTCTTCGTCCTCCCACCCCATGGCAGCGTCCCTCCCAGTAGTTTCCCCCAACAACCCACAGGGTCTCCCATGGACTGCTTAACCATAATTAAAATAAAAGGTCAAACGAGACAAGAATCAATGGTTCAAATACATCTCTCTGTGAGACTGAACAAACAAACTACTATCAGCTACAGACTGTGCTCACCAACATTCTATTTCATTCTCAAATCAAGGACCACCAGTTTTCTCAGGACGCAGAGATAAACTTTGCTGTGTTACATCTGCTGACCAAGGGCTGTGGTCATTACAGCTGTTGGAAGACCTGGCCCAATGTTTCTCAAAGTGAAGACAGCTTGAGTTAATCGTTAGATCATATGTGACCCAACCAGCAGCCAGAAAACACTGATATTTACAAAACACCTAATTTTGCTTTTCATTCAATTTAAATAACGATCAAACACTCAAAATGGAGTTTGAAATACATTCACACCACTCCGTAAAAGAAGATGAGATTGTTTATATCTTTTTCAATACATTGTAAACTGGTGAAGATGAGGTGGTGCCGAAATGTACACACATTTAATCACCCTTCACAACAAAAATATGATTAACAAATTAATTTTATCGCGAGAATCAGGGCAGCAGTGTTATGTTGTACTTGATAGTTAGACGCCATCTGCACAGTCTATCCTGAACTGTGCCGGCAGTGGGTTGTGCCCCATGACGCCCGCACTGCGTTGAGGAGCTGACTCCATCTACAGCGGCTGCAGCCATCGTGTTCATTCTCAAACGCTCTTTTGTTGCTAACACTGCTGCTGTGTTTCCTGGGGAACATCATGTGTGCACATCAATATTCATTAGGGGTTTTGCATTTACCATTTACGGTGCATTGTGGGAGTGAGGTGGATGGAATATGAAGCGTGTGCATGTGTGCACATTTTTTACTTGACGTGCATGGGCAGAGTTTTATAAATATGTGCATCCTATCTGTCTTTTGTTGGTATAGTCCAGAATCGCACTTTTATGAATGAGGCTCCAGGGCTTTAATGCAGGTACTATGGATGTGCATTGAAAGCACTTCGGCGGCATCACAGAAACTAAAAGACAGCTTCTTTAAATCTGTTATAGATTCACTGTGGTAGGTTCGGTGAAGCTGATGAAGCCAGGATCCAGATTTTAAACAAAAAGTCCTTTAAATGGCCAACAGAAAAACAAAGGAGAATCTCAAAAACGAGAAAACAAAAACCACACAGGGGAAAACACTGGAAGCTTACGAGAAGACGAAAAGAAGCAGAGGACGCAAGCACAGGAGATGAAGTATAACGACAGAGATAAAGACAGACATTAAGACAAGGAACAGACAAGGGGAAGCACAGACACTTATATACACACACAAAGGGGAGGCAGGGGCAATGGAACACAGGTGGAACTAGTGCAGGCAATCACAGAGACAGGAAGTCAAGAAAACACACTAGGAACAGAGCCTACAAAATAAAACAGGAAACAGAGAACATGCGACACCGAAACAACTCTTATACAAATATAAACACAAGGATGTACAAGAAACACAAGGTAATAATTAAATAGAAAACACAAAATACAAAACCTTGACACACTGAGCACAACTTTCTTTCCGTTTCTGCTTCACAGCCCCCGGCCTCCCTGCCATATATACCCTCAAGGTTTCTGCAGGTTTCAACAAGTCAAATTTAAGACTTTTTAAGATAATTATTAAATAACTTTAGGACCTATGTGATGTACGACAGATACGTCACATTATCTCACAAGCTACGGACTCCCAGAGTCAAGCTGAGTTTTCTCAGATGAATTCTGATTTGCAGTTTTCTTGCAACTTGCTGATAACTGTATTCTTGAGAAAACACAATAACACAAGGACATTACAAACTATACATGCCACTAAAGCATTCTCTACAAAGACCAATTCAATTTAAAACGAGACAGAAGTAGCGCTACATGAAAATTAACATATTTACGACTTTTTAAGGCCTGAATTTCTTTTATTTTTTATTTTTAAGGCCCCCACAGAAACACTGATCATTCGTTTAAATACTAAATACTATAAATAAAAAAAATGTATTTATAGAAATCTGTTGACCGCAGCAAACATTTTTTCCGTGAATAGGGAAAATAACATGAAATAGTAGACTCAAGGACCTTTCAACACTGGTAACAAGGGAGTGGAAGACATTGCTCTCTGAATTCTTGCAACCAGTTTTTCTCTGCATGCTCAGGGATCAGACTGACAACCTTCTGGACACAAGCCTGCTCGGTGTACAGTGTGCGGAATCTTCACTGAAATGTCTTTTGAATTCAATTGGCTCTGAATGCAGAGAACTCCCAGCCCACGATTTGACGTTATCCAACCTTGAGGAGGCAGCACCAGGGAACATGGTCTTCTTCAACTGTGGCTGTCACTGTGTGAAGACTGGAATCCTGGAGGTCGTAGGACTGGCTCCTGCAGCATTCAGCACATTCAACCCATCTGAACAGACTGCATTTCATCTTGCCTGCCTGCACTTAGTGTTCCACTGCAGCTCCACTTCACACTGCATCAAGACCGAATATTTATGTGGCAACTCAACGTGAGGCAACTATTGTTAAACTAAGCAGAGACAACTGTTAATCAACTCATGGGATAGAAAATATAAATCTGTAACAGTCAAACAAAAATAAAAGAATATACCTGAATGTGCTGGATGAAGAGTTGATCCAAGAATAGATATGAGCAGCTCATACCTATCTATTTTGAGGCTGTTAACACAAATCAGCAGCAGCTCCTAATAGGGTTTGCCTGATGTGAACACAGCCCGGTCAGATGAACACAATTATACTTTTCCAAACGCTTTGATTTCAGCTGATCTCAAGATGGATGCTATATTATTTAAACCACAGTCTGTGTTTTGTCTGTTTGGTCAAGTTTACATTTGTACAATAACCACATGGCGGCAGAAAGTGGACTTTGCAATGATTATTGCATTTTTAGCTTATTTGTATTTGTCTTAGTTAAATATTTAATTTGTTTATTAATTTACTTTCAGCTACTATCTGGACCTTTACTGCTATCTTGCTTATCAGCTATATTAACTCAGTATGTGTGTATATTTTTGACATATAATCAAATATTGTGATTTCTATTCCTCAAGGTTGATGAGCTATGATTACACCCTGGTGAACTGTGCAGTGGTTGGGAGTAGCACCATTAAAGAAGTACTTAAATGAGCCTAATCATGGTTAAGAATTTACGGATTCATTAGAGTGTTAGCACGTCATAAACTCGAAGTTGTACTTAGTGTCTCTGTAGAATAAGTGTCATTTCTCAGCCCTGATAACAATAACAACAACAACAACAGCAACCACAACATCTGCAGAAGTACAGAATGTGCTGCAGGTAAATTGTTTTCAGCCTGCCGTTCTCTGCCTGACAGCTGTTAATTAGACCTTTCCCTCAGAGAAGACGTGCCATGAATGTAACAGACTCAGCGGTATGTTGACACACTGCTCTGCATAACAGCAGCGATGTTACCAGGGAGGAAAGCCAGAGAGGAGTGCTCCTGTTTTAAACGCCTTTGCTGAGGGACGTGTTATTATAAACTTTGCACAAGGCCTTGTTGGTTTTTGTGAATTGGTGTTTGTAATTTGTTTAATTCCATGTAAAAGAGCGATATCAACATGAGACCTCAGGACATTTTGGTGAGTCCAGGTTCAGGTTAGCATTAGGGTTGGTTTGGGTTATGGCGAGGCATTTAGTTTTGATGGTTAAGGTTAGTGTGAGAGGCTGGGGAGTGTATTATGACATCGAGAGTCCTCATAACTATATAAAGAGCAATGTTTGTGTGTGGGGTGCCTGGGCTGTGTAAATGTGTGTTTTGGTACGTCGCCAGGCAACAGCCGTGAAACATATTCACAATTAATTCAACAAAGCATTTTTCTGTGACGATAAATCACTTCTGCTCTCTAAAGTCATAGGAGGACGAGAGTAGGCTTGAAAAACATCAGCCTGGCGCCTGGGAGCTGCTGAGGGGAACACTTTACACTTGTGGCTGTCCCGCTCCCCTCATGTGCATCGGCCTCTTTCATTTGCGGCTGGCAGGTGAGACTGCTCATTTCCCTGTCTGGTGTGTTTATCAGCTGGTGATAAGATGGACCACAGTGAGGCTGCGTGATGAGCATTCCCTGGAAGCACTGAGGTACGACACCCTCGCAGCTCAGTGACAGGCGTGGAGTCAGCAGTAAACTCACAGAGTGCACGTTTAGTCTCCAGGTTTCTGATGATACGTTAAAACAACCTGAGGCATAATTCTGCACTTTAAATGTAGAACTCATTTTAGCCTTCTAAGCATTCCTGTTTTCCAATAATCAAGGATGTGTGCGACAGTGGATTAGAAAACATATTTCTACAACATCAAATAGTGCTTATAGCAGTTATTGTTCTGTTAGTTATTGTTATATATTAGTTATAACCAGTAACTGAGGGAATTTTTTCTCTCCACAGCTGCCAAAGTGCTGCTCATTGTGGGAACTGCTGGGTTTTTGTATATTATGATTTGGCGCTATAAAAATAAATTTGATTTGAATTGAATTAAATATAGATATATATAAATGGAATGGAATATATGTAAAGCCATACAATTACTGATAACTTTATAAAGATAGATTTGAAATATGCATTCTTGCATTGCGTATTATTCATTACCACCCCCCACCCCCCGTTTGTAATAAATCTGGCAGCACTGGCAGCTAAGATTATATTCCAGTGATGAATAACAGCGCAGTGATCATGTTAAATGAGGCTACATAAAAAAGAAAGAGAAATGGGCTGTGCATGTCCAAAAATAACTGACACAACTGGAAAATGCACACCCCCTCACATAAACACTGATAGCACAATAACACACCCAAAGTTTTGTCATGTTCTTTCCTGTTCCACCAAAGTTAGCTCAGTATAAGTACTATCTGCCTTGTTGTAGTTATGTGTTTTACTTGGGCATGTATGTCAATCTTGATCTTTTCTCAAAATATATAAGACATAGATATAAGGAATAATCTCATGCAAATAGATTATTTCTACATAAACGCGCGCCACCTCTTCAATCATGACCTCAAAGTTCACAAGTTGTGACCTTTAAATTAGCAAAGGCCCCAAAAGTCCATATTGTGTAGCATGGTTGGTTAATACATTGTAATTTTAATCAAGTTTTCAGAGTAGGAAAATGGTCTTAAAGGGATGGTTCACCCTAAAATGACAATTCACTAATTATCTACCCACCACTATGCCAGTTGAGGGGGGGGTAAAGTGTTTGTAAACAGCGTTGCAGCCAAATCCAAAACACTTGAAGTAAATGTTGACCACTTCTTACATGTGTGTTGTTGGACCCAAGGAAGTGCAGTGTCAAATTTTGTGCAGTTTGAACACATAAGCAGCGGGGGTGCAGCTTCAGGGTTCTGTAGGCACTGCACTGGTTTCTCAAAAAGGAAGGATAACCACTGGTTGTTAGAACTTAGGAGACTGATTTGTTTGAAAAGCATTAAAAGAAAACTTGTGGTTACTTATAGCAGGACAAAAAAAACATATGGCTCTATCGTAACAAAAATGTGGATATTTTACTCTTGCTTTTATCTAACGTCCTAATAACCCAAGTGTGCCAATTGTGTCTCTTGAGTTGCAAGCCAATGCCTCACTCAGACTAATGGCTCCATAAATATCTGTTTTACTGCTCAGGCCTTGTGCAGTGTCCTCGAAAACCATGACCTTTGACCCTAAGCTGATGGGAATTTGACCTGCCCCAGGCCCCCCCACCATCCATCTCCCAATGCCCCTCTCTATTAACACACTGAGGAGAGTTCAATTCAGATCTGTCATCTCACCGTTGACACTGTGCTTCTCTTTTCCCCTACATATCCCCTCAGTTCTACCGATCCTCATCTGTCTGTTAACAGTGGCGTGGCGGCAGATTCCATATGACTTTGGTGAAATTGCGATTTTCCACAGGAAATGCTTACGAACACTTTCCAGGCTGGCTGTGAAAACTGGAAAATCAGCGAAGGATAAGAGGGCAGGGGTTGGGAGCGAGCGTGATTCCTGGAAACTGTCCACACCACCACCACCACCACCACCACCCATCGCTAAACGAGCGCTCGCACGACCCCCCCGAGGTATGTGAGTTTAGTAGTGAGAGCAAGTGGGTTAGCCAGCTGGCTCAGACATCGGCAGAACTGGTGATGGGTGGGGGGTATCTGCTCTTTATCTAACATTCCTACACACACACACACACACACACACACACACACACACACTCACACACACACACACACACACACACACACACACACACACACACACACACACACACACACACACACACACACACACACTTTTATGGAAACATTAGAGGCATCTGAGGTCAGTTGGTAAGGTTGGGGGGGAATAACTGAAGTCATTATTGCAGGGATCCCTCACAACAATGGCTAGTTGGTCTGTATTTGTTATTTCTGTTGTAAGAGTAAAAAGCAACAATTGGAACAGGGTCATCCAGTGTTTTGGATTTCTGTGGTCATCTTGTTCCATATCACTAATCTGTTATTTGACTTTGTCTGGTCCTTGTGGCTCCACCGGAGAAACCCTCCTTCCAAAGGAGGTTTAAGCTTCTTTGCTGATAACTCACTCAACACAACTTGCGTGAGTTTGGCCTTTTCCATCACTGTGAGTATATCCCTGCAAACTAGACACACTGGTTTGTCTTTTGGAAATCTACTTGTTCTCTTCTTGCCTTGATGTTTATCAGCAATGGTACAAAACAGCTATTCATGTAATGAAATGACGGTCGCACTTCCAGAAAGGGACCAACCTGAAAGATATGTTAGTGTTATCATATATTATTTTCTTTTGTCACAGAAATGTTTTAATTCTGGCATTAAAATATATATTTTTTGTATTTCCGAGGAGCTTTTTCATGAACTGTGTTTTTTAGTTTTTCTGAATAATTATTTGAATTATTATAATAATATTACCTTTGAGGCTGGATCCAATTGTTTAACAGGCCGTATATGGCCAGGAGACTCAATGTTCCCTGCTATAGTCTTGAGTATTCACTCTCTTGTGTTGGCTGGAGGTTAGTTTGATGCTCTGAAAACTAAATTTTTACCACAAAATAAGTTCCAGACACACACTGACGTTCACAGACTGAAAACATCTAACAGTGTAAATGTCCTCTAGTTACTTTCCCCTTTAAAGTCATTCCTACAGGGCATTTTGACATGTTTCAGACATGTCATTCATATCTGTCTTAATGAACGTCCCCTGGGACTTCAAACCGCAGACCTGTCGACCAGTCATACGGCCTATTGGCATGTGTGTAAATGAGCAGCATGTATCCCCCCTCGGGCCCTCTCAGGATATTGGGTAATGTCTGGACTGTGCATTGTGGCCATGCTCCGTGGCACTGGCCGTCTGGTAAGGCAATCGTCGCGGTGATGAAAGATATTGGGATGATTGCAGCCAAAATATACAAAAAAAAACAGTGAGAATGGAGTCGAGTTTTCCATCAGAGGCTTTAAGAACGTCTGCAGCGGGGCCGAGTGCTCGGAAAACAGATCCATATAATGAGACATGGAGTGTGTGATTGGGCCTGTGTTTATGTTCAAGTCCAAAACCTGGGAGCGCACTACTCTTGTGGGGTCCCACAGCTTAGTTGGGATTAAGGACATGTGAATGTGTGTGTGTGTGTCTGACCTGGCAAATATAGATACAGAGTTAACAATTTGATGGCAGCATGAAATGCACCCAGGCCTGCAGTCAAGTGTAGTTCAGTCTCAGCTTAGTTCTTCATTACATTACATTTCATTTGGCTGACGCTTTTGTCCAAAGCCAAAGGCTTACAATTAGTACACTCAACATTCATGAGGGGCAATTTAGGGGTTCAGTATCTTGCCAAGGACACTTCGGCATGCAGATGGGAGAGAGTGGGGTTTGACCCGGCAACCTTCTTGTTGAAGAACCATCACTCTAACCACTAGGCCACACCGCCCCCTGGGATATGCTTGATAAGAATTAATATTACGATAATAATATTATTAAGCACATCCCCTCATCCTGTTGTAGAGGTTAAACTCTGACTTTATGCAGAATCATGGATGTATTACAAAAAGCCGACACTCTGCTAATTTAAATTCAAGATGGCCTTTCCTTCCATTATATTTACACAAATTTACACGCAAACAAAAGAACCTGGCTAGAAATCCATAAACAAGTTGACTATATATAGCTTCTGTAAGGCTACATTGAAATTGTGAGCGGGGGCGAGACATGAATATAGACAGAAGACCTTAAAAAAGGGCATTTTGTCATCTGGCAGCATTGAAGGGCCCGCTGCAGGTTTACTGGTGAGTGTCGGCTTTCTGTCGGAAAACCCTCTATGAATATTTTACAAGACGGTTAAAATTCTTCAGGCCCTTTCAAGCAGATCAGTTTCGGGGGAAAAATCACTCGCACGCTATGAAACTGTTGACGGAGAGATTTTGGTGGCGGTGCTCGCGTGTCTCCCGAGTGGAGGTGTGGCAGGGGCTGCTGTCCTCAGGCCCTGCAACAAAAGGTCAAAGGACAAATTCTTAAAAAAGCAAGTCAGGATCAAGGGGGGGTTGACAGCTTGTCAGAAAGTTGCAAACTTGGCGCAGCTGACATCCGCTGCAAACCTAAATGGAGTGAGGATGTCAAGTGAATGTCGGGGGGGGGGGGGGGGGGATCTACCTGGAAAGACTTCAAAAGGAGTAAAATAGCTCTCAGCATTTGTGGGTCCTTTTTAGTTGTTGAGCAGTTTTTCTGATTGTTTGAAATAATTCCCTAATGTAGAATGTATGTGGGATATGCTTTGTTATTGCACCAGGCTGAGGGAAACCAATGGAACAAGCGTAACTTGGAGCATTTTAGATGATGCACGGTTGAGTTCTTATGAGGTGACACCAGTCAAACCTATTAACTACTTACAGGGAACCATTTTTTTCACATGCGTATACAACAAAAACATCAGATGTGTCATGCCTGCAGGGAGAGGTCACACTCTTGGAGCCCCTAATGGTTTTTAAAAGGAGATGAGATTGAATTACACCTCCCCTGGATTGACAGACTTTATTGTTTTTATGCTGGAAACCAACATCCATCTTTGGCTGCTCTGGTTATATAATCCCTGAGCGGACACTTTGACAGAATACATGTCTCCTCGCCTGGCACAGACTGCTATACCCGTAATATATGATATATAGTACGGATATAAATATAAGTATTTGGCGATATAATAGATAATATAATATACTATGAGTGTAAGAATATGTAAACAGAGTGTGCAAAAGACAATATTATACAATAATATTGTCTTTTGTAAACAGAGTGTGCAAAAGACAATATTATACAATAATACTATTATTATATTGGTATAATTACCTTCATATATAAATATATATCATATACTATATATACTGTACTATTTTTATATACTGTCTAACAACAACATTATCACATTATCATATTATCATATCATCAGTACTTACCATCATCTGCCACTGCACCTTATCTACCCATTTATCTTGTGTTTCTGTTTTTATTGTTTCTACCGCAATATTTTATATTTTATTTTATTCTATTGTATTGTATTTTATTGTATTCAAATGTACCGGCTGCTATGACGACTTAATTTCCCTTCGGGGATGAATAAAGTAATCTATCTATCTATCTATCTGTGTTTCTCTGTAGGGTTAGGGAACATGTGCATTCATCTTTGTGGATGAACGAATGGCTGTGTTTTCATGGACTGCTTCATTTTGGCATGAAGAAAGTTTAGAATGGATGAGATGATCCCATGTACATGACAAATGGTCTGTGTTGATACAGCACTTTTTCATCACTCATACACTTTGGGCACAGCCGTCAGGGGGGATTTGGGGACAAGTATCTTGCCCAAAGACACTCTGGCGCATGGGATGGGAGAGCTGGGGATCAAAACTGAGCTCTCTGATTACCCTTAACAGATTAAGTATAATCAGATCAAGAATTTAAAAATAATGTATAAGCCAAATGTGTTTTGGCTAAAACCAGCTGGGAGCGTCCATAAAAATGGACAGCCACATACTGTATGTGTGTGTGTGTGTTTACACTTGTACAGATATCTTTGTGAGGACCATTTTTAGTCTAGACCTTATATGAAGCGGAAAAATAAGAAAAGTTGCTTTTATGATTAGTATTGGGTTTAGTTGAGGGTAAGGCTCATGGTTTTCTTGGAAAAGAAACTGCAGCATATGTTTAAAAAAAGGAACCTAACCCAAACCTGCAGCCAAAGAGGGACTAGCTTGTAAGGAAATAACAGTTCACCTCAATTTACCCGTATCAATCTTTTCTTTAATACTGAGGTTCATTTTAGAAGCAGAAATTTAATACTGTCCCTTTATTTACATTTCCTCGATTGTGGTTCATAAGCTGCTGAGGAATCTGACTTTTTGTTTGTCTTGGACATATCAGTTCAGCCCGCGCCTCTTTTAGTGTGATCTTGTGTATTTAATAAGAAATTTTAAGTTTTAAAAGTAGTCTTGATTATCTAAGCAGCAGTGAACCTGCAGGAAAAGAGATTTTTTCCACCACCGTCAGAAACTCCGACACCCATTGTTTCAAAGAGAAGTAGGTCCAGTACAAGTTTTTTTGGCCCTGATCCTTATGTAAGTAATAATATTGGGTATATACTGAGAATATGTCTGATCTCATACTTTCTGTAACAACGGGATGTAATGTTGATTCAACAGCCTGTGTATCTGATAGATTAAGATACAACAAAACTTTTTGGGGGGATTAATGAATCACTGAAAGTCTAGGTTGATGGGATTTAAAGTGTTGTATCTGTTGGGATTGGATTTTTGACAGGTGACGACAGTATGGGAGCAAGAAGCACTTAATAGCCAAGTTTAATTTAGCGCCGTCTTCTTTGTTTATCATTGACAGGTTGATGTGATGTCACTGCTTTGTCAATGATTATTATTGTCAGAGCTGAGTGACTGAGTAACCCTAACCAATATAATACTTCACATTCGCACACAGTTAATTTCAGCCTCAAGTTACTCAAGAAAGTTTGGTTGCAGGATCATTTTTGAGGATAACGAAGCCGGCAACTTCGTGTTTGAGTCCAAAAGACCATCCAGAGGTGCAAACAGGTGTGGGAATTTTTACATGATCTCCAGGGGCTGTGTCTGGTCAAAAGGCAAACCTGCTGCTTCATTCTGGACTATCTGTAAGTGCTCTACCATGCATTAAGGGAGGCCATCTATAGGGGCATTGTAGTAGTCAAGTCAAGAGATAACCACGGCCTGAACCTATAGAGCTGGGTGATACATGAGTCAGGCAAGACCTCATTTTTATAACGTTGATGCAAAGCGACGTGACCGAGAAACAGAGAAGAAGAGCTGCTCATCAAACTTGACTGGTTGGGGTGAGGGATTTTGATGTGGAGGGATTTTGATGTGGAGGTCGTGCTGGAGAGACGGATTGGCCGGAATGACTAAGAGTTCTGTCATAGAGAGGTTTAGCTGATTATGTCCCTGTCACCATGATTAATTAAATTATGTATATGGTATTCTTATGGTGCCCCTCTGACATCCTGCGTGCTAAGCAACCACCCATGTTGCCTGTGCTATGTATTAAGTCAGCTCTGGGTTTATGGCACAATAAACATTGGGAGCTAAGCTCTATGACATGCAAAGAGACGTTCTAGTACTGAAAGTCCTCCCACACGTCATTGTTAATCATTGGAGGGTTTAATTTGTTCCTAAGTTTCCTTTATAAATTAGTCTTAATAGGTTATGGAAGCCTGATTAGGTTTTTGCTTTCTTGGCCACATAAACACCTAACTTGGCTCTGTTATTGAGCTTGAGGAGGATGGAAACAGTAGAGCAACATGTGGTAGAAGTATTTCTGGAAGGAAAGTCCAGGCCCTGACTTTGTAATGAGCTGCTACTTCGTAAATCAAACAGTAATCACACGCAAATTGTGATTGCATATCGATTAAAGGCCCAACACACATTTTCCCTTCAATAGAACCCAGGTCTCAGTCAAGTGTTCCAGTAGGACATCTTGCTTTACTAAATATATCGAAACTTTCGACATGAATTATCTTTGGAGAATGAGTTGAACAGAACACACTGAACTCACTTTATTAATCGCAGTGGTAACATACTGTACCAAATGGTTTGGCAAACCGGGCGTGACAGCACATTAAAAGCACCAATGCTCCCATTCTCAATCATTCTGCTCAGACCTGGCAATGATTATTGCGACACTTGTTTTCAAATCTCAGTTTATGGCCAACACCTTTTTTTTACTGTCCCATCAGCAGAAGACGAGCAATTGAACTGAACTGATTGTACAGTGGTACAGCAACAGTCCACAGATCGAAGCCTCATTAAAGGATTATAATGCAAACCAGTGTTGGCTAACAATGAACAAACTAATCTTTTGTACTTTGTACTATTTTTACAGGTTTGATAGAAATAATGTTCACACTAGTACATGCTGCCTGCAGGAAATAGCCAGATCAGCAATCTCAAAGTCTGGGACAGACAAAAGCTTTTTACTTAATCCCACCTAATCAGCATGTATATGTCCTATCCCTTTAGAATTCTGAGTTCAAACACTACCAATGCAATAAGACTAATGTTTATTTGGCAAATGACTGCAACATCGTACATTTTGTATTACAAACGTTCTGCAGGGAATGGTCATCTGCGTGTGTTAGTTAGTATTGTTGTCATAACCTGGATGTTAACCTCCAGTCAGTGGTGCTGCTGCAGATGTGAACGTAGGCCCAGACCTGCTGTGAAAAGCCTCCTTTGTCTCGCGGCCTCAGATCTTGTCCAGCATCGTGTTTCTAATGGCTTCTCCTGGAAGTCAGAGCGTGCTGCTGATGTAATAAGTGAAATTAAATGTCTGGCCAAAATCTGATGCTGGACAGAGGCTGGCTGGAGTTTAAAAAAAAAACAAGTTTAAAAAGCCGAAAGAGAGAAAAATGAGGTGTGAGATGTGTGTTGGAGATTATTTTTGTCTGTATCCATTTGTGTGACTCGGAACTCCAAGGAACCAATTGGACATTTTTGTGGGCAAGCTACAAAGCTAAGGGGCGGTGATGCCAGACAGTCACTCAAACTGGCAAACACTTTGTTCTGGAGCAAGATATCAGCTCCTACTGACTCCCATGAAATTACCTCAAATGTCCTGGAAGGTCATTGCACATATTAACAGTTTTGTGCAAGTTCACACCTCTCATGAACTAGTTTAAAGTTCAGTTCACACAAGTAAATATGAATAGTTCACGTTCATAATTCACCATTTAAATTCTGAACTAGTTCATAGTTCAGTTCATTTCATAGTTTAAGGTGGAAAGTGAGCCATTTTTGTAAGAGGCCAGAGCTGTTGTTTTGCAGGTATGGTCTGCCCCTTTAAGGAAAGTTTGTAGTGTGTGACGTAGTGCACCTGGGTATTGTGGGAAGAGACGTTAAAAGTGTGTTTATAACGAGAAGTGACGGACCACCTAGAGGTGATGCGAGTGTTGCTCCTGCTGTATATCAGAGAAATAAAGTGGCCGCATTCCAAGTAAAGAAACATCTCCTCCTCCTTATTCAAGGAGCGGTCCGGACGGCTTGTTACCGGCCAGACAGCGAGCCAAGATAACCCGTGAACCGAGCTCCAGACTACGGCTCGGAGCCGAGACACTGGCCAGAGAAGAAAACACTTGGAATACGTTGCTTGTTTGGTGTGCATGTGCATGTGTGTGTGCGATGAATCATGGGTAACGTAGTGCGAAGTCGAGTTACTTTGTTCAGGTTAGGCTACATCGCGGACATTTCACGGGCACTGAGCAACGACATGGTGCAAGCATTCGATTTAGACAGCGTCTCTCCTTAGGAGATGGAAAACATTCTGTAACGTTTTAGCTAGACCTCAGATAATATTGTAACGGACTGGTAGTTAGGTTTATGTTCTGTTTGTCTGCTCCATGTCAATAAGTATTGGGATTTCCAGAGGGTCAGTGATTCAATCGGGGTGGGGTAAGTGACAGTTCTAGACCAATGGCTGGAGAGTTACCTGGCATGACAGGCTTTCATTGGCTGATGAGTTGGCATGTCAAGGGGGAATGAGGAAGGGGAGTGAAGAACACAGTAGGGGATGACAGGAGTGTCGGAGTTACAACAAGAAGTGTGTCGTGTTCGCTGGACTTTAATAAAGTTACACATAAAGAGACAAGTTTCCTTTTGTCTATAAGCGAGGACGCTGAAATATGAACGTGTTCACCGTTCAAATTCATTATTTGTAATTGAGGTGCGTTCAGTTCATCGTTCTCATAAAAGTGAACGTGTTCAATGAACGCGTTCTTTTGCGTTCGTTCATGCACAACACTGCATATTAATGTCCCCCATTTGATGATTTGGAGAGGGGATGGTCTTTATCCTGTCAGGGATTTTGCACCCTCTTGGGACTTCTAGCAAGCTTTAGACATATAACTCAGGATGTGAACCCCACTCACTGATGTCCACTGCACATCCTGAGCTCTTATGGTACCTGACCTCTTCTCTGCCAGCTCTACATGGCACAAGAGTACAACCCTTTCTTTGACCTGCAGAAAACCATTGCCCAGTGAACATTATCCAGCCATTAAGTTTGAAGTTTCCTTTAAAACTTAATGGCGAGAGGACAGGGTTGCCATGCCAGCCACGAAAGGGCTAAGACTCAGGTAAAGGTTTCAATTTCAGAGTCAGGCTATTCATGTCTAACCTGGATCCTGCTGCCATTTATCATAAAGATGCCTCATCAAATTATATAACAAGAATGAGTAAAAGTCATAAAAAGAAAAATAACAGTAATGGTTTATCAGTGTAAACCTACCAAAGGTCAAACAGTGCTGTTGATAAATCATCTGATATGAATGGGGCTGGACCGTTTGAGTCAGAGCAGATAATTTTCCCTCAAAAAAGGCTCCCTGTAACAAATGAGACTCGTAAAAGAGGGCATCTGTGTGTGTGTGTGTGAACACTTGTGCATATGTAAGGCATTAGGTGCTAAACCTCAGATCAAAGGCTCTGGACAGCGGTGGATCTGTCTGCGTTTTGTCATTGTTTCCGCCCGGACGGCGAAGTGTGTAAAGCTGCAGGTGAGGCCTGTCAGACGGCAGAGCCTTCCAAAAACGGAATGCTGGGAAACCCAGGCTGCAGGCAGCTGTTTTCCATCTTCAACATGTGGACACACTGGAGGTTTGGGTGGGGGGTTGCATGGTGGAAATACAAAATCAGAAAGTGAGGTGCAAGGCCAGGAAGGAAAATACCCCAACACTGAGTACCCCAGTTTTGATGGAAAGTTACGGGCAGAAGACTTTCAACATACACATGTTGATGGCTGTGGTGCAGAAGCTCACTATGGGGAAGCTAACATTGACTCTGGAGTCAGATCTGGGTTACCACATATTGCTATGTCCAAGGGTGGCCATAGCCATTGCTGTTTTGCCTTACGTGCTGTTATTGATTGGGACCCATCTAAACACCACTGGGCTAGAGGATGTGATATTAATATGATTCGATAACGTTGTTGAAAATAAACTTGTCTATATAGTCTTTTGTATTCATTTATTTTGTCCACGTTTTACAATTGATTTGAATTCATATATATCTATTAAATTCGAAGTTAATGTTCAGGAATGTTAAACAATATAAGCCAGATTTACCACATTACATTAAGAATGACCCACTTTTCTGCAATGAAACATGAAGCAAGATGTTCTCACATCTCCCTTTCTCCCTTTCAGGTTCCTGAGATGGTGTTATCTTTCTCCACCATGTCATTAGGTGTCAGTTTCTGGTTTTACATTACTGGAGAAGGTTACGTGGACAGGTCAGGCTGCGAGTTCCTCTTCTGGGATGAGGAGAGTGTTGAAGTGCAATACTTGCACAGTGCATGAAAGACCCAAGGAAATATAGGTAAATGGTTAGAATGGGAATATAAGCAGTGTCTTCAGGACTTTTTCAGACTTCAATACTTTGTGTTGTAGATTTAATTAAATCGATTAAAATTTAAATTAAGTATCTATTTATAATCTACAAAAGTATTTTCCGACCCTTGATGTTTTATTCTGCAAAAAGCCCCTTTGGCAGAAGTTACAGCTTTGGGTCAGTCTCCTGGATTTGGGCTTTTTATCAGACACCACCCTCTTAAACTCTGTTTAATTAAATGAGAACTATGAGCTGCCACTATCAGATAATTCCACTAATGTTGGATTTAGCTGGGCCACTGAGGGGTTAGAAACTTGAGTTGTTGTGGCTGTGTGCTTCGGGTCAGTGTCATGCTGAAAGGTGAACTGTCGTCCCAGTCTCAGGTTGTGTGCACTCTAGAGCAGGTTTTCTTCACGGTAGTCTCTGTATTTGACTGTGATCTTCCTTCCCTCTCCTCTGACCACTCTTGTTCCTACTCACGAACCCCCCCCACAAGGTGATGCTTCCATCCCTGCAGCATGGTGTTAGCCAGGTGATGAGCAGTAGCCTTGTTGACTCCAAACACACTCTCTTGGCTTTGTCTCATCCGACGAGGGCATCTTTGTCCTCATGGCCTCACAAGACCTTTAAACACTGTTTGGGAAACTCCAACATCTAAAACCCTTTCATTTAGGTTGTACCTACTGTTTATAGTGTTGGATAAAACTATTATTCATTCATCTGTAGTGGCAAGGACTCTGTGTACAATCCCTCAAATGATTTATCAACAACAGCACAAATACAGTTTGTCCTATTCACTCGATCTTGCCGGTGTTTGACAGTGTTTTCATTACTGGCTGCTGGCAGAAAATAAAAGAGTCCGTCCTCTGGTTTTTATTTGGAATGGACGTACCCGGTGCTGCAGCACGTGACACCTATGGGTGCTGGAATATCTGTGAGGCAGACAAGGGCATTCTGTGAAGAAAAGGGAAGAGGATAGGGGGTATACACAGCCAGATAAAACTTGTAAGAAACAGAAAAGAACATTCTCAGCTGTGGTTGTGAAGTGGCAGGTCACCACTGTACAAGAGAAGCCAAGCATGTGCATGTCTGTGTGTGTGTTTGTAATCATGTAGGGGGCCTGCGTCATGTTGGGCTAAGCTAATAGACTTATTAGTGCAAACTTTGTGATTCTGAGTGTTGGAACAAACAAAGAATAGGAGGAGCGTGAAAAGGAGCTTCAATCGCCTGCAGGGAAACAGTAACACAGCACCTCTAAATGACACACCAACATTTATTTAGACTTCATGAGGAGTCGAGCAGAAACCACAAGGAATTTTGTCAATAAAAAAAAAAAAGTGTGTCATCCTCTGCTGTGTTTGGGGCTTTCCAAAAAAGATGATCTACAGACGGATGACAGCATGGCCTCTAGACTCTTAAGGCCTAATTATAGTCCTGCGACTGCAACCGCGGAAGACCACGCAGCTGCATCGAAGGATCCGTTTTGGTTTATGCTTCCTAAACGTGTTGCGCGTGTTGCAACGCAATTCACCGCCAGAACACTAGGCGGAGTAACTTTTTTTTTCGAAAACAAAACACACAAAGAAGAGGGACGTCTTCTTCTTCGTCGAATGTATATTTATATCGCCACTCCGGCTCCTCATAGCCTATTTCTGGCGGACAAATCGGACAGTCAGTAACGGGTTATACAAGTGGTCATACTTTCGGATGTCTTCTGCCAATAGCTCTTCTATTTGGTCCATATTTGTTCTTCTAAATCTTCCGTGATTTCCGCGTATTGTGGGGCATGAAACCGGAAATTAGACTCCGGACGGGATGTAGTAAGCCGACCAATCACAAGCCTTGCGGGCTGCGTGAGGCTCGCATCGTTTTGTCGTATAGTTAGAAAAATCGACAGAAGCACGCAAGACGCCAGAGGGCACGAAAGAGGCGTGTTGCGTGTCTTGCGTGCATGCGTGCGTCCGTGCAACACGAGTATAATTCGGCCTTTACAGGCTATAGCTGCTGTTGTACTTGTCGAACTTGACAACCCCCAGTGAGGAGGACTCACGTGCACGACCGAAGTTCCACCGAAACAGCCAAACATTGTATAAATCCTAGTGGTGAACCAGAGAAAGAACATGGGTTTACAAACTGTGATGCTGAACTTAAACAACATAATTTGTCTTCCGATTATCTTTCTGTCAAATAAACACAAGAGCTTTCTGGTTATTTGTCTTTGGCAAATGTCATGTAGTCTTTATAATATAGGGACACATTCACTGACAACTTCATGCCCAGTGTTCAAATTCAGTTTACAAGCTAAACAAGTATTAGCAGGAGCAGCAATGTGGCCTACAGTGATTGTGTTTAGATTTTAAAAAAGACACAAAGAATAGGAAGCCTTAACAACTAATTAAACTACAAATTTTGTCACCAAGTTAATAATGGAGTTCTGAGAAAATGGGTAAATTATTGAAATGAAGTCAGATCGGGAACTTAACAGAGGCAGTCAGACAATTAAAACAGGTTGGACACGAGTTCTCAGCTGAATTAACCTTGAAGAAAAAAATCATTTCAAAGACACTGTCAATGTTAACATCCATTATAGTTTAACCAATAACGTATAAAGAGAGCTGGATACAAGACGTAGATATGAGAGATGTGAGTCCGTATATGAACAACAGTCTCAAGGAAAACTCAATGAATTCTTTGGAAACATCTGCATTTACGTACGAGTCTGTCTTAAAATATGGTCACATCTTCATCACTCATTAAATACAATCATGAACAAGCATACAAATCATTGTTATCGTTTATACATTCACAGGGCAGCTTAAATGAGGATGTGAATTCCTAGCCTTTGAAATCAGTGAAACCAGATAAGAGGTGTGGATTAGAGCCAAACTTCACTTTGAGCCTGAAGTTTGCCAAAGAGCACCATGACATTCCAACCCTGCAGGGAAATTGTGCGTGGACTAAGAGAACCCAAGGGCTTTCACACTAACCTTGTTTGTTCTGGACCTTTGAACTTCTAAGTTTACTTCTGAAACAAAACAACAGGTGTGAAAGGTGCCTCGGACCAAGGTCGGGAGCGATGGACCAAACTTTAGTCTGATGAAAAGAGGTGGTTTAGGTCCAGTCCCTGCTGAACCATGGTTCGGATCATTTGCAGTGTGAAAAGTGTTTTGGGGATAGTTTGGACATTCAAACCAATTACAGAATGCTGATGAAGTTTCCTTGGGATAGATATTGATCCTTATAGTGTGACAGCCTTCTTTCTATGCACAAAGTTGGCTAATTCAATAGCTGAATTAGCAACATGTAAGTTATACAAAAGTCTTTATTTCGCTCCCTAAATTGCAAAGTTACACCAAAACTAGGTGGATCAACTGTAAACAATGTAACATGAACCTTGGTTTTTAGACTAGTTTTAGAGTTTTTTCCCCATGGCAGTGGGGGCTCACAAACAAGCCCCCAGCATCACACTGACTCTGCCCCCCCCCCCCCGCACATAATTTATTTCCATAACTTATCATTTCTTACAGTAAATATTGTCTCACTGTATATATTGTTGTTTAGTTGTTTTTGTTTTTATGTACAGTGCATCAACCACACCACGGCAATTTCCAATATATGCAAATATAAGTGGCTGAATCCTGACTTCTAGGTGTGAAAACACAGAAATATTGAATTATTCAAGAAGAACACACAGCACGGGGTGTTGAACAAAAGGACAACATGGGGATGTTGAATTAATTCACAAGTTTATCACCTTATATCAATATTAGGGTGACACCAAACAGAATGAGTTCAAACCATAAATATCAGTCATGCTCCAGTGGTCCAGTCAGAGCTAAGACCTTGACCCAGTGGAGATGCTCCCAAATCCTCTCATCAGACCTGTTCGCTCCAGACATCCTGGGACCATATCTGCCATGAAGCAGTTATGTAGGAAGAATGTTCGCAAATTCATTCTGAACATTGTTCAGCTCAGATCCCCAGCTACACAAAGAGCTCCTATGAGGTTATTGGTTTATACAGGTTTGACCTGTTTCCAAGGGTTCACTTACTTTTTCCACCAGCGCTGTGAATGTGTAATGGGTGTGTCCAATAATGACACAAAACGTTATCCTTGTTTTTGTGTTATTAGCACACTGTGGTAGTCTGTACTCACGGCGGATCAGATCACATTTATGACCAATCAATGCAGGGAAGCAGGTCATTCCACAGGTCTCCGGAAAACAGCCAGAGAAAAATAAATCTATCTGTCCCCTGGTGATGCTAATGAAGGAGTCCAACATGTTGCTTATCCGCCGAGCGCCGGCTGTCTGCCCCCCCTCCCGGGCCACTAGGGATCACTTTAACCAACCATCAGCTGGAGATTTCAGTTATTACTGGCTACTGTGACACTGAACCCCCGGCCGGAGAAAAAAACAATATAACAACACGGGATGGAGTTAAACACGTGTTAGCACACACAGTAGCTCTAAAACAGCTGCTTACGCACATGCACTGGGGGGAAAAAGGCCTGTTGGGATTTCTCCGTCCCGTGATTACAGCTACGCAGCCTTTCGGACGCCAGCCATTGTTTGGTGTTGCGTGAGCCCTGTCTGTCAGAGCGCCAAGCTGCAATAAGTGAGGGGAGGGCGGGGTGAAGCTGGAAGGCTGCATTAGTTCTGCTTCATGAGAGTAGAGCGCCAACCTACTGGGGTTTGGGAGGATTCCTAGATATTCGTTCTGCAGGCCCACGTGTGTTTAAGATCAACATTGCAAAAGAACAGACTGACAAGCTTTGGATCGGGCTGCACAATAAATGCAACTTACCGACTCCTGTTGCTTCCAAGTAGCCAGAGGATGTTATTTTGTTTCGCCGAGGAAAAGGGTTTTCAGACAGTCTGAGAAAAATGAATTCTGGGTTTCCTGAGAAGATGCCAAGGTCCACAAGTCTTTTATTCCAATCAAACCTACCCAGCCCCATGTAAGCTAGCTCCAGTGATGTATTCCTTGTGAATGTAATTTAGTCTGTGCATTCCCCTAAGACTCAAATAAATTTAAGAGCATTAAATCAACAATTTAAGAAGTTAAGAACCAAATGTAATTGCACGATCTTAAAGAATATATCATTTCATTGACATTTTATCACCTTATAAAGTTTATATGACAAATGTTATGGAGAACAGATGTCAGCATGTTTGCCATTGTTGCATTATTCATGCATCGAATAATCCCAGAGGAACACTGGCATTCATTTGTAGTCCTGTTGGTCTACCTGAGGAATGTTAGAACTATATTCAATCTCCTTTTTGCTTCGTTTTGTTCTCCACCAACTCCATAGAACAATGTGTGCCGCTTTTACTGTTACTTTCTCCATCACACTCACCGGGCAGACGGAATTTTTTTTGTCTGCTGCTTGGTTCTGTTTTTTCCATCTTAACTGCGAGTATTATTATCACTGCTGGTGACAATTTAATGGAGAATTTCCAGATAATTGTCAGTCATTTGTCCCATTGTTCATATAAAAGCATTGAGTAGTGCAGACCTAATCTTTCTGCAGTTAATGGAAATTACAGAAACCAACGGATACCTGTAACAATAGACACAGTACATCAAAATGTGTTTAGAATAAAGCACAGTGGCATGGCTTACAAGATTTCTGTTGCGATGTAATGTGGAAAATGGGCCAGAATATGCAAACCTTTGAGGATCTGCACAACTGTCTGCAGACCCACAGATGTAGAACCATGTTTTCAGCGTGACCATGTTTTTGTTGTTTTTGCAACATTTCATTAAAAAAAGAAATGATGCCGTTCCAAATAAAACCGGAAAGTCTATATCCTCCTCAAAAAGGCTTGCATGACCTTTGAGCAGAGGGCACAAAACCCTGCAGCTTTTAGGAGGTCTCACCAAAAGGATAATACACTGTAAAAGCTGTAAGTCATAGAAGTTCAGTGGCCTTCATCATGTTTATAAGAGTCTTATAGCCCAAAGGTATCACGTTAAAACAGCTTTGTCCAGAGATCCGTTCCGTGTGCGTTGACCTGCCTCTCTGCTCTGATTCCAACCTCACCTCTGCAGGCTTTCTGTGAAGGAGGCCATTGTTGCCCAGGTATTTTGGAAGGTCACAATCTGAGCAACGACAGACAAATGGTACGTCTGGCTCACCTGCTTCAGCTGCTCACAAAGGGAGGATTTTGTGAGAGGAGTTGAGGCCCCTGCCTGGTTTACAGACTCCAAGTGGGAGTTAGGAGACTGAAGCAAGACATGGTATGGTGTAATGCAGCTTATCAGATAGGGCTGGTCTTTTTTCTTGCCATGTCATTACACTGCTGGCACAAAGTAACACACACACACACACACACAAACACACACACACACATTTTTTAATAAAGATTATGCTATTTAGGTTTAAAGAGGATTGTTTTGTTATTTCAAAAAGACAGGTTAGCGGTTTCCTCGTACTTCCACTCTTTATGCCGCCAACTCTCTGGTTAGAGAATGAGCTTAGAGGACAGCTGCCAAAGAAGTGCTAATAATGATACAGATTTATTAACTGTTGTTGCACTGAGCAGACATCCCTTTTTTTTCCCTTTATCCCGGTTTAAGCTCGTTGTCTTTTCCAGTCAGAACCTGGAGGGACCATTCCATTGCAATGGAATGTGAAGGATTCAAATTCACACAGGATGTAAAATATCAACTTACAGAGTAACGTTTGAGACCTATATTATAGATGGTACCAATGGGCTATAGCTAATATGGTCACCTCCACTCTCATTTCAGAGTCAACACATTTTTCAATTGTTTGGTTGATTCCAATTAGACCAGATATCTTCTCTCACAAGGGTCTTGAAAAGGGGAATTTGAAATTCACATAAACTTAAAACTTGCATGAAATAAAAATTCTCTTAGCTTATGGATTCCACAAAATAACAAGTTTGCAAAGTGTATGTATTAAAGACTTCAGGTTCATCATCCTCATCTTCTTCACCATCTTGGTACCTGTATTAAACCAGACTACAACCTCAAAAATCATGCCACACTTTGTGGATAAATTGTAACAGACCAAGAATAATTTATATTAATCAAACACTTTGTTTTTCCTAAACACCTTGACTACTAAACTCGTACCCAAGTTGCACTGATTGAGACCGAGTCCCTGTTATGTTATTATGCAGTTTAGGGTTGGAACAGTACCAGTAGAAGGAAAGTGCACTGAACGTTGCTTCTACTGTGCCTTGTTATTATCCCTGGGTCCTGTTTGGCAGGTGTTACTCTTTCGTGTTAAGGCTAAATCACAGGTAATTGGCCTTCATTATATCCCTGTGAATCACTGGAGCCACTGCAGGCAAAAGGGGGAGGGGGGGTTAAATTTGGAACAACGACCTGTGATGAACCCTGGCAGGATAAAAGGGGGTGCATGGTCCTGTAATACCTGCACACTCCAGCATATGTGTGTGGACAGGGAGGGGGGGGAGGATGCATGTGTTCACGTGGCAGGTTAGAAGGTCGGAGGGTACAGGGCAGAGATCATCTCGACCAGTGAAGGCAACTGATGCTACTTATAGCAGCGGCACACACACACACGCATGCACACACACACACACTGTTCATGTAGCCGGGACGTAAAAAGGCGTCTGATACAAGAGGGGCACATGACAGAAAGGGACGATCCCAGAAATCACACATTGACGTGCTGAGCTTAGCCAGATTAAAGCTGCCAAACACATGACAGGCCGTGACAAAAGGAGAGAGACAAAGAGCAAAACAACAGCGAGTGTGAGAATCTGGAGAAACTCAACACCGACAGGGGAGCAGCACACCGGTCTGCGAGGAGCCGGGTTCTGAGGGGGCAAACGTGCCACGGGACTCCGGGCTCCTTCAACACAAACACAGCAGTTACCTTATGATTGTGCAACTCTGTCCCCGCTGAATAAATCGGTTGTGTTACATTTTCAATGCCACCCTTTTACTCCAGAATGACGGGAAATTAGTTGTTTTAAAGCTGTCGGCTTGTATTAGGCAAGCTCTTCATCTGCGGGGCATGATATCTGAACACGTGCCTTTGTCTTGAGTTTAACAGATCTTTTTTTTTTCCCTGCGTTCTTCCCAGGGAAATGAACTCCACCATCAGGAAGCGTTTTGAGACTCCATGCTGTTTAATGACCCCTCACAATGCTCAGCCTTGTTTGGAGTCTGACAGGTTTTTCTTTAGTTTTTTTTTTGTGTAATATTAATTTACACGTCACCCTTCTTACCCTTATATCCCTTTACTGGGTTCACGTTTAAAGTAAAAAATGCTGTTGACCGCGTTGACCACTGCTGTGCTGTAAATCTGTCACATAAAGGTATGCCCTATCGCTCCTTCATATTTTATAGGAATAACAATGTTGGTAAGGGGTTAGCCAGCTTCTATTACTGTTGATATACTTGTATGAATTTTTGCCTGTGTCCTTCATTCATTTTTTAAATTAATAGAGGTCTGATCAATATTTAACCCCAGCCTCATTAAAGACTGAGAGCTGGTGACTCGCAGACACCATCTTGAAATGTGTAAATGACGGGAACACAAATTATTGGAATTATGCCCATTGCTGTCTTCTATTTCAAAAGCTCTATGCATACTGTGTGTATTGAGATCCAGATCGTCTGGTTAGGCAGCTTTGTCTTCAACCAACTCATGAACTTAACAAAATTGGCATATGTTCATGCAACACTTATCTTGTGCCGAGGGGCAGAACTGAGCTTCTAGACCCCCACTGACTCTCCATTACCCCCTCTCACAGCGTAATGACTCTTTTATTGTTTCCAGATTTGCTGCGTGGACATCGTGTTGAACACAACTTAATAAACGAATATGCAAAACCGATAGAACAGTGGAGGCTTGTGTAAGCTAATGGTGCACATATTACCCCAAGCATTCTCAAAACAAACCATTTAAAAAAAGAATGTACTGGTGATGTACTGGTGAGCAAAATTGTATTTTTGTTGGGGGTTTACAGGGTTGTTAAAAAAAATAGTCTGGGAAAAGTTTGTCTTCCTCCAATATGATATTTGCTTAGTCTCACGAGATCCGATCAGGAAGTTTCCTCCATTTGAGTGTCTGACCTCTGCCATTTTGGAAAGGGGCTGCAAAATGTATTGTATTTCATGTCTCATAAGCATAAGTATATTTGATTTTGATTTTTATAGCAGGGAGGGCAAACAGGAGTCGATAAAAAGATAACAAATTCTAGAGCTGAGCCTGTAAAGGACCACGTGTATGTTTAAAACTCACATAGCACCTAAAGCTGTAGCTGAAACATCAGTGAAAGTCATATTTGACATATTTCTCAAAACAAATAAATACACCTCTAGTTTTCAGCCTCTGACCGGTGCTCAGGGTTTTGCTCTTGTTATCCAAGGTTGGGATTTGATTCCTACATGTGCTGACAATGTTTAAACTCAGGGTTCAGACAAAATCCAGCAAACCCCAGACATTAAATAGAGGGCGAAAGCAAAGGAGAGGCAGTCTGCACCGTCATCATCTGAGACGTAGGAGTGGGGCTCAGACACACACAAGATTTTTTTGGCAGTGAAGACAGACGGAGGCTCAGCACATCAGTCGGCCAAGTGTGGGCTATTCTCAGGACAGCATGCATGAAGTTAGAGTGCAGTGAGGCCAACATGATGGTGTGAACCCAAAAAAAAAGGGAAGCAAAAGGCAGCAGAAGAAGCCAAAGTCATCTTCCGAGGTCGAGTGGTGAAAAGTGAGAGGAAAAAGGCCTCACAGCTTTTCCTCAGGAAACAGTGGAAGGGAGGGAGCTGCACGTTGACCCTGCTCTCCGGTTGCAAAGTGCTAATTGAGTCCCGTGGTGGAGGACTTTCTAAAATAGGCTTCCTTTGTTCCAGAAAACCCCTTCAAAGGCTTCCCCATCACACGGGTCAACAGAGAGAGTGTGTGTGTACATGCTCTGGTGAGTGTCGGGGTCAAACGCATGAGCCGGGCACGTTTTTTGACAGGTTTGAGGAAAAACACGTTGAGAGATTTACCAAACTGACCTACTTTATAAAATTTGGCACTCTCCGTTTGTGTCAGCGTTCTCAGGACCCCATGTCATTCCACGAACTTTAGACAGTTAGGATCAAACCAACATGCATAAACACTGGGTGATATTAAAAGCAGGCTCAAGCCTCAGCAGTGCATATGGGCCCAGTTTACTAATGTTGGCATTAAAATTCAGACCGAAGTTACTGTATTTTTGTAGAACTGCTGCAATAGTGCATCTGCTTACAGAAATGAAACACGTGTGGATTAAATTTGAATTCACAGCATCGATCGGCAACTAAATGTTTTTAAAGCCTTGACTTTAGAGACACAGGAGAGCTGGTGGGTCCACTTGGGCAGTGGCTAGTCGGCTGTGGTACCAATATGTCCAAAACATCTTAAAATTATTTTGAAAACAACACACTTGCTCTAAACTATGATGACCTGCTGGATTGAAATGGTTCCATTCATTAGTGGGGCTCACGCTGCCGCACATGAGTGCGTTTCGGGCTCGAGTAAAAAAGCCACATCTGTCCACTAATACCAGAAATCTCTGTCTGTATGTGGAACGCATCTATAAGAAGGGCCAGAGCCGCCTCCATCTGCTGATGAGGCTGAGGTCCTTTGGAGTGTGCAGGGCTCTCCTCAGGACTTTTTATGACTCTGTGGTGGCCTCAGCCATCTTCTACGCTGTGGTCTGCTGGAGGGGGGGTAGCACGGACAGAGACAGGAGCAGGCTCAACAGACTGATAAGAAGAGCGAGCTCTGTCCTGGACTGTCCTCTGGACTCCATTGAGGAAGTGGGGGACAGAAGGATGTTAGCCAAGCTGGCGTCCATCATGGGCAACACCTCTCACCCCCTACATGACATTGTGGGGTCCCTGAGCAGCTCCTTCAGCAGCAGACTGTTACACCCACGGTGTAAGAAGGAGAGGTTCCGCAGGTCCTTCATCCCGGCTGCAGTCAGGCTCTACAACACCAGCACCACCTGATAATGTTGTAGTCCCTGTCTATTATCTCTATCTCCACTAAACCTCTCACCATAGCTGTATTTGTATATTCAACACTTAACATGTATATTTATATCATGGTCACTTAAAATGGTTACATTGCAATATTTATATTTCCAGTATGCTATCTTGTAGTATTATTCATATTATGGTCACTTACTTTTTAATTATTTTTAATTATTTTCTGTATCATGGTCACTACTGTTGCATATTTTTGTTTTCATTACAATAACACTTAACATCATTCCACTTTATCCCCAGCACCTGCTTTTGCACAGTGTCTGTTTTGCAGGTTGTTTGTTTCTGTACTCTTATCATGTGTAGTTTTAGTAGTGTACATATTGTGATCTTTTTTTTTTTATTGTGCTTCGGCACTGTTACTTTAATTCTGTTTTTCTATTATTGCTGTAACAAGTGAATTTCCCCATTGTGTGGATAAATAAAGAAATCTAATCTAATCGTATCCGCTTCACATTTGGCATGTGTATTGTGGTGCAGTGTCGAATTTGGTGCGATTTGATCATCCGACATGATTAATCTTGATAAATTGAATAAACAGGCGAGTGGTAGGCACCAGGTCTAAAAATTGTGCATATTTGTCTTTTAAACTGACTTGCATTCATCTTCATTCCTGTCCATTGACAATTGAAAAGCAGCTTTGAGCTGAGGCAATTACTTCACATCAAATATTCTATTCTTGCCCATTTGAATAGTAGTCCAACAGAAAGCAATTTTGAAATGGAAAATCCATTTGAATTGACATTAAGTCATGTAAGTGTATTTTCTACATGTTCCAATTCTTCTGCCAGCTCTCGTGAGCCTCGCGGAGCAGCCTCTTGTCACGCTGGCTGGGTCCACTCTAGGCCAGGATATCTGTTTATGGTCTGTGTTTTGGAGCGAGCCTCATCTCAGCCTCACGTGAAAACACTGTTTTCACGTGAGCTCCTTGTATTACAGGCTCTGAAGGATTTTTTAAAAGGAGCTCATCTCTCTCCCCCGGCTTTGTTTACAGCGCTGACATGTGTGTGCGGACGGATCAAGCCGAACTCCACATTTGCTGCTGCCTGGGTGGCTGCTCCTTCGAGTGCATGGCATACGAGGCTGTTTGTACGAAAAATAGCCCCCCTCCCCCCTCCCCCCCAACCTGCTTTTAGATGAGCAGTTGAGTGGGGAGATCAGATTTCAGTAAAACAAACTCTTATGTTTCTTTTTTTCTTGTTTCTATCCGTCGGACCCTTCACACGCACTCTCTCCACAGAGGGACGTTGCCATCAACGATCAGTGCCGTGCTGTGATAGATTGCTGTTTGCAAAGGACACACAGGCTTTTATCACAGGAGACATTTTGACCCGTCACAGGAAGAAGATCTCAGGTATAAACGATAACATGGAGGATGGCTGGACGTCCTGGTCTTGTTCATTTGGACTCTGTCACAGCCTCATAAGTTACCGGGACACGTGAATAGAAGAGAGTGATCATTAACGGTGTCAATAACACCTGTTTTTCCCCCGCAGTGCGATGAGTCAACGTGAGCCGTGAGCTTCCGGACTGTCATGGTGAAACAGCTTCTCGCTTCCTCCATTTGATGCATCACCGCAAAATAAGAAACTGGCACAAAGGCCCTCTGTCCCAAGCGCGAGCCAGTACACACTGAATACACTCGCACAAAGACACTAAAGCTAAACAAACACCTTGCGATTTAAGACACGCTGTTCTTTCGAACTCACACTATACAAGTCAATGGTCTGATGGAATGCTGTGGCGTACGATTTACGGCCCCTCAACACACCGATCTGGCTTTTGTCAAAGGAGTCAAAGCTTGTTTGCTTTCACAATGCTAACGAGAGACACACACCCTGTCTTGGCCGTATGTGCCATTCTGTGTTGCCGAAAACGTGCGTCTTTGTTTTCTGTATGTGAAACATCCTGCCGTCACGTTGTGGTTCCACTTTCACTGTATTTGCTGAATTTTTGTCTGAGTTGAAGTGCAGGGTTTTGAGTGAACGCACGGTATCATTTGAAAAGTGCTGCTCTTGAACTGAAAGACCTCGCTCTCGCATAAAGATGGGATACTCCATGCAGACTGTGCAAAGCTGAAATTCGGTCTGGGTGTCTGCCCTCTCTCTGCTCTCCAGGGTTTGTTACACCTATGACCCGTCTTCCTGTCTGCTTGGTGAATAGATCTGTGACTGATAGAGATGAAGGCCGCTGATCCCATATATAACATCATCTTCTGCTAGACACAAATCAGATACAGCCTCACTCAAAGTATTTTCCTTCCTAGTTTCTCGATAAACGCTCTTACTTCACATCGACTTCATGCACACAAGGCTAATGGATGACTGTTTAAGGCAGGTTCTTCCTCCTTGGCTTGGCCTTCCCTGTTTGCTATTTCTGCCCGGCCCGGGGTGATCGCCGAGCAGATCTCCTCTTGGATTGGTCAGGAATGCGGCTTCATAGTGGGACTTCAAATGCACTTTTCATTTCCAAAGTGCTGTGAACCCAGTGCCTAAAAACAAACTCGACGCTTAGACGGGGATTTATCACAGCAGTGGCCCGGTACTGTATGTTCAATCCCCCGCTGAAATGATTTCTCTAAACGCTTCAAGCTCATGCACAGGCACACACACAAAAATATATAGTGTATATATGCTTATCAGTTAATCAGATATTACTTATACATGACTCAATCGGCAAACAGCAGTAACTTAATTTTATTTTGGCTGTATAAAGATACACAATTCCAAGGCAGTCTTATGTCTTTAAACATCTTGGGAGAGTTTTAATTCAACAATGTGTGGAGCAGTAGTAAGCACTGTCCCTTGAAGAAGGTTACAGGTTCAGATCCCGGTCCGGCTGGGGTCTTTCACTTCAAAGACACGCAGATTTGGGCCAGGTTAATAGAAGACAGGCAAAAACAAGCAGTGGAGATAATGAATAGATGGATGGATGACTCAAAGGGCAATGAACCGCGGCTGCTGTGTGTATGAGCCTCTGTATGACCACGCCCCCCAGCGAGTGATGTCAGTGAAGGTGCAGCGACAAACACAGAGCACCTGCTGGGACCCAAACGTGCTGAACCTCTGAGTCAGCACATTGAGTCCACATTTCTCTCACCTGCATCTTTCCCAATCACTAAAAGACTTTAAATAAAGGGTTTTGGTCAGGTCACATGACCCCTACGAGGAGAGTTCTCAAAAATGTCTGTACTCGGCTTTTGCTTGTATGTGTGTGTCCGAGCGATAAGGAAAAATAATATCTTTATTTTGTTTCCCTGAGAACAATAATGGGGACAAGCTGATTGCTACAGTAATTTTTTATGTTTGGCAAATTAAGCTAGCTTGTGTGCCTTTAGGCAAATGCAAATTGTCTTGACTGTGCTGGACTTTTAAATCGGAGAATCTATAAAGAATATACAGGCCGTGTCACCATAACCCTGCTCTGCCTTATGAAATACTACACCATTTGGAGCACCGTCGCATGACAACAATACCAAATTTAACTACTATGAATGTTTTCAACTGGCAAAGATGTGTCCTTGCTCCAGTTAACAGTGGCACAGGACAAATATCCATTGCCTTGTGCTTTTCTATTTGAATTTGTGAATCACAAACACATCACCATTCGTCAAACTGCACCCAGTTTAATGAAGCGGTACAAAATCCTCTCCCTGATCACAACATGTTATTGATGGTCCCTAATGGAGGTGTAAGGAAAAACTCTTTAATGCTGCTGGAAAGCAAACTTTTGAATTGGAAAGACAAACAACAAACTAGATGCCACATGGTGTGTCTGTGATGTCCACAGTTACTTGGACCCTTCAATTGGTTTTCCCCTCCTCAAGTTTTTAGTCTGAGTGCATGAACCACAGTGTACAGGCGGCCAAAAGCCACAGACTCAAACGATGAAACAGGAACAACTGATGAATGGATCAAACATTTGTTCTTTCACCTTTGTTCTAGTTCTAATACAGTCAGTCAATACAGAATCGTTCCAATACAAATTCTGTGATTTCCGCCCCTCTCTGTGTCTCTATAATTCGCGAAAGCACACTGCAATCTGAATCGGACCAAAAGGAGCGTGCCTTGCCACCTCCTCCACCTCCGTACATTGCCTAAGGTCACAAATTCTGTTGTTTTTACCCAGTCTGAGTTTATTCATGTGTCACCTTGTGTGTGTGCACATTGCGATATCTTCCTGTTCTTGAAAATCTCTGTTACCCCACTCTTAATTTACTGGACTATCATAAAAAAGCTGCGCAGTTAGTTAATGAATTAACACATTTTTACAATACTGATGTATCATCATCTTATAAAGTAGGTATGACTGATAAACTTTCACTTAAGTCCAGGATTCACTTCACCTTTAGCTCTCTTTTGGTCAAAAACAAGATAAAAAAAAATATCATAAGTATCAGGCTCTAAAATATTATAAGAGTGCTTTGCTTAAAAACGTATGCAAACTAATTGCTCTAAACCAAGATGATAAGTTAACTTATAAAGTAAAAAGAACTGTAATCAAAGCAAAATGCACCAATATACTATAGCAAGCTCAAGGTAAGAATTTAAGCTGAGGGATGATCTCAGCTGATTTCATTAGTACAGCCAGTATACCATCAAAATTGTCCTTGTCTGTGCACATAACTTTTTGCAACAGTGCATAGTCCGATATCATTAATGAGTGTGCACCTGGTAACATCTGTGATGATCAGAACACATTCCCTCAGAGCTTGCTGCCAAGGCGAGCTCAGACGCTCATAAAAATCAAGGACGTATTAAACGAAACACATATGCAGGCGAAAGTACAGAACAATAAGTGCCGGCAAGTAAAATAAAAGATTGGTATAAATTTATTTAAATGCACTATTTAATATAAGTAAGGACATTGGTTTTATTGACAATGTGCTAACTGTTCCATTGTTCCAGCAAGGAGCTGCTGGTAGGCACAACTAAATGAGCCATTGCATCAACACTTAATGAAATGAATTGATTAGTGCAGCAGTAAGCCGCAATGTGATCACCGGTACTGCAATGACGTGTTCGGTTTGGCGTTTCTTTTGCAGTGTAGCAGAGCATAACCGTCTTTGGTCTCCCTCGGCTCTCTGTTGGCTCTGCTGCTGTGAAACCTATTAGCCTTTGGCCCAGTGAGATAAGAACGCACAGGTCAGTTTCCAATTTAACACTGAAACCTCCTCATCCTCCCCTCGAGGCCGAGAAAACAAACAATCCACATGCTGGCACTGTGAAAAAACGACTCCCAGCTCTAACTTTGACTTTACCCTTTCAAGGCAAACAACAACTTCACCTCGAAACCTCGAGCTTCAGCGAGAACCACGAGACAACAAAACAAGGGGTTTCTCTGTTGTTTTTTAAAACTTTAAAAAAATTATCGCAAACAACGTTTTTTTTCAAAATAATTGCTCACTTGAAAGGTTTGTACTTTTATTGTGTGGCTCCTTATTAAAAGTGATTTACATGCAATTGGCAAATGATGTAGAGTTGGTTGGATTTGGCCTGAAAGCCACTGGAAAAATGTGACCTCTATAATTTTTAATTATTTTAATTATTAACATTGCTTTTCCAATATATGAGAATACATTTAATTTATCTCTACCTGCTAATGTTAGATTCAGGACTGATAGAAACGTAAGTCTCTTTTTAATCTTTCAGACTTACGAAGATTTAGGTGTAGGGGTCAAATTTACTTGACGAGTGCTGAGAAAAACTGGCTGAATATGGACTTGAGGAACTCCTCTGTGCATTAAGTATGTGAAAACTCACCAGGCGTTGTGGAGCCATTACTCTGCCCTACAAGAGAGAGAACGCAATTTAGTCCAAACATGGCTTTTGCTTGCACCAGCTCACACACCACTCAATACCCACGCATCAACAAACACACTGACCCCCCAAAAGTCAAAGGACTAGGTCTGGCAGATTGGTGGTCCTCCCCTATCAGTGTTTGGATTAGCCCCCATTACCTCCCGGCCGAGGCTAATATACAGAGTGGGATAGAGCTGCGGTTTACATGAGCTCATACCTTTCAGCTGATCTCAAGCTCAGCAGGAGGAGGTAGAGGAGGAACCGAGGGAAGGTCACGTAGCTCACACTCTCGTCCCAATTAGAGGAAGGACTCATCGGTGATTTTATATTCGCTGAAAGCACACTCTTATCACCTGCTGCACTGTAAACGCCAACAGTAAACTCTGGTCACTTCGAGGGCAATCATTTGTTTTAACTAGCGTGTGCACAAGCGTGGGCCTAACAATCTTGAAAAACATTCATATAGTAAACACAGATACAGGTTAATGCAATGGGGCAAATCAGGAGAGTTAGTGTCAGCTAACTGTCAACAAGTGTAAATTAGTGTTGGTGCATTGACCATACTTCAGTGTGTCTTTGTCTGATGATATTCACAGAGATGATATGAAGCTCTCCTTTTAGGTATTTTCAAATCAATACATGATCTCATAAGTGAAACACACATTGCAACTAGGAACAAAAAACTAAACCCCACACATACACATCTAAAACATTCCTGTGGAACAATTAGTGTTCGGTGGATTTAAAATCCAATAACACCCGGCAGCTTTATACGCAGCATGTGTGCAGGTTGTACGTGCAGGCACACATTCCCACTGTTTGTGTGCCCGGAATTACAGGCTAATCTCATCCATATCTGCACGCCCGCTGTGTTTTACAGTGATATCACAGTTTGATAGGGCAGGTGTTTTTGTTTTATAACACCTATAGAGTTCAGGAGCGGCTGTGGTCATTTCCCCTCTTTTCTTTTCCCCTGCATGTAACATCAACAACAGATAAAATCAGCCATTGAATCGTGCAAAGTATCACAAACACACACACACACACACAAACACACACTCAGAGACAGAGAGAGAGAGAAAGAGAGAGAATAGGTCTGTAAAAATTATTTTTACATGACCGGTAGAAAATGGTAAATTATTTGATCATATATGTAACATTCAAGCACAGACCTGAGATAATTCATCCCTAAAACTACATCTTGATACAGGGACCCTCATTTAGACACTGTGCTAAGATCAGATCTTTTTGCACAGCCTACCTTAAAACATTTAGAAATCTGGACTCAATACAGTGATATTAGCATTTATTAGAATTGTTTCTAAATGGTTTCGCATTCTGAGGCTCATCACCGAGTCTTACACAAGTCCTTAAGTATCATCAACATACTGTAAATGGTGGCTTAATGATTAGTTTTAAGGATTTAGGAACCATTAACTTTACGATCAATCATTAAACAAGCTGCATCTATTTGGTGAGAAGAACAAATTACTCATCAGCTTCCTCCTGCGTACAAACTGTGTGTTTTCTCAATGATCCCTCACATTCGTACACAACCTAAGTCCAGATTTACTTTCCTTAAGCTGCACTCTGCTATCAGACAGACAGAAGTCTTCTTTAAACCCCGAATTCCCTGAATGTTTGAAATAAACCCTGTCACTCTTCCTAACTCAGCTTGATAAATCTCGTCCGCTTGCTTTAAAAGGTGAGTGTGACGACACAGCACCTCGGACTGTTCTCCAGCCCTGATGGATGAGATGGCAAACGAGTGATGAATGCCCCGTTCCCCCTGCAAATGGACGCCACATGTGAATTCAATTGATTCTGCACGGCTCCTGGGAGCCACACACAGAAAGAAAAGTGTGTGTGTATATGTGTGTGTGTGTGTGTGTGCGCGCGAGTTTGTGTATTTGCACAGGCACAAAAGAGCCTTTGTCACCCTAAGGCATCGCAGGTAAATGACATCATCCGTCCCACTGTGGGACGTCAAGATTAATGGTGTGTATGTGTTGGATGTGTGTGTACGTGTTTGTGTTATTGTGTTTGTGTATGTGTGTGTGGGTGTGTTATTCTCTGTCATTTTTTCCATGAGAATATAAAGGAAAGGCACATATCAACTGCCTGCACAAGGGATAAGCTCCTGGGTTATGATCACATCATCTATTCAGGCAAAGTTAAAGGTGTGAGCACATGTTTTCACAACACAGTCATGTGGCTTCATACATGTTGCAGCAGCAGCAGGTTCAGGTTCGGTTTCACACACAGTGTAAGGCTACAGCTCCGGATGGAGACGCACCCTTTGCTACTATCTGCAAAAGAAGTATTATAAAAAACTGAATTGATTTAATTTCAGAACTATGATTTTCAGATCCTCCTTTATAAAGCAACATATTGACATTTTGTGCATTGGTGAAATTGCAAGCGTGGGATGGGTCAGACAGGCAGTTCTAAGATTGAGGGGTTACACACACATACAGTGACACCACACACAGCTTTACGAGAGTCGCCTCACACTCTGTGGTATGCGTAAATGATTGCTCCAGGAACCCTGTGGAGGAGGTTACAGGGTCGAGACCTGCAGTGCACAACCCCACACTACAACAAAACATGTGTATACAGTACAGTTTGAAGGCAAATCAGGAACTAGACCAGGCCCACTACAGAATTAGAGCAAGGAGGATCCACTTGCTCCCTGGACGGCATCTATTCATCACCGTATTTACAAAGGAGGGTGAGGGGGGGGTAATCACTCCAAGGTGGAGGCCACACCCATTGTTGGTGGAGTCCCCGCTGAGGGAAGGTCGCCCAGTATACACGATCCAACCCGAGGGGGACAGAGGTTACCACGTGAACTGTCTTTGTCAACAGTTTGACTTATGATTAGTTAGTTGAGTTTTGTTGAGTAGATGACTGGAATTAATTATTGCTGGAAAAAAGTTTTTCAAGTGAACATAAAGTCATGTGATTTGTGAATATGTACAAAAAAAAACTAGATTGACTTGAAAGTCACAGGAGCCACATGCCAACAACTCACAGTGGCACTACTCAAATAACACAACACTAATCTCTCTCACCAGGGTCACCTCTCACTGTTTGCTGAGTTAAACCCCTGCCACTGTCTTTCCTGTACATGTGACACACACACACACACACACACACACACACACACACACGAGTAAATCTGAGTTTTTCTCCAAAGTTTTGAGACATCGGTAAATTTAAAGCAGCCTTCATTGTATCTTTTGGCCGCTTGTGGCAGAACAACAAATTGAAAACACAACATTGGAATGATATAACTGCACGATCGTTAAGATTCACTGGAGGAAAATTATGGAACTAAAAAGCACATTTCTGGCTATGATCGAAATTGAATAAAACGCAGAAACTTTATTTGCACACGTGCACGGATTGTTCACATTGCTGGATTCCTGTATTATACACAAATATTGATGCATGATGTTTCGTAAGATATCATACAACCTGTTTAATGAGACTATGTTGACAGTTGGTTTCGTGAACATTTTAAACACTGAACAGACTTGCAGCAACATCTCCTTTCACAACAAATATTCTTCATGTGTTTTATCAGGGAACCTTGGCTGATGTTCTTTTTTAGGCTGTACCTTACTGTGTGGATCAGTAAGATGTTTAAAAAGGCAGATACAGTGGTTGGCCTTTATTATTGAACATTTTTAGTTGAGGCTGGATTGGGCAGCTGTCAATTATGTCTTCAATGGCTTTTTATTGTGTTTTTATTATTTTGATGTGCACTGTGAATGTAATGTTTACTGGTGGCTGTGGCTCAGGGCGAAGAGCGGTTGTGCGCTCAACAGAATGTAGGTGTTTTGATCCCAGTCTTCTCCATTCTGCATGCCAAAGTGTCCTTGGGCAAGATAGTGAACCCCCAAATTACCCCTTCTCATAGAGTGAGTGCTGCACCTAGATGCACTGTATTATTAGTGTGAATGGCAAAAACTGTCCTGTGAAGCTCTTTGATTGGTCATCAAGACCAGAACAGCTCGATATAAATACAAAGCATTTACCATTGTTTTTTGTCCCTATTTGGCGGCAGATGAGTTTCACCATTGGGGATTAATTCAGTGTTCTTTGAAGGCATGTTTCTGTCCTCAACATCTCCGTTATTCCCTCTCCTCTCGGCTTCATTTTGACCGTCCTTTAGCTGACTCCTTATAAAAAACATGTGGCTCCTCAGCAGCTACAGGAACACATGATGGGAGCCTTCCCAGTAAAGCAAAGCACCAGCACCAAACAACTGGTCCAGAAATTGAGATCACCAGGATATATATTTTTCTGTTTAAGCTATTTCTCGAAACACTTATACTTCAAAAGAGTGATGGGTATCCCAGGTTTGTCACAGTAATCTTGTAATGTTTACACGGTCAGATACCAGCGGTGACAGTGTGGAATGTTGCCCTAATCACGTTACAGTGAAAACAGTAGCATGCATGTTAATGTGGTGAACAGCACACTGTACACCGCGGCTACACAGAGCTGAAAGGGGCTTCGGTAAAGATCCTGACGACAACAGCAGCTGCTGCTCTCCTCTCTGACTCCCTGCAGCCCGTAACTCAGCAGGAGTCACCCTGATCCCACATCAAAGACCTGCCATGACACACACACACTTTAATGTACTCTGTACCATTCTTCAGCGTGCCCTCTGGCCGGCCCTGCTTTTAAAACCTGTTGTATACATTAAGGCTTTTTTTCGATAGTTGTAATGGGTCTAATCACCATTTAAAACCAGACATGAGTGAACATCGGGGCCTGGATCTACAAAGTGGGCCACGTCCCTCCAACGCAGACACGGCTCATGTGCAAAAAACTACTTTGCCCCAGTTCCCTGCTTATAAGTAGGTGCTCAAAACACCCATGCAGATGGTCAAACTAATGTGCATTAACTGGTTGAATGTTCAGTCGGTTTCACTCAAAAGGAAAGGCCACACTTTGTTATCTTCAACGTGACAAATGCGTTGAAGATGCGAGATAAGAGCATTGAAGCAAAGTTGGAGAGACTTTAACCCGTGGTGGGAGGTGGAACCTTCAGAGGCAACAGATTAATGAGAGGAGGGCCGCTCACCTCTGGCCCGGACCTGCTGAACTGGCTTTATTAACGCCTTCCAGACATGACATTTCTCTGGTTCACAGCTGTGCACAATCCACTGCACATTCAGTTCCCACAGTGAGGTCGGCCCCCTTTCCTCAGGTGAAACTGACATGCTCTCGGTGCTTATGTAACAGCATGCATGCACTGTGTGCCGCTGTGCTAAAGACATGGAAAGCATCCAGGTCAACAAGTTCTGCCTTATAGTTTTAGTCTGGTTCACGTTACTAGAAAACCAGTTAGGTGAATGGTAATGGTAGTAACAACAGCGAAAACAAATCATGCTGTTACATTGCTGTAGGAGATTTTAGCATTGCTGCCCAGCACTTTGCTTGCAAAACATGTTATAACCATATTTATTTTCATAATTTAGTCAGAGATGCAAAGAAAACGTAAAACAGAAAAAATAAATGTTGTCCCCTGACTATTAAAGAACATATAGAACATAGTCTGATGATGATGATAGACATTTTAACATTCCTTAAAATCGTTTTTGTAAGTTTGATTTTTTCACCCGGCAGTTAAAAGAAACTGAACATCTTTTTCATACACAGCATTTTTGCTGAGCACTGTAAAATTAATTTATGTCCAATGATGGGCACATTTTTAAGCTGTAATTGAAATGCAAAAAAAACTTTAAGTAGTAATTCTTGCAAGACATAACATTGTGATGCTTATCTTTTAATCTTGTTACCTCACAATACATTCCATTGAGCTGATGCTTTTATCCAAAGCGACTCACAATAAGTGCATCCAACCATGAGGGTACAAACCCAGAACAACAAGAATCAAGTATGTACAATTTGCTTCAAGAAAGCCAAACTACAAAGCGCTGCATGTAAGTGATATATAAGTGTTGTTTGTTTTCTCACACACTGGAGATTTGGCATGGTATATTTTGAGACATAAAAATTACTTAAATACATGAAAATGTGATGGAATACTATGTTTGTTGTCACCTGACTGGAGAATGTTTAAAAAAAACAACACAAAATAGATAGAACACTAGCAGCAGAGATCAGAAAAAATAGATTTTGAGGCGGGAATTGCTAAAGAAATATATTTTTTAAAGTTAATTCTCATAGATCATATTGTTATGTTACACTTTCTGATTTGTAATGAGCAGATTATTTCCGTTTTTTTAAGCTATTATTTACAAAAGTTATATAATGTGGCAAGACCTTTCTTTCCAAATCATAGTAAGAACGTGATGGCAGTTTTGCACAGGTAAAAATGTCGACAAACATTTGGTGCCAGGCATCACAACCCGAACAACACTTGTAACTCGTCATCGAAGAAATATGTGTGGGCTGTTTCTGTCTCGGCAGACGGTGACAGGCGACAACCACACTTCCTTGGTTTCACCCTCATCTCCTCGCAGACTGTGCTCATTGTACTTCATCTGCACTCAGAGGTCACAGGGGGTGGCTGAGTACCTGCAGCAGCACAAGAGCGGGCCATTTGTAAAGCGGCAGACAGCAGAACGATGGGCGGATAAGAGACAGAAAGCCGAAGGGGAATCACATCCTGCCCGGTGACAGAGGAGTGCCACAGGACAACCTGTCCATTTATAAACAACAAACTACAGACTGTAGCTCTGCTGTCATGTGTGTTGAGCCCTCTGGAAGTTTATTGTCCTAAAACTGTATAAAAAGAGCGAGTGGGCCTTACAGTGTGATGTCACCTGCTGCCATTTGAAAGGCTAAAATCAGCAGATGAGGTGTGCGCTCTGCATTGGGAGGTGTATTTCTGCTCGTGTCACGTTGTGTCGAGGGAATGATTCCAAAATAACGCAGCAACACATACTTAATATATACTGTGGCTACAAATAGATGTGTAGTCAGCAGCCACACCGCAGAACATCTGCATCTTATCAAGTCCTTGTGAATAAAGGAGAGTTATGGCTGCAGTTTGAAAACTAAAGACCCTGATGTGAAATCATTGCAACGAAATAAAAAGGTTACTTTGACTAGACTGTTGTGCAGACAGGTAGATTATGCACTGTCACTCAAAATGACAAACAATTATAAACATGCGCAGACACTGAAGGTTGTGTAACCAAACAGGAATCTGGAACAACAGCCACAGGCGGGCAGCTCCTGTCTGTCCACAGGATAAGCTGACCAATCCTAGTGCTCCCAATTGGTTTCTGTGACTTATAGGAGACAGCTTGTGAGGTAGCACGACTAGAATGCAACCTGAATGCGTTGTTGTCCAGGTTAGATCTTGGGTAACGGCCAATCAGTGTCGTCTGCTGCTGATATGATGAAGCTCCGCGACCTAAACAGACTGTAAACGCTGCTTTTAAGGTTTGTCAACACCAACCACGACAGCGTTCAGCTCTGCTTCAAGGTGACCCTGACCCTTGTCAAGTTGTCACAGCTACAGTCTCGGGAGGTACAGGGGGTTGATCACTAACCAGGAGGTTGCCTGTTTGATCCCTCCCTCCCCCACACGGTGTGCCAACGTGTCCTTGGGCAAGATAATGATTCCTAAGTTGTCCCTGACACCTGTGCCTGCAGTTTGTGAGTGATGCACTATATGTTTGGTAAAACTGTAAACTGTAAAGAGCTATGAGTGGTCATTAAGACAATAAGAGCACTATGTAAATACAGACTAACTCACACCACCTCAGGACGGTCTAACCTTTCACAGTAAATTAACAAATAGTTTTCTACCCATTTAATCCGCAAGAGAGCCATTTGTGCCTCTAAAATTCTTTGCCATCACTCATTTTAATGTTGGAAACATCAGCTGCTGTCATTAACTTGCACTTTTGTTCATTTTACTGTAGCAACAGCAGTAATGGAAAAATCTTAGTGACCTGTAAATGTCTACAGCTATGTGATGAATTCGGCTTCAGCCAAAGGAACAACATCCTCATTCTCCTGCCTGCTGCGTCTCATAAACTGCCAACAAGAAAAACTTGTTTACCTATGTGTTTAAAAGTCAGTAACAAATGAAACGCAGCATTTCCATTGTAAGACAATTGCTAGAAAATACAAACAATAATACACACTTAAAGGTAAGGTCGGAAATGTGTTTCTGAAATCCTCCTCACGTCCCAAATCCTGATCCTGCCAATCATATCGTTCAGTCCAATGAAGTACTTTGTAACTAACTGAGCTCCCTGCCTGTTTTCTCATTAGGCATGACCGGAGTCTTCAGTCAGGGCGACATACACCACTGATGCAGAGACGATAGCCAGAAGTTAATGAGAGTCACAGAACAGTCGGCTTCTAGCAGTAGTCAGGGCTTAGACTCCACCAGAGACACTGGACCCAGTGGACACGCACATGCTGGGTAGACTGGTAGCTGTGGACATTGTCAACAAAGCACTTTCATCAGTCTAAAGTTCTTCTGACCCTTTATCCGGCCGAAGTTTATTTCAGACACTTTACACCATAAACAAATAGAACTATAGACCTTCAAACGTGCATGGGATATTCAACATCTATTAATATTCTATGAAATATAAATAAAGAAAACGTTTTTTTAATGGGATCATATTTTTTTGGGATCATATAGTATATACCATATATTACCAACATATATGTAACATAACATATGTATCCACAAATAAATAAATTGCCCTCTACAAACAGTCAGCTTACATAATTACATTTTTGCCAAGGTTTTCCCACACACTGCTTCCCAAAATGTACGAGCTATTATGGTAAACATTTACAAGGGCTATTAAGTTCCATTAGTGTGAGAAACAGGCTAAGAAAATATGATGATTGGATATGGAAAAATAAACTTGTTTGTGCAAATAATCAGGAAAATATCTTTCATGTGAAAGCCAGAATAAAAAAAAAAACATCTGGTGAGCACATGATTGATTGTGTAACCGAAACCACGTTACAAATAAAGCACAGTATGACAAATATGACAACAAAATGATTAAATACGCAGCTTTGGTTTCATGTGTGTTTCTATTCTCTACCTGGCAACCCAGAGTGTAAGCAGAGAACGGTATGCTCACTTCTCCCCGCCAGACTTCATCGCCGCCACCGCAGCCACCGCTCGTCAAGCCGAACCACTGAATAACACCAGTGTGACGACATGGCAGGCACTGGGCTGCGATGCTCACTGCGAGCATAGGGATCTCAACTTTAAGTGTAACCTGTTTGACTTGGCCGGTACTCCCTGGTGGGACAAAAGACAACTGTGGAGTGAATCATAAAGCAGGGGGGGGGGGGATAAAAAAAGCTGCTGCAGGAGAGCTATAGCTTCACCTATGACTTACATGCATGAAAGCATTGGTGTAAAAGAGGTGCAGGTGAGAGGTTAGTGTCATTACATCAGGGCGGCTCGGAAGACAGACAGCAACAACAGAGCGTCCTGGTGTGAGGACGCTGACTCAGCCCGATTACCGACATCCTTCTCACCAGTTACATAACCAAACCCAAGGGTGATGTAAAGTAGTAAATGTAAATTAATGTAGTAAAAGAAACAAGCACACTGTGTATAAAGGTTTGAGAAACACAAAAACAGATGCTGAATCGTCATCTGTGGCGTTCAGGCCCCTGGCTGCTGGACCTCAATGTGTTTCAGCCATTTTGTGGTGCTAAAGCAGCATCAAGTGGCACTAAGAGCTCTGCAGCCAAGTGTTAACTCTGCCTGTGTCTTCTCTGTCTGTTACTGCACTGCTGCCATCTTTTATTGTCAATTTTTATCCATTATATAAAAGTTAATTTGTTTCTTTCGGTGTATTTGTTTCTTTGCATCACTTGTCAAGTTTGGTTAGACAGAGGGACCAAGGATGCAGAGTTTAAACAAAAGGTGTCCTTTTAATGGGAAAATGTCTTTAACAGAAAAAACAACAAACAAATAAGTCTACTCTGAAAATCACAGAACACACGGCGGATGCCTGCAAGAGACGAGAAGACGCAGGAGACACAAGGCACAGGAGATGAAACATAGCTACAGGGATAAGACAGACATTAAGACAACGAACCAACAAGGGGAAGCACAGAGACTTATATACACACAGGGAAGGCAGGGGCAACTGAACACAGGTGGAACACATGAGCACTGGTGCAGACAATCACAAAGACAGGAAGTGAAGAAAGAAAACCCACTGGGAGCAGTGCCTACAAAATAAAACAGGGAACAGAACACAGTGAGTGGGCACACATAATGACCGATACCTCTTAAATTGGTCAAATCTTTCTTTCCAGTAGTGCAGCATGATTTTCATTCGGCCCCTCCTGACTCCTCGCGACCTCGCTTGTGCCCGACACGCACATTAACATAGTGACATGGGACACGTGTAAACTTAGACTGGGTTAAAACAACATAATTTCTTCTTTGTGAATAGAAACTGCTTATTTGCAGTCGGACTGAGGAAGTCAGATTCGATCACGAGTGGTCACAGGAAACACATTCTGGACACGTTTTAATACCAGGTGTCAACACATGTACTAAACGCTGTCCACTTGGGATCAAATCTCTCCGGACAGATTTGATCCCAAATCAACCAGGTCTGAACAGGGTTTGCATGAGGCTGGATCAACAAACCAGGGAAAGAAGGCCGGAGAGGCCCAGACCTCCAGGTGCCACAAAATCCCTGCATTGTGTGAACCTCCAAACGGCTCATTGTGGCCCCGACTGCTTTCTGCATGTTCCTCCAACACACCCGCCCCACGGCTAATTCGGACCGTGGAAAGACGTGATACGAGGGGACCGTACTCCTTTAAGACCCTGCGTCCTGCTATCAGGACTAACAAACAGCATTTATTTTATGCTGTAGACACGCCTGCATGTATTTAAAGGTTTAGGAGCACTTCTAGTCCATGCACCTGCTTATTCATGCATTTATCCAGCCAGCCAATCATGTGTTAGCAGTGTAATGAAAAAAATCTTGCATTTGCGGATCATGTCAGTTTACAATAAGTGTATGAGGCAACTCAGATAACCACTGTTTACAACTATGGTGAGCAGAGAAGCATCTCAGAACAAGAAAATGGCACTCAGAGCCAAACCTCAGCCAACGCCCAATAATCCATTCTGCTCAATGTGTAACTGCACAGTGAATGAAAGAAGAACAACCTCATGTGAAACCATTTAAATCTGCTTGATCCAGATTATCATTTGGACTCACTCAATTACACACTCATAGATAAGTAAAAATGTCCCCCAAAATAGGAGAAAATATAAAAAAGAAACTTGATGGATTGTCATTTGATTAAGAATTAGACTTGGATTGTATCCACTTTAAAAATAAGTAAAAGAGTGGAGCGGCAGTGGCTCAGGAGGTGGTTTGATCCCCAGATCCTCTCTTCCATGTGTCAAAGTGTCCTTGGGCAAAATACTGAACCCCGAATTGCTCTTGACAGACGTGCCGCCAGCATGTGTTGGTTGTTGTGTGTTGTGAGTGATGTGTAATAGAGAAAGTGCTATGCATAGATGCACTGTATGAATGGATGTTTGTGAATGGGTGAATGACAAAACTGTACTGTAGCATAAAGAAATTTGAGCGGTCATCAATACTAAATTAGTCTTTAGGCATGTGATACTTGACCTGTTTATCACTTTGATAAATGAATGCAAACACAAATATAGCTTGAATCGTACCCTGTGCTGCACCAGGTACTTGCTCTTCCTCATATGGTGAATTCACAGCTTGGACTCCATCACAGGCAGGATAGAAAAACACTTTCACAGCCTCGCGCAAACTGACACAGAACCAGACAGGAGCATCTGTCACCTTGGCAGACCGGCGGTCCGCCAGCGGCTTGAGCGACACGGTCCAGACGAAAACTTCCTGCTGCTGCAGACAGTCGGAGGGAGCGACTGCTACTTTTGCTACTGACTCGGAGAGCAAGAGGAAAACCTATGGGGAAAACTAAGCCAGGCCTGTGACAGTGGACACTCCCCCACTACGTTTAATCAAGCCTGTCAGAGCGATAAAGGTTACACAACCCTTACGTAAGTATAGGCAACAAGGGGTAGTGTGGAGATGCATAGGTTTAGAATTAACTCCAATCAGGATCAGACTGCGTTAGTTATCCTGCTTCATTCAAGTGAACAATAAAATAAGTCAGGATGTGAGCATTAATTAATCATGTCTGAGCTCTCAGTAAAATGTGGATCTTTGTAGATTTTCTTTCTTCTAATTTTAAAATCCACAGATGACATATATATACCTTATCTGTTTGAGCAGACTGACAAAACTCATACACCTCTTCATTCAGTTCCTTGATGCTCCGCAGCTGCTGTTCTCTGATTTCAGCAGTACACTTCACTGGGGGGGGGGGGTCAAAGAGGCGACCTTGACTCGGAGTGGCAGGGGCAAAATAATCCCGGAGACAGCGCCGAGCTCCTTGATCCTCCGGGCCAGTCAGACAGGAAGTGCTTTAATCAAGGCTTCCTGTACTGCCTCTCTTTTGTCTGACGGAGCGAGGGAGAGAGGAAAGAGTGATGCCTCCAGCAGCTGCTGCGAGAGGCTCAGTGTCTTGGCTGGACAAGTATATTTCACTAAGTTGTGCAAGAAGCAGATCTGAGGAGGACAATTGTCTTTCTTTTTCACTGCGTAACAGCTAATTTAATTTTGAAAAAGTTTCAGAAACCTTTCCAACACACATCCCCCCGTTCTTACTGGAATATGGAAACCTTTTGAAATGTATAATTAGATCATCCTTAGTTCCGATTTATTTTATGATTCAATATTTCTTTTATTTCATGTCTTGACAGATTTTATTTAAGCAGAGTGTGTTGGCATCAAAACCAGGGTTGGGTCTAACGTCAGCCAGACCAGCTCGTGACTTTTAAAGCCAGGGTTGGTAATCCTGGAAAGGTTAGCAAGAGCAAGCTACACTTTAACAGCCCCTTCTTCCATCAGCCCTCTCATCAAAGCTACGCCCAAATGAACCTGCGACTGCTGGAGGCAAACTTGGCCGTGACTTCTGGCTATCGTCTGTGCTTCAGCCGTTGTCAGGTCGGTTGATGAAAGAGCGGTACATTCGGTCCAAATGAAATGTTTCTCACAGTCCTGCAAGTGCCACCGACACCGGCATCTTCCATTTTTCATTTCAGATGACTTTATTTATCTATGGCTACTGGGACATAAGGAGGATTTCTATGAATAAGATTAAAAAAAAGTGTTTCAGAAACAAGTTACCAACCCAGACCCTTTAAATATTATACCTTTCAGCAAAATTCATACATCACTACAAAAATAATGGAAACTAAAAATGTAAAGCAGCTGTGATCAACAGTGTTAGGGCGACTTGATGATCTCAGTGGTTCGGCCAAGGGTAAGCACTGATCGGCAGGCCTTCAGGTCAACTCCCACCTGACCGGGACATTTACTGCATGTCATTCCCGTACTCACTCTCTCTCTCTCTCTCCATTTCCTGTCACTCCTTCACTGGGGTTAACAAATAGAAGCCCAAAACATGCCCCCCCCCCCCCCCCCCCCCCCCCCAGCTCCAGCTCCCCTTTAGCTGAGTGTAGTTGTGCCTTTTCTCATCACTTGCTGCCAAACCTAGTAGGACAGCTTCCTCCACTGTGTGTTCTCTGGTGAAGGTCAGCACGAAAACAGGTCAAAGTTGGTGATCAGCGGCACAGGTTTGTAGGTAAGTCCATAGATATGTAACTTTAAAAGGTCCATCCTGGTTTACATCACTTCCCTAAGTGAATCTATCCGGTTTGTGAGAACATTGGTTATGAGCGCCAAAATAATGGGGAAGAGAAACCACAAGACTATTTCTGAGAAAATAAAACATTGGATTCCTCAAAGTTGTTCACTGGTGGACACATGCTCAAGACACATGGTCAGAATCTGTTCCTGAGAGCCCCCCCCCCTCCCACCACCTCACGACTTTGCATAAGGGTCTCATCGCAATGATGTATTTTGACTATCATGTCTTCCCACTGGGCCCTGATTGTTTTGCATTCGTCTGCATTCTGGCCTCAACATCTAACCACAGTTTAACAAGCTCATTATCAGTAATAAATATCTCCAGTCATGTGGCAAGATGGAACAATAGTCAGACTGTTGACTGAGACATGAGCTCACACATCTCCATGAACTGGTTTTCAGACACGTAACACTCGGTTTCCTACCAGCAGTATGCAGTGGGCCCCCTGCTTTCACGTCTCGCTTCCAGATCTAAAACTGAATGGCTGTGAGAATTTGGTTTGGGTAAGAGAACTGAAAGCCACTTCTTTAACACCCACTGAGCTCCTAAGCACTATCACACACTCATACGCCCAGAAACCTGTTTAAGACAGTCAATACTCTAACATTATTTCATATTCAAACATGTACAACCAGCGTTAATATCATCACTATTCACCCGAGAAGCCCAGCTTTACTAGGTAATGCCAAATATATTTTAAAGATTCCACAAGTATCTCTCACCACCCTTGTTATATCCTAGACCAAAGATGTCTGTCACTAATCCCCCTTGTCCTGCACTAATCACAGGACTGTGGTTACACATGTGAGACAGGGTGAACATGAGGAAAAATAGTCTTTCTCCGTCCACTTGACCCCTGTTAAGTTATACATTCTATATAACATTTGAATGCTCACGTAACCATACATACAGGATCGAGTTGTGTGGTTGAGGGTGATAGGTCATGTTGCGTCTAGTTATCAGTTTCTGCGCCGTCTTAATTGCTGTCTGGGTAGAAGAGATAACAGGTTTCAAACAGCCACAGGGATGTGCAGGGGTGTGTTCAGATGAATGACAGATGAAGCTATGATACACACATGGTGGTGTCTGTATTTTTACCCTGTGGTCTCCACCCTTGCTCCACCCTGTTGCACATATATTTATCTTGGAGGGACATTTTACCCTGATTTAAGGTTACGTACAGAGATCATCAATCCTGTTCATCAGCTCTGTGCTACAGACACTTCATGTGTTGTCCTGGATGGATATATTGAGAGTTAATCAAGCCTTTAATTTTTTACATATTGACTGGAGACACATTAAAGTTTAGCTGTTAGATCGGGCGTGACCACAACCTTCTTAAAGTTGACATTTTGGGGTTTTGGTGAAATGTCTTCCGAATTTTGGGATAAGTTTAAACAGATTTGGTGAAACATTCATGGTAAACAGAGGATGAATCTTCATGACGACCTACAATCAACAGTTGATAGAACTACACAGAATCTTTCTTACTTTCATGGTAACTTAGTATTTAGATCAACACATGAGACACGTTCTGGAATTTCTAAGATGTTTTTCCGACCACACCACAGGAAAGAATTTAGTTATCATATCCAGAGGACACATGCCACACCTAGTATTATTCTCCTGTATGTGCAAAAGGAAAAAAAGTCTGCCTGTCTTTAAATTACACTTTGTAATTTGGGATACTTTGGATTGGTTCATATCTCATACAATATATATATAATATAGATTTAATATCTTTTTTTAAAGAAATAGACTAAATAAATCTCCCTACATATCATCTACTGTGTTAATATTTAAATGAATTAACTTTTTACTAAAGGACTAAGATGAAGCTGAGGGATGTTTCCTGTTTCCACTAACTTGTTGTTCAGCTAAAAGCTTCCTTCAATCTCTAACTCTAATGATTAGCTTCCTCCTTTTTCAAGTAAGTACTTCTCTCTCTCTTCCTCATTCGCTGTGTTGCTCTCTCTGTCTCCCTGACACTGTGGTGCCATTGTATTCTGTGATACATAACATTGAAAGGGTGGAGGACATTTTCATACCCGCAGCCGACTCACGACTCTGATATTTGTACATGATGAACAAGTATGTGTGCAGGTACATACAGACCATTGTCTTCTGGTTTGATAAAGATCAATTCCAGGAAGTCCCTACATACATATTGTCTAAATAATACAAGGGTTTAAATGAAAAAGAGGGAAAGCTAAAAAAAACACCTAAATATATTGCTGTTTGAATAGACCACAAACCTATAATAATAAGAATAATAATCAACATTATCATCACACTTTATTTTTAATAGCACAACGGTGCAGTGCTTAATACGATCAAACATACGCATAGACAAATCCAAAAATTAAATAGAAAGGATTGCATAAATAAGTAACTAAATGAATATGATTAGCTAGTGTAAATAAGAGTTAATTTAAATCAAAGCTTTATTAAAAGAAAAGTTTTAATAAGGGATTGAAAATAAGATAATGCATTCTGTCTAAGTTCAATTGGAGAGATAATGTGGGGGCTCTTATAGCGTCGGCTTGGCCACCCTTTGTTACAAGGTGAGACCTTTGACCAGAAATCAGCAAATCTAATCTGATAACAATCGGGAACAATGTCTTATTTAAGCGGTGGACTCTTGTATCATCATGTCTTTCCTCTTTCTCAGATGCTGATATCAGCAAAGTACCTTGTCCCTCTTTCCCAGAGCACACATCCTCAAATTACAGAAGGAAGGACAGTTTAGAGTTTGTCTGCTGCCAGAGAACATGCACACAGTTTTCACCGGTGTACTGAAGGCTCTATGCCAGGAACCCCTTAGGAAGTCAAACATAGTGGAAGTTGTGTTGGATGACGAGGTCAAACAGATGACTTTCACCCGCACGACTGGTGTAGGATCTCATTTTCTTCCCTGGTCATTTATTACTATCACGTATCTTTTTCTTTTTAAATATTGTTATTGAGAGATTGATTAGGTTTCATCACCAAAACCCCTTGCTGCTGAAAGCCCCAAACAAAACTACAAGCACGTGTGCAACCAACAAAGCACATTACAATAGAGTAATTTAACATGTTTACAACCTGGAACAAGCAGCTGCAGCTACAGCTCACAGCTTGGTATTCATTTAATCTGAGTTTGCAGGTATTCGAAGATCAGGCCCCTGGTTCTGTTGGCTGCGAGTAAAGAAACTCAAACATGCTGAGGTGTTTATCTAATCTGGTGATATGGAGGTTGAGGTCACCAGGCCCCCAGCTGGCTTTTAGATGTGTTCTTTCCTCTCGGTGAAACTCTGATACCAACATTTACCTTTCAATGTTTGTCGCCTTCCTTAAAAAAAAACAGCGCTGATCATTTGAGCGCAGAGTTCAGAATAGATTTAGCCCGACGACACATAGAGGACTATTATGATTTGGCCCAGGGCCGTGACTGTTCTGTTCTCTGACAAGGAAACACACTGAGAGGTGTTTATCTTATCTGGTGATATGGATGTTAAGGCCTTTTAATGTCTCATGCTGTCTCCGTCTCGCAGTCTTGTTATGTCTTCTTGTCTTTAACACCACAGCGAATACCACAGCTCATCCTTCCTCTGGTCTCGCTCTGGGAAATCTTAGCTCGCAACGGATTTAAGGAAGTACTGAACTCTGTGGGCATGATTTTTTTTACACCAAATTAAGCGTCTTTTCCACAGGTCAAAAAACCCACTTACACCCACCGACATCTGGCTTGTGTCTGCACTGGGAATGGCTGCATTCAGTGTTCCCTTCGAGGTCAAATGACTCAGTAGTAGACCCAGGTTTTTATCAGTCGGGGCTCCCATCGGCACAGATGGAAACATGACACGGGGGAGAACATGCTAATTTCTTCACCTTCTCTTTTATTTTAGCTAACAATGATTTTAATCAACCAAACAGAGCACCTCGAAGAGCTGGTCTGCGGATATTTGTCTCCGTCCACAAGACCTTCGTTACAATCAGCTTTCACTCCGAGGTCAAATATAATGGGTCTTATCATGGGTAATATTTGGTCGCTATTCTAATGCTCTAAACACTGCTGAGGAAACCGATGGGTGATGTCGCCTGTGTTTTAACTATCATATCCAGCTGCTGCTGATGTGTTTATGTGCCTCACATGCGGGAACGCTCTGTCGGTTGGAATCATGGTGAACGTGTGTGATTTAAATGTTTATGTCTGAGCAGCCGATGACCTTCTGGTTTCTGAGAAAAGTTCCCACAGCATTTGCTGGTCCCGTTTTTCAGAAATCAGCAGAGTAAAAATATCAGACCACCATGTCTGTGTTGACACATCACTGACTGTGCAGGTATGACCCGTGTGTCACCTGCTTCTAATGCTGTATTCATAATATCACTGCATATAAAAACAAAGGCCAGCTGCAAGGCCAGGCTGTTTCATGCTGACTTCTACATTTCAACCACTGTCGTAGAATGGCATTTTATTTATAATACCCAATGTCCCACAATAATGGAATTCAATTTCAGCAGTTATGTCCAAGACACATATTGTCTCTTTTGAAATCTCTGTTGATGAATTTTGAATGTTCATAGACTGTTTACTGTTGATAGCTCATGTGAAATAGTTGTTTAGAAGTTGTAGATCAGTACTTTCGCCCTTCCTGGCATTTCAGTGATATCTCAGTTGTTGGAGTGTTTGGACATTAGAACGGCTGCTTGTATGGAAACCACATTTCATGGGAGCAAGAGGTGGAGGTGATTAAATTTGTAAACTTGGGATGTTCCAAAAGAAGTAATTTTGTCTCAGGTAAATAAATGGTTATGCATTAAGCTTCGATTGGGACGCTATTGTTCATTAGAGAACTGACTTGATCTCTTTTTCCATGAAATTCAAGGTAGTTTCTAAAACGGGTGTATATTTTAATTGTATTGCCTTTTTTAACCTTTACCCATTCCCTTTTTAACCACCCCGTGTAGTTAAGTTTTTACGTACCCGTGTACAGGGTCTCCTCTGGTGGTGGTGTGTTTATTGAGGACTGGTGGAGAATTTATTTCCCAGGCTTCAGCGACCACTTTAGTGGACGAGATGACAACGACCGGCATTATATCTCTGTGAGAGACTTTTGTTCAGGTCTAGCAAGTTCTCTTTCCCCTCTTTGTGGAATTCAGTTGTAAAGTGAGTATCACAAGTACAAACACTGGAGCAATGGAGTGAGTTATACTGATCGCTGCAAATTTACGACACATGCCAGAAACTGGAAACTGTTTGAGAACATTGGTGGAGTGTCCATTTCAGTTTTGTTTTGGAGGAAGTGGTGGATGAGAGGATCAATTCCTCTCTTTTGTCTGTGTCCACATCCACATACCAGCACCTCTAAGGCCTGGTCTGCACAACTCCAACTGTTTTCCTGATAAAGCCAGCGTCAATGATCCGTCAAATACCAGAGCCGAACATTCTGAGCAAGCCCAGTAAGCTGATTCTCCTTTGGAGATAATAGACATAACAATAGTACCTCATAATTCTTTTACTTATATCTATGCACTTTATCCAAGACCTTTCTGTCCCAAAGGAATTTGTAAAAAAAACAATTTTAGAGTTTTAAAACACCATTTGTGTGTGAACTAGAGGATCAAGGTCAGGCGATAAAGTTTGTTTTACAAAGAAATTATAGTTGTGTGGACAGAGCATAAAGCCCACTGACTGACACATTATACCTTGTGGATTGAATCACCAACAAAACAAAAAAGTAAATATAAGAAATTGATTATATGCAAAACCTTAGGCAACATTTGCCATTATAACAACTGTATCATCTTGCAGTTTATAACATAATTATATGAAATCATGCTGATTATATATTTAAATCATTCCTTTTGGGATTACTGTCTTCACAATCATGATAAAACACAGACGTTTGGGGACTTCAGCCTCTGCCAGCAACCTGCCTGCAACAACGGATGAGTTGCCCAACCGTTCTCCTTATGAACTAATAAGCATCCGCATCATGAAGGCAGAATGTCATAACCGCAGAACAATAGATGAAAAGCGGTCCAGAGTAACAAGATATTGAGGTCACTTAGTGTTAAAGATACCAGGTCAGTCTTACATAACACTGAGGGGGAGATAAGGTATATCTGGGCTGGATTGACAGAGGGTGTGCATGCTGCAGCTGCCGCTATCTGTCGAGCGGTGACACAATATCCTGAACCTCCCCTTACCACCAACATATCAGGAATCAATCCTTATCAGCTCAACAATGGGCCTTCATTCTCCCTCCCTAACCTGACAGGTATACGTCTGCCCTCACTGCAGGACGGAACCAACCTGCTCCCATGGATCGAGGGGGGTTTTCACATGGCTTTTCTCAGGCCGCTCATTTCAATGACACAGGGGATTATTTTACAGAGACGTTCCCCTGCAACTCAGCTGCACCGATAAATCATCGCCGGTCAATCGCTGGCAGCGAATTCAGGACAAAGGAGGACACTGAGGGGAGGTTCCAGGAGAAAGTAGAACAACAGCAACACTTTAGGGCGAAGTTGGACAATATGTACAGGACAATAAAGCAATCTGATGAAGAGGCTAATGTTTCAAGTGACATTATGCTCTTGGACAGCCATTGGTGATGCACCCTGCATGTCAGGGTTCGTTTTTGAACCAATACCCCGCTCAGACCTGGTGCATCTCGAGGTCCGATCACTCAAACCACATTGGGGAGGTAGTCACATTTGACGACATTGGTCCATCTGGGTGAACACAAATGTTCACTCAGGGAGACAAATGAAGGACAGCCTACTCAGCTGACGTCCTCTGACCCACTGCATTCTGTTTATGCTTCTGAATAAATACGTCCATTTCCTTTTTTCCATCATAATATCAACACTGGTCATGACATAATGACTTTTTTTTAATTTGTCTAATTTGACTTCTTAACATTCATTTATTCAGTCCCACCTGACCTCCCCCTCTCTCTCTCTCTCTCTCTCTCTCTCTCTCTCTCTCTCTCTCTCTCTCTCTCTCTCTCTCTCTCTCTCTCTCTCTCTCTCTCTCTCTCTCTCTCTCTCTCTGACACAAAGACACACACACACTCAAACATTGTCATCAGACATCTATAAACCCATACTTGGGGAAAACCACATAATTTTGGGAAGTGAGATCCAATCACAAGTCATAGGAGACACATTTAGGAGGTATTTTAATACCGGGTCTAAACAGAAGAGGTTAACGCTGAGCAATTGTGATTTGATCTCTCAGGACGGATTATTATTATTACCCGGTCAGAACAGGGTTTTTCAGATGATAACATTTAGATATGGCCGAGACATGGATTTCATCATATTTAACTGAAGCCTTTAGAATGCAACTCATTAGGTTTTAAGGTTAAAGATAAAACTCCTCGTTTGCTCTTCCTATAACAGCAAAATGCAATAGAGCTGCAGAGTGGGCAAGGTGAATAGAATTAGTTCTGTGACTCACAGCTGGAGCATTTCTGTCACTTCTAAATCATTTGTACTAAATATTTAGAATGCCATCAAGACTTAAATATATGGTTTAACGATTGCAATTTTACTCATGAGGAAACTTTTCTGATATTCCCAGTGGGCTCATATTTTCCTCCTGTCATTAGGCCTCTGTATTTCAAGCATTACGTTACCTGCCAGCGTGCTAAAATGTCAGACTCTGTGGCTCCTGGCCACGACAGAAACGTTAATATCAGTGTCCCTGCTGCTGTGGCCGAGCAGTGGTGTTCTCATTACTTCACGACCTGAACGACGGGCAAACCGTGTGCCCCACTTCCCAGGTCGTAGTCACAGGTTCACCAGTTCCTGTTGAATATATGTATCCATATCTGCATTCATGCTTCCCTATCAGCCCCTAGCTGAGTAGTCATAGCCACACAGTAGAACTTATAATACTTCCTGTAATTACTCTACACTGATTCGCTCATGCCGACACTGTTTTACTCTTATTCATATATTGTTTGTGCATTTTAGGTGTGATCAAATCTTACTAAGATGTGCCCCTGCAGCTCAAATTCGATTGAGTTGATTGATAGATGTTTGCTCACTTCAATCAAAAATCACATAAGAATTCGCTATAAAAGGCCTATGCCTATTTCTTTTTTTCCTCTCCCCCCAAACATAAATTAATGCACCGCTGCCTATTTTCTTCCTGAGAGGAAATGAACATTGACTACCTTGTTATAGTTAAAGATAATAACACCCATTGGCCATGACTTCATCTAATGAGCATTTAATGAAAAACAACACAACATTCGGCAGGCGGAGTAATGAGCATCTTAACCTTCTACTGCTGTTTTCCCTTTTTCGCTGGTTTATGAGAATCCAACAGGCTCCTATGAAAACAGTTTACCCCCACTGGACCCGTTATTAATGAGCGCACGCTGTCTTTCTCTGGGTAGACGGGAGGTCAGTGTTATTAAATCGATGTGGAACTCGTGAACGTATCCATGTGATCTTTGCCAAGTTGGCTCAGTTGCAGTAGATATCCTGACTCTGATTAAATACCTGTATTATGTTTTGCAGCTAATTGCTTGTGCTATTCAAACTGTGCGGATGCTGTGATGGAAATGTGTATCTGTTCCAGCCCCTTATTTTGATATGTAATGTGCAAATATTCCTTGAAAGCACAACAGGGAAAAATGTTGAGCCAAGGCTCCTTCGTAATGTTAATATTTAAAAATACTGCCGCTGCCATCTTTTTATTGACTCGGGCAAGAAAAACTGTGATGAGAAAAAGGAAGAAAAGACAGAATAACACTGCGAGTCAGGGTCAATCACATAAATTATCCAAATAAAAAAATGACACTCCAGCTATTACTATTACTCTCCCTGTGTACACAATTACTCTGCTCTCTATTTGTGCTGCTATAAGGAAGCAAGTGGCCCCAACACATAGTAAAGCTATTGGAAGAAGCTGTATATATATTGTACTTAATATTTATCTGACAGCTTTAGTTACAAGTAATAGTAAAGATTGTACACGATACACATATGACTACAGGTAGCAATGTCCTTTTTAAAATGCTATTAACATTATTACATGGTGTATCAATAAAGTTATATACTTTAAATATAAAAGCCGTTTAAATATTACAGTATTTGTTGTTATTTTGTTTTCAGACATGACCTCTGGTCGGAAACGATAAAATAGACACGCTGATTGGGTCTTTTTGGTATTGGAGCAGCCTTTGCTGATTCATCAGGCTCCCATCACATGACCCAAACATCAGCTACAAGCGTAAAACCCAAAATGGATTGTCATAACATGTGTTGATGCCCCGTTGTCTTAGTATAGACAGGGAGTCAAACTGATAAGTAGCCAGAGTGCTTGTCTGAACATTGTTTTAATCTGAAAATTCGGTTTTCAAATGAAAATGAAGTAGTGTGGATATAGCCTTGAAAACTGATGCTTTGGTGTTTAGTGTTTTATAATCCTAAGTATGATAGGGTTGGCATTGCACTATTTCAATAACAAATTTACATCTTCATTAATACTTTACATGGATCTAAAAGCTCATTCCACCACTGCTGCTGAGCTCAACTGAAAGCCCAGAGCGCACGTGAAGCGGAAAATAGGCCACAGTTTTTTGGGGGGGGGGGGGGGTAAAAGGTTAACTTAGAATGTGTCCAGGAAAATGCGTGTATATTTTAACCTGGTGAACTGCAGCTCCTAGGCAGTCAGCCATAATAGCTGTTCCAGGGGGGCTGCTCTCTGTGTTTACTTTGGGTCAGGCTCTGACAAGAGCGTTTGAGGAGATTGGTGTAAAACCTGTGTTTATTTTGAAAGCTGTAGGAGTTGCTCACTGCGTACAGTGATGTAAAGTGGTTTGTGCGAGTCAACGTTTCTTTCTCGACAGCAAAGGTGGCGAGTGATGCGTTTGAGTGACCCGTGGAAACACAGCGGCCACATTTATGAGAACTATGTCAGGTTTAAATGTACCAGAATATATTTTCATTGTGGCTTTGACATTTGCACTTACTGAAATTGTTTTGTAGTGCTTGCCAGTTCTGGATTATTCGCTTTACATTCAAAAAGTTGCAGTGGAGTTCTTAAGACAGGACGGTTCCTAAACCTCAGTTCCATTAGGAATACTGGTGTCAGTGTAAAAGGAAAACCCCAGACGATCTGTCTTTGTCTGCTAGACTTTGGAACAATCCTCCTGAGAAGCTCATGGCCTTTGGACACCATCAGCTATCAATCATTTCTTAAACTCAGTTATCAGTACAGTGACAACAGGACTGGAATGGAATTTTGACTCAGAAGGTCAGAGCTGAAAGCTACTGTTACTGTCCATTAGCACTTCTGTAATTAAATCTGTTCCACTCAGAGCCAATTACTGTCTGTGGACGTGTTACTACAGTGTTAGTATGCAGGAAATGCTGCGCAATGCGGTTTTATGGACTGGTTTTGCTAACAATGGCTAGCTGCCTAACGTAAACATTGTTCCTGTGCAACTGGAACACGATCAACTTGGGTTATTGGGGTTTGACATCATTCCTAGGGCCGAGCTCGGGTCTACAACAGAATGCGGCATAAGCCCTTTTTTAAAAAAAACATAAACACCCTCCAAGACCTAGCTTGGATGCAATCATCATTCACTCCCAGGTCAAATGACTCTGCAGTAGACATTGTTTTTTTCTCGGCTGTAGCTCCGATTGGCATTGATGGAAATCCTGATGACACCCTGGTTAACACGCTAACAGCACTATTCTCTGTGGGGCATTATGACAGGTATTGAACTACCGGGCGCTGGCGTGTAAATACGTACTAATGCAAAATGCAACACTGGTAAGAATGAGAGGTCAAACCTATTAGAGTCTGGCGCACTAATGGCGTCGAACACGACTCTCCAGGGGAAAACAAACACAACGGTGGGTCGGCCCAGAGTTACTGTGTAGTAACTGTGCAGTGTTGTTGTATTGGACTATGTGGCATGGTTCGTTTGCTGCAGATCCATAGTGAAAGACTGATATTTACTGAAGGAAAACAAAGAGCACCGTAAAATTTCTGTAAAAGATTAACAATTATATATTTCATGACATTGTGAGGAGAATATTTTAGGAATTCTGTCTGTAGTTTCTTCCTAGACCTCCTCCAAGTGCGGGTCCCACCACAGTGTGCCTCACTTCCTCCCCAGCTAATCTCTGGCTTTTTAACTTCCTCCTGGTACTTACCTCGTCACCTGTTCTGTCACTTCAGAGAGTCAGAGAAATGGATGAACATGCCGGTGGACAAAGGAGACCTTGTTAAAACCTGCCCTAGAAACCTCCCGCAACACAAAAAGGAGCATCGGATCTGAGACGCAACCCGACCCAGGTGCGGAGTTCACCTCGCACACGGGCTTTGATCTTCTCTGTGATGTCAGCCTCCAGAGGAACGAAACAAAAGCTGGCTCCAGTTTTGAACACTCACAGTAATCAATGGCCGATAACCCGGAAAGCTACAGGCTGGTAAAACAAACAAACCCGGGCATCTCCTTGACACATGTGTGATCTGAAGTATTTGGCACAGTAAATGATTTACAGATCTGCGCTTCACAAAGATGTCCCCTGAACTTTAAATAGGCTGCACTCAACACAACACTCCACAGGCAGATAATGAAAAACAAATTCCCCCATGAAATAGCCACCCAATCCTTTTGTGATTGAATTAAATTCCAGAAATAGGTCATGCTTCATATAATATCTTATGATATAACATCCATCTGCGTACTTATGTATATGACCTACCAGGGTTACATTGGACCACATGTGTTGGGTATAGGATAGTTTTGTTGGGCCAAGATCAGATAAGAATAAGTTATATTAATATTCAAATACATAATCAGTCATATTAATCAGTCAGGAGATGTTATCGCATGGATTTCAACTTCCACGTGGGTAAAGAGATACCCTAACAATGTAATTAAGGGGTGGCTGTGGCTGAGGGGTAGAGTGGTCATCCTCCAACCTGAAGGTCAGCGCTTCAATCCCCAGTCTGACCCATCTGCATGCGGAAGTGTCCTTGGGCAAGATGCTGAACCCTGAATGGCCCCCGATAGAATAAGAACTGCATTTAGATCCACTGTGTGAATGGGTGAATGTAAAATGTTACTGTAAAGTGCTTTGAGTGGTCATCAAGACTAGAAAAGCGCTATATAAATACAAAACCATTTACCATTTAATTACAATGTTTCCTAATAATTAACGGAAATGAAGGACATGAATACTAACAAAAGGAAAATGTTTTTTTTTTACACTAGCAGAGAAAGAAGAGGTTAATAAAGAAGGTTAGGCTGTGAGAGTTCAACTGGGAATCATGGTGACATGCATTCACCCTGGAGAGGAATCAAAATGAAGACCTCAAATCGATCAATATAGAGAAAACCTCAGATGATAATCTGTCACTGTCAAGAATTTAGGGCCTCGGAGCTATCAGTCATTCTCACCACAAGTTTCCACCCAGTCCGCCAAACTCTTGAGGAATTTTAAAGCTAAAAAACATTTTGAAGGATCAGATGAAAACCATTGAGGGATATCAAGATACTGAGTGATATATTTCAGCTCCTCATCTCTGTAGAAGTTCCAACATCATTCCATCTCTTTTGATGACCTTTAGCATGATTAAAACAAGTACTGAGAGCTACAAGCTCACTGCAAGCTCACATAAGATCATCACCATTCACGTACAATGGGTGTGCACGTACAGGTGTAAACAGGAATTGCTTGAATAACAGCTTAATAACAGTCTCCTACACAGGTAAACAGCTGACTCATTGTAAAATGCAGGATTTAACTGCACAACAGTTTGCTTCTGTAAAGGGGTCATGTGATATGAGCCTGACGGAACAGTGAGGGCTACGTCGTCACTGGAAAAAAAAGATTGTTTACAAACTTTTCAATTACTGTCGGTCCAGATTCTCGAACTCAAACGAGGCCATGCAGCAGTGATCCCAAACATCTCTGTTAGAGCGGAAAAACAAAATCAGGAGAAGTGTAGACACCAGACATATCCGTAAGCTGAGTTTCAAACAAAAACAAAGCAGTATGGATGTAGCCTCAGACAGTGGATGTTAAAGGTGAAACATCTGAACCAAAGTATACCTCCACTGGCTCCTTTATTTTCTCTCCTGTGCACAGACGACCGTAGCAGTAAGTTCATAATCCTCATATTGGAAAAATAAACAGACGACAGTGTTGTTATGTCTTTTCTCAGCCATTTACACAGACCTGTAATATAAGAATATGTGGACTGGAGTGACAGATATGTATTTCAAAGCTAGAAGAATGGTAATCTCATCAAAACACACAGACAGTGGTCCCACAGCTGCTCACGGCGAAAGTGTTGGAACGGTCTAGACCTTAAAAAAAAACTAGGGAGCTGTGTTTGAAAACAGACGTTCAGTGAAAACACAGATGTGATTGTAAAAAAAAATAAAAAATAAAAAGCCTCAGTGGAGACTGTGCAGAGAACTATGCTTTGAAATTAATGAGAGAATATTGGCGAAACATTTTTTATTCTCTTATTGGTAAAATATGTTTTTCATTTAGTTGCTGGTTTACTTCCCTGCGACAAAAGGACTTTTAACCTCCGCTATAAAATCCTTGGCAAAACACAAAGACTTTTGTGACTACCTTTTTGAGTATTGAACAAGTCCTCAAAATTAAATGATCTGGTTTCATCAAGTTTATTAAGTTAAAGAGTTTCATTGGATTCAAGAACCAAATTGTGAAATGCAAGTCTGTCGTGTGTTTAGACTGATGGATGAATTATGCTCTTATTTTATTTTTTTTTACATGGATGAGTCCCAGCTGCTTCAAGGTGCTGGTCTTCTGTTAATTTAAAGTGTATTAATATCGAACGTAACACGTATCCAAAACGGTCCAAGTTTGACTCTGCAATTCCTTGGGCCTTAAACAATACAGATGGCAAGTGTGAAGCAGAGAAGATGAACGGTTCTTGATATAAATGAGACACATACACACAGACAGGGAGACAGAAACTGTTTTCAGACACAAACCCACGAAGAATGTCCGCGTAATGGAGTCTAGACTTTCTCCGGAGTTTTCCTTCTACCTATGAAGAACGCAGCAGGGGCGCCCTTAGCTCAGTTGGTAGGGCGTCCCCCCCATGGGCCTAGGCCAGCAGCGGACCCGGGTTCGATTCCAGCCCGCGGTCGTTTCTGCATGTCACTCCCCTCTCTGCCCCATTTCAACTCTGTTTCTCTCTGCACTATCAATAAAAGCATAAAAATGCCAAAAATAATTCAAGAACGCAGCAGGAGAGTCTGGGCTCAGACACGTTCACAACAACACAGAAAAAAATCTCAGGGGGGTTAATGGATGTAACGTAGACATTTTGCTGCAGAGATCGCTTTCTTGACATAAACGGACACCGGCTTGGCAACAATCAAAAGCTCTCAAATCTTTGTCTTTCTGAAGGCCAATGACCGTGGCTGGTTAGAGCCCTGACGGCATGTGTGTACGGTCACACACGGTTATAACGAACTTTCGTAACGGCGCTAGCGTCCTAGCCACCATGCTAACTGCGGTGGTAAGTGTGAAAAAACACGCTGTCGAGACTTTAATTCCACGGCTATCATGAGACTGTTTCTCAAACACCGAAAAGTTAGAAGCAAATACTCGGTAGTAGTTAGTATCGGGAGTCCCTGCTGACTGTGTGTGGAAGCTGCGGGGGGAGCTAGCTGCTTCCGTGTAGCTTCAAGCTGTTGAATTAGCATTGAAATTGGCCTTAATTTACATCTTCATCGGCTCCTCTGTTTCTTCCTGAGATTCTATTCTTTCGGTTTATTTGTGTCTAGACATATCATCAACGCGCCGAATTGCTCGCTGTGAATCATTCGGATAATCTCCTGCTGTAAACTCACATGGGCTCATTCGGACATTATCAAAATGGCTGACAGGTGAAACTCTGGAGAAAGTCTGCAGCGAATCTGACATTGGTGTTCTCGCATACAGCCTTGAGATCTCCCAAAATGATTGAAAACAGCTGACCTATTTCTGGAATTAGTAGATGGAAACAGTATCTGCCATTGTGTTGTTTTTAATGTTTGTTGTTTTGGCTCGTTTCTGTGTTCTTGTTCTTGAACTGAATCCCCGGAGAGACATATCGTGTCGGCAGTCCAGGAAAATACCAACACAGCGTATCTAATTGCAGGAGCCAGTATTCTTTAGCATTCTTTGTAATCAAAGCAGGGCACTCTTAGTTATTTGAGGTTATTCAGAATAAAGTAGGTTAGAGGCAGTCAACGATGACGGTTGTACCGCTCCTGCAGACATCCTTGTTGTCAGGATCACACCGTCTCTGTCATCTTGTTCGTGTGAGAAGCCATTTAGACACCCGATAGCTTTGCTTGTGGCAGAGCAGTTTTTTTCATGTGGCACCACCTTCATTCGGAGCACACACTATTGTCTCAGAAGTTATGCAACCGTCTTTGTCGGTGGATCGTTTGTGTGTTTTTTTGTTCAGTGCTCTCTGTCCCACTGGGACGAGAGAGAGCTTTGCTTCTGTATAACACCGCAGGCGAGAGGTGTGTTTGTTGGCAGTGATCTACCTCCGCTGTGTTGGCAGTGTAGGGGGGGGGGGGTTCTGCACTGAGGGACTGAAGGTGTTAGTGACTCAATGGTGGGGTGAGTAATAGCTCGAAAGATATACCGTGTCCCCTGACGTGGTGGAGATGGTCCAGGTGGCTTGTGGGAGGCTCTCACGCAACGGGCCGGTGGAGGGGGCTCGACCCAGGTGAGGTCAGGATGATGGAGTCAGGTGGGACGTGTGCCGCTGCACGTACGCCGCATGTGTTGCAGCGTGTTCGCATCAAGCATTTATAGAACAGGTTATTCCGAGAGCGAAGAAACTTTTACCTTCATCTGATCAAGTGAAAAAAAATATGATTCAAGTCTCCTGTGGCAGAGTAAGTAAAAGCAAAGTGCGCTCAGCCATCAATTACAGTTTATAATTCAGGGTAAGGGTGAGGGTGAGGCTAACCCTCACTTTGGAGTGTGTGTGTGTGGTTGTATTGGACCTTTGTATGTGCTGTATATCCAAAGAAATTCATGTACTATTCATAAAGACATGGGGACAAACCGTGAGAAACAAAAGATAAATAAAATAAAGATGAATACTGATTGTGAACTCTGAAATGACATTAGGCTACATCCACATCCACTCTTTTCCTTTCAAAATGAAATTCATCACTGACCGGCCGTCAGCTCTGTATCAGAAATAATCTCATTCCGTACTAACACACCTCAAAACACATCCCTCTAGTGTCTTCAAGGCCCTGCATTCAGTCTTGGTTGAGACTGATGTTGTTCTTCTCGTTATCTTCTCGGAAAAGGGCCACGTAATAGAATCAGAGACGGATACGTTGGACCTGATAAAGACCCATGTAGGGAGTTGATATCAGCATCTGCGTCACTCTTTCCAAAAGTAGCAGTTTCTGCCAGTGCAGTGCCAAACTTCTTTCCAAACCACTATTCTTTGACCCCAATGGAAGGGGGTCAAGGTCAAGAAAAGTTGTGAAAGAGTAGCTGTAAGGAGCTAGGAAATGAGGACGACTGTGCAGAGAAATTGCAACTCCACCAAATATTTAACGATTTAAACTACTTTATTTATAAAAGAAGACACTCACAAAATGTCAGGTATTCTGCAACAGTTCAATGCTTTATATGCTAAAGGAGATAAGTCAGGAAGTACTGAGGCTCCTTTCCTCATTTAACAGCTCTTGTGATGGCGGCAGCTGAAATACTTCCAAATTCTTTCACTCACTAAGAAAGCATCCAAAGCAGAATGGACTATTCCAACTAAAACATGACCGTCAGCATTTCCAAAAGTCTTTTTACAGAACTAAAAAACTAGTGAGGACACCAGGTGTAAATGTAACAACACTGATGAGTTATACAATGCATTAGTGTGAATGTAGCCATAAAGTTTGATCAACACCTCTGGGACATTGACTTAACAAAAACACCATGTGCTTTACAAGCCTGGTTTAGTGCTGTTGTGTTACAGTTGCACTAAATAAACTGGTGATGCAGATTACTATGAAGTAGCTACAGGAAGTGGCACTGGCACATTTAAATACCACGTTGAATTATTCTGCTCATGAAGGCAAATTGAAAGACCAAACTGCTGTGTGACTTATTATTGAAGCAAAAGTAGAGAGATACTGAATGGAAGAGGACACACACACACACACACACACACAGTATTTAGCTTGTACTTTTTCAAACATTTGATGGAAACATTACAGGCATCTGCGTCAGATGGTAGTGATGGTGATGACTCCCATGGGGGAATAATGACTCCAGTGATCACACACACTAATGGCTAGTTGGTTTTTATATTTTATCTCAGAGTGAAATACAGAAATATTATCTTGTGCCATATCAGTAATCTGCTCAATAAAGGTTCTCTGAGAAAACTGTCATATTGAGCAATTTGACTTTGTCTAGGTCGAGCAGCTCCACAGGAAAAACAAGGCGCCTTCACAACCTCTTCTTCCAAAGGAGGTTTTTGCATGTTTGCTATTGACTTACTCAATTCAACTTGTCTGAATTTGTCCTTTTCCACAAACACACACACACACACAGACACACATAAGTTTGGGACGAGTCCAAACAGCCAACTCCAAGTCAACAAATAAGACGAATGAGACAAAGTCCGGTGCAAAACTCAGACCTCTCAGTCAAAAGACCCACAAGGCTGAGGGAAGTCAGAGATAACAGCAAAAATAAATTCAATAAAGACACGAGACGTCTTCCAAATCAGCACAATGTGCAGCAACCAGAGCCTGGCTGGAGTAATGAAGCAGCTGGAAGACATCAGCTGGAGGAAAAGGAGCTTTCAGTGCAAGCAAACTGAGATGACCTGCCTCGTCTGCAATGTGCATTTAGATCAAAGCCACTGTGAAAAGTCTGATTACACTGAAATTATCCTTCCATGTGTGTTTGTGTCTCCCATCGCTGTAATCAGATCCGGGACAAATGGCTGTGAAAAATGTGAAGTGGGTCGGGAATGTATCTGAAGTTAATGGTTAGACTCCGGATAAATAAAACACACTGCGGGTGTGACCAATGCAGAGCACGCACTCACACACACACACACACACTCAAACACACACACACACACACACACACACACACACACACTCACTCCTCACTTCTCATCCAAACCACACTCTGAACTGCTGACCAACATGACTGATGCTCTTTGTTTTGTTTCCTCCCCACCACTAGCACCCAAACCCACAGTCCCATGCACACACACACGCACACACACACACACACACACATACACACACACAAAAGCAGCCCTACATGTGACGACGGCACAAGAGACAACCACATGTGTTCATGAGGCCAGTGGGTCCCAGTCCCGACGCTTAGATCAGTGTGGTTATGGATAGAGGACCTTATTTAAACTCCTAAATTCCTTCCTCAAGAGGAAACACTTGTGCAGATATCCTTTTGGATTCATGAATGGGTAAAAAATGAAACTTTACACTTGTTTAAAAAAAGGATAAATCAAGAAAAATATGTCACACTCTGGATGAAAACATACCCTGAAGTGTCTTGACCAATAGTTGCTTGAACATGCTCACAGGATATTCTCCTTTATTGTTCTTTTTTGCCTCGTCAAACCATCCTCAATAAATCACAGATCGTTGTACCTCCGACACGGTGACTTCCCGCTCTCCATAAAATTGGAAAGAACTGGAAAAGCCCTCGCACCTGCCCACCTACCTGCCTTTCTCATATTTCCAGTAAAACTCCAACCCCTCACCTCGACCTTTGACCTGGAGCCTTCGTACCTGTGCAGCTGCAGCCGGCAGGCAGCCACGGCCTGCGGTCTAATGCTTTGGAGTAATGGAACCAGTCTGTCAGCATCGTTGACGTTTTCAGACAGGTTTTTGTGTGTGGAGGTGATGCAGGTCCAGATTAAGGTTCACACACTCTGTTAATGCATTTTTGTTGTGGATACACTGTGGAATCTAAACAGGCTCTCCATAATCTAATCAAAAATAAGGCGCGTAGAATCAAAAATGTTTTACGCTTATACAAATTCCGGTTATGAAATATAATCAATTTTTACTTCTTGTCGGCTCACGCCCTGAGGAGTGGATTCTTTGGAACCTATGGGTGTGCAGATATTCTATGTAATTTTTACTTTGGAAATCATCAAGTGCGCAAACTCCCCTCTGACGTCACTGGCTGAGCAGGCAGAGGGTTTCGAGGTTTGACTCCTGTCAGTTAATATAACTTGCCGTGAATGATAAAAAAATTCTTATCAAAATGATGAATCATAATTACTAACAAACTTCAAGTAGCAGATAAATAACAAAAGGTATTTTGAAGTTAACGCACTTAAATAGGATTTTATTGTAGAATTTAAAAGAAGAAGCCATGTAAAAGTTACTATTCTGCTTGAATAATTCACAAGTGACTTTTCAAGGTGTCATTTTCCTGGGAACGCTTTCGCAAGCAGCTTAATGACGACTGCTGCGCTGCATGTCATTTGTAGGCATTTGGCCAGCAATCTCACCCGCGCTCCTTTTAATGTCTTGTATGTGTGGCTGAGAAGTGGATCAAAAAAAAAACTTCAAGGGATTCTAAAAGTTATGATTGGTTTTTATTCATATGCAATTCTCAAATTCAGCAGGAGGCCTAATCTATTGCACTTCTGTCTGTCCCGGACGAGGGATCCCTCCCATGTGGCTCTCTCTGAGGGCTTTCTACCTTTTTATTTTGTCGCTTTTGCTTTCTCTTTTTGAGGGTTAAGGACGGAGAACTGACCTCCAACCACATTTTGCAAATACTTTTGACTCTGAAGCTTTTTATTTCCTATCTGTCCGAGTGCAAACCGTGCCACAGGACTAATCTCCTCTGGAAATCGGACAAAATGAAACAGCTCAAGGAGGAAAGTCATTCAGACATTCTGAGGACACAGAGGAGAGTAGTTTTGCCCGCTGTGGGGTCTTCAGAGGTAATGCATCCTCATATCTGATGGAAGGTTTCTGTTCAATAGGGAGGAGAGCACATGCAGTAGTTGGACACTCACTCGCTTTGATGTTAAAGTAGAGCAGCCATCTGGAATTGGATCGCTGACTTTATGTAACTGTCTCTTACCTCATTTACCCTTTAAAGGGATGCAGAGCAAGGGGTTGGGAGAAGGAGAAGGCTAGGGGTGACATTCAATGCAATACCTCTGATCCTTATCCCAGCTGTTTTGATTAAAGCAGAGTTCTGAACTCTAAAAAAGGAAGAAAACCTTCATCTCGCAGGTTCAGTTACGTGAAAAAGGCAATCATGAAGGTTCTAAAAGTGCTAAAATGTAATGAGGAATCATCAATTTGTCGTTTTCAGTGTGTTTAAAGAGACATTTTGCGATGTCTCAGAAGGAGAGTCACACCAGATGTGCATACAGTTGATGGTGAGAGTAGCAGCAGTTGTGAGTGTGAATCCGTTTATGACCATATGTAGGAATCCAGAATCAAATCCAGTGTGTGTCTGAGCCACATAAACGCAGAAGAATCATAACTTGGATCAGCTTTATTGGCCAAGTCTTTTTAATGCATACAAGTAATGTGACACCATAAGTAGTAACTTTTAAGCCCTGACAACTCCTCTAAATTCATAAATTAAAGCCCTTTTGGTCTCCTAATGAATATTCTTTTACAACTATATTAATGGTTCTTGACTCATTCTTAATGGTTCATATAGTCGTTTTTGTTTGTGAAGCATATATTTCAAGTTTCATCCAAAAACAGATTAATGAGGAGTTGTTATTGCTGTGTTTTGCTTTCTGACCTTAACAGTCACGCTGGCAGATTCTAAATCCGTGTCTATACAGAAGAGCAAAGACGACAATAAGTAGACAAACTGTCGGTGGAGGCCAGAGCCACATGGGATTACAGCACAACAATGTCCCCCTGGTTCACTACTGAACTACTGTTTAGTCTAACAACAATACTGTTGCGTGCTGCTGAGGAATGGGTTGGTGGAGAAGAGGGAAGCTGGGGCCTCTAACACATTTCCCTGAAAAAGTTTCCAGGTTTTTACAATGTAGCAGCATCTGTGGGTTTCTCAGTCTGATCTGATGGGATATAAGACCAATAGGGTCATGGCACTATAAGATTCTCTTCTCAACTTTTGAAGACAAACTGAAATTTGCTAGGAAAGCTAGCACAGTATGCAGTTAGCCAACCATGCATTCTATGTTGTCAGCCTGGCTAATTCTACTATAGCTGCTTTCAGACATGCACTGAACTCTGCAGGTTATCCCGGATAATGTCCATATAAGTCCAGGAGAAGTCGATGTGTGAACACAGCAGGGGACCCCCACGTTTGATTTACAGCAAGAGAGTGGATGACGCTTCTAACATGCGACAGAAGCAGAAATTAAGGATTAGTATCTTTTGCCCAAGGGAACTTTAGCATGTGGGGACTGGGATCGAACTGCCTACCTCGTGATTGTATTGACAATTAGTCATAAGGAAAGTCTGATTCAAATGGTCACTCAGGCATAGATCATGGAAGTAATAGCCGAGATGTATTGTCGCTGCCTTCTAAAGGAGGCATGTTTACCATATTCCGTAGAAGAGTTCAAATGAACAGATTTCTGGCGTTTCCAGAAATCTGTAATTATCATATTGGGCTAACTAGCATCTACTTTCCAGAGAGAAGCTAGTTAGGTTAGCTTGCACGCTGATCACATCCTAGGGGCAAACTTCACAGCATGATGAGTCTTGCTAACATTTGATAGTTAAACTTATTGCGAGTGTACAGGGATGTCTCGTATCGACATGCCCGGGTACATAGTTTGACGTAGAGCACGTATCACATGTCGGGCAACCGCTGGTGCCTGAGGAGGTGTGAAACTGAAGAGTATTACAAATACCGCCCTCTTTAGAAAAATGAAACAGTATAGCTGCAGCAAAAGTCCCAACAAAAGGACAAAAGCTGACACGTTTCAATAAAATGATTCAATTTGCTTGTTTTTCCTCACACCAATGCAAAAGAAGACAAATAACTGGAGGTGTCAGGGTATCCCAAACAATATACAACTCCTGGGTTATATGAATTCTCTATCCTCTTTCCCTGAATTCCCAACACCAGTTTGGACAACTGGCAAACACATGGCTAGGCATCAAGCAAGAGGAACCAATATTAACTGAAGCTCATGATAGTCACATTTTGTTTTAGTTACACATCTCAGTATTTTGAGGGGGACCACACAGGTTGGAGAGGAAGAAAAAAATGGCACAATCTTGCAGACTTCCTCCAGGGTCAAAGAGCATAGATATGAATCTGTGGTCTTGTGAGAGGCTTGACTTCCTCTATGCATCTGTAAATTCAGCTCCAGCTTCCCCCCTGTAGTTCTCTGTGTTTTGTCTGTGGAATCATATTTTTAAAAGCAGGGGAGATGGCTAGGTTTGATTTGGCAAATTGAGAAAAAAGCATTTGAATCACAACATCCCCTTCCTCCTGTCGTTCTTTTGGTGGAATGGCCTTTTGTTTCTGGCATTTCTTTTCAGTCTCTACTGGGAGAAACCTCTCAAGAGATTTGATGCTGTGGGGAAAGGTGCGCTCTCATCTTGATACTATATTAGTCAAGGTTTTGTTTCTTGGCAAGATGCAGCAGCCAATACCACTGCAACCTCAAATTATAGTTCTTCAGCCAAGTTTGATTAGGTCATCTGATTACTTAATTCAATTATATGATGTTTAGAGAGTTGGACCTCAAACCAGAAATAGTTTAGGTAGAGAATTAAAGCTTATTTATTGCCATGGTCTATACATGTTTGAAAGCGAGATAGCTGCACCTAGTAACTGCAGCAGTAACTTTTGAGTTCTCAAAAACACCACATCCACCCCTCCATTGGTATAGGGGCTTCCTAGCTTTGTGCCGGCGGCTGTGGCTGAGGGGGTAGAGCGGTCTTCCTCCTACGCTGAAGTATCCTTCGGCAAGATACTGAAGCCTACATTTGCCCTTTCTCACCGTGAAAGTGCTGCACATAGAGGCACTGTATGTATTTTTTTGTGAGTGGGTGAATGGCAAAAACTCTACTATAAAGCATTGTGTGTGCTTATGGTCATGAAAATTGATCTGACATTACAAAAGCCCCAGTACTTCAGGTGGTGAAGTACTTCCACTGGCTGTAAACAGAGCAAAGTTTCGCCTGATAAGTTGAAGCTTCGGTTCCCCAATTTGGTGATCAGAGCCCCACAGAGGTTTGCAAGACATCTTTGGTAAAAGCACGCACTATTGGGGGGGGTTACATGTAGACGTAGCTTTGTTTGAAGGGGCGACTAGCCAGCACAGTCTGGCACCTTACATCAAAACTGATCAAATCCATTTTATTTGAGGTAAAGTTTAAAGTGAGTTCACCTGAAATGCAGCCAATGCCGTGCGTACACAACTGCACTGATCACGATTGAATGTAACTTACACAAATCTCCTAGTTCTATTGTTTCTTGCCCCGTCTTCTTTTAAGTAGAGTTTATTGCTCCGTTGAGTAAAATGTTATATTATTCAGTGAATGGTGGCCAAGACTCCTTCCGAAAAACAGGCTCAGAAGTATTTGCCAACTCCAAACATTTTGCACAAACTCATTTTCCCCTTCAGACCCTGCTAACTTTGCCGTGGTCAACAATCCGCATATGGTTATGTTTTTATATTTTATTCATACAAACTCAGGTCCTTTCCTTGGTGAAGAGAACCCCCCCACTGCAAAACGAGAGATCACACACGCGGTACACTCTCCAAATCCTGAGATGTCACATGTTAGAGATTCTTAACCTCAAATCCTCATCTGAGAATGTTGTTGCTTTAATTCCCTCTAGACCCATGAATGAATATTTATGGAAATAATACTGTAACAGGTCCTCAGACAGAAAATTGAGTCTAACTTAGAAAATTACCTGTGGCTCCTGATGTCAACGTGGAAAATTGCAGGACCATTTATGGGTTGTAGTGCAGCGAGAAAGAGGTCTAGTTAGCAACAAGGTCTCGGTGTGGCCTGAGATAATCCTACATTCTCAGGTTTCCTCAGGCTAAACAAACTATGTTTTCTCGGCTAATCTTTTTTTTTTTTTTTTTTTCTGGAACACTTGGAGGCTTGGACAGGGACGAGAACACAAAACAATCCGGTGACAGATTTGAAAACAAAGCTCACTCCTGGCATTCATACCTGATAGGCTGAGTCAGTGTGTGGAGGCAAGCAGGGAGGCTGCCAAGCTATTTTAGACGATGCCTAATCTGTTTGTGAATGTTTGATATGTGGAGCAGATTGCTGTTTGATGACAAAAGGGAGAAAAATCAAATCAAATCAAGCGGCATTCCTCCCAGATTTAACATGCAAGTGCTCTCACTCAAAGTGCTGCAATACGGACAAATCCATCTCACTGGTTTTGATGGCTATCTTTTTTTGTAAGTTATTATACCACTCTTGGCACGCCATGTGCCCTTAAAGCAAAGCTGCTGTCCGCTGCATCTTACCTCAGCCAATGTCAGCACATAGGCAGTGATTACTCACTCCCACAGACTCACAACGCAGCAACACAGGGAAAGCTTGGCATCGCTGACATCCAAGTAAAACGGCCATTAGCTCAGAGCGAGACGTCACCGTCTCATATCTGCAAAGCCCTGGGCCTCTTCAAGAGGAAATGAAAGAAACTTTGAACCTCCCCCGACAACAAAAAGTAATATCTTGGAGGATAAGTGGCATTTCGCTGAATATCACACACACTTGTTGACATTTGTTTCACGTTTTCTTTCATCTGGAGCACTGGCTTATAGAAATGCCTCAGATCGGTATTGGGTGCGATCCGGGCATATTTGAATGGATCAGTAGTATCTCGACTGCTAATCAAAATGTCATCTTTTGTGTATGCCCTTCAGGTCCTGCAGTGTTTTGTCCAGCTCAGTCTGCTCATGTTGCAGCTCCTCTCCTTTGACACTGTCAGGTTCTGCATTATTGCCTCCTGCTGCTTGAGCCAGTGAAATCAGTGTGTGCGGGGAAAAATACAGAGTCAGAATGTCCTCTGTGTGTTCTCCTGGTTTCTAGTGGAACCATGTGCGTTGTCCTGTCTGGGGGAGCAGCACAATCTGCCGGGCCCTGGTGTAACAATGCAACCCTTGGAGGGCACACCTTACATGAGTTACAAGAATAAGGTTTAACGTGTATGACAAACCTGAAAAATGGGAAACGAATCCTCGCTCTGTCTTTGTGTTATGAAATATTATCTGGAGGCAGTGGCAACACAGAGTTTAGATGCTGAGGTTGGAAAAATACAGATTCAAGCTCCAACTATAATATACCATTAGAAGAGCAGTGAAGGAAATTAACGTTTAATAAATGACCGGCCATTTGCTGCACTGGGGAAAGTTTTGTTCTTATAAGAACAAGGAATGCAGTTAAATTCAAGACTGACCAACGAAGCAACGTCGACCCGCGGTGCTCTTTGGACAATAGTAACTCCCATTTCAAAATTATACAGTTCCATAACCACTTCTCCAGAGACTCAGTTTCCTCTGTGCAGCTGCACATTGTTTATAATGAGAATTTAATGATAACATGTTTCATAACCAAACAAACGCGGCCAATAACATCGTCTGTGGGAAAACTAATCAGGACTTTCATCTCTGGAAGGGTTGTGGTATAATCTTGCCCATTTGATGAGGGCTCTTTTTTTTTTGTGCATCATAAGAGTGTAATATAATAATAATGAGATAAAGAGTATTTTAAGTGAATTTTGGGTGAACTAAACAGAAAAAACAACTAGTAAAGGATCTCAAATCCTAAACTGAAAAACATAGATCACACTGGGGAAACAGTGGGAACTCACGAGTGAAGGAGAGAGGGGGATGACGCTGAGGAATGACAACAAACCGACAAGGACAAAGGGAAGCACAGAGACTTACTCACACAGGGAAGGTAGGAGTAATTGAACACAGGTGGAACTCATGAGGACTGGTGCAGACAATCACAAAGGGCTCGAATCAGGACAAAGACAGGAAGTCCAGATGGAAAACACACAAGGAGCAATAAAACTACAAAATAAAACAGGAAACAGAACACAGAAGACAGGGTGAACACAAATCTAAACACAGAAAGAAACACAGATTGGGAAACAGAGTGGGACACCATGAAACACAGGTAAAGGTAAAATAGAATCAAGGACAGATAAGAAACACAAGGAGGTCATAGTAAAACTGAAAACACTCTTCATCCAAGAGGCAACTAGTGGAGAGAATAAATAGTCAACGTGACACGCCGCTTTCAGCCCTGCTCTTGTTTTGTGTAAAACATCCCTGCAGGGAAACATGTCCATCACCATTGTGAATTAGGTGAATGTTTGAGTGAACCATTAATTGTTGTTCAAGTTTTTTTTTCTTCCCACCCTCACCTGTCATCTCCTGAGGCAGATAGGATCCCCCGTGACAGGGGGATATTTATCAGAGGGATAAAGAAACACATTGAGCTGACAGCTCCTCTCGGAAGTGTGCTGACTGGACATGCTGCCGCTCTGTCAGGACGAGCAGACCAGAGGGTATTTTGACACACAAACATGGGGTCAAGGTTTTCAGGGAGCAGCTCTGTGAACCTGTTTGACCTGCAGTCCCCTGAGGCTGCCCGCGAGCGCTACGCTGCTCGGATTGAGTCGTGTGCTTATTATGTTATTTGTTGTGGGTGTGGATTTGGTGAGCTGATCTACAACTCTCATATCCGGGGAGTTTCCAGTGCCTCCCAGCTGCATCTCACCCAGCAGTAATAAAAGAGATCTTGCGTTCAACAGCGGTAAGGCTGTGCGTGTGTGCATGGTAATCTCACAGACAAACTTATATTATCCCCACTCTGTGTGGGACTGTGGTGACCTTTTTGCCATGCACGAGCCATGAGTGGGTTTCTTCATCGCCCACGTGGTCCAGCAGCACTGACAGGCTGCTGTGTCCTGTTGTCCATAAGATATGCTGCACACATCATGTACACTCGAGTTAAAACAGTGCTGTCTAAACAGTTCATGCATGTTCACGTTTTTGTGTTCACACCAAACACTAAGTGACTGAGACTACATACAAAGTTAATGTAAAAGACCCACATTTTGTGTCACAGAGATTTGATCGATTTGCTTTTATATAATTTCTATAATATAATCTATTTATCTATTTAGCGTTTGCTTCGCTCGCTCAGATTATAATGCTTGAACATAAGCAAAAATGTATCTTAGATGTTGTTTTGCAGAAAATAGCAGCCTGCTCGAAATTAGGTTAGCGAGAGCCACAGTAGTAAACGGTAAATTGTCTGTGGCACTTTGTCTATGAGACGGACACAGCCCCCAGGGGCAATTTGGGGTTCAGTGTCTTGCCCAAGGACACTTCGGCATGCGGAACGGTGACTGGAATCAAACCACCAACCCTCTGGTGAAAGGACGACCAACTCCAACCCCTGAGCCATATAGAACATTGAAGTTGTGGCCGTAAAACCAAAACAGAGAGCAGAAAGATGCTAAAAGCTTCATAGGGGACAGAGGAGGACTAAATACATGGGTAATGGCCTTTTCAGATAAAAAGTATTTTGCGCTGCATCTTTGCTCAGCACAGCAAATACTTTCTTAGTAGATCTATTGTTGTCATTTGACCAGTTTTTGATTAAAAAAATTAAATAGTGCTGCCTTTAATACTAATTTTTAAATATTGATGTTCTAAGAGGGTAAACTATCTCTGAGATAATGTGGTGGATGGGTAAAAGGCATAACATCTGACTTACAGTCATCCGATTACGTTTTAACACCAATTTCAGAGAATGAAAACTGATCATTTGACAGAAATGTGGACATTGTGGTTTCAGTTGGAATATCCAAACCAACCGTGTCACGTTATCTGATGTCCAGTGTTAGGTGTCACTTCCACTTTGTAGTTATGGTAATAGAGGGACTGGTTGTCTGACTCAGACCGATCTGGGAAGTTCCTGCTTCTCCACTTTCTATATGATCCTCATGTCTTGAGTTGCATCAGGCTGAGTTTGTGGAATTTCTTTGGGTGGAGGGAGACGAGTGGGAAATGATGTGACAGTGACGACTCACTGACAGGAGGCCTGACGGTCTGCGTCCGTCAATAATCGGGTCCACAGGTCTGTCAGGAGCACAAGTGACCTACTGAGAGGTTCCTGATGGGTTTGTGTCTTGGCTGGTTCTCAGCTCGCTTGGTTTGCTGTAAGAAAGACTCCCGGTTGAAAACTGCACGTTTTCTACCACATATGGTTTGATTTAAGTTACACAATGGTTCCTGTTCAGGTACAAGGAGACAATGATAGATTAGTACAGAGCTCCCCTCAGGGTCAGTGCCCATGGTTTTTAATTTAAATCGGCAAGGACTTCAAATGCATGTGGATGAATCACGGATTTGTAAACTGACAGTACAGAGTTACACATGGCTTTTCTATATTCTAAATTCCTACTTCCAATCCTCTTTCTGTCTGTTCTACTTGAACCACTCGGTTGTTCGATGTTGCTCTAGAAACATCTCTTTGATGCTGCTTTGATATTTGAGACTTGACACAATGTATTCTGACATGCTCTGAAGCACCTGCATCTTAGCCTTACAACCACACACTGATTGATTGATTGATAGATTGATAGACCAATCGGTGTTGAGATCAGATGACTGGTGCATGGTAAAGTTTTTTTTAAATATCGGATTTGGTAATGAAATGAGTGGGACAAAACATGATCAACATGTAAAACTGTATAATGTTTATAATCTGTCATTTTAATTCTGATGAAAAGCAGGACAATGTGGTAACCTTGTAAAGAAACTGAAGCTATTAATATATTTTCATTTTTCATTTAAAAAAAGGCTTTCCCATTGTTTCAAAGAAATACCTAATTTAGTCATTGGACATCTTTTTAGATAATGGTGATACTGTGTCAGGCATCATTACCACCATTACCATTTGGATTGACCCTGTCTATGGCCTGTTATCTTGAATATTGGAACAAGAAGTCCTTGTGTGATTCATACAAGTGAACTATGGTAAATGGTTTGGTATTAATATAGCGCTTTTCTAGTCTTGGTGACCGCTCAAAGCGCTTTACAGTACAGTTTTACATTCACCCATTCACACACACATTCATACAGTGCATCTATTCGCAGCACTTTGTTATTCTATGGGGGCTATTCAGGGTTCAGCATCTTGCCCAAGGACACTTGGGCATGCAGATGGTTCAGACTGGGGATCGAACCGCTTCAGGTTGGAGGACGACCACTCTACCCCTAATCCACAGCCACCCACCTGGACACAAATACAAAGATTATAGGTTTCAGTCATGAAGTCATCCTCAGTGAACTTCTTGTTTACCTCAGTGAACTGCTCTCTCCTGTTTCTGGCAGATATCAGAGCCGATCATCTAGATGTGTAATCTTCAGTTTTCAGTCTGCGCAGCTAGCAGACAAACTGGATTTTCTTGTTATGCACCGAGGCCTTGAATGAATTTACAAGAGGATCTTTGTCTGGAAACGCTGCCTACTCACATTCAAACATCTCATTCAAAAAAAAAAAAAAAAAGGTTTGGAGATTTATGTGAATGTTTTTCTAAATTTTCTCATGGTGCCATTTTGTCCAAGTATCCTGTTAAAGAGATCATGTTTCTGCTCGGTTAGCTAAATTGATCAAAAGACATTTCTTTTTCCATTAATCAGATTTACTCCAAGGATAATTCTGTTTTTCTACAACTTGGATCTTACTCTGTTTTAACAGTTCAGCCTTCATTAGCAGCAGGAGGCAGTTGAGACAGACAGGAAACATGGGGAGGGGAGCCTGGATGTGGACTGGGAGGCGGGGAATCATCCTGTAAGGATGTATTTCCAAGGGATAATGGGGCTTAATCACAGGGTATGAGTCTGTACCACTTGGCTATCAGGAGGACCAAACTTTGAATGTACTTTTGCGGTTTTGACCACTTTTTCAATCGAAATAACGTTGTCTGCACTGGGTTAATGGCTGAGATGTGGGAACGCAGCGAAATCACTGGGAAGAAGAGTAATGGAGAGAAATGAGAAGTTAGAGGAACGACGAACAGCCAAGTCTGTCTCACTTATTCGGAAGAGGCCACAAAGATGTAAAGGTTTTTACTTAAACATTGTAACTGTCCGTCAGTTGACAGACCAACATCATGGTTCTTCTTTGACCTATCAAATAGTATTGTGGCATGTATATTGTCCAAAAATGGTGGTTAATCAAGATAAACTGTTAGCTGGCCTGCTCCTGTTGCTGCATTTTGAGGATTCAATATTTAGTTTAGGCAGAATGGCTTAACATCGTACAAGTAAAGAGACAACATTTCTATCTCCAGTTTATCGAGGGGGAAATCTGTACCCACCTCCCCCTTCAGACTGGATCACAGGAGTAGAGGAGCAAATAAGGATACTAATGAAGGGAAATAATGAGAATAATGGTACAAATGAACACAAACAAAACACAGGAACAAAAAAGGCAACATCCAGGCCGATACATCTCATTATTGAAGGCCCCTGTGGTTGGTCTAAAAGTCACAACCTATACATAACACCACGCTGACACAGTCTAATCACAGACTGGCCGTGTTGTGGATGGGCATCAGGTGTGGACCCAGTGTAGGCAGGCATGATGTGAGAAGGATATTCCAAAAGTCCATCAGCCGCCACCATTGGGATTAGAACTCATCGGAAGATTTTGAAGTTTTTCCAAATTTAAGAGTCAGCCAATACTTTACTAGCCTTGATAAATTATCACCCACAGTTCTGTTGCGCTAGCTTCGAGATTCACCTCCAAATCAAGCGGTTTAAGGAACCACTCTACGACCGGACTGATTGTCTGACTGCTTGTGGTTCGTGTCCTAGGTCACTTTGTTGTGGCCGAGTCAGCATGTTCCCAGATCTCTGAAACGGTGAGCGTTTTAACAACCACAAAGTTGTAATAAACAGGGATTGACTTGGACTCTCCTGAAAAAAAAATGATCGTAAAAGTTTAAAGGCCTTGACAAGGTTGGAGCAGAAATTAGAACTATAACTGCCATTAAATTATGTAAAGTACAGTGGCTTCGATTGTAAGAACTTTTATCCACCGCTCACACTCGCTGGTGTCTGATGTGTGTCACAGGCTGCGATACATTCATTGCTCTATGTGTAACCCTGGTACACGTTCAACTTCTATTAAAGTTGCCTGACTGTGTGGGGAGCATGAGCCAATGTTTGGAGAATGCTCTCAGACTAACACACTTAATACGATTGGAGCTGGGTTCTGCCCGGCAGACAAATTAAAGAGAAAGAAAATCTGCTGCACTACGACAAAATACTTAATGTGTTGATTTTAAACTGCTCGCTCGCTGAAAAGAGCCTCTGTCAGTAAACTTTCTGTCCGGTAATCACTTTATTCTTCTTGCATCATAATCAAACTACAGTCCAGTATGAAGAGTGAACCTCTTTCAGCTCAGATCTGTTTGTTCAAATGTTTCACAGGCTCTTGGGAACCATGTGTATAGTATTTCCTAATGGAAATCATGAGGCCTTTCCTCCAATAGACATTTTATCAACAATAAGTTATATAATCCTGGAGGGACCAGGCAGGGATGTCACTGTTTGATATAAAAAAGCTAATCCTGACTAATTCTAACATTGCAAATGTTTCTCTTGGCGCCCATGACTGTTTAGTTAAGAGTTTAGCAGTCATACATCAATGGGTACCTCCTTTGACCCCTCAGTCCGGGCTCTGCATTTCTCAAAAGGTGAGGTCAGAGCGAAGAAGACACGAATGCAAAGGTTCAGAAGCAAATCTTACACAGACTTTTATTGTTCTTTTATTAAATACAGTTTGAGGCAAACAAATTGCCTTCTTTCTTTCTTTTTGTTCCATCTCATTGACAACATCTTGTGCACATACAAAAACCTTCTTTTTCCATATCTCTTCCTCTACTTTCTTTTTCCTTTCAAGTTCTACCTTCTATCATCGAAGAGCAAGATATCACTGGATTGAAACATCTTGCTCTTACAGATCTTTCTTCTTACTAAACATAACTTTATCCTTCTGGTCTTTACTTCATCTCTTCAGCCTTCAGTCAACATTCCTCTACTTTCTTTGGCAAGTCCTTTACACATTTACCCGTCCCGTCCCTCACGACAGGTTCATACATCATTACTGCCTCAACAGGTGGGAGCGGTGCCCACAACCAACAGCTCCATGCAAGATGCTACACTGAAAAGTTTCATTCTGAAAAGTCAGCTTTTTCTTCAAAAACCAACATGGCTCAGTTCAAAAATTGAATTCGATAACTCCTGCTCTCATGTCTGACATGATGTCAACATCTGATGATTATTATGTTAATCATAGTGTCGTCTTTGTTCTAACAGTGAGAAAATGAAATCTCACATGTTAGGGATTTAAGTTAATGCCTCTGACTACAGTATATGAAAAAATAAAAAGTGTTTGGGTCCAAACATCTGTCATTTAAGGAATGTATAAAAAAATAAGATCCTCTCGTTAATCTAAAAAAATCAGACTTTTACAGAGAAAGGTGTAGCTTTGTGTAGTACATCTCTTCTATTTGGGGATTCTCTTCTTTTCTTGCCTCATAAACATGCTCAAATTTTTCAAATAACTTCACCTAAAAGCTAAAACAGTGCTGCTTTATGATATCTAAAAAAAATAATAATACTAAAATTAATTTTAGAATATAAAAATGTAAAACTTTCATTAACTCCCCATAAACTGTCTAAAATAATGTTTAAATATCAAATTAATAGTAAACAGGATTTGATGCACCACCTCTATCTTCAAGAAACCCACTCATGACACACAGATTCATGTGTGAAATGTTTGCTTGCTTCTTGTTGTGCTTCCCTTATTAAAGCTGTTGGAATCCATGCACGTCTCCGCAGAGTACTGTGTCTCTGTGGGACGCACTTGGAAGCAGGGGTGAGGTAAATAGCTGCCAAAGAGGACAGTAACACAGAACACTGTTGTAATAATACACACACACGCACATAAATACAAGTCCCACGCTTCTCTGCGCTGTTATTTAACAGATATGTACAGAAAAGTCAATGTCCGCCAAGGAGTCCATTGTCTCCTGACAACTGGAGATTAAACCATTGTCTCTTTTCTCTTCCCTAAAGAACATAGAGACTTCTTGTCCTTTTTGGTTTTGAGTGACGAGGTAAGTGGGGACAACGAAGACGTTGATGATGAAGAGGAGGAGCAAGATGAAGGGGTGGGGCTGGGGGTTGTGTTGGTGCATGGCGAGCAGGGGGCTGACTGAGAAGTCGGCTGCAGGCAGTTCTCGTCTGCTTCCTCCATGTGGACGATGGCCGAAACGGAGGAGGGGCGGCGCCTGGAGCGGGCGGCACTCATGGGCGGCGGGCTGGGTGTGGTGGGCTCGTTGACGGGCCGGTGGACGGAGATGGCGCTGCGGAGGCAGTTGAGCCACTGCTGCTTGTGGAAGACGTCGTTGACTTGAAGCGTGTGGGACTGCGCCTGGCTCGGGTCTTGAGAGCGCACTCGGAAAATGTTTTTGGCTGTTAAAGAAATGGAAAAATATGGAATTAGTTGTTTGATATATTTAACAGGAAACAGAAAACTACAGCAGCAGCCACAAATACTTCAATGTTGGACACAAGCCTTACCTTTGTCTGCGTTGCTGAAAGCGCCTCTGAAGGACCCGCCCATTCTGACGTCTCCGTCCTGCAGGTCCTCCAGCACCAGGTCCTGAACTGGGATCGGTTGTCTGTAAACCTGGAAACACTGGCGCTCGTTCCTGGTGACGGGTCTGGTGAGAATCAGCAGCTCAGTAAACAGGAACACGTGCAGCTTCTGGGAAGACAGACAAGAACAAACCGAATAAATATCTAAACCAGAACAGTGATATTTCTCAAAACCACAAGCACAGTTTTCTGGAAGATGTTATCAAAGCTCATGCTTGCATGGTTAGATCAAAGATGGTTGGGGGTTTCAGCAGTGTAAGCAGTTACAGCTTGATTACTTTATACAGGGTGTGAAGCTTGTGTTTATGTGTGAAGAGGCAGCCAAATGAGCAATGGGTTGTCGAGAGGGAAGTATGTGTGTTTGATTTGCTCACCGTGCCGCTCTTGTTACGCAGCTCCCCATGACACAGCAGACTCTTGCAGTGCTCGATGCGAGGGTCCTTCTGTCTGTCATCCAGATATTCCAGCTTGTCGATGTAGTACTGGCACTCAGACTCTCCTTTCTTCATGTTGATGTCAGATAGAACGCCCTGAATGATTGTGATCTGAGAAAAAAAGAGGAATCAAATGATTAACTTGCAACACATTTGAGAAGATGTCAAAGGATAACATTGGTTCCTTTTTGATGTTTACTTACAGCTTCCTCGAGACTGCCGACATCTGGATGCTCTGGTGGAGTGTGTCTCAGTATCTCTTTGAGCAGCAGTGGGTACTTGACCAGGCGGGAGCGTGGAATGTCCAGGAAGCTCCACAGGTCCAGCTTCCTGCTGAACGGTGACTCTAGGCAACGCTGCAGGAAGTCCTGCACTCGTCTGTCCTGCTTCTTCTGGTCCAGCAGCGCCTTGGCTGCCAGCTGATTGCTGCAGTAGTCTTTGTAGGCATTTAGCCTGGGCAGCTGCAGAGGAAAGTGGGGGGGGGGGAACATTAACTAAATGCTGGCTTTATTTGAAAACCAGAATATCAACAGAATCATCAAGGAACCAATGACTCAGTGAAACAAACACTTACCCAGTTAATGAAAATCTGTCCGATCTGGCCCACAGTTCCGTCTGGCCCTGTTGCTTTGGCGAGGTGGGACAGCAGGTCCTCATGCAGTGGGATGTAGGCATCTAGGTGGCCGAAGATGTGAGTGAGCTCCTCCTCAGACATGATGGAGAGCTTCAGCATTGGGTCATGGTATGCCTGTTGGTGGGAGCAGAACCAAAATTGTCAAATAACAATATCCCAGCAGGCCAAGAGGCGGGGGATGCTATGAATAGCTCAGTGAAGAGTTTTAAGGGTACAACAAAAAGACAGAGGAATAAGTCTTGTCTTTTTATAGTTCCTGGCTTGGCTGTGTGGAAGGCCTGCCAGACTTTAATTTAATCTGCTTGCTTTATAAGTACTCCCTATGCCTCGGAGGTTTAAAAGTACAAACCTTGCGTGCGAGCTGGAGGTCCTCAATCAGGTCCTGTTCACCACGAGACAGCTCATGTATGGCCTAAGGAAGAGGATAAGAAAGACACCTTCTTAGCAAAACACATGAATCAGGATGTTAGATGATTGCTAAAGACAGTGATTAGACTGAATCTAAAACTGCAGTGGTGCCAAATGACTGGGGTCAACTTTGAATCTCAGGCTGCTCTCTACCTCTCCTTGCTCACTGTGTACAAAACTGTGCAAAGACTGACAGTTGGCTAAGATATCTGGCATGTGCAGGACAAATGGGGGCTGGAGTGGATGGGGACTGGGAAATGGTCCCTGGACTGCTTTTGACCCCATTTAGACTAGTTGACACAAATACTGCAGGGATTTGTGAAACCAGTTTATAAATTAGGTAGTATTTTACTGCTGTCTGGATTTCTGACTTACCATACTTGCCTGGCTACAAATACACTTTTCCCTTTGGCTTCCTAACCACGTTCTACCATTTCCACTGTAATTAACTGTATTTGAGCTGATTCTCACCTCCTGCCGCTTGATTTCTTTTGTTGACAAGGTTCCCTTCTGGTGGACGTCTAGTGTCTCTGACCACAGCGTGCTGTTCCTCCTCTTAGGCGGTGTGGGGGCAGCTGCCTTGCTGCAAGGCTTCTGGGGCACACCCGGCGACTTGCCATCACCTCGGAATGAGGCCTGCAGATGGAAAAGAGGGTGCTCATATGTCAGGCACGTTGCAAATGGAAACCATGTTGTTTGGTACGACACGTAAAAACAGCATTGGGGTGTCCGTAGGCACAGGGTCATGGTGAATTACCTGGATGGTTTGGCCGAAGCGCCGGACGGCCCCATGCTTCCCCGGAGAGATGAGGTTGGCTAGCGACGTCACCCTGCCGAGAGGTCGGACACGCTTGTTGCTGGGTTCCTGCAGAAGCAAGAGAAAATGGAAGGAGAGATTAGTCAGGCATTTTATCGTAGCTTGCGTCAATGAAAGAAAATAATTGTCTAGTAATGCTTAGTGTGACATTTTCACCGATGCCTCAGCAGTAAGCCCATTCGCTCTCTAGTGACTCCCTTGTGACAGAGCACATCAAGTCATTAATAATGATAATTGGCTTTACACGCTTCTTTGGGTGGAGGTTGAGCAGCAACCAGACAGACTGGCGGACCAGCAGACACTGAGTCGGAGGAAGCATCTCCAGCAGCTGTTGGCTCCATCATGTGAAGTGTCTTGAGCCAGTACAGCCCACTGAGCACAAAGACCCTCACTGACTGCTGATCTGGAGGGGAAGGGGGTCTGGTGGAATGCTAAGAATGCACGAGACCCAGCTCTCAGCTGTTGAACACCCCCCTCCCCACACACGCACGCACTGCTACTATCTGGTCTTACAACAGCTACAGTCTCACTTGAGAATTGAACTTTTCCATCATTCAAACAGAATAAGATAAATGCCTGGTGATTGCTCTAACTCTTTAACTACCTTTCCCAGGAAGATAAAGTGGTACGTGAGAGAATGGCAGTGTTGTCAGAGCTGTTCAGTAGAACAGACCAGCCGTGTGAGGTTGGAGGGGGAGGGGGGGGTGTTGGGGGGCAGCAGACAGAGAATCTTTCCTTTCTCAAGTGTTTTCATAGTGTGGCGTTGCAGGGGGTGCACAGCGGTGTTGATAGCAAGTCGAGACAAGCGTCTTCACAGAGCTTTGCGTGAGAGCAGCACTACACCTGGACCAGGTGACCCCCCCCCCCACCCCCCCCCACTCCCACCTCAGCAAGCCCTGAGCTTGGGAGAAGTACTTGGCCTCGTGCCAACAACAACAGACTACAGGAGTCAAAGAGCTGCAGATCTGAGGTAATGATACTGGCCCACTGAGCCTCTTCAAAGACAGGAGAGGATGAGACAGCCACAACCATAATTGGCATCACCAGAGTTTGCACTCCCCACAGAACAGTTTACTTTTTTCACAAACTACACACTAATGAAGCACCGCTCTTTGAAATTGAGTGCAGCACTCCAGAAGTTGCTTGCTTCTACTGACTCAGGCCAAATGAGATTTTGCCTTGGCTCAGCGGATCTGGGAAACAGAGCAGTCATTGAGGCCCTGCAGACACAGCTGTGGAACAGATGCACTTAATTCTGGCGTGGCCTTAGTGCTGGTGAAGCTGCGGTTGAGTCCCAGTGTGCTGTGGCCTGGCCCGGGTCTCCACATTAGATCAGATAGGAACAGCCAGACACCCCAGAGAGCACAACAAGCCCTCTAGTGGCGGGGCCATCAAAAAGACAGCTTTGACTGACATACATGGAAGGCCAGAATTTTTGTATTCGTCCTTGGAAATCAGGTTTGCCTGACTCTAGTCTATGACCTTTTAATATCTGTAGACAAAGAAAACAAGTAAAAAAAAAAGTTGGAGGAGGGTGACGGGTCCTAAAGTCAATACTGGAAAAGTGTGTTGGCCATTATGCGCTTCCTGTCTGTTTGAGACTGGCCCCAGAATAACAAAAGGCCACTAAACCTCTCATTGTGAATCAGTTGTAAAGTGAAACAGTGCAGACAGGGAAAGTTGCTATTCCTGGCAGTTTGACCCAGGAATTACAGTGCGTCTAACGAACTTTAAAAAAAAAAACAGATGGAGCCGGGGTTTGAGCTGCTGCTTTGGGTTACTTTTATCAGTGGAACAATGACCCTCTAGAAATGCACATGTGTGCTCCTTTAACTCTTCATCTAAGATAGCAACTTCCTAAACATCATCCTGTGCTTTCTCTTTGATGTAACCTAATGTATGCTATGAGCTTAACCCCCCCAGATGTGTCCCTGTGATTAAAGCACAGCTTGAGCTAAGAACAGAACAGCCTGACCGTTAATGATAGAGTTGAGGTCATCACACGGAGAGGGAGAGAAAACCTTGCACAAGGCTAAAAAGTGTGTCAATTGTGCAATTTCTGTGAAAACAAGACTTATTTCATGCATTGACCACAGACTTCCCCCTTTGTGTGGTTTACTGTCAATGAAGCCACAGCATCCCAAATCGTCTTCCGAAAGGGAACCATGCAGATCTCAAAAGGGGAAGGCAGCAGCTGAAGTGAGTTCTCTCAGTACAGAGGCCACACCTGGGTTTCAACACCTTGGTCCCTTTAATAGCTGAAGGAATGCTCTCAGGCCGCTGAGCTGAATTCACATCAAAGACCTCTGACTTCAGAGTCAGAGGTCAAAAGAAACGTATTTCTAGACGGGACTAAGTTAAATGGAAGCAAGGTTGTTGACTGAGAATTCACCCCCTGTGGCTTTGCTCTTTGCAATACCTGAAGTCTGCAGACACAACCTGATCTCTGCGTATTGCACCAGGGCTGAGCAGCCTCCTGGGGTGGAGGCTGTTCACTGTTTACAGCTTCCTTCAGGTACAATGTGATCCAATGATTAACTTTTCCAGATTAGGTAGTATCTCATGCAGAGTTTTAAGTGCCTAAGAACAAAGTTCAAAGTCTCAGAACACACACAGCACACCCAACTTAGATAAAAACAAGGCTAGGCACTGATTTACTCACATTCTGACACATGACACAAAGATATGACTTCATCTAAATGAACTCCAGTCAAACAGTTTCTGCTGAGACACCGGTAGCAGCTGAGCAAAGTGGAAGTACCAGCCACTACCACCACCATCATGTGCATTTTTCTTGCGGAAACTCACCTCTAAGTCTTTGTTGGCTTGGTTCTGGTAGTCTATCGTTTGCAGAGTCCGTTTGATAGGCACCAAGCTACCCAGTTCATCGTAAGCCACCATAGCTTTCAGTAAAAACACAATATCCTTTTCTTAATCCTAGCGAGGTCAGCTCCAATTAATCCACATTAGAGAAAAAAGGTGATGAAAATCAAGGGTTGTGTGAGCGGAAAAACCCTTAAATAAATAAGCTTTTCTCCTATTCGTCGTTTTCTTCTTTCCTCAGGGGATAAAGCTTTCTGTAAGCTCCCCTCACACACACATGCACACACACTTTCTAAACTTTGGTCTGAGGTCTACTGAGGGGGAGAGGGCTTTATACCAGAAAGTCAGACAGGGAGGAGCCTCCGCTCAGCCCCTGGGGCTGCACATGAGGCGGGACTGCATGGGTTTTGCTTGGAAGTGAGCACAAGCTGCCTGTACGCTGTGTTGATCCAGCCACTACTCTGAAAAGAGTAGTGAGAAATACTAAGACCAGAGGTAAAGTTCCGTATTACAGAGTTGACACAATAAACTCAGATGAGGTCCAAGAAAAGTCGCAAAAGAAATGAACCTTGTCTAACATAATACAGGTTTTTTTCCTTCAGGAAACTTACCTGCAGTAAAGCCAGCCAAAGAATTAGTGAGTTCTGTATGCATTCTGATATTTGTAATAATGTACTAAGTTCTTTTTTGCCAGATACTTGTTTTTAGATAAACATATGACAGTGATAGTACTGACAATAATGCCTCACATTTAGAAATGAATATATGCTACTGATGCTGCAATTGAACAATGAGATTTAACTATTTAAGGAGGGAGGAAGAGCAAATACCAAATAGCACTATTATACAAATTTACCTGGAAATGGTTATAGTTAAAGAATATTAATATAGATAAGAGAATATTATATAAATCCTTTATTTAGACAAAATGCTAAATATTTTTGGTTCCAGCTTAACTAGTACAATTCAAAACATTACAATGATCTGAGTTAAAGCTGCTATGGGGTTTATCTGCCCAGCTTTTGGTGAACAGCCACTGGTTAATATTGAAAAATATTACACTGAACCCGAAATAATCAGTGTAATATTCAGTGTTATGATCAGTGCAATTCTTGTTTTTATCAGTAGCGTGTTTGAAACTACGCAACAGCCCGAAGTCTCTGCTCTCAGTGGGAAGCAGGCTGGCTCATGAATGGGTCCAAAGCTGATTCAATACTCTACCATCTAACAATGATGTATTGTGATGTTTTAATTTATTTTTCTTTAAAATCACTATGAATTGAGTGATGTTAGACTTTGGATGGCAGATAAGCCAAAATAAATAATTAAAAGGCAGGAAATATAAATAAGTATTCGCTAAAGAATTCAATCGTATTAAAATGTCAATATAGACGTAAGGTTGACAGCATTGTTTGTTACTTAGAGTTTTAGAAAAGTTTATCTATGAATTACTGAATTGACTGATTTAAGGAAACTGTCAACATGTCAATGAAGTTCAATCAAAGATTCAATTATGACTTTATATTCCTACATTACTGTGATCGTTAGATGAGATAAGATAATCCTTTATTAGTCCCACCGAGGGGAAATTTGCTATAATACAACATCAAGAGTCAAAAATAGTCACCAGTAAGTAATAATTAGAAACATGTAATACTTAAGTGTAAGGGTAAACCAATGGTTTGCTCCGACAGAATGAACATTGCAAAGTTTACGATCAATAGTAATCTGTCGTCACAATGACAGTCAAATTACCTATTTATAAATTAAAAAGACCTGCACATGCTCTAGGGTAAATTCAATGCTGCAACATTTCAGATTTTATTAGACTAATGTGAATCACTAAAACCATCATGTATTATTAACATTGCATCCCAAACACAATTGAGAGATTATTTTGTTTCAAGTTCTACAATGACTGGTACCTGGTCCTACAATGTTTGTAACTAAATTACTAATTCTGGTTGACATATTTTAAATTAGTAATTTACAAAGTCATTTTATTTTGGCATTTCTTGTTAGCTATTTAAAGCAGTTTCTGTAGGGAAAAGCTCTTTTCTTTCAACCGTCCTTATCAGTATCTTCAGCTGAAATGGGGGAGGTGATCAATTAGAATATCAATAGTAGGGGCACAGTTCAGACAGTTGTTTAAAGTGAAACCTGTATATTGGGGGGTAGGGTGCGAATAACAACCATTTGTTGATTGGCCTAATAAGGGGGGGCCGCAAGTTTGGCAATTTCAGTAAACACAAAGGTCCAAACTGAAGCCCAAGTCAGACCTTTGGCATGTCTTTGTGCATGTTTGCACAACAGAGACGACTCCAGCAGATGGGTTGATGGAAACCACACCTGACGCATACACACCCATGCAGCTGCTGCACAAATCCCGAGCAAAAAAGTGGAGGTGTTAGCCCTGGTCTGCCGGAGAGGTGAATGTGTGTCTCAATGTGTGTGAATGTGTTTTGGGCAAATGGACAAGCCCGTTCATGACTCCAGTTCATCCTCCTGGGTCAACATGGAGGTGTGAAAAAGGACACAGGCCTCATGCTGGTGCTGTGTGTGTGCGTGGTGACAAAACACAGATGCTGTTTGAGATGTATGGATGTTGACACCTTGTTCTTTAGTTTTGTTGACTGAGTGGTCTGGAAAGCTCATCTGCTGCAGACCAACAGCACACGGAGTCTGGAGTACACGCATTAGGATTCAAAACAAAGTGGAATACTGTGGCTTCAGCATCAGCCACACAAAGGGGCGAAAAAGAACAGCAGAGTGTACAACTATGCAGACTGAGGAGTCAGAGGATTTAATTAAAAATTAATCTGTCTGTGTTTAGTCTGTCCTTACATCGAGAAGACACCGGGCAGCCATGCTGTTAGTCACACTATGGGGAGACCTAGCGCTGAATCAGCTGTACATCTGGCCCAGCCACTATAAAAACTACAGCGTAACGTGGCTAGGCTTGCCTGGCGTGTTCGCCCCCTAGTCACTGTGAGCTGCAGCTGGAGTGCAGCCATGATTTACACTCCTGAACACACAGAAACGCACGCACAAGTACTTGACAATGCAAGAGCAGAGTGAGGAGGGAGGATGAGTAATGCAGTGAGCGGCGGAGTTTCACCGTTGTCTAACCTTTGCCGTGCCAGGAACAGACTTAGCTCTGAGGCCTGAGGGGCTAAGCTCAACTTAACATCCACATCAGCAGCAGTGAGAGCACGACACACAGATCCTAATTACAGCTTTGGGGAAGACACTGAGCAGGCAACCCTGGGCAAAGAAAGTCTGCAGAGTAGTGACCAACTATAAAAACATGGGGACGGTGGAGGTAATGCCGCCCTCTGCTGATCAAAGTCAGCATGATCAGAAAATAGGGAGTAAAACAGGGAATTTTCCATCTTTCAAGGTCACAACGATTGACCTGTCAGATCTGTCACTTTAGCAACATTTCCCATATTGGAACGCTTTCTAAGTGAGACTGCATGTGGACAACTTCACAGAGTTACTTGTAATAATAGGTTCCCAAGGAGTGTGGAAGTCTGCCGGAGGGAGAGACCGATAACATTCCCTCATCCGATTTTTGATGATTGACGGGAGCGCTGTCTAAACCCTGTTTCAGACATGGAGTATGTATCACGACTGGTTTCATCTGTCTGCAATGAAAGTGACATCTTTAGTCATCCACACACTGTGAAGTGCCTCTTACAGAAACGATGGCCACACACAGACTGTTGAAAGAGCTGCAATGCGTACATATTATTTTAGCTGGTGCACAGGGACATATGGTTTAAATCTGCGGGCGTAGGTGAAGGTGGTGGTTATCGACAACAGAGAGCAGGCTGTCCTTATGACTTTCCATGTTGAGCTGCTTGTTACTGTTTAAAGCTATTCAGTGCTATTGGCGGCACAAACACTAATCAGTGGCTGCAACATATCCATCCATAGCTTCAAGTTTGACAGTCACACATAAATACACAGGATCAATCTCAAAGGGTTTAAAACCATTCTTTCTACCTGTAAGAGGAAGTGATAGAAAACGAGTGTTCCTCGGTCAAACCAAATAAGACGCTGTTTTGATTACATTTGTTTACATGCCTTCGTGCCCTCTCTTATATTAAAGGAATCTGTACTTATAAAGGAATTACAAGATGGAGTCTATAAAAACTTGAATTTAACAAAAACTCTGCCACAGGATAAAGGAGTTGGTTTATCTGCAGGGACATATAAATACCTCCACTCCCCTGTGTCTATAATTAAATAAAGATAAGGATATGCAGACGATGTAAACTGTGATGAAACTACAACAGCCCGCAGAAACAATGAAAACCACAGTTATCAAACCATCCTTGGATTACTCAACAGTTTTAGTTTCTCTTCTTGACGTTTTGTTTTGTCAGTGTTCACACCCAGAACAGCCCTGGTTGCTAGAAAACACAGGCAGGTAACTAAGACTCAGTGAAACCCCCACCAACGCTTTGTGGATGGAACAATCTGATATACTGATAGAGCTTCAGCCTGTAGAGACGCAAACAGGTAAACACCATTTACCATGTTAAAATCAAGTCATATGTCACCGACTGTGACACAGCAACAGCTGGACAATTCACACAGGCACGTTGTGTAGTAAGGCCCAAAACTCTACGTGTATATTCCTTTAACATGTACCTGCAGTGTTTTCATCTAAACACAAGCACAGAGATCTTCAGGGAATTCGGGCCCGAGTTACTACTCAGGTGATCAAACTCTAAACACCACATGCGTCATTGACACTGAAGATCTTATTGTGGTGAAAATTTGTGTTGGAAGTATCAGGGCACCTAGACATGAGCTGAGGGCAGGACGAGGCATGTGCAGGGCGGAGCCATCTTCCAACCCAATGAGGGGGCTAGACCGCCTGCATGGAAATACATGATGTGAAGCTGGTGTGACGAGCTCAAGAGAAATGTTGTCTGATATGATGCATCATACGTTTGATTTTCATCAGAGGTAGTTTTTCACAAGCCTTATTCTATGGTAGATATGACTTTAATATATCTGGAGGTATAAGGCCACTTTGGGTAATGTTGCACATTCCCATCCGGTCACTTTTTCTATTAACAGTTTCTTAATTTTTTTTTCTTTATTTCATTTATCCTATAAAACACTGTATCACTATGCTGATATAAAATCAACACACCTCTTTAAAAGGTCTGAGTGCGTTTATAAATATGACACAAAGGGAACATCTGACAAGCCTGTGCATGTGGATTCTTTGACGCAAATCACGTCACCTGCCCCTGCTTGTTTTATGTGCAGTATATGTATGCACTGTTTATTTTCTGTCCTGGGCTCTGTTCATGTAAAGTGGTCGCTTAAACTTGGGTTCTTTATTTTGATATAGTTTAGCAATGTACAACAAAAGTGTGCTTCTTCTTGCTGTCAAGGGTTTGTCACCATGTTTTCTAGTTCATGTGTCTCTCTTAACAGTTTGCAATGGATTTTCACTTCAATACAGCCCATGATCCAATCAAATTAAAGTCCAAAATTAGGTTAGGACCAGAGATTTTACAGGAAGAACTGTGGCAACTGAACATTCAACCAAATGAGCGGCTGTATTTCTTTTGTAATTCCTGTTTTCTAATCCATTGATCACTTAATCCGAAGATTCAGTTCACTGATATTTGAGAAATGTATCAAATATTCTACATTTCTGCTTAATAACCTGACTGAAATAAAGCATTCATTACTAAAATAGCTACTGATTAATTGTTTGTTGGACAAATTTATTAATAGACAAACAGTTGTAGCTTAAAAAAAGCTGTGAATCCAAGAAATGGGCGTCGGATGTTATTTAAAACCCAAAAAATCCAACAGTGTGCTGAGAGCCACTTTCTCAGACCATTCCTCGTAACTCAGATTTTACTCAACAGCTCCATTTGGAGTGAGAGCCAAAGGGCAGCAGTGAATGTACCAGCAGCAGCCATATGTTTAACAAGGGATTTCCACAACAGATGTCTCTGTATGTATGCCCCACAGTGTGCAGGGATTTGACTGCACTGGAAGCAGCTCAATTAGAAAAATAAAACACACAAAAAAACAGTTTGAATTTTGTTTATCTAAATCACTGCAACTGATCTGACTGGTTCCAGAAATCCAGGCTGAAAGTCTCTGCTAATCTCTCTTCTGTGGGTGGAGGACCAAAACAACCAGCGTGGATGGATGGAGGCGGCTGCTTGATTGTAAACTGTTCTTTAATGCTTGTCTCGGTATAAGAGGACTTTTGTACAAAAATATGTCAAACAAGACACAAGAATCAAAAAATTCTGATCTGACATAAACACCAAAAAACTTTGAACCATTTCTGTATAAACAAGCAATCCATTTGGAAATCTCCCATGTCTGGAAGGCAAATGAAACATGCCTGAGGCCAAGTTAGTTCTAAAGCACTGACAGACTATGTACACAAACGTGTAGGTGTGCTCATTTAACGCCCACACACATAACGAGGGATATATTTCCCACCCCGGGTTTGGTTGTCTGTCAGATCTCTGAATCCAGCTACCTGCTTTTGCGTAACTAACAGCAGACCGTACAAAACACGGGTTTTATTTAGATGTCTTCCAAAGAAAAACTCGGTCATGTTGATGATATTCTCTGAATAAACAGGAGAAACAGAACCTCCGCCTTTAGCAAGAGATCAGATATGGACTCTGTCTTTCAGTGAGGCAGCTTAATGTTTCTTTCATCACCGAATGTTTCTGCACGACACCATAAACAGACTAATTTAAGAGAATAATTCATGGACCTTGATGAAGAAAATCAGGCATTTTTAAGGACTGAAAGTGTGTGCAATTCTAAATAAAAATCCTGATCTAGTGAATAGAAATGTGGTTTCCTGAAGGGAGTGGTACTCTCTGAGTCACATACTACTTTTGATTTGATTTAACTTTGTTTATAATGACTTGGCCTTGCAAGTCTGCATATGAATAGGTGTATCACTCAGTTGGTCCAGACCAGGGGACCGAAGATCATAGCTGAATCACAACATGTTGTTTATTTCGAAGTGCAGACAACATACGGCACCTCCCTGTTATTTCAAAAGTGAAGTTGTGTGTCACAGTGACTAACAATTCCAAAGCATCAGAGGGTGAGAACGTAAGACTGAAGCTCTAGGTTACATTCAATTGAGATCCTCTGTAAGAAGCCAGCAGTTGTTGTTTTCTCTGTTTCTTTCTTTGGTTTTGCTGGCCTGTTATCAATATGCCAAGCTAACATGTTAAGGCCGGTTTTAAATGTAATTTCTGTTGTATTGCTTCTATTTGAGTGGGTGTTTTTTAAACATCAACGTACGCTTTTAACTTATTATCTGATGTTTATAAAACTGAACGGGTGTAATGTAAAGAGTGTGATCAGACATATAAAGGAGGAGATGCGTGGATCCTATTTACTGGTTTTTAAGTGGGGTCAACTGACCACCAGGGGTTTAAGAAGCAGTACCGGGGCCCTTGGCAAATCAAGAAAATGTAAAATGTCTGGCCAAGAACACTGGTTTCACTTTCTGCAATGTGATTGTTAATCATACTTCAACACTTTTAAACAAACTACAATCCCATAACAGAAACACAATATTTCAAAAATGTTAGCATAACATAATACACAATTGTATCATGACTATAATAAACTGTGAAAGGGGGAAAGAATAAGAAACTCTGGTGTGTGTTAATGGGTGGGTATTATCCGCCTCATGAGGTCTGGTGATGTGATTTACCTTGAAGTCGAAGCTGCAGAGGCTGACTGCATCGCTGTCATCCTTCTCCCTGCGCTTCCGCTTCTGTAGAAAGACATGAGTGGTGTCATTAATGAGCATGTGTCATCCGGTTCGATTACGATGCATAGCGTGAGAAGTCACATCTGCCAAAAACACGTACACGAGCAGGTGAGTCTGGATCACACATGATGCAGTTTGTTTTTGATCCAGGTGTCTGTGTACCTGTAAATGGTTAGGTTTGTATTCATAAAGAGCTTTTGATAGTCTTGATTACCACTCAAAGCTCTTTACATTACAGTTTGCCACACACATTCATACTGTGCATCTATTAGCAGCACCTTTTTTCTATGAGGGGCCATTCGGTGTTCAGCATCTTGCCCAAGGACATTTGAGCTTGCAGACTGGGCTCCAACTGCAGACCTTCTGGTTGAAGGACAACCGCTCTACCACATAGCAACTGCCTCCCCCAAGGATATTGTAGCCGGTTAGATTGTTGAGCGCTCTCTCAAGTTGAAAACAATCAAAATAAACAAGATGTCAGAAGTGGAATCATTTATGCCGACACTTCTGGGATTTCAATTTTAAAAGAAAATCTGTGAGCCCTTGCATTTGGGAACAACTTATATGCTGCAGGGTGTTTTCTTTCCATTCTGATGTAGCACACATCCTTGTCTGGGTGCCATGATGAGACTGTCGTAGAAACATTTACAGCCACCCCATTATCCTCCTGTAACTCAGGTGAGTTAAGCTCATTTCCCCTGTAGCTCTATTGTAAAGCTACAATATACACTGCTGTAGGTCCTGCCAAAAACAGGAAAGGGTTCATTAAGCAGTGGGACACTTTAACACTTGCATATGGACGGTCAGTCAGCGAGTCAGTTAGCAGGTGAGAACAGTAGTCTGGCCTGTTGAGGGTTGTAAAAGCCAAGAAGAGCAGAGGTGGCTGCTGGGACACCCTGGGGTCAGTTACTGCGCTCCATTAACCATGGAAGCGAGAATGCTTCTGGCTGGACACACAGGATGTCAAGACCTGATAGACCAGCGAGGTGAAGAGGGCCAAACTGGATATATAATGGTCAGCGGTGGCTGACAATGAATGGCTGGAGATGTTTGTTTGTTTGTGTTAAAGCCCTGTGGTGTTGTGCGGCATTTCCTCTCTTTTAGTGTTTGTTTTCCCACAACCATAAAAATCTAAGAGCTATCTGCTCAACAAATTCAGCTCCACACTGTTAAATATTTCCCCTGCCTGATTACAAGTAGAGTTGTGACTTTGCATAAGAATGAATAGGTTGGTTTGTTCAAAGCTGCATCTCAATACGAGCCTGCGAATAGAGCTGCGAATCACAAAAGATTGTCTCTTTCACATCTACTTGGGAGACTCAGTGCTACAGCTACAGCACAAGGAGTTTCAGTGTTAGTATTAAAGCTTATAAAGCTTGCTAAGGAATTAACTGACAAACTGATGGATTAACATGGATAAACATGTTAATATATACATATATATCTACTTCCCTCTTTATTACATTGCATTACATATCATTAAGTCAAGGCTCTTAACCAAGACTGTACAGCCCCACACATTTTTAATCCCCCTAGTGTTTGCATACTTATCATGATGTTATTCACTAGGGCTGAACGATTAATTGCATTTGCGATAAAATCGCGATTTGATAAAACGCGATTTTCTAATCGCAGCGTGCGCGATTAAAACGTGCGAAAGAGAGTAGGGCTCTGGGCTGCTGGAACTACAGGGTTCTAAAGTCTTCGGCCGACGTGGCGGACTCACAGAGCGAGCTCATGCCGCTGCTGACCGCGGTCCGGGCGGCGGACCTGAAAATCACTCCGCGGAAAAGAAAGCCTTGCTCCGGGGCGGCGGGGCTCCAGAGCCCCCCGGTCACCTACATGCACATCTGCGAGACGGAGGTGTTCAGCATGGGGGTGTTCCTGCTGAGGCCCGGCGCCTCCATACCGCTGCACGACCACCCGGACATGAACGTGAATCTACGGAGCTGCTGATCCGCAGGCTGCCCTTCCAGCGCATCCAGCTGGCCCACCGCATGCGCGGACACAGAGCTTAAACTGCTTCTGCTCCACTGACTATAACAACGCCGCTTTCCAACACTTATAGAAATTAATTCAATGTGGAAGTAATCCAAGTATTCACAATACGTTACTCAAATTGGTTGGGCATGTATTCTGTAACGGAATACGTTTTCAAAGTATCCTTCCCAACACTGGAAATGTTACTGACTTGGGAGCAGTAAGACACCTACAATAAAAACATTTTTTTGCAATCCTTGTGTTTATACTTACAATGACTTTGATTAAATTACTTAAATGCACACTGATTTGTTTTTCTTGTTGCTGTAATGAGCAGTTAAATAAAAATGTGGGAAAGAATATTGTACAGTAAATGTATCTAATATTGTGTTGGTCATATTTAAATCATTCATTATGTTTTTTTGGGGACAAAAATAATCGCATATTAAATCGCAATCGCAATTTTGAGGAAAAAAAATCACAATTAGATTATTTCCCCAAATCGTTCAGCCCTATTATTCACAGTGCTCAATAAAAGCTAAATCTCATCATGTCTCAACCCAAGAATAAAGTAGAACTTTTTTCTCTACTTGCCACACACGTTTCATCATATATTAATACAGTTTGACAGCAATACGCTTATAAACACATACATATTTACATAGGAAGGGGTACACACAAAACCTTATGTAAAAACAACCATCATATAGGAGTGCCTTGTAAGGGATATGAAGGTGATTGTCTGAACAGGGACACAAAAGCCACAGTAAATGGGTTGGGTACATTTCGGCAGGTCAGCAGGTCATTGTCTGCTGAGCGTGCGTGCAAAGTGTGAACGCTCCCTCTCCAAGTTAAACATTGCCCTAAGCGCATGTCTTACATATGAGATAAAAACGACACAAGCGTAATCTCCGTGCAAAAACAGAAACAGCGGGGAGAAGGAGAGAAAAAAAATGAGCCATCCTGGTCCTCCCACCTTTGGAAATCCCTCCGTCAGCAACTCGCAGATAGAATAACACACTCCAAGCAGCAACTTGTTCAAATGGTTGGTTGGGTACACCGTAAATACTCTGAGTCAACAAACACAACCTCCCCACTTGCCGGTGAAAACACACACACACACACACACACACACACACACACACACACACACACACACACACACACACACACACACACACACACACACACACACACACACACACACACACACACACACACACACACACACACACACACACACACACACACACACACACACACACACACACACACACACACACACACACACACACACACACACAGAGAGAGAGAGATAATGATGTCCACACAACAGAAACACAAAGAGAGAGCCGGGATGAAGAGCTGCCAATACACACACGTCTCACACTTTCAGATAAACACAATGAGGGGTTTTACTCTTCTGCCTCTAGATACCAGCCTGCTGGAGGGGTTTGTTTCCTGCCACAACTCCTACAATATCCCATACGTTCATTCACACGCTTCATATTACCATGACATCATAGTCAGATGTTCAGAGAAAACTAAATCCATGGTATGACCTGGCAACCTGCTTATTCTGACCCAAACATGTGTTAAGAAAGGAGCCTAACTTCTGGTGTATTCAGGGACCATCGGAAATTATAACGTCTGCTAGTATAGCCACTTCTGGTGGACTTTTAGGCTTAAAACACAGTGGAAATTACCCTGTTCGAGGCAAATGTGACTATCTGGGCTTGCGGACACTTGGATGACCCTACATGAGCAGTGTGGAGGCATGTTATGTTTTTCTGTTGTTTTATTATGTCTAAATATTTGGTCACTAATTTCTTCAATTGTATTGGATTTGGATGCAACATTGTTTACCCCTGAGACTCCTAAAGTGTTTTTGTGGACTCAAACACTTCACCCACCCCTCCATCTGCATAGTGGTGAGAAGATAAAGAGTGAATTTTCATTTCTGGGTTAACTATCCCTTTAAAGTGAGGACAATTGAACTTTCACTTTGCCTTAAAACACGTGGATATTGGGTCTCTACTGATCAGAACCCTGCAGCAAGATACGTTTATGAGCGCCTGTAAAACATCACAAAGAGCTAGTAAAACAGGCTACAACCTAATTTCACTCAACACGTGCTATCAGTTATTAAGAGGCATGACTCCAAGGTAGTGGACAACTGCAATACAACATCAAAGCGAGGTCTACTTGCAGAGTGATGAAGCAGCTGTGCTGGGTTCCCTCCCTGACATGGATGAGCATCCACTGGAGTGCAACACCTGAGAGGCTTTCTGTGTTATCAAAGGTTATTTGATATAAATCCAGCCGTCTGTGGAACGCTGAAATATCCAGATAATCAGCAAGGTGTTGGTGTAAGTACCAATATAAATTTCTGTTGATCTGGCCAAGACCTTCCCACAATAATTATCACTGTTTGGGTGAAACACCAGTCGTGAAACACCAGTCGTGACTCAGCCACAGCCACATTAAATCACATCATCTGATTAAAGCAGGAATGCTTCTTATCGGTCGAGGCACTCTTGAGGCTGACATCGCTGGCCGTCTGAACTTGTTGCTTGACGAGACAAAAAAGCTCAGAATCTGACTCTCACCCTTGTTAATTACCTTCGCATTCCACCAAACGGCAGGCTGGTTTGATCTGTTCCACCTTGGCACCGGGCTGGAAATCTGATGCACATTCTTGCCATGACAGAAAGCCCCTGGAGGTCTCTCGCCTGATGTAGTCTGAGAAGTGCACCAAGTGCCTGGGGGGAATGCTCGCTCAAGTTCGCCTCAGGGACAATGCACCCCCACCTGTACCTGGCCACGCTCCCTGCAGCATTGAAAAAGAAAATCCCCCTTAACCACTTCAAAGACTGGAGACCTGGCAAAACTGTATTTAAAGGCCTGGCAAAACCTTCAAGCTTAAAGTGGCAAGGGGGAGGTAGGGCAATGAGGGGCAGGAAGACAAAGACTCTTCCAAGATTCTTTTATTGTTTTCTGTTTGGTGGATTTATAAGTGACAGATAAATTGGAAGCGGGGGGGGGGGGGGATTGAAAGGGTGACCTAATGAGGTCCACATGGTTTTGGTGGAAGAGCTAAGCGTGCCATGTCTGCAAATCAAAGACAGCAGGCTGGCACAAGATAAAGAGCTGTTGGCCTTCTCTCATTGCTTTTATTTCTCCCTCCCTGCCTTCAGACGAGGGATGGATTGTGTTTTAGGCAGCTTTAAAGCCGTGGAATGCGCACCCACTCTTCATGTTGCTCGCTGTCTAATCTGTATGCTGTTTTCGGTCATGCTTGTTTCATTTAAGTCTGACTGTAAACCACAAGCAGGCCAGTGTATTAGAGACAGCAGCTCTTTGAAGGCCATTATGGTCCTATGTTACGGGCTGGAATCGGAGCAGGCTGCATTTCCTACATCCAGACTTAAGTTTAGCTCTGAAGGAGTAACACAGAAAGCCTAGTCCATGAAAGGGGTAAACACGCTACTTACACAAAGCATAGAGGCCAGGTGTTGTGTAGAAACCATTAAAAAAGATCTTTCAAATGTAAAGATTAAAAAAATTAGGACAAGGACAGCTTCTATCGCAGTGAATGGCTCTGTGGCCCTCACATCGCTTGACACCTAAAAAAACTCTTTGCTACCCTGCTAAGTGAAGTCAACTTCATGCAAATATTCACTAGAAATCTTGTTTCTAGCAGAAATGGAAAGCATAAGAGATGTTTACTTTACTATGCAAAAGAACCTAGAACCTCCTAACAGGCCGACTTAGTCTACATCCTTACTACTATGTTATTATCTAAAAAATGCTGTTTAATACTAAAACAATTCAACATAAGCTTTTAGATTCCGTATCAGTTTTAGCCCCACAAATACTATCACACCTGAATATTCATCACATGACCACCCACTTACACTTGATTTGAGCGTGTAAACAGGAATAATTTAGTTGGTAGTTACAGAAAGAGGTATAGACTACAAATTACAAGCAGCCAATACAGAATTTAAATTTCCAAATTTCTCTGTTTTTCCATATTCTTTCAGCATGTCCTTAAGTAAACATTTAAAAATCATCAGCTTCCATCAGTACATATAAATAAATTGTTGCCCATACTGTGTATAAAGGAATATTTACATGTTCACTAACAGACTGAGCTCACTCACGAAACATGATGTCATCTACTCTATATACTAACATGAGTGCAGTCAACCCCTTGCGTTAGCTCAGGACTATCTCATTGTTCCTTAAAGGCTGCTCTCAGTACAGCAGTGAATAGCACCAGTGGTAACATAAGATGCTTTGTGGATACGAACACAGATCCAGATCTTCAGCAGCCTTGAACAAAACCAGGCCATGATTCTGGATGAGTTGCAACTCTCACAACAATAAACTCGTAGATCACAAAAACTTCAAACAGCTCAGATTTCCCGCCACTGTGTTTACAACCAACATTCGACACAACTACTTCAGTTCTGCATGTGTAACAACTCCTGTAATTGCGACGGAATAATTTACTCTAAATTTGTTAATAATAATTTTTGGCCTACCTATTGTAAGCCTTAATTATTCATTCAGGCACTAAATAGCTGTTTGTTCACTATTTCCCTATTTTTCCTTTGTGAGTCTGACGTTTGGTTGCCATTTAAACTCTTTTACATCCCAATAAGCAACAATAATTTTATTATGAGTTATAAAAAATGTACAATCTTGGATCATATTTTTAATTACCATCAAAACCAGTCACAGTTGTGTCTAAACTGTTCCAGTTTTCATAAGTTTTTAATAAAGCTCAATAAGTAAAAAGTAAAAACATCTGTCCTTCAGTCTGAAAGGTTTATCTGGGTTAGAGTAGCCCCGGGCCAACGAGGAGCCGCCTTTCATCGCTGTGACAGTGAACAGCGATACCATTTCCTGCACTCTGATGAGATTTAAAGCCAATAGACATTGTTATGATGTTGAACGTGCACTCCCAGTTTGCACGACAGGACAGAAGTCAGCCTAGAGACAAATCTGCACTGTATATCACATATGAAGTAAATAGAATAGGTATAGGATTTATTTTTGCTTGGCAATGGCCCACCTTGTACATGTTTTGCCCCTCTCTGCTGTAGGTTGTTTCGATTGGAATATATGAGACTTGCACTTACCAGACTAAAGTCCCATTGTGGTCCAGGGGTGAGGAAGGAGAATGAGCTTCCTCTTCGCAGTGACCTGTGTGATAACAAATATAAAGGGCATCAGAAAGCACCTTGTACAGTACAGAGCCTGTTCATCATGACTGCTGATTCTCATTTGAAGAATGCCCTCAGTCTCACTTCAAGCGGTCACCTCACTGGGCTGTGAACAAACATGACTCCAAACCAAATCACAGAATGAGAATATTCAAGAAGTACCCGATCTCTTTAACCACCAGTGACCCAAAGTCCCAGCCAAAGAGTGAGCAAAGCCAGTGACTTTGTGTAATCAGGGAATTCAGAAGGCGATAAGAGGGGAAACTGGTGGTGTCCTGAGAAAACATCCACTCCCTGTTACCTACCACAGCCTCAGCATGGCGGTGTCGCAGTGCCGCCCTCCAATCCAGACCAGGACTGACAGATAGGAGTCCACCCAGTCACAGAGGAGACGGGAACATGACCCCAGTTAGGCTACTTCCTCAAAGAAGCCTCCTCAGCCACTAAGCTGTCCTTGGACCTCAGAGCCCTGTGACATTTGAAGGGGGGTCCTTTATACCACACCTTCCTCCCTCCCAATTATTTGGACAGGTTCAAACCGCTTATTTTGTTAAGATATTCTGAAAGGGGAGAGGGTTGCCTTTTTTGGGACTCCATAGTGGGATTGTTTGTACTAAAGCACCCACCCCCCATAATCCATTCATGCTTACTGTAAGTCCTTCTTATGTCAAACCACTTTTCCTTCAAGCCACGTGATAATTAAATGTATTACGGCAAGGTTAGGCCGACTAATGACACAACACTTACCGCTCAGTGAATAGTTGGTTATAAACCGAGGAGAACAACATCAAAGCAACACCTTAGATCTGTCTTGTACCAACAATAAAACTGGATTTTTATTGAAGCATTATTTCACACCGACGAAATACTTTATATGAGCAGTGGGCCTCGGACTGCCATACATGGCTTAGTGACTGTGCAACAAGTAAATACATTACAAAAGCTATGTCCTACCGAGTTGACGCAGCCTGTAAACCGCAGGGACTGACTCCTGTATCATCGCATTTATTGGTAGAGGCTTTGACCTTTTTAAAAATACACCACAAGAAGGGAGATTTCTAAAGGTTCTAGCTTTGAAAATACAAGGAAAAACTATTTGTAATAAATAACAAGTACCATGATTGTAATCATCTGAAAATTCAAACAAACGATGAAATGTTAAGACATGGTGGAGCATGTTTAAAAGAGCGATGACACAACGATGGCTGTTCATATTCAGCAGAAGTGACAGCACAGGGAACCAAACCACCGGCACTACTCAGATCTAATGACCAGTTCCGGGACTCACACGTGATCGTAATCGTTGCAGTGACTGTAAATGATAGTTTATAATATTGAAGATTTATGGTTTGGGGTGGGGTGGGGGGGCTCCCATGGCGAGACCTAAGGAGGCCATCAGCATGCGGAGAATGCTGAGCTGCTCAGAAACACTTGTTCTGCGTGTGTGTCCGGCAAGTGCTGCTCGTAAGGCTGAGCCATTCCAGTCATACTGTCGCCCTGCAAGTGTTGCTTCAGGTGGCGTTCATCCAGTTACACAGCAACTGTCCTACAGCACTGCAGGCGCTGGCAGCACTCCCTGCTAACCTTTCATGCCTCCTAAATATGGCGCGGTGCTGGGGTTGACAATAAGTTACATTCATCTCATGACTCATCAACTTGGGTGTGATATTTTTTAATTTGATGGCACCCACAGAGGTTGAGTGTAGTCAAGGGGATGATAAAAGAGTATCAAAATAAATATATAAATACAGTGATGATGGTTTTATTTATTTACATAATAATCTGCATAAGGGTAATTTCAGTTAAGGCTGGGAATTTATTTATTATCATATGCATGTGTTGCTTTCAAGTGGTTGCCCTCACCAAGCTGATGTCTAATGCATCAGGTAAATATTTGGTAAAAGTTAAAACAGGAAAACTGGAACTTGATATAGTGTCTATCAATTGTTGTGATTGATGGAATATTTGTTTAGTTTAATTGAAAACCTGTGTATATGATAATGTAAACAGAGATTAGCACTTCAGTTATTCACCACTTCAGGAACAAATCAGCACTTTTCATCATCCACACAACCCTGTTGTTCCGGTTTGTGAGGAAGAGACAGAACTGAACTGGGAATCTGACATGCAGGGTTTGGTTTTTGATCTTTTTTAGAACTTCTTCATAACACAAGACATTTATAGTTGTTTCCAAAGAAGGCCAATCAAAGTGAGTAACTTATATGGATGAACACAGACCCGACCCACTTATCTGATCCACGTCAAATAGGGTGTGGGTAAGATGTCCAAACATCCGGTATGCAATAAATTCTGCGGAATGAGAAAGTCATCCCTTTAGTCACATGGTTAACGAGTGATTTCTGGGAAGCTTGGTACATAAGAATGCCACTAAATAAGCGCTCAACAAACCAGAATTATCCGAAAGAACAGAAGTGGTTTGAGATGTTTATAAAACTCATTCATACCACAATGATCAACAATAAAATAAAAGTAGAGAAAAGTTGATAGTCCTGTTTGGACCACCCACATTGGAAAAGAATGCACCGATGCTCCTGTAAGGTGTTTGGAATAAACAGCATGTGTTGTGAAGGAACAACAGCAGCTACGGAGGGAAGGAAAATCAGACGCTCCCTGGGTGTCCCCGGGGCAAGTCAGGGGTCAAAGGTCACTGCAGGTGTTGTTTAGATTTAACTGTCAAAGTGCTAACACCCCTGGCCCGGGTAGATTATTCTGTTTAAGTGTCCTAAGCCATATATTTGACCACTAATAATGTGAGTCTGTAAACTTCTACTGGAGGAGCCCCTGTAGGACGCCACAAGTTATCTGATCAAAGTTCTTAATCTAATCGTTACAGGTTTTTTTCCAGCAAAACATCTCCTGTAATGAGAGAATGAGTATGACATGTTTCACTGTGGTAAACAAGATATTTTGGAGCTACTGCATATGGTGACAGGCATTTTCCCTGTTTTTAGTTGCATTGACCAAACTATGAACTAAGAAAATAAACTCATAATCGGAATAATTAAAAGAAAATAGAATTGTTGCACGGCTAATCACACACTTCTTATAGTAAACTCCATTACAGTCCAAACCACATGTGGATGTTTACATGATTTAAGTTGCACTTCTAGGAGTTTTCACCCACTTGGCTTCTCAATCTGAGCCGAAATGCTCCATAACACTGGATATTTGAAACTTTGATAACCTAAGAACTGACGTTCACGGTTTCTTACTAACCAGTAAATAGATGGAGCTGTGATGGGAGAAGAAGAATATGAGACCTTACTGTGGTTTGGTATTTAACGTCTCTGTGATAATATACACAAGGGTGTGTTTGTCTGAAATGGACTTTGTCAAAGGTCAATAAAGAGGTTTATCTATGAGAAATTACAAATGTAAATATTACTAAGATGCTTGTGTTTGTGCGTAAGTGTACATACAGAAAAAGAAAAACCTCACTCTACAATAATGACATAACATTGATTGTGCTTTGAATTTGCAACATAATGAGCTAGAGGGGTTTTACGGCAAGTGGCACTGAAGCAGACTAGGGTATTTGAAAAGAAAGAGAGTTGTTCTTGCTCAGAGAAGATAAATGGAAAGACAAAGCTCTCTATGCCAAAGATGCCCCGCCCGACCCTGAAACCGCCAATCATCTATTGAACCAGGAAAGATACAGGACTTTGCCTGAACAGAACCTTACAGTTTACCATAAAGTATCTGGTGTGCAGTTCCACCAAACAATACTGTATTTTTTAAATAAAAGTTATTTTGAATTCTGTAGGCCTCTTCCACGGATCACATTTTTGAGATGACACAAAAGCACGGCTATGAAAAATGAATGGATCAAGTCACTTCAGTTTCATGGTTAAGATAGATACATTTATTTATACCAAACACATGCACAGACATGCACAACACACTCATCCAATGGTAGGTAAATTTATCCTCTGCATTTAACCCATCTGGTGCAGGACATACAGAGCAGTGAGCAGCCATGTACAGCGCCCGTACAGCGCTGACTGTGTGCTGTCCAACGAGAGTAGGCTGCAACGAGTATCGTGTGAACTCGCAAGTTACTGATGATATCGTCTCACGTCCCTTAGGCGAGAGCTTGTGCGGTATGAGCATGAACGTGAACGTAGCTCTAGGGCAAAGAAATTAACAGTGACCATTTAGGCGGGTTAGGGTTTGGTGAAAATAACCAGTTTTGAGTTGAATTTGTGAATACAAGTCACTGATACAAGTATTTAAAATGCTCATAAAGGCCAATATCATCGATCACCTGAGCTCTAAGCTTTAGCTGTATTATTGCATTTTAAATAAAAAATATATAAATATTGTTTGGTTTCTGTCTTAATGCGTTGGAGAGCACACACAGTTGTGTAATAGTGTTATAAAAAACAAAAGGCTGTAGTTGGTCTCTTGTGTTCATGAATTTTGATTAAACTGAAAATTGCTCACAATGCAGCAACCACATGGTCTGATTATCACATCTACTTTCCGTCTATTTTACCAGTGAAAATGTCCAAATATTTAAAGTCCAGCATTGACCTGGCTGCTGGTGAGATCATACCATGAGGTGGCAGGTCCATGTTGAACCCGCCAAGTCGATACGTCAACACTTTTGTATTCTTTCAAAGTGAGAAACCAGATCCTTGCTTACTCTTGGTAAATTGCCCGTGGACAGATGAGCAACAACTACCCATCTGAAACGAAAGTCTTCAAAGAGAATCCGATCTCTGGAATATAAGGCAGATTTGATTTCCTAATTCATGTGCAATCTTCTCTGCAGGTCATATATATCTCATTAGATGTATGCATGTGCATTAATTATGACATTTCGTAGTTCTATAATATTCAAGACTAAACAGCAGCAGTAAAACATGCACCTTGTACACTGGGGTTAATATGAAACAAATGGAACCGTATCACACATCCACAACCGAATACACACACGCACGCTCAGTGACACCAATGATCATCTGTCGGTGATTGAGTGTGAGGCCTTTGGCCACTTAACTCAGGTTAAATGATTACTAATGCTATAAGGGTACACATAATACCAGTGTTCAACCTACTATGTCCACATTTGGTGAGAGACTTGCTCCATAACTGTCTATTTCTATTTATGTTCAATAAAAATAGTGTGCAACGTTTTCTGCATCCAGGAATTTCATCCTCTGACATTTAGTATGAGAGTAATCTGGGTCCCCAGAGGCTCTTCAGGAGTCAAAAGATCCAGTTCTAAAAAAGTCTAGGGCTGGACAAAAATAAATAAAGATAAAAAAGGTTCCCATCAGTCAATTAACTATAAATGTCATATTATTATTTTGAGTTTAAAGGCAGATTTTTACCCCCATTTTTATAGTGAAGGCTGTGTTTTAAAAATATTTTTTATTCACAGAAAAGTAAATAAAAACACAATGCATAAGCAATATATAGATGCATAGTTATAATGCTATTGATAAAGCCTGCACTGCAAAAAAAATGTGATAGTGTTTTATTGCCCAGGCCCACTAAGGTCAATTAAAGCCTTCACTGACGCACATAAATACAGGTCCGGTATCACAACAGCACTGCTCCTGAGAAAAATCCCAAGGGAAACACTTCAGTGTTTAGTTTCCCATGCGGTAAGGTGCCCTGAAAGCTGATAACTCCTGTGTGTGTGTACCTTTTTCACAAGTGACTGACATCACCACGCATTCCTCGCCACCACCAGCCAGGGGACAAAGGTCGTTTCTCCTCCTGTACCTGCTCTGGTGTGTCAGGGGAAGTGTACCCCGTGACTCAGTGCATTAGCATCCCTGCTCGCCCTGCCTTTGTTTGTCAAAACTGGCTCTGAAACTCATCCGTTTGCTTCCTGACCCCGCCTGCACGCACACGTCCACCTGATACTCTGTGCACCCTCGCAGCAATTTCACGATGCTGGCAGACGGAGCAGGACTCATTAAGACCCTCTCAGGATTGGAGTGCAAGTTCATATTGCTGTTATATGAAGTGTTATATGATGTGATGTTTATTGAGAGTATTTCCATTTTTATGAGGCACAAACCCAACGTTTGTGCTAAACAGCATACATGACATCGCTCCGCCCACTCAACGTGAAAACTTAACCCCGCGGCTATACATGGACAATGTACCCACAACGTCGGGTTCACAGCCTTTGAACCAGCCTCGTTTATTTCGGTTAGTTGGATTCTGCACGTGCTTCGCAACAAGACCTCTCAAAATTAAAACATCCAGTGCCCGTCTCGTACATGAATGCCAGTACTCATTTGGGAAAAATCAAACCCTATTTTCGCTCACTCAACATTTATTGCTATTTTCCCCCCCTTAAATCTTGTTATTGAGTTCAAATATTGGTGATGTTCTTTCCATGTTTGTCTGCGGAGCCGTGCAGCTGGGCGCTGGGCAGGGCCGGGACGCTTTGGCACACAGCATGGAAAGCGGTTCAAAGGAAAGCAATATAAATGCTCAGAGGGCTTTATTATACCAAAACACACTGATTACCACGACGTTAGCCAACAGTCTGAGAATTTTGCAGGAAAATCAAATTTTATTGGAATAAATGAGCTCCGGGCTGGAACGTGGTGGAAGCCCTGGTCACATGTATGGCCAATACATTGAAGACATTACATCGGGAATGTTTGTGTGTGTAGAATGTAGTTTTTTGATTTGATTAAAGATTCAAAAGTTGTAAAAAGAAATTGAGAATACACGGCCTGAACGCAAGGTTTACGATTAGGAGTGCTGCCTTGGAAATTTGAAGGGTCTCTCCATAAAAAGAGATGCAGCAATAAATTCTGTTCTTATTGGCTAACATCAGTCAGATGTTACTCGTACAGCTGATATTCAAACTGGCACCGTTATTTATTAGTTTGAATGGTTTTACTCAAAGAACAAGGTCACGTATTTTAACATAAATCACATAAAACAAGACTCTCACATCCTTTTGTGCATTACAAGAGTTATTGGTTGCTTTGATTATTTCTCCTCTCAATATTGGCTGTGAATTGATTCATTCCACGACTGATCTCTTCCTGCAGCCCTTTCAATGCAGAACATCTGATACAACTTTCACATCTCAGTGCAGGATAAATAAGAAAGTTCGGCTGCAGCTATGACACCTCAGCAGTCTGCATTAGTCACAGCCAGTGGGTATTTATCTTATGCTGGGTGTTGTCAGTGTGGCGGGAAGGATATTAAAAACAAATAATAACAGTGTTAATGTACATATGGGTGGTTATGTGAGTACAGCATTGAGAGGCATTAAAACCATTTTATCTTTTAATATAAAAGTCTAACAAGTTACTTTACCAACAAATTGGCCCTGAAGTCTTCAACTGTAGAGTAGGAGGCAAAGTGTTCAGCTATCAAGCTCAAGTCCTGTGGAATCATCTCCCTGTTTCATTTCAGGAGGCAGACTCACACTCTATGTTTAAGAGTAAGGCTTGAAACCTTTTTCTTTTTGTTAAAGCTTTCATTGAGAGCTGGCTCAGCTCTGTCTTGGACAATATTAAGTTGTGTTGGAGGGACACATAGAACCTCTCCTTCCTCCTCATCCTCATCATACATAAATCTGACTTGACTTCTTCCCTGAAGACTTTGTACTGTAGCGTTGCAGGATCGCTGCCGAGGCCACACTGTGGAGCGTGGACTCTATTATTGTTATTATAATAATTTATTTTGTCCCCATTCATGTTAGAAGCTCTCTTCTCTCATACATGTGGATATTGTTATTGTGTTGATGTGCTTTGCTACAAGCAACATCTTCTGCACTCCTGCCAGTCAAGGGAGAGGGATCCATCACATGTCCCTCTCTCTGAGGTCTTTGTGTTTTTCCTACTTTTGTCCTCACTAGTTGACAGTTAAGGACAGAGGATGTTGCTTCCAATGGATATATAAGCCCCTAAGGCAAATTACGCAAATATGCCCTATACTGACTAAATTATTTGTTTATAGGACCTGTTATCCACATACCCTTCTTCTAAAAGTCCAAAACATGATGTCTGCAGATGAATTAAAACAGGACAAAGTGAGTCTGTATGATAAACAGACACAATACTGCTCTGACAAAATAAATAAGAATATTAAAAAACATATCTCAACATGCTGATGGACTGATCAGAGAGCAGGGGACTGACAGGACCAAAAGAATGGCAGGGAGGTGAAGACACAACTTCCCGGCCTCGAGGGGTGCATTGTGAGCCTTTGCTGCCCTCTTGTGGAGATTCGACGCAGCAGCAGAAAAGCGGTGCACTTCAAATCACAGTAAAACTAAACGTGTGTACTTTGACTATTTGGTCGCACGTGTCACGTGAATGACATCACGGGCTTTAATGTCGCCACTACGCAACACAGAGCTCGTTGCAATGATGAGCTGACGCTTGCTAACAGAGGGTAGCTAACAGTGTTAGCGGTTTCAGCTGTTGTGGTTTCACTGGTTACAAACAAAGATGGACTCACCGCCGCAAGCTCTTGTTGCTGTTCCCCGGGGGAGACGCGTCATCGGCCGGGGACTTCCCCCTCAGCCGCCGGCAGCTCGGCTCTATCCTCAGCTTGTCACAACTCGGAGCAGGAGCGGGAGCAGGAGCCTCACTGGTTTCACCCATTTGAAACCACAGCGACGCAGAGCAGCGCTGGTTTTATGTCAATGAAGGTGGAGAATAACAACATGAAGTCTCACTACAACAGAGACTCGTGACTACTCTATTTGAATATGGCGGAAATACAAAGACTGACCAATCAGAGGAGGAGCCGCGGAGGGGGTGGGCGGGGCTACACCGTGTATGACGTCAGATAACAGTAACATTATTATTGTTATTATAATAAAATCTTTCAATTTAAAGACGCAGATTTTTCCTGTTCTTCTCCGTTATACGAATATAGTATGTGATGGGTTCTGGACCTTCCTATGTAAAGTGCCTGGATATAATGTTATGATTTGCTCAAATAAAATTAGATGGAAATTACATTAAATTATGTTCTGAAATAGAAGAAATACTCAAATACACCGTTAACATTTTTTATAGGTGTGCTTTCTCCTAGTTCTTGTTTCATTTTTGTATTCCTGCCCTAATTTATTTTGTTTCCCATAGTTTGCTTTCAATTCATTATTTTTAACTGGTAAAGTCCCTTGTAACTGTCTTGAAAGTAGCTATATAAATGAAAAGTATCTTTATGTTTACATAAAAGTAAAAGAACCACATTATCTATAGATTAAGCAAGTTCTTGCTTTTAAATGTACCAACAATATTACTACAGTATTACTTCCTAATGGCTGTGTGTCTGCAATTGCTCTAGTAGCCTATTACATTGTTATGGCTGAGTCTCAGTCTCTTCTTAAATTAATTTCAGGGGTTTCATTGGACCAATCCTTTTATAATTAACTATTGATTACTTGTAACATAAAAAAGCAAGTGAGCGTGTAATTCAATGCATTGTACAGATGTACTATTTTAAAGTAGATATTTGCTGAAAATAAGTACCTGAAAATAAATCTACTTTGTTGAATCCCACCAATTCCTTTAACATAAAAAAACACTAAGTCTTAGAAAATGTCACTATTGCAGGATTTAATACATAATATTTCAGACGAAGCACAATTGTTAACAATAACTGTGTTGTGGTTTACTTCAGTCAACTGAGGTGACAGGTAAGTAGGTCCCCCCCCTACAAAAAGTGCAACATAATAATCATACTGTCTGAACAGCCCAGCTTTACATAACTGAAAAATATTAAACGTCTTCTTTCCAAAGATGGTTAATATTTAATAAGAAATATTTTAATATACACCAACATAAACCTCCAAGGGCTGAGGAAATCTCACTGTCCAGGCCAGGAGGCTCGGAGGTTGAGGAGAATGAGCACGTCGCACGGAGCCAAGCAGTAAACCCCCAACTCATTGAGCGCAGACTCGGGCGAGGGATCCTCTGCACCTGCCCAGGCCTTCGTCGTCTCCTCAGACTCTTTGAGGAGGTTCCTTAGCAGGATGGCAGAGCCCACGTTCAGGCACAAGATGATACATCCCTCCTTCACACTGTGGACAGAGAGCGGACAGAGGCAGAACTAATGAGACGAATGTGTAGGAAATGTCAGCCTCCAGCCTCGGTTTACCTGGTTTTCAGAGCAAGATTGGCCAAAAGATTAAGATTAAGATGCATTTATTTGTCCCAAACACATGCACAGACATGCACAGGCACACTCATGCAATTGTAGGAAAATTTAACCTCTGCTTTGACCCATCTGGTGCAGGACACACAGAGCAGTGAGCAGCCATGTACAGCGCACGGGGAGCAGATGTTGGGGGAGTAAGGTGCCTTGCTCAGGGGCACTAGACAATAATGGACAGATCAATCCAGGTTTGTCTTTTTGTTGTTTCTCCGTGGAGTCGAACCAGAGACGAACCAGAGACCTTTTCTGCCCATAGTCCAAGTTTCTGCCACTAGTCCACTGAGCAAATGACATCACAACAGTGTTGAAGTATTGGCTGGGATTCTGACGAGGTATTTCACCAGCGAATGTATTTTCTGTGGTGGAGGAGAGGCGCTTCCTTTAATGCTGACTATGAGCTTTTTAAATTTGCACAACTGACATAGACAACACAGTAGAGGAAAGAAAAACTAAAAATACATGCTCCTTTAACTATTTTCCCTTTCTGAAAGCAATGCATCTGGCTCTTTAGCTGCCACAACTCTCTAGTTGTTGGGATCGGCAGAATCTGTAGTTTGTCCATATGAGCATGAGTGGTACCAAATATTATCTATTGTTATAATAAATGTTATTATATTATCAAATATTGACAAGACTAGCTTCATTTACAACTTTAATATTATATATATATATATATATATATATTAATATTTAATTTGTTGTACTTTTTAAATACCTTCTTATGTACACCATTACCAGAGCTGCAGACATGAGACTAAATAATATAAGAGTTAAGCCTTACACGCATTTGTATGTTCTAATGACACACACAGACACACTTACTGCTTAAAGAAGTTCTCGGGTCTTTTGCAGTAGTGTCCAAACAGAGGAAACAGGTTTCTGGTCATGTCGAACTGAAGCTGAGCGGCTCCGCCATCGCTGAAATGATTTGACAGGATCACCTGAGACACAGGGAGACACATGGATATAATGAGGTCAGTGTCACTGCACAGTCTGAAAAACACACATATCAGCAGTTTCATGGCAAACACTTAATGAGAGACAAAAAACTGTTATGGAGGAATTGTGGAATAATTATCAGTTAATTTAAGTCTGTGTTCATGAGGTTGAGCACATCTCAGCCGCTGTGGCTGATAGCAGGGAGGCTGTCAGGGACAGGACTGTTGTGTGCACCAATAACCACAAAGTGTCATCAGTGAGGCTGCTGGAATTCCACTGTTACAAAAAGATAAAACAATCACACAGGTATTTCCTGAGCTGACTGTCAACCCCTCAGCATATAGTCTGAAGTTATAAAGAAAAGGGATCGATCATGGTTTTAACAGTGGGGATGGATGTTTCAAATTGAAAGCAGTCTCACAATGAGCTAATTAAAACAGATGGTCAATTGTGATTTGACAAAAATAAAGGTCACGTGACACATGCAGTTCCAATACCAGTGTGTAATATTCACATATATTGAAGAAACAGCCCGCCCTAACTTTAAGCTTTGCATTTGGTGCTTCCTTCCTCCTGTATCGCTTCACGAGATTGTGGAATGTTTGTCATGGCATTTGTCTCGGTTTCAGAAATGTTACAGCCTGAGTCAGATGTGTTTGTTTCAGATTTGTTATTGTACTTTCAGGTAGATTAAAAGGGATTTCTAACAAAGAACAGCCAAACTCAAAGTTATTTACGGAACATTTACACATGATTTATGAGCTTTATAACATTTCTGATCAACATGTCAACATGTCCCCTTGCGATAGCCTTTTATCTACAATCTTAACTGTTCCAGTCGGGCTGGATTGCATGATTTTTAGTTTATTGTTAAATGCTCTGCCACAAAATACAAATCATTAAAATCATAACAGCACAGACAGGGCTGTGGACTTTCAGTGGATATTCATTTCTTACATCCTGGTAGAGAAAGTTGTCGAGTCTATCCGCCAGGCCCTGCCAGGCTAGTTGGAACAGAGTCAGACTCAGGACCTGATGAAGGTTCAGCAGTCTGTCCCTCACGCACAGCATCATGGGACATGCCGAACTGGACAGGGACATGGTGGACTGGTCATGCGGGGAGGGTAGAGACAGCCACCTAAAAAAAGTAAAAGCAATAAGAGTAAATCTGTTATTTTTGGCCAGAGGTCAGTGAGATAACTAAAACAAATCTATAGGTAGGAAATACAAAGAAATACTTACTTTTCATTAAATACAATACAAACAGGATTAAGGCTATAAATTAATAATCTGAAAAACAGGTTTTCCACAATGCTTAAAACAAAAACACTGAGGTGATCTGGTTATTTATCTATCTTCTGATTTATAAGTGTTAAAAGTGCTCATCACAAAAATATCTTTCTGTCCCTTTAGATGTAACTCCATTAAGAACGCTAACAGCATGAACCGAAATGTTCCCTCCACCCAACACTAATATTTAATGTACTCATGTCTTACCTGTCGTGAGAGTATGGTTTGGCTTTCTCTGTGATTTCCCTCATGGTCCATTCCAGGAGTCTTCCCATCATATCTCCCTTCAGGCGATCCAGCAGCGCTAACAGCCCCTCGAACAGAGATCCCTCCAGAGAGGCCAGACGGCCCAACTCCATCACCCCGAGGTCTCCCAGCACCCCCTCGTCTCCCAGTGACACCGCCGCCTGCTGCAGCTGGAGGAAAAACTGGACAAAGAATAAAAAGAATTGTCAACGCTTAACTCAGTGTAGATCTTAAGCCGAAAATCATGTGAGGGTGTGTTTCCATAGAGATCGAAAGGACTGATACACAAATTAAACCTGTTCTTTAGTTTTTGTTTCAGCAAGAAAACTTCATATCAAATGAAGATTCTACAAATTTCGGACTTTATTTTAATCATGTTCAATTCTTGTTTTGAAACATAACATTTGAAATGTTTGGCGTCTTTAATTCAATTATAGATTTGTAAAGTCATATATATTGTATGAGTTTAGACAGATGCTGGTGTAAACTGTAACTTGATTGGTTGACGAAGGTGTATAACTGCAAGGCCATACTTCAATTTTTCAGGTAAAATCTGCATTAACTTGAGGAAATGAGAAAACAGCATCTCCAGTGGTGTGATAAACAAATTATACAATGTATTACTTAACTTCAAACTGAATATTCCTTTTGGATGCGAGCGTTTAAAATGCATCAATAAAATAGATATATTTAATGACTCAAACTCAACACACCACGTTATCTCCCCAGTCTCCCAGGATGGTGGAAATGTAGTTGACAGCATTGAGGATGGCACAGTAACGGGCACCGAGTGGACAGCGAGACTCCTCTTTCATTACCTGGGGGGGAAAAAGAATACCACCACTGGTTCATCCATCTACCTTTCACCCTTTCTCTCTGTAAATAGTTCCACAGAGCGCATGTAACACCAAAAAAACTTGCACAATAAAAAATGCAACAAAGTGACACAGCAGAAGAATATTTTAGAGCATAAAGACAGAAGTTTACAGATTCAGTTTCTTTCAAAACACAGCCTACTCAAAAGCTGTTTTCAGATATGAGCTCTGGACAATGTTCAAAAGGCAAGTTTACGTTTCACCTATGAAAAACATAGGAAGGAGAAGTTCTGAGTCAGAGGACAATTAATGGGGAAAGAGATTTTAGCACAAGCTACACAAGCCTGGGTCCACCATTTCCTCAGTTTTTTTCATTTTAACCAAGAGCCAAGTGTCTTTCATCACTACTGAGTGTTTCTTGTTGTTATTACCTGGGTGAGTCGTATGCGGAAATCATCCACCAGCTCTCTCTGCAGCCCCAGAAACTTCAGCTGTGCAGCATGACAGGGTAAGGCCCGGTACCGCTCTGAGTACAGCAAGACAACAACAAAAACTTGTATATAAACATCCTGTGTGGCTTAAAGATATCCTGGGAAGTTTTCATGAGTAGTAAAGATGCGCATTCAATGGTTTCTTCTTTTCACAATATTAACACTTGGTGGCACCAAGGCAGAGAGAAGAAATTTATTTTTAAGTTGATGTTCATGTTGGGCAATTAATAACACATACGATTAATACATTTACACATTATCTGAAGATCAGTCGTCTCACCAGTGATGACCTGTAGCAGAGTCATGAAGGTCTCTGCACAATCTGGCGCCTTAAGCTCGTCCATATCACTGATGTCTTTGTACTGAGAGCTCCACGCTCCCTCGACCGACAGCATGGCGTCCATCTTCTCCACTGCCACTGTAAACACAGAGGGACACAGAGTTAGTAAGAATGCTCTATTGCTCTTCTAAAGCAAACTTACTGAGACCGTGCAGACTGTTTTCTGTTTTGCCAGTGTTACACCTTACAGCATGAATATCCGGACAATACACATACATACATAGATACATATAAGATACAAAACAAATATATACAGATATAGGAAAGTTGCACAGGTTTTGTGGCTCAATTCATTTAGTTTGAAATAGTACAGATAACATTAAAGAACCAAGTCTCTGATGTGCAGGTTTACATCGGTAAAGAAAGCCATCTCCCTTCCTACAACTGGATTTTTTTTAATGGGTTTTTGTGTTCTTGTCGCCGTACTGTGGTGTATATATCTGCCCATATATATAAATATGTCTGTATGTGGTGATTTTCCACAGTCTGAGTCCCCTGCACAGTCTATTTTTGTAATGAACTACAATGTGATCTCCTGATCTCTCACAGGCCTAAAAATGTCTGTTTCAATCTTCACTTCTGATCAGTCACCCTGATGTAGGACAGTGTGCAGGTGCATTTTTTTTAATCTTTGTCATGCATTAGACGCTCTAAGAAAGGCTTTACATTTTTTTTTCAACAGCTTCAACAGTCTTCCACCCCTGTGCTCAAGAGATGCACTGCTTTTGATTTGCCTGTGTTAAAGAGATTCCATCTTGGTGTTTTAAGATGGGACAGATACTAATGAAGTCAGAGATAAGATCATCATCTGCAGTCAGTGCTGCCTGAGGCATAGACTGTAAATTAAGATGGACAACGCATCTCCACTTCCAACCAAAGTACAAAAAATGAAGCCTAGATGTCCAAGATACAGCTGCTGACCTCTTGTGCTGGTTACATCATTTTGAGCCACAGTCTGCACAGTAGGGATCATGGAGTAGAGAAGCAGTTTTGGGATCCTGACAGCTCGCGCTCTAACAAATGGAAGTCTTAGCTGTCAATCATGACGTTTTCATAGCATTAATTAACTATTAAATCTAACTTATAAGATACATGAACACTTGTGTGATAAAAACAACCTAAACTGACTATTTGAGGAAAATGTATTTGACACATTCTTGGTCCAGGTTCATTAACAGGGTTTATGACCTATACTGTAGCCTGCCACCAGGGGGAAATAAAGAGGATTTGGCTTCACTTGGGAGCTGCCACATCTTTACAGATGGATGATACATTCTATGCCCTGAAGTCGTTTAACCACAGACATTAGGTGTATCTTCCAATCCAGTTCACCTAAACACTGTCTCTCTGCTCCAATCCCACACTAACCTGTATGTATAACACTTATTCAAAATCAATATAACTGTAAATTGTAGTTGGCATAATCACCTGTTAATAATAATAATAATGATGGAATAACTAAGTAACTAAATTACTGTATACTTCTGACAAGGAATCACACTGTTGTGGGAGCGAAAGGAACGCACCAGTCTGGGCTCAAACTCTGCGGTTTAAGTTCCTGCATCCTTGACAACTTACTCTTTCTTTCCACAGTGAGCCACTTCTGAAGGACTGCGTCATCGAGCAGGAGGTGGAGCAGACCGGGCAGCGCCGCCGGGTACGACTGGTTGCTCCGCAGCTCCTTCTCGAACTGCAGCACCTCCTCCACCAGGTGAGAGAGGAGCACGTCGTCGTACAGCAGCCTGGAAGCGTCGCTGGCCACTTTCTCCTGCACCAGAGACAATAGGCCTCGCCAGAGCTCCACCTACACACACACAGAGAGTCATCTGAAAAACCCTGAGAGCTTCCTGTGGTCTTGGTGTTTAGGTGTTGAGAATTAAAATTCCGTTCCAGCGAGAACAAGTGAATCCCTTCATATCTGCTCTCTGTTAACAGAAGGCTATGTGGTCTCTCTCTGCTTCTTAGTAGAGAACACATCTGAGTTATGTACCTTCTCTCGAGGCAAAGTCATTACCATAGAAACACTTAAAAAAAGGGAAATTTCAAGAAAGCTACATGAATAGTTCCAAGAAAAAAAGAAGGAAAATAGAGTAATATACCCTGGCACTGATGGTGGCCCCAGCTCGGTCCAGGATCGGCTGGATCTTCTCGTCCATGAAGGTCGAGCTGTTCCCCATCCACATCAGAACCTGTGTGAGGTACCACTCAGGCTGGAAAGGACAGACACAGGGTGAGTCGAAGGTTCCACAGCTTCACCACCAGACTTTTGTCCTCCGTGGGGATTGTTAGAGTTAAAATTAGCATCCGAGCGAAGTTTCGTGAATTGAGGGGTGGTGAAGAGCTTGCAGGAAGTTGGGGTGTGTGTAGGAACTTTGATGTAGTATGAGTTGTGCAGTAAGTAGGTGCAAGTAGTTTGTACAATATCTCTGAGCACGATGGAAGGCAAAAGTTCTGAACAACCATTATTAAAGGAGGGAAGAAGCTGTTTAAGTGGAGGAATAACAGGACATACTTTCAGACATGTTACATACATGTCTTACTGTATGTGTGCCTGGGTAAGAGAGACAGACCTTGCTGGGAGAGTTGGTCTGTCGATTGCCGTAAAAGTGGTATCTGAATCTTCTGCCGAGCGGCAGCAGCATGATCTGGATGGGCAGACAGAGGGGAGGTGCTTGGGACGGAGGTGTGAAAGAAGAAGACACAGGCGGGGCCGAGGCTACGCCCCGACCAGAGGCCAGAGCCATCTGAGATATGATGTCATCGCTGGAGGGGGGGGAAGTTAAAGAAACAAGCACACAGTGTTCTACACGGACATCGTCCTAAGTTTGAAACTGAATCCTGTGGTGGACCAGCTTTATCTCACGATCTAGTCTCCAGGTACTTTCAATCATCTGTTTGTTCAAAAACACAGTGTAAGATGTGTGTAACTTTTATTGTAGCTACTCCTCATTTAAGAGAATAATGATGATAATAAATATGTTTTATTGTATTTAAGTGGACAAGATGCTAAACCACAAGAGGCACAACCATCCTTCTTATACTGAATTTTTTTTTTTTGCAGCTTTGACATGATTTAAATGTTTAACACATGTTCTTTTGTGAGGAGACAACATTGTATATATAACTGTTACTTGTGTGTAAACATCTAACAAAGGTATTCACCATTACATTTGCCTTTTCTTGTGGACGAACCGGTGATATTCCAAAAGCAAAATCATTAGTGTGGCTAAAGGCTGCAAACTAGAGTTATGTTTCTTCCAGAGCACTACTAAAGCAAATCAGCTGTACATGAATTTATAATCGCTGATCATTTTGTCAGCAACACCTGTAGGCCTGAATATTTATGGATTGTGGCAGCAGTGTACAATTATGTGGGAAATCTTGCAGCTACATGTGTGATCCATGCAACTTTGACCTTGACTTGGCGTCACACTGGCAGGTTTTCTTGAGACGAGAAGAGTCAGACTGGTTGACAGCTGACAGAGAAGCTACGTTTACTCAGATAACCACTCTCTACAACTGTGGAGACCAGAAAAACCATGAAGGTAATAAGCTGTGGGTGTGTAGAAGGATACGAGGTCTGCAGGGCGAGCAGTTGAGTGACAAGCAGCTCCAGCTGGCTGCTGATCTCCTGACCATTAGCCGTGGGCGTCAACGACTGTGTCGGAGGTGAGATGATCGGCCAGTGAAGCTGAGTCAACACTTTCTCAAAATCACTGGGAAAGAATGGAAGGAGAATGATTTAGCTCACATCGTGAAACAGAGAGTGTTGCCGATGGGCACGTAATATAAATCGCTATGTGCCTGACTATGTTTAACAGAAATGGCACAGAATACTAAGGCAAAGCTTGTGTATTTTATAGCATTTCTGTGCTGTGCCACGTTTAGATACCCAGTGACATTATGCAACAATCTAGCATAAGTGTTGGAGGCTTCAATAGAAGGGCTGCTCATTCATTATGAATGGGGTAATGTCATGTTTTGCTCAAATACATTGTGGTTCCATTGCTTTGCTTGTGCTGTAGCAGTTGAGAGAAGCTCTACTTTTCAATCTGGAAAGTAAACCTGGTATGTGTTCATGTGGTTGTGGAGCTCATTTCCCGTGTCCTTCCCTTTAGCAAGGCATTGGCAACTAGCATTGCACATTGGCACCACGACCAGCTATGTTGTGTGTCCTGAGACTGTGATTGTGTCGGACAAGCCTGCGGTCGAGCGGGTGGGTGTTGGGTGGAGGTGCTGTGTTTACCTGGTCAGTCGGTCTTTGAGGATTTTGTGCCAGAAGTGAAGCGTTTCCCGCAGGAAGTCCCGGAGGTGAGTGCATCCGGACTGACTGAGGCCAGCGTCCAGCGCAGCCATGCTGTCGACTGCCCGTATGGCCTCCCACACACTGCTGGTCATCAGACACTGCTGGACGGCAGCACTGCAGACACACAACGCTTCATAAGTGAATGGAGGTGACAAGAACATTTTGCATGTAAGGAAAAAAAACAAACAAAGGAAGACAGAAACTAATTCTTCATTGTTTTGCATTTAAAGACCACCTACATGGCAAAAGTCATTTTAATTTAGTCTCAGAAACTGATTCAGTGTCGTCTTTCCCCTTCCCTGAGTGGACAGTACCTGAGCTCCTCTATATGTTGAAGGCAGCGAAGGTATTTCATGTGTCTCTCGATGGTGTCCACTTGATTAAGGACCTGACTAAGGTTATCCATCCACGGCTGGGCCCCCTGTAGGTGCTAAAAGAAAGAATCAGATGGTTAAAGTGACAGGAAATTATAGTCCCAGCCAGATTCCACCATAATAAAATCATTGGATAGTGACTATTACTAAACAGAGCAGGGTTTGAAAAAATTTAGCAATATTTTGGATCTGGCATTGGGGTGTGGGGGGGGGGACCCACACTTTCCTCTCTGTTTATTGAAATATTGAACATCTGGTGTATTTTCACTGGTGGTGTCTGTACCTGGTGCAGCATGTTGGAGATGAGTCGCTCTCTCTGCTGCAGGTCGTCCAGGGAACATCTCGCCTCCTCAGCTGCAGCCAGAGCTGCAGAGACTTTAGGAGGCACAGCACTGGATACGGTCAGAACCTGGATGACGGAAATCCAACAGTCACATCACACACGGCAATCACAGAGTGTAGTGTCGACAACCGTAAGAACAAAACAAGAGTTATGAAGAACTGTGAAAGGTTAAGGAAGATGCATGGTGCCTACAAAAGGGCTAATAGTATCCATCTAACTATCTATGATTTTTGAGAACATGTGTAGCATAGTAAACACTCTCTGGCTGGATGTAAAAACGTTTTGGTTTGTTTTGAATGATCCTGTATCATTGTTGCACAGTCACAGATCAGACATCACTGAATACTCGTTGAGGTCAAACATGTCAGTAATGTCAAGAAGTGAAAAACAAACTCAGACAATCTTCAGCCGGTATATTTAGTGTCATGAAGGTGACAATAGCCCAAATTCAGACCTGTTTCTGTCTGTCTGGGCTTCACAGGCTCCATCTTTACCTCCAGTAGAAGTGTAGTAAGTACACGTTCCCAGTGGGTTCATGCAGCTCAAGAGAAGACGTGTAAAGGTGTTGAGCTCCCACCTGTTTCTCCAGCAGCTGGTTTTCCTCTGTCAGTGTTTGCAGCAGGTTGCTGACATTCTTCAGGGACTTCAGGTCGCTGCCCACCTCCCTCTGGAGGAAGTCCAGCGCGAAGTCCTCCGCTCCGCCCGACTCGCCCGCACACGATCCGCTGCCTCGCCTGCTCGTGCCCGCTGGCGTTGAAACGCTGTCATTTGGTTTGTTTGCAGTTTGCTCTGCAGCACAGACCGCCGCCATCTTTTCTATGTGATGACACTGTCAACAAACTTCCGGATTATAGAGGGGAGGCGCTCGTTTAATTGCTACGCGTAAGCCGCGGGCGGTCGCGCCGTCTTTTCTTAACCGTGGTTTCTGATTGCTCCACCCATCCTGTACACGCGGGGCAAGCCGATGAAGACACCAAGGGCACCCTTCTCTAAAGCCGCTACGTCGGCACAGGAGAGACCGCTGGTTACACGTCATCACAACAGTGGCGGATCTAAGATCTTTCTTAGTAAGGGGCTACAAAGGGGCCACAATTCATGTCCAAAATCCACGCACTATTCCTTATTCAGTAAGTTGACAATTTAAAGGTTCAGTGTGTAGAATTTAGTGACATCTAGTGGTGAAGTTGCATATTGCAGCTGAATACCCCTCACCTCACCCTCCCCTTCCAAACATGGAAGAGAAAAAGGATGAAAATATGAAGTACAAATACAAATACAAGTACAAGTTACCCATTCTAGGGTAAAGAAAACAACAATTTGTACAATTTAGATGAAAGACACCAGTGAAAACATCATTAGTTTATATTCCATTTTCGGTGAATAGACACCCTCGCTACGTTTAGCAGTCAGCTTTAAGCCTTCCTTTTTGCTAAAGATTACAGTTGGTTCAGGTCTGTCTTGGACCACTTATGCTGATATAGGCCTAGATCGTCATTGATTGAACAATCAGTTTTTTCATTCTTTTTATTCTGCAGCACGTTGAAGCTCTTGTCTAATGTCTGTCGACCTTCCTTCCTGCCCTCACTCTCAGACTCCTCCTATGTCTCCAGTCGCTACCTTGACTTTATCGCCCTTAAAGCAATTTTTTGCTGCTCTTACAAACCCAGAAACTTTCCGCTCCAAAAAACATGAATCAAATCTCCCATCTACTCCCACTTCTGACTCATCAGACCTGAATTAACATTTGCCCGTATTGCCTTCTCAGTAGCCCGAGGCCAGTTCACTCTGGGTTTCCGCCGGTTTCCGCCCATCCCTCCTCCCCTCTCCTTTCTCGGTCAGACTTTTCCAAGAAATCTGGGGCTTCACTGCTGATGACCTTAACTGTGGGCGGCTCAGGAGGTAGAGGTTCCTCCATTACGTGTACCGAAGGGTCCCTGAAGCAACTGACCAAGATGTCAGGTGAGTTTTTGGTGATGAGGCCGATAAAGACGTGAACACAAAGACGTGATGTCCGCAGAAGAATAAATATGGTATACCCTGACTCTGCCGGCTGCACCGCCCCTCATGTGAACACTCATTTCTGCATTGTTGTCTCCTACTGCATTCCGCAAATGCAAAGGACTTCCTCCACAGAAAGTCCCTAACCAATTCTTCGGGCCTCCTCTGGAGTTCAGGTCTGAAAATGGCTTTACACTGCACATGAAGGTGCTTTCAGTGCCACACAGTAACACCACAAACTGTGTTGACATTATTAAATCTTTACTACACCATCTTTTTTAACGAAGCCAAAATGCCACTAAAGGAAATACATTTTGTTGTAGTAGCTGGTTGTCTCTTCACAAAAGTTCTTGTGCTGTAAAAGTTGAGCAAAAGGCCAAAGCCTCTGACGGTGCTGGCCCAGGCATGTACGGCTGTAACAGTCACCCTGTAACTCTGCAGGTCAGTCTGAATGTGACAACACAAGACCATCTGCCAAACAACACTGTGTGTGTGTGTGTGCGTGTGTGTGCGTGTATGTGTTTGTGTGTGTGTGTGTGTGCACGTGCGTGTGTGTGTGTGTGTAAAAACACAGTCACGTGGAGCAGCAGCCTCTGCTCATCTCTGAAAATGTTCACATGCACATACACCTACTGCTGCGTAACACTGTCTCCGCCCCAAACAAATATGCTCAGTCTCATTATATCAAGATTTCTATAGCATATAAAATCACATAATGTTATATAACGACAGTACATACCTGTATGAGCATCCACCCACACTTTTAGTAATAAGCTCATAATAACAGAAATGTCATTATACACATTCACTTACTGGTTCTTTTTCAGTTTTGTCATCTGGTGTAATGAAAGCAACAGCACAACATGCCCACTAGCATGACTCCAGACTTTTAGGCCTGTTTTTCACGGATCTTAAACCCATAGAACATTTCAAACTGAGCCTTTATATTCCAGTTAAATCACGCACATGGTTTTTCTAACGTCACAGTCAACGTCACTCTATTTCAAGCTGCGGCACAACGTGACTTGCTGTTCCTAAGTACTTCTCGTCTGAAAAGTCACCTGACCCAGACTTTACGACTCGCACTAATAGATTTGAATTTCACCCTTTTCAAAATAGATCAACATTGTCCCCAAGGAATCATAACCTTTACTACTGTGCATTCCACTATGAAACTATCAGTCACCTTGTGACACCTGACCAACATGCAGCAACGTGAGTCAGCTGCTTATCACAGGGAGGAAGTGATTCATCCCTCTGGCCTATAAAGCTCCATCATCTGCTTACACAGAGCCTGGAGCGCTCTCAGTGACATTTTAACAGGCTGAGTATCTTATTTCAACCTGGACGGCATATGAACATTAATAGCTCCTGCCGGGTGAACCTCAAGTGTCGACTAAACAAATGTGTTGGATAGAGAGATGATGTAGTGGTATGATGCCTGACTCTGGTGATGTCATACCTCGTGCGGTTCGCATCATAACATACACAGAGCACAGATAAAGGAACCGAAGCACTACTCATTTGCTGCATAGAGGTTTCTTGTAATGCAAAATACGCAAAATACATTATAATAATAATTATACACCCATTTTTAAAGCTTAAGCATTAAGTGCTTTCCAAATTGTTATGGAACATTCAAATTTTGGAATATGAAAGCATATACAGTATATCAACAACATTTAGTCATACATAAAAAAATTGATGTTAAGTGTTATACTGCTAGTGTGGCGACTAAGAAAAAACTTCAAATAAAATTGAGGCTACAAGGAAAATAAGCTAAATCTAGGCAGGTGAAATCTGAATAGACGAAGTAAAGTATAAACATATATACAGTATGTATATGAAATACTTAAGGTCATATAGGTCGAGAATCAATAAGAAAACAAGTAGTATTTCGATTTATAATAAATAATCGAATAAAATAAAATAGATAAAATGGATTAAATTCACCATAAAGGAGGCTGAAACTGAAACAGCACGGCTCCCCTTCATTTTCAGTCTGGTAGCTGTGTGTTAGTGTGTGTGTGTGTATGTGTGTGTGTGTGCAGTGTGTGCGGTGTGTGTGTGTGTGCCTGTGTCTGTGTGTGTCTGTGTGTGTCTGTGTGTGTGGGTGCGCTCGTTTTAGCGCAGTTTCCCAGCATAACGCCAACCTTGTCAGGACCTGTAGACCTCATAAGGGCCAAAACCTGGTCCTATAGAGGTCAAATGTCATTTCTGAGCTCCCGGTTCAGGTTAGACAAAAGTTTGTCCATAATAAATGGAAGTTAATGCAAAGTCTTATTAAGGGCAGCTGTGCAAAACCTGTGTGTCCTTTCAGATACATACAACTATAATTCAGTCAAACTAAACAGTCCTGCAATCAGCCCTCTCTTTAGGATCCTTCTGTGCTTTGCCTTTGAGGCTAAATTGCTTGACTGCTAAACAACACACATCAAATCACAATTGTCATCATTGACTGTGTCCTGTTGTTAGTTTTCTTAATTTTTCAGTTTGAAGTGTCACCTTGACATCATTGAAAATGAAGAGCAGGTCTTCAATGTTTCTTCAAGACTACAATAAAGGTTAAATAAATGAATAAACTGTATATGTATGTATGTACATATATATGTACATACATATATAAAGTATATCATATAATACCTTTCATGTAGCCTCATTCATACATTCACACATACAAACATACTCGTTGTCATGTACGTTTGTGTGTACATGACAACGAGAACAAAGCACAGGATTAAATGAACTCACTCTATGTATTGGTGACCTCTGATTCACAGGTCTCTCCTTGCCCCCGCCCCCTCTCCCTCCCTCCCTCCCTCCCACCCTCTCGGTCTTGGATATTAAAGAGTAAGAGTTGAATGGTGAGCCAGGGACCCTCACATGAAGCAGCGGGGGTCTTTGACGAGAGAAGCCTCCGCTCCATCGGCTCTGACACCAAAGTTCCTCTGCGCCCTGCAGGATGTCTGGAAACATCAGATCAGGTAACTTTCTCTTTGCATGAATGAGGAACCTCCATCACTCTTTCTTACCACCATCCTGCTCTCATCCTGCTCACCTCTCATTTCATACAGCACTTTTTTTTCCCATTTTTCAAACACAAGGACATGACATATCTCAGTAAGAGCAAATTTCGAAGAATGAGCTCTAACTCATCTTGAGGTTTTTTTACTTTTTTCTCAAACTTATTGTATTGTGTTATATTATAATGTGTTCCTTCTGCTGCTCTCTCTCCCAGTGTCTGTGGTGTGGGTGCTCTTGCTCTGCCTGGTGCTCTGCAGGACACTGACCAGCACAGACGCAGCACCTCTCTGCACCAATGCCCAGGCTGGTTGCCATGCTCTCCCACTGGCCAACCTGTTTGACCGGGTCATCCAACACTCAGCCAGGATGCACGGCATTTCAAACGACCTTCACTCTGAGTTTGTGAGTTTTTGGTCATGGGCATTTTTACATTTGGTCAAACTAACTTCTAAACGTGTGAATTGGATTGTACTTACTCACAAGGAAGAGAGCGAGGGAGAGATATCCTCAGCCCCTTGTGATTCTTACTATTCTCATTAATAACCTCCGTACTCGACATTTAGAGGACCGCCGACCTCTGACATTTCATTCTTGCGTTCATCTTTTTCCTCTCAGGAGCAATATTTCCTGCCCAGCAAGAATCAGATCGGCCGGGTCAGTCGCCACTGTCACACTTCGACCATCCTCACGCCAAACGGCAAGGAGAACGCTCAGAGAATGGCGGTAAATTAACCTCTCCCTCCTCGTTTTTAAAATTAGAATGTGGCGTTCTCACTTTCTCTGCATTTCCCTTTCATTTCACGATGTGTGTTGCTTATATTTTCAAGCTCCCAATGTCTACATGTGTTCTTTCCACATCCCGTGACCTGTGCTCCTGTCCCCGCAGAGAGAGGAGCTGACAGAGGTGATCCGGAAGCTCCTGGTGGCGTGGAGAGATCCCCTGTGGCATTTCCACCAGAGCATGGCTCACCACCGCGACTTCACCAACTTCAGCTCCAACAAAGCCCTGGAGATGAGCGACATGGTGCACGAGCTGCGCAGAGGTGTAGAGAAGGTGGCCGAGAAGGTAACGCATGTCTTACGTCAGAGGGAAACGTCAGTGTGTGTGTGTGTGAGTGTGTGTGTGCAGAGCTGGTGTGTCACGTGGCTTGTCAGTTTGCGTAATCGTTGTTAATGACAAAGAACCACAGACGTCATACAGAGGAGGCTGGCGCTGCTCTGGTCACCCTCAGATGACCTTTTGTTCAGACATCCAGCGGCCCTGTACAGACGAAGGAGGACACCACTCTGTTTGTCTGTCTCTTTAGCTTTCCTCCTACCTTTGTGCAAAACTACGCACACACAACGTCCAACCAACCAATGCATTCATTTGACTTTGTTTTTTTGAGTTTTACTTAATAATAGATGGACACAATGAATGAATAAACACAATCAAGATTGAAAACAAGACATCTCAAAAAGATGATTTTGTTTTAATATTTGCTTTTGCTTATTATTATTTAATCCATTCCATTAAAATCAATGAGTCGAGCAAACATCAGACCAATAGGGGGTCGACCTTTGACCTGAGTGTCAGTGGTTCGATTCCCAGCTGCTCCCATTTCACAGATTCTGAACCCAATGATGGCTGAATGGTTTGACAAAATAACCGCGCTTTAAAATGTCCTGAGTGGTCGATAAGATGAGGTTCACTTACTCAGAAATTAGAGCCATGACAGACGCTTCCTCTTGAAAGCTGATGTGTGAATCCTCTCCGCTCCAGATGCAGATGCTGGGCATGATGAGCGACTCTGTCAGCAGCCAGGCTTCTCCCGAGGCGCTGCTGCCGGCTGACAGCGCTGAGTGGCGCCTGATGAAAGACTACGACCTCCTGTACTGCTTCCGCCGAGACTCGAACAAGGTCCAGAACTACTTGAAGATCCTGAAGTGTCGCATTGTTCCGGAGCACGGATGCTGACGGCCAGAAATACTAACGACCACGCTCGACTTCCAGACTCATCAACGCGTTGGGATGGAAATGCCTTAGTCAGAAAGCGCACAAAAAGCTTTAGCTTTGGTTGTGTTGTATGGGATAATAAGTGATACACACTGTATGTTCACTCCTGTCATGAAGTGTGACTGGAACCCAAAGACTCTACCCCCACCCACGGCTTCATGCCTGAGAGCACATAGAGTGTGACCAAACTATGGATGGAATAAGTGTAATACATGTGGTTATATATTCCTGTTGACCTCATATCATGTGTAAATACAGTCAAATCATATAAATCATTTCAAAAACACAGATGTAATGTATTTTGTCATTTCTACAAAAAAGGAGATACTTAGAATAGAAGGGTCCATATATGACAGACTGTAATTAAAGATGGACGACGTTGCAGCTTGGAGTGAAGCCAAAACATCTTGATTATTATGCAGTACAATTAAAAAAAAATCCCACGTCCTCCATGTTAGCAGATGGAGCAAAAAAATTGAAAGGTACATTCCAAATTAAGTAAATTGCTGTTGTGATAGGTAGTTCTCATCACACTGAGGTATGCTCAGGTTTTCATGCAACTGATAGGATTGGTTTTAAATGTTATTTGATGCCATAAAAACGAGGTGTAGTGTCATGGTTGAATTGACTCGCAATTGGTTGAGCATCTGTAGGGACCTTGATGTCACGCCCCCACATAGTAACTATCACTACTGCTCAGGCTATAATGGACGTGCAAAGTGCAAGATGGCAGCACCCGTATACACAATGTATCAGCTTCACTTTTGTACAGTGGGAAGAAGTGGAGAGGCCAAGTGCATCTTTACGTACAGTCTGTCATACAGACACTGCTGCTGCTTCGAGACTGATAAAACACATACGTTTCTTTGTAGACACACTGAGGCCTAAAGTTATGCATGTGGAACTTTTGTCTCCCTCTTCTAGCTGTGAGAGTAATTACACAGGAATGCACAGACAATCCACAGTGCCAAGAAAATGTATTTATGTAGATAGAGAGAAGCGGCTAAGGGTAGACTTGGATGTCTCCTAACTTTTCTCTGTCAGTAATCTCCTAAGGCACATTCACCATAGATCCTTTCATCCTTCCTCTGAATGAGTTCCTTTTTTTATTCTGAAATTTGGCTGCTTTCTGTCAGTTACTAAAAGCGTTCATAACCACCACAAATTTATAAATCAGTAGGGAAATACAGCTTGGTAATGTACTTCTGTAAAAAAAAAAAATCATACTCCCGATAATGTATTCTTATGATTAAAACATAATCCAGAAGTTAAGAAATCACAGTGGATCATTGGGCTTTTAAATCATGTTTATTGAGTGAAAATAAAAAAGAAACACGTCGCAGCGACACTGAAATAATGTGTGCGCTTGGGCTGCAGTTCAGTGGCTTCAAGAGGAAGCCGCGATGGAGACGGCCTCGGTGCGTCCAGTGCTCTGCTCTACACAGGAAACATGGAGGGAGCCGTCCCTGCAACATACAGAAAGAACCTGTATCAGAAAAAATTGACGATCCCCACAGGAAAATCGCTCAGCGAGTTATATCATTCTAAAGAAACTTCCATCCTTATCCACCAAAATCACCCTGTTTTTGATCCACAGCCATAAGGACTCTGAACTCAACAATCACAGTCGGTGGGCTCCCACTGACACACTAATGATGTACAAGCGATCCCGTTAATTGACCCGTGCACTGATCATGGAAGGGTGGATACCTTTTCATGGTCACCACGGTGTCGATGTCGTGGTTCTCCTCTGTGGGCTGCAGGTCTCTCAAGATAATCTGTACAAATACACACAATGATTCATTTAAATTATTGATCATCAACTCCGTTTTCATATTCTTACACTGTGTGCCAGTATAGCTACGCAACATGATTATTATTTTCACCGTTGTCTGTGTGCAACACCTCATAACCTTATAATAACTTATAGCTGGAAGGTCACCAAACATATGGAGCAGGTTGGTGAAAAGTCAAGTTCTCTGCATAATTTACTGGGAGCAAGTGGACATGTTGATGACAACAGACTCAAAAATGAAACCAAAATAGTAGTAAATGTAAAATGGTACAGAAGTCTGGGATAAGACGTTTGCTCTGCCTTGGTCGTCTGGTTTTCACCTTTAAAACATTCGAAATTGAGATACATCATTCAAGTTCACAGGGAGGTCGACAAATTCTAGGATCTGCCTCCCAGCAGTGGAATCAGGACATGTGTAGAGGTTCCACATTTGACCCAATGTTGGTGCTTTACAGTACCTTAGCTAGTTTTTCAGGCTGCTCCGTGACCAATCTCTGGTAGATCTCCAGACAGAGGGAGGACAGCTTCCCACCTGCGCTCAGGATGTGATGTCTGCGGGCGGGGAGCGGCGTGCCGGATGGAAGAAGAACAGTGAACTGCTCCGTTCCGGATTCATCCACTTCCTGCAGAAACCAGTGGTGGGACGTAACAGAGTACATGAACTTAGTTAATGTTATTAAGTATATCTTAAATGAATTTGTACTTTATTTAAGTAAATTAATTTGAAGGTACTTTAAAATTTTACTCCACTACACATATCGGTAACTTCTATTTTAAAATGTTATTTTAGCGATCCAATACTTAGAGGGGATATGCTCTGTACATTCAAACAAAATTCAAAGATAAAACGATTTATATTCTCACTGCTGAAAAATTCAACTATGGTTTTACCTTCACAAGTATGTCTGTGGCAGATACGTCCACTGTGACGGACTCTTCCTCGGGGGCAAGTCTCTCTCTGCCGACCAGTAAGCCTGCTTGCAGCGCTGCTCCCACCGCAATGACCTCATCAGGAGGCGCCGAGCACAGAAGCTCCACGTCAGAAAACATGTCGCGGATCATCTGCTGGAGGCGGGGGATCCTGGCCGAGCCGCCGCAAAGAACCACCTGAAGACACACCCGTCACATAAGCATCTTGCATGTTGCGTGCAATAAAACTAGAACTTTAAAAGGGTGAACAAACTGTGTGTTCCCAGATGGATCGGTCCAAACACATCTTTCACAAAGACTTTACCTGGTTGATGTTGCTGGTGGAGAGTCCTGCCTTCTCGAGCAGACTTCTGATTGGCTGGACACTCTTGTTGAAGAGTGATGAGCAGAGCAGCTCAAATCGAGCTCTGAAGAAACATGATATTGACGTCATCACGCTGGTATCAACTACTTATTCACACTGATTCTCGGTCTTATTCCAATAAACCCAAACATACAGATGAACTAGAATTACCGGTTGTTTGCCTCTGCCAACCAGTGCAGTTCCGGTGTACAGATTCTTTCATATTTCTTCCCCAGATTCATATAAGGTCACTGTGACCTTTGAGCACTGAAATGTTAGTAAATGTTAACGTTCTATGTTTAATTCACATTAAACATGGAACGTTTCTTAGTTGCTTGTTTATCATAGCTGCAAATAAAACGTTGTAATAAAACGTTTGCAATCGACTACTTGCGATCTTTCCGCCCTCACCCCTGCCATGGAACCATGAGTTTGAGATATTTTAATACTGAGTTTCGGAAAACTGTTTCAACGCCATCCAACTGCCTCACCTGTACATATGTGGAATGTTTCCAATCATTTACCAGGTCGGTTTAACATCTTACCTCGAGATGTTGCAATCAAAGTCAATGCCGTCGTGCAAGGAGTCGACGAAGCAGTTGGCGGATTCAAGCGAGGACAGAGAGTGTTTGGCCATGTCGGCTCCATTCATCAGCTTCATCATGGCCCGGGCGTTGGTGCTCACATCGTGCTTATAGGTGCTGCGCAACACACACAAAGAATGTAAGAATAGCTGAGGGTATTTAAGATGTGGTTTAGGTGCTGGTGTGTGTGGGAGGGAACAGAATGGGGTGGGAGTCAGGGTACATGAGGTGTCTCTACTGGGAGACTGGCCAGAGAATCTCTGGAGGCTCACATTCAGTCCCTCCAGAGATTGTCCGGAAAAGGACTGAAAGCAGCTTATGATAATGATCTGTATCTAATTTTATGATGTTCTTTAGTTCTGTCAGCTTATTAGAAGGAAATAAAAGCCTGTAACCAAAAGAGCGCCTTGTGTTTGTGTTTCCTCTAGAGGGGCACTAAAACATGTGGGTGTAATATTATGATAAACAAATTGATCCGTTCACTGTGAAGCTTTTGGCCCCAACAACTGTCGTGTGGAACAGAATATCTACCGTTTGAACTCGGCAGCCAAGTGCTGGGCCAAAGCTTCGGTGAAGCTCTCTCCTCCGATGCTGTGGTCTGTGTGGGTGCTGAGAACCTGGAACATTCCTCCGTTGACCTGCATCACCGTCACGGTCAATGACGTGCCGCCCAGCTTAAACACCAGGACGTGGCTGTCAACACAGTGCAGAGCATCATCAGGGAAAAGTGGGTGGAAATCTATTTACTTTCTGGCCATTAGGTGGAAATGACGTGAACAACAGGGAGCAAACAGAAACTCACGCATTTAAAGCAACTGATCACATGATGATGGAGAAAAACAACCAAAGACAGGACTGTGGGTGGTGATGGAGAAACATCTGTTAACGTATTGTATAACAAAAAAGATTGTGTATTGTAATTAAGGAGGTTTTGTTTTCACCCTGGATCGCCAAGAAACTATCTTTTGGAGTAACTTTCTTAACGTATATTAAATATAATTAATATAATCAGCATCAAGAGTTGTTAATAATTCTAACAGTAAATAAGGCCTCTCTCTGCTCCATGAACAGCCTCTGTTCTTTGTAGCATGTATGAAACTTTCCTCTGAGATCTGCTCCATGTTGACTTGACTACATCACATCATCTCTACAGATTTTTCAGCTGATCATTCACTACAATCTCCTGTTCTACCACATCCCAATGATGTTCTATTGGATTCACGTCTGGTGACTGTGGAGATCACTGAACTCACAGTGGTGCTCATGAAACCAGTTTGAGACGACCACGGCCATCAAACCATGATTAACAAGCATCTGACCAGTGTTTGAGTCTGTGTCACTACAGCCTCACATTTCTCTTCTTAGGAAACCTGACGTGATCTCTGCTGTTGTTGAACATCCACCTCAAGGTTCAGGATCACGCTTGTTAGTAACACAGTACTCATCGACTGAACTAACGACTAAAATCCCAAAACGTGTAAACTAGTAACATGTAAGGTTCTCTGGACCCTGCTTGTCGTAGAGTTGACAGAACCCTGAGGATGCTGTTGATGAACCCAACTGGGCCTCAAGATGTTGGGGGGACACACTCAGGTCTGATCAGCCTGTTGTGGGCCATCCTTAGCAGAGCAGGTCTAAACAACTGATGATAAGTCCCCAACATCCACTGGATCTGCTCGTGGTTGGCAACTTATCATCAAACTAGTGCAGAAGACCTTCAAGGCAACAAGGCGTTATCACCATCTTGTCCTACGTTCTAAAACATCAACACGCTGCTCTTCCTTGTCTTCAGTGTTACCTCTTTCCAGAGTGGTTTTCTTGGCCGATGTTGTAGGCCAGCAGAGCAGCAGCAGGCTCGTGGATCAGCCTCAGGACATGGAACCCGGCAGCTTCTGCTGCTTCCCTGCACAAAACAAAAACTGTTAGTGCTTTATTTATAACCGCTGTGTCACAACATCAATGCACAGACGAGTGGATGAGTCAGTAACGCCACCTACCTCAGAGCCCGCTTCTGAGCATGTGCAAACTCAAAAGGGACGGTAATGACCGCTTCATTTACATCAGTGCCCAGAGCAGACTGAGCCGTTTCTGTGGAAATGGAAAGAGTCAATAAACCAACTATTCATGAAGCATGCCAGACAAAAAATAGCCCTTTTTTAACCAGTTTACCTGCATTTGAAAAGAAAAAAAAAAACGTATACATGCTAGTTGTGGTGAAAAAGCAGCATTAGCAGAATATGTGACTGATAAGACCCAATCAGGAAGAGAATGAGGATGTCTGCAGAATGGTTTCCAAGTCTATGTTTATGGTAATCTAGACTAACACGCAGCCCCTGAGTTTTAAAAGTTAAATGAGGCCAGCAGCATTTATAAAAGTCTTTTGTAAATGCTCATGTTTTCCCGAAGACAAAAACTCCAGAGTAGAGTGGATGACAAAGGTAAATCGCTGCGTTGAATTTTAAAACAAAAATGTAGTAGTGTAAATGTACCCTCTGTGTGTGCGTGTGTTACCTTTCATTTTGTGTAAGATGAGTTTTGCGACGTCCTCTGGAGCAGCATACACCGGTTGATCTCCTGCTGTGATCTCATAATAAGGCTTATCCTTTTTGTTCACCACCTGAAAACAGCGATCACTGCTTTACTCTCCAATGTTGTGTTTTGAACAAGCATTAAAAAAATAACTGAGACACAAAACTGACAAACAAAAAAACATTTGTGTTCCTAAGTGCTTATTTCCAATTTTTTTTCTTCTTAATTCTCATAAAATTACAACCTTAGTCTTCTCAGAGAGGCCCTAATATACCATCCTATTTGAGACATTTGGGGATTTAAAAAAAGCACCAACAAAGTTTATCTGGTCACAAACTCACCTGGCACTTGGTCTCTGTTTTGTGAGTTTGTGTCTCTGGATCATCAAAGCTGTTCATTGAGAGACAGAGAAAGAAAGAAATCGGTAATTAATAGAGTGATAAGAAGTGTCTCAAGCTGCATGGAGGCTCACCATTTAACTCATTTTGTTGACTACAGGCTCTTTATAACATGAATGACCTTTAGCTTTGGAATCAAGAGTCAAGGCAACTCATTGTTTGCGAAAAAAACACACAATTTCTACAAAAACAAGGAATTTCACTGGTTACTGGCTGCACACAGAGAATTCCCTCACAGAGGACACCAGAGTTGTTCTTCTAGATTTGCTCTGATGATGGTGAAATCTATTTCAAAAGGATTATCAGTTTTATTTTTGGGGGGTTAAACTCTATGACAATATACATTTAAAACTAAAGCATTTTATAGTTCAAGGGGGAGTTCTGGTATTTTTCAACCTGGAAGAGGCGACCAAGACCGGAATAATAATTTGAGCCTTTTACTGGTTACTGGTACTTTTAGTGGGCAGTTCTCAGACTGGTGCAGTTGCACCCTAAGATTACATTGTAGCCACTACTGCAGTGTTGCAGCTGTCGGTGGAGGAAATCTGCTGGACCGATTCCAAAGGTTTTTGTACCAGTCATTTACACACCCACATATATAAACATAGGGAAAGAATTTCACTTTAACTTCAATATACAACACGAGTCAAGCTTATATAAGACTAGGGTTCCAGTAAAAGTATTAAGTGTGAATATGTCGTGTCACCTTCTACCCAGGACTTGCTTCACTTTAACAACTGTGTTGGCGGCGTTGCGGACTCGTCCTTGCTTTGCTGCAATGCCAACAATCTGAAGGAGAGGAAACGTCACTCAGTCAGAACATTTCAAACATGAAGCCACTCTGTGCTGCAGAGGAGGCACACAATCCAACTTCAACTCCAATTAATGAAAAAAACGGATGTTTCTGGCTGAAGGAATATTAAGGATCAAGCAGCAAAATATGTTTATGGATCAAAATGAATAACAATAAAGACATTGCAAAGGGATGCACACCCTCCATTGTGGATGTAAAGTTTGGATTGTGTTTTATTTGACATTATGTTGTAGTAGTTAAGGAGGAAATAATGTCCAGATGAGTTAATAATAAAAATCATATCTGTGCATTTACATTTTTAAGCTTAATTACAACTTTGTATCTTAAAACAGCAAAAGATGGGAAGAAAACCGCAATGTGGGAAAACAATCACCAAAAACAAAAGTTCCCTAGTGCAAGATTTCCAACTAAAACATAAATATTGATCCAAATTAATAAAGTAAACCTTTACATCACTGTAAATGATGCACAACAACAGTGAAACAGGCGTGAAAACTGATGTAAAGACAAGTGAAGCTGATGCTGTACCTGCTCTGTCGCTCTGTAGCCCACCACTGCCGGAGTAACTCTGTCTCCTGCATCGTTGGCCACCACGTCAGCCCGCCCATCCTGAAAAACAAACACACATTCACACATTAATTTCATTAATCAGTAGATGTACAGTTAATCAATCCAAACATCCATGTGTCCTTGCAGGACCATGAGCAGGAGATGATGCAGCAGAAGCTCAGCAGTAGTCGTGTGAGCAGCCATGTTGATGTTACAGGACCGAAACTGAGAGCTCAGGTTCTCCAGTTAACAATCTCCCTACATGTCCATCTTCAAACAACCATCCCCTGGGTGATTTGGCCTGGTGAGACGTAGAGTGAGAATTTAGAGTGACCGAACACTCCTTTGCCTTGAGAGGAGTCAGCAGAGGTGCTTCAGGATCCTGCTGCAGCTGTTTCAGGTTCATCCAGCTGGGACAAAGCTGGAGCTCTCGGGAGCAGGAAGTGTGGGTCACATTGGTGAGTGACAGAAAAAAGGGACGGAGTGCTAAAAGTAGCTGCGATGCCTGAACATCATCCAAACTGGGATATGGAAGCAGACACAAGCTGCGGGTTCGTGTTAGGCTGATACAGAACCTCAGGTTTGGGGGAAGATCCAATAACTTGGAATGGGCCTGTATCAGCAGTGAGAAGTCCGTTTCATTTCCAGAACATAGTCTGGACCTTCATGCTCCTTTACATAAGAGGACCCCTCACACAAGAATCACTGGATGTTATCTTTTTGGTTCTTGAAAAAATATCCTTAAACAACATTACAGTGTTTATTAATGAAAGAGAAGCTTTGCTGTAGGTTCTACTTTTTGCCATTTAAAGCATGTTTGGCTGAGGCATCACTACGGAGGTGTACAACGGAAGAAGGAAGAAAACGTGTATTGTTAAAGACAGTATTAACTCTGGTGACACCATGATAGTGTTCACACAGTGTTAGCAGCCACATGTGTCAGAGGGAATTCTGGGGATTACAACAAATATGTCGCCATTTTTTCTCCACCTCACTGAGACGCTGGGTGCGTGAGAGGCTCGGCGGAGTGAGTCTGGTTAACACTCACCTTAAATATCGCCACACAGGCGCATGTGTAGCCGAAATGAACCCCGATAGCGGCCATGCTGGAATCTCTCTGCTCCAAGGGATCAACCACGCATGCGCCACCCGCTTCCGCTTCCAGTGAGTACTTCCGGTACCGCTCTTTCGAAACAAAAGCCTCCAACTTCTTTGTGTTCAAGAGCCCCTTCTTAACTTCTTTCTTTCTTTCTTTCTTTCTTTCTTTCTTTCTTTCTTTCTTTCTTTCTTTCTTGAGATGATTTTCCCTTTCTACAATATATTTTTTTTTACAATGTTTTATAAGAGCAAGCTAAGAATGCCATAATGAAAATTGAGCTCACTTCCACTTTTACTTGTATCTAATTGTGTATTGTGAAATTACTTGAAACTTGAAGTACTGACAGTGGGGTTCACCCTGAAAAAGAGTGGGGGGGAAATTCTCTTAACCCCAAAAGGATTTTTTTTAAGTAAGCATTAGTGCCACAACAGAAGTTCTCCTGACTTTTCTTTAAGAAAAACATCCATTTAATATTCCATTACGTTTGACTTTGAACATGTTTTTTTTTAATCAAACGTCCATAATAAGTCATTACAAATTTGTTTTCAGCCTTTTACCGTAACACCACGAATAAACACGCATCAAACTTCAGGCCTGGGCCGGCGTCACCAGATTCTCCCAAACGACGGATCACCTGACCTTATGAGAAACGGGAGTCTTGAGAAAGTCTCACTCGGCACGTAACAGTGACCAGATTCCCAATCATAGGGTCCCAATTGTGAAAGCCACGTGTCAACGTTTGCGGTGACGCAGGTCCTGGGCTCCTCACCGCCGAGACACCCGGGGCTAATAATAACTCACGCCACCATGTCGGTGCTGTCACTGGCCGTTCTCCTATTTTTCAGAGGCTCTACTTTCTCTTCCGCAGCCGAATGTGAAGGTTAGACAGCATGGTGTGTAATAATAATAATCAATAACAAGCACTGGAGTCACATGGTGCCTCTGTGGGGAGTCAGAATCAGCCCTGCGAGTCAGCTCTCTGCACCTTGACCTGCCCTGCACGTGCTGCCCAAACTGGGATGCAACATTCAACAAGTGATTGTACTGTGATTTAAGGAGGAATGGAGCTAAACATCTACTTTCAGATTCTGGAAATGAATCAAAAATCCCAAACGCAGCTTTTAGATAGATAGAAAGATAGATAGATAGATAGATAGATTGATGGAAACTTTATTAATCCCGTGTGAAATTCAGAAAAGTAGGATATAAAAGTTTAGGATATAGCTTCTGAGGTTTTCCAGTACTGGAGATAAAATAAATGTAAATAGAGGACTTAGATTAATTCTCGAGTGGGCCACAGTGTGTAAATAACGGTGATGTTTTAATATTGTTTTCATTTGTGCTCATATCACTTATACTGGAGTGAGAGTGGGCCCACAGAGACACAAACTCACTCTGCTGTGAACTGTGACACTGATACACGTATCTCACGCCCTGATAAACGTGACGGATGAGTGAGTCCTGTCCACTAACAGTGCACTGGTGTTCAGTGTGTGTGAGCTTCCTCCACAGATTGTATGGCAGCCTGAACTCAGCCCACACAGAACTCACCCCAGCCCTGGTGGAGGAGGAGCTGCTCCGGGCATGCACCGTCGCTCAGGGGAAGGAAGCCAGGCTGGTGAGGATGTACTTTAACCGTGACGACAGAGAACTTCTGGCTCTTTTGGTTTTCAGTGCAGACAAGCCAAACATTTTGAACTTTGTAGTAAACACTCAGTTTAGATCCTTCCTTTATATGCACACAAGCATTCCAAATTCAATATTTGTGGAAACAATAAAATACACTTCAGTCCCTTAAACTGAAATTAAATTATTAAAAAAACAAAAAGTTGCATGTCTCCTCCAACCACAACAGTTTATGTCTACATTCAGTTTACTTTTTTTTCACCTTTTACCACTAAATTCTAAATCAAAAGTTGAGGAAGCCTTAAGGCCATCTTGAGATATCAATTTGGGGATGCCCAAAACGTTTTTGGGGAGTTCAAGGTGACCTATCCATTTGACCTTGATATTTATCTATGTTTTCAGCTGCAGATTTGACGGATATGAACTTAATTCCCGAAAACCACTGAGATGCTAATTCATGTGTTTCTTGTGTTACGTCCTCAGTGTTACTACCTCGGAGCCAGTAGTGATTCAGCGACACGTGTCACAGCGTCAGTGGCCCGCCCGCTGGCCTCTCACGTCCCCGTTGAGAAGATCTGTCAGCGCATGAGCAGCACAGACACACAGATCTGTCAGCTCAGTCATGGTAAAATCTGTGTTTCAGATGCACGACATAGGCTAACATTGTAACATTTTAACATTGCGTTTTACAATTTTTTTCTTTATTTCTCAGAGAATAATTCATGGATCTTGATGATAATAATCATGCATGTGTAGGACACTGATATTAATGAGGGAATGATGTGGATTTAAATGGGGTTTCATGAGGAGACTGTTGGGCTTTGACAGAGGTATAGGCTATTATGCTGCCCTGACTCCCATTCTCGGGTATTCTGTGTTCTGTGTGCAGAGCCTTTGCTGAAGGACCTGAGCAGCGATGGGCTGAAGAAGCTGAGAGTTCTGGAGCTGAGGAACATCTTAGCCTCATGGGGGGAGGAATGTCGAGGCTGCCTGGAGAAACACGAGTTTGTCAGCCTCATCAAGGAGAAGGCACCGCTGCACGCTCACACCGTGGAACTATGAGTCGCAATTATGTGTCTCTTCCACCCGGCACCCGCAAAGTAAATAAGACACAAACTTGCGTATTCTTCGGTATAAACCTACACAGACTTGACCTGGTTATCCAAAATAAGAAAACAAATTCAAATTGAGGATAATCGCCCTCTTAGTTTGGGCCTGATTGTGAAAATAAACTGCCGCTATGCAATGGACCGTATTCACATGGCGGCCATTTTCCTCTGACGATGAGTCCATGATTGGTGTGACCAGCTTCCCCCCCCCCCCGTATTGCTGTTGCCTGTATTGTTAGTTATTCACTCGAGTTCAAGCGGGATACGTGCATCATATGTCTTGTCGCTTGCTGGTACCATGACCTCTTTGTCACTGAAGTGCAATTAATCTTGGAATAGGCTGGGCCGGGAAGGATCTAGATGTAGAATATGAATGTGTGTGCTGTTGTGCTTTTCAATTATTTCCTTACAAAAGTCCTTTAAGCTTGTAGCCTATATGGCCGTGGTATTGTCAGTTAAAAAATAAAACAATCATATCAAACTGTGTGCATGGCATCTCATGGTTCTTACACCTTGATTGATCACAACAGTCCTCTTTCTAAAACAGATGATATGGTTTAATGCATCAGGGTCAGTTGACAAAAAGGTACAAACAGAGATCTTCACAGAGCCACCCTTGATTGAGAAAATAAGTTATAGAGGTAGTGACCCGTTGAAGATCATAGAATAACGGTAAAATAATAATGCTAATAACAGTAGTGGCAGAACTAATACGCATGTGTAACTATATGTACAGAGGGAAGTTCCAGTCACAGGAGACACATACTACTGCCAGGTTTGAACTGCTGAACTGCTTATGATCAGATCAACTGTGAAACATGTTAATAACACGTATGAGCTGCTACTGCATAGTTGCTACAGTAGCAAACAGACAGAAACACACAAACACACACTCAGATCAGTCCAGAGAAATGTTGTCCGGACCGAAACAGGAACTCTCCCCTCTACTGCAGCCCCGCTTCAGAGAACAGTTCCTCTGTGTGAACCAGCCCTTTGTTGTACAGACTCAGTTTGTCCCTCAGCCTCCTCTTGGCCTTGTTTTCCACCATGCTGGAATCTGCACAAAACACACAAACAAACACACACCTTGATTTTCACTAGGCAAGCACACATCATATGTTATAGAATAAATGTAAGGGGTTGCATTTATGTGAGGAGGTCCCCATTAGCCAGGTCTGATTTTAATCAAAAGAATAAGGCCAATGGCCAATGACTGTCCAGAGCGGAAATTACAACATAAGAGTAATGAAAATAGTTATTTTATAGTTGTGGTTTTTCCTTGTACATCACAGACATATAGATTGATAATCCATCAAGAGAACCTGATCAGAGAAAAAGGAAACAATAAAATAAAATAAATAGGAAAAATAAATAGGATTATTGTAAATCATAATAAGCTGTCAAACCCTTCACAAAAAGGACATTTCAATTTACAAATTTTTAAATATATAGTTTGTAACAATTATTCGTTAAAACCTCTAAAGACGACCTATGTTATATATTTTGTAGTTTCAGATTGTACCTTTAGGACAATTAGTGTGGCCCATAATAGCAAAAACTTGAGATGAGAAAATTATCCCCCTCTAGTGGTTAAAGGTGCAGACACCTCCAAAATGGAGTGACGTTTGCGAGCTAGTTCAGCCAATCAGCTTGAGTTGCGCCGCTCTAATCAGGTGACACATCTCACTCTCCATAATCGTCGATAATAATAATAAAAAAAGCTGCAAAAATTCCACATCACTCACCAGCATCCACCAGTTGGCTCTGACAGGTGGTCAAATGTATTTGCTCACGTCTACCTATTATACTAATGCGATCATATCTGAGTGATAAAGTTCTACGGCTGAAATTCAACTCTCAAACCTGAGACGTCTGAAATAAAAAGTATGGTTAACGCAAGTATTTGGGGCGTTTCTTTAAAAAATGGGTGAACATGACTGAGTGAATTTTATACAAACACCTCTAATCATATTTTTGATGGGGAACTTATTATCTTAACATCAGACTTACACTGAGGACTCTCTGCGAAGTCGGAGGCCATCCTGTTGGCCCTGCAGTCCTCGCAGGCCTGGCCAGCCGCCTCGGCCGAGCAGCTGCACTCCACGGGCAAGCTGCCGTACAGGTCGGGCTCTGCCTCCCTATGGGCGCCCATAGTGTCACTCAGGTAGGCCACCTCTGACTGGCTGTACTCGCAGGGCCCTGTCAGTGATAATGAGGCAAGGGGGCTGCGTTGCTCGTCGTGCTCCACAGGTATGGAGGAGGAGGGGCTCTGTGGGGCAGAAACGGCGGCTTCATCGTGCAGGCTGCGGGGTTGGTCGGCCAACGGGCATCTGGGCGGAGGAAGCAGCTGGCTCAGTGTCAGAAGTACCTGAAGACAATTGAGGTTTATAGAGTTTATCTCACCCACTGTTACTTCAAGGATTTTAGCAGCAGAATAATAATAATCATAATAATAATATTTTTCACTCCCTCTCACTATCATTCTTCTGGTAACTCTGAATCCAGCACTGCAGGATCCAGATCTGACACTATGACCCAACTACTCTACTTTTTCTTATTCCAGTTCTTTTTCTTACTCTTACCCTATTATGTATCAGCATTATTCAATATTAATTAAAATCATCATTGTATAGCCTATAAACACAATTTACAATTTGTCTCATAGGGCTTAACAAGGTGTATCATCCTCTGCCCATAACCCTTGTTAAGGGTTATGGGCAGAGGATGATACAGGAAAACCTCTGAGGAAAACCTCTGTGTCGACACACACACACACACATTGTTATCAGACACATCTGTAAACTCAGACTGGGTAAAAAATAACATAATTTGTTCTTTTGTGATGGAGGATGACATATAATTTGCATAAAGAGGAAGTCACATTCAGGAACCACATCAGTGCTCACGTTCTCCATGCTTGGTCTGAGGCGGGGGGGGCTTGCAGTGCATTCCAGGGCCAGGGCCAGGAGGCTGACGGCCATTGCTGTCGGCCAGCGTCCGGCCGTCTCGTCCAAAAACCGCAGGCAAGAGTCCACACCACCACTGTTCTCCACCTCTGTGACTAACAAGTCTCTCTGCAAGAGGAGAGGGACACACAAGAGAGACAGCAAGCGAATGAGAGACGTGGTTAAAATGTACACTCAGGGACATGCAATTTTGCTGTTATAAAACTGTCTTTGATGATAACAGTAGAAGAATTGGATTATTACATAGCTTTTGTGTGGTTACTGCACTGAAATTGCCAATTGCAATAATTAGTAATAAGATGCTATTTTCTGGATTTTTTTTGTAAGACATGTAGCATGTAGATAAAGGCTTCAATAACACTTTTCCAGCTGTTCAGTGTGGACTCACCAGCAGTTGTTGTTTGGGTGCGTCCTCTATGACCTTCCGTCCTGTCACTGTTTCCATTATCACCTGCGAGCAGGCAAACAGGCATTAATGGAAATGAAGGAATCATGTTCTTATTTCTGCACACAACATTCTTCATAATTCAATTTTTAGATTGGAGAAACACTAGTGGAAAGTAAATTATTTTCTGTTTTGGGCTTACTAATGTGCTTCCTCTCCTCCACCATGTTACGGCTTTATCTGTAAAATACTTCTGCAAAATAAGATTATATTTCCTTCAAATTAGATAACTTTATGTCACATGATGGTACTGGTGTTGGACTGTAATGAAAACATAAACACAATAAGAGCTTTTGATACGTCAAGTACATATTTCCGGTAACACTTCTGTGATCAAATGTAATACGGGATGTGCTGTGGATTCAAACTCACTCCCCTAAAATCCCACATTCGTGCAGTTAAAGAAACATTTAACCGCTAAAGAGTCTGATATTTCCCTGTGGAGTTGGTGGTGACCCAAAACAGAGCTAATAGAGAGCAAATATGTGTTTCTGTCATTCTTCTAATTTTCTCTTGAGACACAGAATTTGTAGGCTCATGTGATCCTGCTAGAGTCACCATTCCGAAGCTGTAAACGTCCAGGCTGAAGGAGAGCTTGCCGTCCCGGATGTACTCCTCAGGGAGGTATCCCGGGTTGCTGTGGGAGCCCATGTCGAGAGTGATGGTGCATTGCTGACTTGCTGAATAAGGACGTAGACGGGCCAACCCGAAGTCAGACAGCTTGGGCTGCAGGGCGTCGTCTAAGAGTATGTTCCCACTGTGAGGAGAAGGCAAACAGATGTGGACTCAAACTCTGAACTTCACAGATGTGTGTTGGGAATGTCAGAGGAATGGGTTGAGTTTTATAAATTAATAATGCATTAAAAATAATTTAGCACACTCGAAATGAAAGTACTATCAGTACTATCACAGCATTGTTAAGATGTGCTGAAAAAGTTCAAAAACTATTTAAATTATATAGTTATTATCAATAAAAATTAACATTAACACTGAAATTGGACATGGACATGAAGAGGAAAGCTTTAGCTAGAGAAGCTTTTTGTTTTACAACGAAAACTTCCTCTAACGCAGGTTTAAATAAAACCTTAATTGAAATGTGCATATATAAACATTATGCAAACAGTATATAACACAAACATTATGAACAAACCTAATGGCATGTAACAACACAACCGTATGGAAACAAAACATATGCCAGGTGTTGATGGCACATAAAACAACACAAAAGTTGATAGAAGAGAGAAGGTTGACAACGCCTGACGATTAATGACATTGAACGTCTGAGAGTCTGAACAAAGTAACGTTTATTAAACGTGTGCAATTTGGAAACAGCAGTTGTTAGCCACAACCAGAGCTCTAGCATCTTGTGCTTTTAATTTAATTTGGAAATAATTTTGCATAGGATGTCTTATATTGCAAAGAAAAGACGGCCACATCCTGTGTGTACTGCACTCGCTGAGGCCCAACATTTACAGAGACAACTCATTTTGCCAAATTCAAACATCAACCACTTGAAGGGCAGCATGAAGTGCAGCATGAAGAGCAGCTTCACTTCATTATGGTTTAGATTTCGTACATTTGGTGAAGCTTAATATTAAATTCCTTTTTTTAATCACTTAACATCCATAATCCATGTATATACGTGTGTATCTATACACACACTGAAATATGTATATTGTGTATTTGTTCACAACAAAAATTGAAGTGTTCTTTCATCAATGAAAATAGACAAAAGAGAGAAAATTAAAGTAGGAAGTGGATGAGGAACTAAAAGCAAACACGGGTGTCTGAGGTATCCTTCATATTCAAATCCTAACGTGCACTATTTAAAGGCACTTTACATAGCAAAGTTAAGACCTTACAAAATTCAAGATTCTTTCTGAAAAATAAATTCTTGTTAACATAGAAAAACATTTTAATTTATTTGTAAAATAGTTATTCCATGAAGAAAGGAGAAGGGTGAGTGTTTTGGAAGAGTGTTTCCAAATCGGGGCGGGAGTGTTAACCTGGTAATGTGCACAATGACAGAATATTTTCTGTGTTGGTGAAATGTTTGATGTCTTGTACCTGGAGACGTTGCCACAGATCACTTGGCAGGGCCGGGCCATATGGAGGTGATGCAAAGCCTTTGCGATTCCCTTGATGATAGTGAGACGCTCTTCCCAAAACAGAGGGGGCTCTCCATCCTGCAACGGGGACAACATACCACTTCAGACTTAACACAAATAAATGGGTTCAAACAGCTAATAGAGCCTAACATAGTCGGACACACACCACTGAGTGGAAATGACTCATGATGGCACAGCATTTTACAACATAGTGAACAGGCTGGAGCAGAATGAACATCACTGATTTAAATAACAACCCTCAAATCAACTCCTAATATCCACTGTTAATGCTCACAGAGAAAACATAGTTCCTCTAGGCTCCATTTTAGGGCCTCTTCTGTTTAACGTCTACATGCTTTCACTCGTTCAGATATTGGAAAACAACTAAATGTGTTATCACAATTGTGCACAAGACACACAGATCCACATAACCATACCACAATGGGGATATAATCGCATACGTGCATTGACAAAGTGCATTGAACTAATCAAGGATTCGATAACTCACAAAGAACGTTAAAAAGTCATCTTGAGTCTGTAGAGATAAACCCCTCAAACCAAGACAGAAATCTGGATGATGAGGAATGATGAAGAAACATTAACACAATTACAAAGTTATCTTATCACCACCGGGAGAACTTATCAAGGATTTAAGATGCCTTTATTGGTCCCACACACATGCACACACACAACATGCAATAGGGGAGAATTTGTCCTCTGCTTTTGACCCAGCCGTGTGAACACAGAACACAGGACACAACACACACACAGTGAACACGGAGCATTAAAGGACTTATGTCTCAGACGGATTTAGAAAAACTTTTCCATGCATTTATCTAACACCAAGGAAGTGGATCACATCACTCCGGTTCTGAGATCTTTACACTGGCTCCCTGTCTGTAAAAGAATTGACTTCCCATGGCTGGCTTATAGAGCAAAGAATGCTTTAGGGCAAGCAATGACTGCACTCTTAATATAACACTTTTATGTCTCATTTTATCTTTTTATTCTCTGATTAACAGTTTTAATTGGTTCTCTTACGTTATGTCTTGTTTTGGATAAATCATTTTTACCTTGCCCTATTCATTGACCATTTTCTCTAAGAAGACTTTGTTCAGTTCTGCTTCGCTTGCTGCGTAATTTCCTGTTTCACTTCCGGATTTCTGAGTAGAACGTTACCTGGCAACCACTGTGCTCGGGTTTGATGTTACAAGCAGAGACAGGATGAGCAACATGCCGCAGGTGAACCCCACACGTACCTGTGGGTGCAGCCTGTGGTAGAGGGATCCGTTGGGGAGGTATGGATAGACCAGGCAGTAGTGGTCCTCATCAGAGAAACAGTCCAGCAGCTCCACTATGTTTGGATGTTGATACCTGGAACACAAAACGTGCAGTACATATTGGACAAAACCCTATCAGACAAAACCAAGACGGGTACTTGGAGAGTGAGAGCTGGAACATACATGTGATGAATCTCCATTTCTTTTCTGAAGGCGTCCCACAGCTTCTTCCAGGACACGCCGTTTATCTGGACAATGACAAATTAGGAATCAGTGAGACTTCCCAAACTAAAAAAATACTCTCAGGCCCATTGTACAGTAGGATACAAATATAGTAGACAGAAATAAAACATGCTTCTATTTATAGTATGAGCAAGGAGAATTCAAATCAACTCAGGAAAAAAAGGAAGCTGATTAAACTCTTGACACATCGGGAAATGTTTGCTCGGTAGGTTTAACCTTCATGAGCAGAAGAAATTCGTTGCATGAGGAAGTGAAACAGAAACACAGCACTGCCATTGTACCCCTCTGCCAACCGGTGCAGCAGACCAAAGGTGGGCCTTTTTTTGGCCAACATGCAGTGTTCTAGGCAAGTGTAATCTGGATTTGAACCTAAAGTGACCCATGTGGAATATGGTGACTATGGCCAAAATAGCACAAAACGAATTTGGGTCACCTTTGGCACATTTGGTTGACATATATTGCCATGGCCTATTTTTGACCCAGATCTGGCAAACAATAGGTATCCTCTCAAGGGTCTGATGTGGAATGTGGGCCATATATGGGCCCAAACAATTTTCCTATGTGGGTACAAATGTTCTCTTTCACGACTCATATAAGCGACCTTTGACCACTGAAATCTAATAAGTTAAACTTTGGGTCCAAATTAATGTTTGTACCTGTACCTGTCTTCGACGTAGAGGCATAAAAAGTGGTAAGTGGACCATGTGTTTCACCTGCACCTAAATGTGTTTCGGTGATCAGATGATAATCAGAGAGAGCTTGGCCACATACAGGTGCAGGTGAAAATGCAGCTAAGCAGATTGAAAACAGAATGTGATCCGACCAGTCATGCCCCCTCGGAGGGGGTTAGGGCCACATTGTTACCACGGCGAACCCAATCCAAAAGCAACAGCTTGTAACTATTAGCCAGTAAGCAAAGGAAGACCTCACATTACCTCAGCTATATATGTCAAATATACAAGACGATTGTGGAAATGAAAAAACAAACTCAACTAACTATAGTCCCTCAAAAGAAAACATACCTCTGCCGAGGCCCAGGAGCCCCGTTTATCAAACCACATTTAAATGCGCTAGAGCCAGGTTTTTATTTAGATCTGCACCAAATTTTACACACTAATAAATATGACTGCCTTAAACATGTTTTCTCATCATGATCCATGCATTATTCTCTGAGGAATCAATGAAAATGGGGGAAAACGTCTAATCTCGCAGTGTCAAAGACTATTTTAAATGAAGCTACTGGATCTGCTCTTTTATCTGTACCCGCTACAAAATGAGATGATGTCTTCCAAGGCCCATGTTCCATCCTTCTCCAAAGCTTCATGGAAATCTGTTTAGCTGCTTTAGTTTAATCTCGCTTAAAAAACAAAACTTACTAAAAAACCAACAAAACAAACAGACAGGGGGGAAAATCTAGCGGAGGTAATGAAGCCCCTTCATGATGGCTACCATCTTATCTCCTTAGTTGTATCTCCCAAAATGCCCCTCTCTTCCTCTACCTCTTTAAAACCAAAGTTAGCGGGTATACGTTTTACCTAGGTTCTATTCTATTCTATTCGCAGTTTTTAAATGTCGGTAAAATTGTAAAAATAAAAGACAATTGACTCCTTTCCCATTGGCAATAGAGGAGTTTGACTTTGTATCATTTGTGTCATGTACAATTTCATGAATGCTCCAAAAACCGAGGTGCTCTCTAATCCCGCTATCTTGCCAGGTTCACATAGGGGGGCGTGTTTCCATCACTGCTGGTCGGAGCCAGAGCCGATAAAAACCTTCTACTGCAGAGTCATTTGACCCAGTAGTAAATACCCACTGTACTCATTACCAGACAAAAACACAGATTTGAGTGAGTAGTAGTGGGTTTTTCTGAGTAGTAGAATCAATTGTCACCTGCTTGAAAAGCTTCACTGCAAATGTATTACTTCCAATCCGGGCTCTGTAGACGTTGGCAAAGTGGCCTTCTGCAATTCTGGTTTCAGGATGAAAACTTCGGGTTCCTTCTATGACGTCTTGAAAAGTGAGTCCGGCTGTATGGTTTTCTGCTGCCGACCACACTGGAATACAGAGACAGATCAGGACACGTGTGTGGTATGTCGAAACTCAGCAGCAGCCTGAATCATCGTGGGAAGGGAAATTCCGCCAATTCACATCAGCCTTTACTTACTAGGAATTGAAGGTTGACTTGAGGAGCTCGCCTCTGGCTGGGGGGATTCCTTATTAGAGAGAGCACAGACAGGATGGTAATTTGCTCACAGGTAACACACAGGTTACACACACATTTAACAGTACAACTCTTCTACCTTCACTTCAGCTGCTGACATCTGACCTGTGGACTCTCCTGGTAGATCGCTGGGAGGCGAAGGTGATTCTGAAACTACAAGATCAGATAATAGGTGTGCACCGCAATAGAGGAACGGAGAAGGGGCTTTACATTTCCTGTGTGTAATTTCCACTTCCCTCTTACTCAGGCGGTTTGTAATCAATCATAAGCAAAGTTGTAACAAAGGACAGCGTAAAAAATCCACATGTCTGTGACTGACCTTGAGCTGGACCCTGGAAGAGCTGCAGGGCCCTGAGGTGGCCCATGTCCTGCAGCACCTTCTGCAGGTCCCGCACCCTTTTGTTCTGCTGGGCCCAGGACCAAAGCAGCTCGCTGCTGGGACTCCGGCCCGCCGCCTCCAAGCGCTCCAACATGCGTAGTTCTAAGTAGCTGGGGAGGATTCGGACAGCTGGGGTCCAGGAATGAAGACGGACATAGGGAAGTTGCAACATTCAGCTTAGATGAGAGACTAGATTCCTTTTATCAGGAACACGTGTCATTTATTGCACTTCTGTCTGTACTGGGAGAGGGATCCCTCACTTGTGGCTCTCTCTGGGGTTTCTACGTTTTTTTCCCTTGGGGTTTTTTGGTAGTTTGTCCTTCCTCTTGTTGAGGGTTAAGGGCAGAGGATCCTGCATCCTGTGAAGCCCCTTGAGACAAACTGTGATTTGTGAACATTGGCTATACAACTCAAATTTGATTGACTGATTGATTGATTGACTATATCATTTGCTGCCTATGATTTTAAATGACACTGTATGAGGTTGCTTCTTGCCATCTATGTGTTCTTTCCTTATTTTTATTAGTCCTCTGTGAAGCACTTTGTAGCGGTTCTTTTGAAAGGTGCTATATAAATAACGTATCCCAGGCTGCTGATAACATGGTTTTAAGGATTACTTTAGAGTAGAAGAGTTTCAGGGGGGAACTATCCTTTTAAGTTACTCACTAACCAACAAAGAAAACATAAAAAAAACAAACCAAGTGTATTGATAGTTTTATCATAAAAACCAAATCCTCCTCATCTTATTAACCCAAGGATTTCAATGTAACGTCCACAGTTAAAAGTTTTTTTTCCCCTATTAGGATTTCTTTTTTTTTAATAGTAAAAGTTAAGTAAACTGCTTCGTGGACAGAAGTCAAGACTACCGACCATCATTTTTGTATTATCCATAAAGTTGAATTACTCTGATGAAATCTTTATCAATTGTAACCATCTGAATATGGTGGCTGCGGTCGACTTGTGTGAAAAAGACGCTCCACTCACCCAGTCCGCGCCACCCGAGGGTGTCACCTCCGCCGTCCATGATCCGGTGGAAGCTCTCCAGCAGAGCCGGGGGGACATCGTAGAGCAAAGTGTCGGGGTCCATATCCACGTCCGCCGGTTCTCACTCAGACACAAGTTCGGACCTGAACACAGACAGCCCCGTTGAGGTTGCACAAACACGGAAACTCCCACCCTCCCACGAAATGGCATGCCCGTCTATTTACGGTATTACGGTACAACTGCTTAGCACCCGAACATATTTATTAATGAGTAAAGGAAATAAGGGAATTCTCTTGCCAGCTTGCTTCAAGATTACAGTACCACAACATTTTGTGGAATAAAGCGATTAAAACAATTGAATATTAAGACTTAAAATGTAAGTGAAATAGAAATTAGTGTGCAATGATATATAAATCATAATGACACTTCCTGTGGCAAATAACAAACTAACTGTACTTTGCACAGTGTTTACTTACAACATATTGCACAATCCCTCCACTGGTCCTAATAGTATTTATTATATTAAATCTTTGTTCCCTATTTATATGTCTTTTATAATTATACTTGAAGAAATACACCACAGCAATTGCCTTGTATGTGTAAACCAAGTTTGGCCATTAAGCATGATTCGGATCATTTAAATACATAGAAAAAATAATTTTGACCCATGCTGTCATGCTGTCATCCGCATCAGATACGATGTGGAATCATATAATATTTCACTTCTACTATATATAGTATTGGTATTATTTGCTACTATGATAAGTGTCTCAGGTGGATGAGATGTATAGTTTGATGGCCACAGGAAGAAGTTCTGTGGTGCTAGTCTGATCTACCATTTAAAGGCGATGCCACCATGACACCAGTTTGCCTTGGATGATGTGAGAGGCATAGAAGATGAAGCTGGCCACTGCCAGGTGATAAAGCATCAGCAGCAAAACAATGATATACCAAACGACACAGGCCCACATGTTAAGGAACCCAGAAACGTACATAAAATATGTAAAGTATATGATTATATGTAAATTTAATATACGACGTTAACGTTTGACTCCCATGCCTCATGAATGTGGGTGTTGTCTACTGTGGTAGTGTGGGTTTTTTCTCCTGTTTCCTCCCACTTTTCTTGATGTAAATGAAATCCCAAAATAATAATGATAAAATATATATATCAGACTGAAATTCTTACACAATTCCCACTTGTATAAAAGAATGCTAAAATTGTTATCTGTCTGTTGCAAAATTCTGGGAATATTCCAAGTTGGAAACTTTCAATGGAAATATACGGGAATATACGGGAATATACAGGAAATTGTGTGGATAATGTATACTAACTGTAGTTAACTTGTCATATACAGACATAAATATAAAGATTTGTTTTGTCATAGGCTGATTGAGCCCTGAGGAAACTTTAGGTACTTGACTATATACTTCTGCATCCTTTAGTGATTCTTAACATAGGACTTTGCATTGTATTTGCAAATGTACACAGCCTTTCCTTCTACATTGGCTGGGGTGAAATGTCTCCACACATGAGATAGTGCACGTGGCATTGTTCTGTAGAACAAGATGAGAAAAAAGCTAGTAAAAAAACACTAATGCAATGCTAGAGATATAAATAATTGGAATTGTCTTTAAAAATATTTTATAATTGATGGATAAATGAATAGAAATAGGCTAGATGGATAGATGAACAATCCTCAATCAGCATGCTAATATTTTCCCCAGTAATATCGTAGAAACTTACCTGACTAGTCCTGCACACTACAGCAGGCCTCAATAGCCCTGCTGTAGTGTGCAGGATGCTGGGAATTATCTGCACAAGTGATGGAGAAATGCACAGTGCAGGGTTGAAATTCAACGTGCAGCGTGTGCTGCATTTCATAAATCTTTAAAATAGAGTTTTGAATGATGTTTTTATTGCTCAGCCTTTAATTTGATTATATATAATTTTTTCCAAAATTCCCAAACTTCCCGAGCTGAATATTCCCATGGAAAGTTTCCGGAAATTTACCGGAAATTTACCGCCCCTTTGCAACCCTATCTGGGACATATATCTCATGAATTGTTTATTTTATCGGCTTCACGCTTGTCATGTGTAATCTTGATGAAATCTGGACAGTATTAAGAAAATAAATAAAGAATTATCAAATAATAATTAAATAAATAATCCCACAACAATTTGAATATGAGCTCACTCCAAATGTAGGGGGCAGTCTCCCTCCTCCCAGATGACTGGTCTGTGAGTCATCAAGTCAACTCACGCTATCACAACAAAGAAAGAAAGCCCCTAAATTACAGTCCCTCTACTAATTTATCCATCTATCTAGCCTGTGTGCTTTATGACAACCCTTCTGTGAACTGCTATTCTTGGTTTTCAGGACAAAGCTTGAGTGTGATACCAGGGTTATTATGAACCTTGAGCTCATTAAACCATAAACTAACTTTTACCACATGTGCAGTTGGAGGGCAAAATATACAGCTTACCCTAAATGTAAATACAATATAATTTTTTTATTTAGGAATGTTATAGTGTTTTTTGTAGAATGAAAAGAAAGTTTTTTCACATTAGTAAAGTATTAAGTGCCATACAAGCATTTATATTGCAGTTTCAGTCTCTGTCTCTACAACCATTACGTTGTGCTGTCAACACTAAAACAGCTAAATAGTGTCACATCCAGAGACATGGAGAATTTCAGTTTTTCCTCAGAACACCTATTACAGGCTATTACAGCGATGGATCTAATTACCCTGTATTTTTCCTTGTTAAAAAAATGTAAATGCAGGCAGGTGAATTTTTCTTTGTCATTTAAAGAAATCAATTAAAAAACGTTACACACGGCTCAGTGAAGAAGTTCTTTATTTCATAAATGTGTCCCAGACAGCTCTTCGATTGTTATTTTTCATTTTATTTGACAGTCTGAGATTCTTAGAAAAACAGTGATTAACTGATAGTGCTTCAGCTTTCATTACATGATGGTGTTGAGTCAATGACTAAAAATCATATTTACAATGGCCACTGCAAAAATTTAAAAGCAGGTTATTACAATCTCAAGGACGAGACAACATATCTGACAATAAACACTCATGTCCTCCTGATGTCAAATTTCTATTAACATTAAATGCTTTTGATGGACTATTGTTTTTGTTGTCTTTGAGATTGCATCAGGAAGAGATTTCCTATTTGCCCGATTCAGGCCGGACAAATCCATAGACTCACTCAAGCTGCACCAGATTAAACATATTCATAAACATCGGTCTCCTAATATGACTGAGAATTGTCTTGGAGTTATCTAGGTGGAGACAAACAAACACATCGACTTTGTTTACATGGACAGCAACAATCTGACGGGTGAATGTCCTATTCACTTTTCTGAACAGGACATTATTCTTATTATGATGATCCCATGAGCAACTAAACGAATATTGGGTTCATATTTCCGTTAACATGCTAGAGAGCATAATCTGATTATGACGTCCAGAATTCTACCTAAGGCCACTTGGAACACTCCACGTTTTAATTTGATTATTGCTAAGTATTCCAATCCCAATCGCATGTAGACATTTATACATCTTAATTTAATAATGACATTCTTCTGGAGTTTTCACAGCATCTTGTGTCATCGACATGTAGGTCGTAATCAGACAATGCGCTCTAACACGTGAACAGCAATATGAATGGAGTATTTTTGTCACCTCAATTGATGCTTTACTTAAAGAAATAGTGAATGAAGGTTCGCTCATTAACCATTCACCATTATGCCTATGGAAGGTGTGGGCGGAGTGCACTTCTGGAGTCTCAGGGGTAAACCTTCTAGAGCAGAATCCAACACAATTGAAGTCAATGGTGAGTCCTTCTACAGACGTAATAGAACAACAGAAAAACCCTAAAATGTTGTGTTATTTTCTGTTGTTTTATTACGTCTGGAGATAAGTCATTAATGTCTTCAATTGTGTTGTATTCGGCTGCAGCGCTGTTTACCCCTGAAACTCCAAAAGAGTTTTGTGGACTCTGACACTTCACCCAACCCCCTCACCGGCATAAGGGCGCGTGGATAATGAGTGAATTTTCATTTCAGGTTGAACTATCCCTCTAAAGTAAGTTTGATAGTCAGACTATTACACGTGACATCTATTGCACATCTGTCCGTCCTGGGAGAGGGATCCCTCACCCGTGGTTCTCTGAGGTTTCTACGTGCTTTTTACCCTGTTAAAAGGTTTGTTTTTTTACTTTTTCCTTACTCTTGTTAAGGGTTAAGGGCCCCCATGAGACAAATTGTGTGTATGGGCTATACCCAAAAAATTGATTGATTGACTATTGGTGTCGATGTAAACGTAGTTGTTTTAAGGCTGGATCAAGTGGGTTTCACTGATCCGCGGAAAACACTCTGTCAAGATTAAAGATTTTAAATTCAAATCTTCTTCACCTCCTCCAGACTCTGCAGACCTGTGGTTATCAAACAAAAGATAAACAAAAGTCAATCAAATAGTTTCTGAAAAGATTTCATGTTTACTGAATTGAAAAAATACATTAGCTATAATTAAGGTACATACCTGGCACATGGTGGACCACGGAGCTTACAGGCCAAGCTCTGTGGAGAGGAAAACACAAGCACATGTTGAGAAACTGGACAGTTAGGCCAATGTACTTGGATGGTTCAAAAGAATAACAACATTATCAGCTGCATTTCCACCACAGGAACTTTCCCCGGGTTATTAACTTAAGTTAATTGAAGTGTTATTAGCAGTTGCTCTCATATAAGTAATACAACTTCAATAAAATCAAGTTAAAACTAACTTGAAATAAAAGAAGAGGAAAAAATAAATGTGCTATGGAGTGTTTAAAATTACAATTAAATCAAATTAAAATAAGAAGAAAAAAGAGAAACTATACAAAGGATAAATGAAAAAAATCTGCAAGTGGCTGCCTACTTATTAATGTTATACCGTATATAACCATTATACTTTGTAAACCTTGAACAACCTGATTCTGCAATGCTTTAGTTAAAGGGATAGTTCACCGAAAATTAGTGTCGGGGGTCACGGAAACTTGGATGACACCACACGAGCAGTATGGAGGTGTGTTGTGTTGTTAACCCTATGTCTGAAGGAGAGGTCACAATTGGCTTCAATTGTATTGGATTCGGCTGCAATGTGTGTACCCCTGAGACACTAGAACTGTTTTGTGGATTCAAACACTTCCCCCGACCCTCCATCGGCCAGACTGAATTGTCATTTTTTGGTAAACCATTCCCTTCATGATGGCCATGATGTCAATACTAAGACATGAGACGGACATAGACAGACTCATACCCAAAAAGTGATCTTTGGTCTTCCCCAAGTGTTTCACTCTGCAAACGAACTTGTCTTCTTTGGTGAGGGTGACGGCCACAGATTTGGTCAGGTGGTAGTTCCAGTTGGCCTCGAAACCCAGCTCCGTCTGATTGGCTTTCGGAATTTCCTCTCCATTCTTCAGCAGATCAATGGTGATCAGTGGCGGGTAGAAGCAAGTCACGTGGCAGATTAAGATGTTGTCTTTCCCGATCTCTTCTTGCACACGGGTGTACACCTGGACCTTGGGTTGTGCTACCGAAAAGAAGAAAAGATGTCACGGTAAAATCCTGAGAATTGGCTATAGGATTGCACCAACATTTTCAATATTCAAGAAAACCAAGATGGCAAATTTGAAACGTGGAACTTGGCAGCTCACAAACCAATGGGTGACATCACGGTAGGTTGACTTAGATCATTTGTTTTTTCGTCAGTGAATCATAAGAAGAGAATGAAAAGCAAACCGAGAATTTGAAAACAGAGATTCAACAGAGCCACGACTCGCTGAAGTTTAAAAAGTTGATTTGTTTGTCCTCACAATATCAACACTGATCATCCCATAATGATCGATGTTGTTATTCAGGAGTTCAACCTGTCTTGAGAGCAGCGCATTCTTCCGCCCCGCTCGCTCGCTCTATTCCTCTCTCTCTCTCTCGCTCACACAAAAACACACACATATACAATAAACAGAATCTGTCAACTTATATAGTGTTACATATAAAGGGGCCATTCGAGGGTAAAGAAACCCACAATTTGTACAATTTAGACACTTTATATTATAATTTTACAGTCAATAGATCCCTTTCATCTCAATTTCACACACTGAAACTGTAACATAAACAAGTTTGCTCCTCTGAGAAACAATATTTCTCAAAGTTTTATATCCCTCTATTGAACTTTACTTCTTCCTATCTGACACGGTGCTAGGCAGTAAACGTGTCTGAGGCCTTGCTGGCGTTTCACTCGAAGACACCTGAACGTACATTGTAACATAAACACGGACTGAAGTCGAGGTACGTACCATCCTTGGCCAGCGAACAGCAGATCAGAACTGAAAGAAGAATAAAGACAAACGCCTGCATGTTGTTGGCGGTGCCGGAAAAGATGTTGAATCTTTATTCTAATATTACAGATGATAAAACAGCTCCCGAGCCACCAAACCGAAAGTCAAATGTGTCTTAATGATTCGAGGCGGAGATACGAGGCAAACCAGGAAACCAGGACACCCCTCCCCACCAATAGAAAAACAAGAGCTGTTACTAGGTAGAAGTCCGCCCGACATGTTGCTCGCTGTTGCGCAGTTACATTAACTTGTCTGTTTTTGTTCCTTCTTTATATTTCTAGAGGTGATTCCCTAAATTGAACAGCTTCTCTGTGTTTGGCATGGGGACACTTCGTGTAGGGATTTCTTGTTAGAACTCGTGACGTTGCAATTAATGTCGTTATTATACTTTATGGAGAGTATTTTTGCAGTAGATCAGATCCTGAAGAACGTCAATATATTTAACAAGGAACTGTGTCATAACCTCTTAACGCTGAAATTAATAGAGAGGAAGAATGTTGTGAATTTCTGTTTTCTCACTCCTCTTTTTGATTTATCCCCGCCCCCCCAAAAAAATATAGCCCCCTCTATGCGTTTGTATTTTTTGTATTTGTGAAATGATGTGTGATGTCTGTCACTGCTAAATGCCCCATTTGGTTTGAATTGTATCTTTGTACACTTAAAATAAAATTGTTTTTAAGGGAAAAAGTTCTCTTTATGTTGTTTTTACTCAAATTCTGATGTATTAACAAACAATAAGGGACGTCTAAATCATAATGACACAAAACACAATATGTAAAAGTGTTTGGAAACAATAGGACAATATAGAATATATAAATCAAATCAAAAAAACACATAGAGACATTTTGAGCACACAAGAGGGGTTCTCACTAGGAAGCAATTGTGTAGGAAATTCCATGCTAAAATGATATAATAATTTTCCCCAAACTCTAAATATCCAATTTTATGTTTTCATGTTTTAGAACTGGTTTATTTTGATCAAAAAAATTAATAAGATGTTCTATTGTTTCAATGCTGGAATCACAAAAGCCCAAATATTTACTTGTAAAATACATTTTAATTAGTATATAATTACAAATATTATATTAGGATATTGACGATACCGCAGGATTGGTATTAGGTTGTCATCTTAACTATTTAACTGTACTCTTGACACATGTGTTTCATTGTTAAGAGTGAAGGGATACAAATGGAAGTGAATGTCGTCTTTAAAAATGTGTGATTGCATTTTTAAAATCAGAAAATGTATAACCATTAAAGTTGTCTCCATGTTTACTTGACCGCCCTGAGTTGTCATGGCCTGACAGTCCCTTGTTTCCATGGGTGTGTTGTTAGGTGTCAGATTAGTCCTGTGACACACAAACACAGACACTGCACAACACATTGTCCTTAGGAAAGAAAACATACACCAGAAAGATGTGATTATAAAACCAAAATCCTTTTATTAGTCAAATTATTCATAAAGTGGAAAGTATATCTAACGTTGTTGTTGCCCATCACCTGATATCCTGGTTTTATTTAGATTTTTATAGAAGCTCCGCCCACTGACCATATTTTTATATTGATAAAGTTAAACTCAAAGAGCAATTTCAAATGCACTTGAACAGTAGCCTTCATCAATTAGTCATATGAATAATAAACACGAGACAACTATGGAATCAGTATTAGACATGTCATGTACTTTAAACTGTCTCAGGTGGAACCCTTTATTCAAAAAGCCACACATCATAAAAAGTGACTGCAATGGTCATAAACAAATTTAACATAATGACACATATTGTCTAATAAAAATGTATGAGCTGTAGAGGTTTGGATCTAAAAAGTGAGGACGTAGATATACTTTTAAGGGACATTTATTTATTAGTGAGAATAAACAAAACTCTTAATTGACAAAGGAAAACAACCTCATACCATCAAGCAAAGAAAGACTAACCCATGAATCTATCATTTATCTCAGCAGTTTACATTTCAATACCCACATTCAGGAAATAAAAACAGTTAAGGTCCCAAACAAGTATATATCTTAGCCAATAAAATCAATAAACAAGCACATTTCCTTACTTCATCAAAATCTATATACGCAATCGTGACTATCAAAGGCTGGAAAGTTAGTTTTGTAAACTACACAGGTCTAAATTATCAGCATCCCTGTTCATTCTTCTATTAATTTAACAATAATGGTTGACCTCAATATGATATTGTGGTTTGGTTCTGTGATCAAATAGAAAAAGCAAGAAAAGTTGTCAGCGCCCGGGATCCTTTTGATTGAAGATGTGTAGATTAAACGCCACTGTAGCTGGAGCCAAATCACCTGGACAGGCTCCTCCACTGGGAGAGACATCACGGCAAGGCGCCGGGCAGTAGAACTTATCGGCCTCCAGGTGTGACGTCCCTGCCGGTGGAGAAGCCATGCCGAAGAAGTCCACTCTCCAAGCCGGGCTTATTCTGCCATTTTACATGTTTGGCTCTGTAAAACAACAAAAAAGAAACATATATAGAGGATTATATTCATCTCATGAGCCAACACTTTTATTTCACATGTCATACTTCACATTGGATTATATTTTAATATTAAGATTATTGATGCGGATGACTGGACACATCTTTAACTATATATCACTGATGATTCTGCCGTTTTATTATCATATTTTATTTCTTTCTTTCTTTCTCAAATTTGACCTACTTGAAGACATATTTTTTACCTTTCTCTCTTTCTTTTTTACCTGCATGAAGACACTTTTTCTTTCTCTTTCTTTCTCGCATGAAGACTTACTTTACCTGCATGAAGACAAATGTTCTTCCTGTCTTTTCTTCTTTCTTATATTTTACTTGCATGAAGACATCATTTCTTTCTCCCTTGCATGAAGACATACTTTCTTTATTTCTTTCTTCCCTCAAACACATTTCTCCTACATTCTATTGAAATCATTTATATCTTTCAAGTGCTGTATGCATATTTTGGCTGTATCCCATGCTGTATTGGTAACTAGACTGTTCAGCACACATGTCGGCTGAGCCCAACTCACCCCAGACGTAATGTTTAACGTTGCTGATGTGGGTGATCTTGCAGCTGTACTTGTGCCCATCGTCAGGAGTGAAGGGCACGCTCTTCATCAGATGAAACTGCCAGTTCTGTTTGAAGGACAGGTCGGTCTGATCAGAGCCAAAGATCTCCTGTCCGTCCTTCAGCAGCTCGATGGTGATGTCGGGAGGGTGGAAGTTCCTCACGTTGCAGATCAGGGTGTTGCCTTCTCCATACTTTCCCTTTTCAGTGCTGTACACGTCAACCTTGGGTGGACCTGAAGGCAGCGAGGAGAAAGAAATTAGATCAACTCCCAGCCTTCTCAGTCTCCTCATCTTAACTTATTGGTGATTTTTGACTGACAGGTTAGGCGGCGCTTGGCCTCTCCGCCATCACCAAAATGCGGAATAAGGAAATATGTTTTGATAGAACGAAGTCCCCTCCGCCAGGTTTATTGACCGACCGGTTATACAAATATATTTGTGTGGGCAAACATTTGCAGGGAGGGAGGGAATCGAAACAGAATGATGATAATAATATAAAGATACATACAGAGTAGAATGAAAAATGTTTTTACAAAAGGAATAAGAACACATAAATCAATACGGAGCTATCATATATGGCCGATCACAACACAGATAGTTGAAGTGCGCAGGGGGTATTATACAATGTATTCATGTCGTGTGGCCAAGGGAAGGGAAAAGGCGATTTCTCTTTTTACCCACATGCGAGGCCCTCTCGATTTGACATGGTGCCACAAGGATCTAAACTTAAGAAATACGCCCTCAGATCGCCGCAGTGCCTTCGTGGGCCAGTGGAGGGTGCTGCTCTCCTTTTGAGATTTTAGTGGAAATCGAAACTAAATGCAGACTGAAATCTCGAGGGGAATTCCACGCACTTCAAAACCATGATGTTTTATTTATTTTAGCATATTTTACAACATAAATCTAACTTTACATTCTCCTTTGAGCGAGTGAGTATCTTGTTACAGATTCCCATGTTATTATCGTCTGTCTTTGTGTTCTCTTCATTTACCATTAAACACGCACATCCTGGTTAATCTGCGATAATAGATATGGTAATCTGTGATGTAGTTCACCGACAGAAAGGCTGTTTGACTACAGAGGTGGTTTCTGGAATTCATTGGTGAAATGACGAAATGGAAGTTTCGGGTTGCTACAGATTAAAACAGGTACTCACTGTATGTGGAGTCCACGCAGCAGTAGACGGCAGTCAGAGCCGCCAGGCACAGGACAAACTTCATGCTTGATCAAGTCTTTGTTTTCCGGGAGCTCGGAGAACTGCGCACATCCAAACTGGTAGACAAGATGGACTAAAGTGAAAGTGTCCGGAGCAGGGTAATGATATGTACACTCACTGAGACCGCCCACAACAGGGCACCAACCAATCATTAATCCCCATTACATTGTTACTAGGTAAAATAAGATCATACAGGTTTGGGTCTGTGTGGACAGGGTTGTTTTGGGAACTTGCTCCACCTCCTTCATGAGACTGCAGAAAAAAGGAAAAGGGGAATTACTTTGAGTTGCACAAGCTGACCTCCAGACCCCACAGCAGGAAGAGCTTAGAGTTTAATGATACACTTTGGAGATTTTATTTGGTACACTTTATTAAGTGTAGTGCGTAGGGGTTTAATATGTTACTACATCATTTTTCATTTACCTAATATATTATTATCTGTATTTATTTTAGAATATTAGAGTCACTGTTCATGTGCTCAGTGAACGAGTCGTTGAAGAGTAAAAAGAGTAACACTGCTGTGGCCCTTGCTGTGGCCCTTGCAGTCGCCTTGTCTCAACCTCTATATATAGAGTCTATGGTCTCAACTCAAATGAGCTCCCATGGGTGGTTTTTGGCTCTCACCACTACCAACGTCACACCCAACGAGGAACTTTATTTTTTATTTTTCCAGCTTCATCCTCCCAGTTGTGGGTTAGGGTTAGGGGTTCCACTCTGAAAGATGTCTGTAAGCAGGCACTGAAGCTGCTCCGGAGACCACAGCTGCCTTTTGTCCTCAAGCATATTAGAAAATAAATAACTAAATCTGAAATAGAAGTGAAACTATGCACAAGGAGGGAGAGGCCCTTTTGAGTTATCGACTTCCATTTGTGATCAGCCATTATGCTCAAAGACGATGGAATGACCTACCAGAGGATCTGAGAGGAGCTGGTATATGATATTTTGAAATGTAAAGTAAACAACCATCTTATCAGCCGGGCATTCGTTCGTTTATAATTTGTATAATATTTAGGGCTTTTTTTAGACTGGTCTTTTTTAAATGCATTTATAATAAGTTTTTTCTTAATATTTCTTTAATTCTCATTATTAACATTTTATTGAATTATCATTTACTACATGTTTAACAGTGCATTGGTCTATCAACGTATTGATCCTTTTGTAAAACATTTTGTCAATCGCTTGTGAAACACTCTGAACTACAATTAATTAGTTTGAAAGGTGATACATAAATAAAGTTTGGATTGTTTGATTTCATGATTTGATTGTCCAGTGACCAGAACACGGAGCAACGGTCGAGACAGCATTTTCTTTCTAGCAAAACACTCTATAGCCAGTAGGGGATGCTGTCACAGCAGAGTTGGTGGAGCTGGAAATCGAAAGTAAATCCGGACTGCTGAGGGGAATTCAATCGATTCTAAAAGACAAAAGGCCTGTTTTATCTTTCTCTTTCACATGTGACTCATACATCAACTCTTACATAAGCCCAACCGACTGTACCCTCATTCCCTGCCTTGTGTTCTGTATACATACACCCTGATGAGGTCGTTTATCTAAAAGATGAGATTCTTCTTCGCTTTCTTTGAACCTTTGGTTGAAGAAAAGACAGCTTTATAAAAAAGTATTCAAACTTTCCTATAGTTCAAGTGTCATGATAGGCACTTTTTTTTCTCCTGAGGAATATTGTATTGGATAGAGCATGGTGATCATTTAATTGGTGCGCTATGGGTGTGCCTTAAACTTAACCATGTGTCACTGAGTCATCTATTTGCCAATCCTGGTGAACCAGTTTTTTATTATCCTAAAAACAAAACACATGAACACATTCACAATTTATCCTGTAACCCACTCAAGGATATTATGAATGTATTATACTCTTTCTCTCTTTCTCTCTTTCTCTCTCTCTTTCTTTCTTTTGTCATGAATCTTATGTTCTTTTTTTAATTGGGTCTCTATAGTGACACGACTTTGAAGTGTTTCAGCGAGTTAATCACAGCAGGAACTTTTTGCATTACTTGAAGTACCGATCTCATTGAATTGCCTCCAGTTTTGGTTCATCTAAAAATACTCATCTTTGGATTATCATGAGTATTTAGCTGAAAACGATAATAGCTCATCTTGGCTGCTGTGGAGCAAACTTTCATATGTACAGTTGTAAATTCACCAACAAAAGTATTATATCATATTAAATTGTATTAAATTGTTTAGATTGTATTAAATTGTATTTAATTGTATTATATTTTATTATATTTAGGGCTGTCAAACGTTTAAAATGTTTTTTGATTACACTGATTAATCATCACTTCTAAATGCCTGAACAATTCCCATTTTCTCTCTACATTGTTGTGGGAACGGAAAGATAAATGACAGAGGGCGGATAAATACATTTAAAATTTTTGTTTTTTTTATCGATGACAAGTCCAAATGATAGAGTTATTAAGATTCAAAAATAAAATCAAACTAAAACATACCATACCATAATTAAATGGGTCTCTCTCTTTGCTATGCCTCTGAGCAAATGTTGTTATTTAGACCTTTTTCTTTATCAAAGTCAAAGAACCTTTATCCTAAACTATTGGGACATCTTGTTTGCTCTTTATTTTTTTTCTGCAGCTCGGTTACAAACCAACCGCAGCTTCTGCTCTGGTCATGACGCAGCTGATCACTGATGGGCCGAGTACCAGGAGCGGGTCATACCGCGCATGCGTGAATGCGTTAATGAATAAAAAACGTTAATGTATTAATTCCACAAATTTATCAACACTCATTATCTCGTTAATAACGACACTCCTAATTATATTATATTCATCAATCGGACCAATCATCGCTCTTCTGGCCCAAACCTAATCCAATCAGAGGCAAGGGAGGGGCGCGTCGTCATCTTTAGCGTCACATTGCTTCCGGGTGCTCCTGAGTCCAGTGTTATCCAGCTGAGCGACGGAAACCAAGGAGCGACAAGATGAGTGCCGAAAAGTACCCCCGGTCTTCTATTGAAGACGACTTCAACTATGGCACCAACGTTGCTACAGCGAGTGTCCAGATACGAATGGGTGAGTGGAGAAATGGGAGGTCCGCAGCGTTCACGGCTATCTATCCACGTTAGCCGAGGCTACGCTAACCAAGGCTTTACGTTTACAGCTTAAAAATTCAATTTTATTCCAAACCACATTGCTTGTCCCCGGAGTGCAACTCAAAGGCGCATGGAGAATAATCGAGTCACAATTGGAAACAAGACAGAAACAATGATGACATCCGTGCAATGTGTAATGTACGCAGACAGTAAAATAACAGTGCAGTGTACTCAGATTAAAGAGTAATAGTATATGGATGTAAAAGGATGGTTAGCAGGATAACAGCTGTGGAAACCGATTTTGAGAACTTATAAATACTGACTGATAAATACTGAACATGACCATCACTGTATTGTTGTTAAAGCGTCAACAGACACATGCTAGCAGAGACTGGACCGTGTTAGCTGGATAGACGACCAGTGTTTGGGAGATAACACTGAGAGTTGCACCATGATAGTTTCAACGGTGTCACTGTTTACATGTGGTTTCCTGTTTGGGGTTTGGTTTTTGTTACGTAATGAGCACTGTATGTAAAAGCTGTACCTGCCGTTGCTGGCTTTAAATCCCCACTGGACAAGTTCATTTTGAGTGGAACAAGCTGGTAATACTGGTGCAGACTCAAGTCGACCATTTACTTAGACATTAACTTAGACATGCTTTACATTACATTACATGTCATTTAACTGACACATTTGTCCAAAGCGACTTACATTGTTAGAACACTCAGCATATATGAGGGGCCATTTTAGGGGTTCAGTGTCTTGGGAAAGAGTGGCAACCTTCGAGGCCACGCTCTCCCCATAAATATGTAACCTGCTTATACACATTGTAAGTACATGCCATATCTGATGAGTCTCAAACACCCACAGGTCGAGCTGAGATTTACTTTGAATCTCAGCTTTTGTATTACATTACATGTCATTTAGCTGACGCCTTTGTCCAAAGCGACTTACAATGAGTACACTCAACATTCATGAGGGGCCATTTTTTAAGGGGTTCTGTATCTTGCCAAGGACACTTTGGTATGCAGTTGGGAGAGAGTGGGGTTTGAACCGGCAACCTTCTTGTTGGAGAACCATCACTCTAACCACTAGGCCACATGCTCTCATGTACACACACTCAAACAAGCCTTGGAATTAGTTAGGACCAGCAAATATGTCCTCACAAAGTCAAAATGTCCTCACAGTGATGGTATCCAACCAAAATCCCCCCCCATAACTAAAGACAGACGCACACTCACACACACACACACACACACACACACACACACACATACACCTCATTCGCATTGACTCCTGTTCATTGTGGACAGACTAACCAAAGCCTTATCCTTAAACATGCCCAATTCATGCCTAGCCCTAATCTATTCCTAACTACAATACACATTGTACACAATAAAAACAAGATGAGTAATACCTGGACCACACACACACACTCTATTTGTAGCTGCTGCTGTTGTTGGGTAAATGAAGGGTATCCTCTGTATACCTCTGGTTCAGAAATACATGTAAGTTGTTGTAACGCTGGGTCTCCACTGCTGTCTTCATCGATCAGACTTCCTGAGGAAGGTGTACAGCCTCCTGAGCTTGCAGATCATTCTGACCACGGCCACCTCCGCTCTCTTCATGTTCTCCCAACCCATCAAGGACTTCGTCCACGCCAGGTGAGAGAGTTTTTCTAACCCAGATGCAAAGCACTGAATGTCAAGATGACAATTCAACAGTTTCTTGCACGGCCCTTTTTACTGTATGGTCCTTTCACTCTGTATCCAAAGCTCATCTCATCTCATCTCATTTTCGTCCGCTTATCCGGGTTCGGGTCGCGGGGGGAGCAGCTCAAGCAGGGGGCCCCAGACTTCCCTTTCCCAGGCCACATTGACCAACTCTGAAGGGGGGATCCCGAGGCGTTCCCAGGCCAGTGTTGAGATATAATCTCTCCACCTAGTCCTGGGTCTTCCCCGAGGTCTCCTCCCCACTGGACTTGCCTGAAACACCTCCCAAGGAAGGCGCCCAGTGGGCATCCTTACCAGATGCCCGAACCACCTCAGCTGACTCCTTTCTAAGTAAAGGAGCAGCGGCTCTAATCCGAGTTCCTCACGGATGGCTGAGCTTCTCACCCTATCCCTAAGGGAGACGCCAGCCACCCTTCTGAGAAAACTCATCTCGGCCGCTTGTACCCGCGATCTCGTCCTTTCGGTCATCACCCAGCCCTCATGACCATAGGTGAGGATAGGTACGAAGATCGACCGGTAGATCGAGAGCTTTGCCTTGCGGCTCAGCTCTCTTTTCGTTACAACGGTGCGGTAAAGCGAACGCAATACCGCCCCCGCTGCTCCGATTCTCCGGCCAATCTCACGCTCCATAGTACCCTCACTCGCGAACAAGACCCCAAGGTACTTGAACTCCTTCACTTGGGCTAAGGACTCATTTCGTATCCAAAGCTGCACCTTTTAATTAAATGAAGTTCACTATTTTAGCTAGATACGGGAGCTGGGCCAGGCCTTAACCACACTGCTAATCACATGTCAATCTCACATATACCTGGTCAACTCACCACACCATTTATCTCAGATTCTTTGACACACCCTTTCCCTTCCCTAACCATATCCATTCATCCCTACCTTCCTCCACTATACTCCTTCCCTCATCCCTCCATCCTCTCTTCCCTCCTTTCCTCATCCTAGCCACGTTCTTTCAACTTCCTTCCCTCACTTAATATTGCAAATTGTTTTGGGGATTTTGAGATGGTCCTACCGTTCATAGTAGCAAGATTTGATTTATGATTTGTTATAAAGCAAGACACTTGAATGTATGTTTGTATGATCCTATTGTTAATGTTAATGAAACATCTGTTCCTACATGAATCTAAATTTGTATATCTTGCTTGGTTATACCTTTTTAAGATGATGTTGTGCTGTTGTCTGACTGTGGTGTTGTTCCTCCCTCAGTCCTGCGGTGGTTCTGGTTTCGGCTCTGGGCTCTCTGGTTATCCTGGTGGCCCTGGCCGTGTACAGGCACAAACATCCAGTCAACCTCTACCTGCTGCTTGTGTTTGTAAGCCTTTTCTTTTTGATTTCCAGGATGTTGAATACTGAATTGTTGTATCTCACTAGCTTCGTATTAGAGAAATGCCCACTAGTTCAGACCTGGTATTAACATCCGTCCTGAGAGATTCAATCATAGCTCTTTGTCTGTTCTTACCTGATGTTGAAATGCATCCTGAATATCAGGAGGGGCTGAGTAAATCTACAAAAGAGGAGTTTAAACATTTTAATAAAATATTAATCATTATGTAGTGTTACCACAAGCTACTAATGGGATTTGAGAGATAAGGATCCATTCAGGAGATATTTGGTAGCCTTTACACTTGGATTTGATCACTAAGGACAGATGTTGATCCCAGATTTGAGGAGGGTCTGCGTAACATTCAGGTTTAGGTTATTCACCCCCTTCCAATTACGTCCATATTTACCAGTTTGAGATAATGGATTAGGTGCGCATTGACACTTAAATAAATACTCTTAGTCAACTTACAAACTACAAGTGCCATTAATTGTGTGTTGTTCGCAGACCCTGCTGGAGGCGGTTTCTGTGGCCACAGCCGGTAAGTACCTCTTTTCAGGGATTTGATAGTTTCCATCCCCAGAGCCTGTTGGCAGACTGTCCTGACTGCAGTTTCCTCTCCACAGTGACCTTCTATGAGTACTCCACTGTGCTGCAAGCTTTGTGCCTGACCTGCGCTGTGTTTGTTGGACTGACAGTCTACACCTTCCAGTCCAAGAGAGACTTCAGCAAATTGGGAGCTGGGTGCGTGCGTCATGGCTCCCGTTACAAGTGGTTGCCCAATGTTTTTTTTTAACTCAATGCTGCTCTATTGGGGGTATACCCTCAGACTTACAGTATCCTGTCTGTTCTGTTCCTTACAGCCTGTTCGCCTGCCTGTGGATCCTCCTCATCGCAGGCTTCATGAGGGTGAGTGGAATGTCCTGACATGATTATGTCTGTTTCATATGACAGTAATAAAAGGGGAGAAAAAGAGTGAAAGACAGGGGGAGGTCAAGTTGTGCATCTTCATCTTTAAGGCAGTTGAGATACACAGCTCAGTACATTGCCAACAATCCGTTCCCTATAAGGCGTCATCCATACAACTAGGATTTTGTTTAAAAAGTGCATTTAATAAACTAAACTGATCTTTGTCCACTCAAGCATTTTGGCTCTGTATCAGTCTTAATCCCTGCCCATACGATCATGCTTTAAAACGTATATCACGTGACTGCTCAAATACACTGGGCATAAGGGGTTCATGTGATGGGAGCCTGACAAATCAGTGAAGGCTATGTGAGGACCGAAAAGTCCCAATCAGCAAACGTTTGCTTGTGTTTATGTCATAATTTTAAAAACATCTCCATTTCTGCCTGTACAGAATAGAACACAGCGCCAGAGTTTCAAACTAAACGTGGCCAGCCGCATTTAACAACTGTTTTAGCATCTCTAAATCTCCAATGTAGTGTGTACGCCACACTTATCTGTAGCAGAGGTGATGCTCTTTCAAACAAATCCTTTGGAGTACGGATATAGCCTTAGATGCAGTCCTCGCCCCGCTCCATGCTGACTCTGTTGTCGCTGCAGTTCTTCTTCAACAGCGACAGCACCGAGCTGTTAATGTCCGCTGCCGGGGCTCTGGTCTTCTGCGGCTTCATCATCTACGACACCTTCATGCTAATGAAGCAGCTCTCCCCTGAGGAGCACATCCTGGCCTCCATCAACCTCTACCTGGACATCGTCAACCTCTTCCTGCACATCCTGCGTCTCCTCGACTCCATGAAGAAGCACTAAGCCGTCAACACCACATTCAGCATTTCTGGAAAACCACAGATACTGCCGTGCTGTGATTGTCTTGTGTTCATGTGAGTTCTACTGTCCTGACGTAAATAAGAAGTGACATTTTAGGGAGGAATCTTCTTGAATGAAATTAATTGGGACTAGCTTCTTTTTATTTTTGGTTGCTGATTTCATTTAAATTGAGGATGTCCTTATCAGTGGTGATTTGTTTTGAATCCAGAATTTACTCCTAATGTTATAACAAAGCTCAATGGCTTAAACGTATACATTATTTTAGAACCCACTAGCGCACCCAACTGGTCAGATGGATGCTTAACTTGTTTTGTTTGCCTTTTTCTTAAGTATCATTACGTACATCTCAAAAGGGATTTTATTAATATATTCTCATATTAAATTGATTGTTGAATGTTTCCAATGTCATTAATAACTTGTTAATTTTCCACCAGTGACCTGCACACCTCACATATGTTAATGTTGTATAATATGTAAGAAGATGATGACACACTGTATGCTGGTTTTTCATGAAGGTTTGGTGCATGTCTGGGTTTTTTGATTCTTGTGATTGTACATATTGTATTTTTATGACGTGAATGTAACCCCGGGTAGCCAAACTCTTGATTGTTAAGCATTAAAGTGATTTGAAGAATTGAATCTGTTGATTTTTCATGAATATTATGTGATTATATCCTCTGATTGTATCAATCTCAAGCAGCAAGAGATGGGTGAGTGTTGTGACAGCATCTCTTCAGATTTAATTCAAAAAGATGAGATGCTGTTTTTCTTTTTGAAACGTACACGACAATGCATAGTACAAACCAAGCAGTGATAATAAATTATTTACTGAGAGATAGAGAAAATATTTTTTTTAATAATTTTTACCCTGCATGAAGAAAAAGCTGCTCAAGGGTTTATCCACATGATGACTTATGGAGGTGCTCATTCAGGATAATATCTGCAAATAATTTTTCGGCGTATAATAAGTGACGTAATAAAGAAATCCGAAAAGGATGTCATGCATGTAAATGATCAAACAATGCATTTTTCCACGTACAGTTCCGCTGCATCTTGTTGGACTATAAACACAACCTTAAGCTCCTATAGACTGAACTAATGATTTATGATCATATGGTAAGAATGATGTCATTGTGACATTACTATGAAGTCAGATAATTACCTCATATAATGGAGAATAGATATTTTCCAAATGCTCAACCTCGTTTAGCCTCTGATGTCATTCTTCAACAGTTTATAATTTACTGATGTAAACAGTTCCAGGCTTTCCGGTTTCAGAATAGAGCTTCCAAATTACCACACTAAATAAATATATAACGACTAATACTGCTTCATGTTAGTTGAACAATTTTATTTTAATTCTGACAGTGATGCATTTATACTCCTATTCCATCAGAAGAGTTCAGAATAACAAGAGAAGACTGTGATTTGATACAAAAACTAAATCCTCTGATGCCTTTTATTGGAAAAAATATTTCCCCAACGCTGCACTCACTATAAATAAACGTTTCAGAGAGATTGAAATTAACCACATTTTTCATCGTCTCTTCTTGAAAAATGGACTTGGCGGCTCAATCAGCCTGAAGTCTTGACTCTTTTTTTTACGGCGACTTTTGCTCAGCAGGTCGAGAGGGTCGTCGACCAACCATGGAGTCGGTGGTTCGGTCCCCAGATCGTTCGGTCTGTATTTCCGAAGTGTCCTTTGGCAAGACACTGAGCCTCACTGTGCTGATGGATTATCTATGAATCTATGAGTGAATGATACTTTGAGTGTAATAATCATTGTATGTGCACTAAATGCAATCTTTCATCACATGTTGGTTTATCATCAGATTTCTCCCTCACTCATAGGGCGTTTACGGTGGCCCACCGTAGGGCTTATACATTTATCCTGCTTATCCACAGAACATTTGTTTTCTCCCAGTGATTCTTTCCTATTACAGTTAGGTGTATGATGTGTGGGGAGTTAGGCGACTGGGGCAGGGAGAGGTTTGGGGACATCTGGTGGCTAGATAAAAAAAATGGGAGGAGCAGAGTCATCAAAATGAACCAGTCTGGAGTCCTGACAATTAAAAATGCCTAAAATCAATAAGAATGTGCACATATAGTCCTCTTAATACTCAATATAAACTAGTTGAATCACACAACCAGTTTGTAAAAGCCTGAAAGCCTTTAGCGCTGTGTGGCAACAGAGCTCTCGACTTAATGAAGACTGCTGTTTATGCATCAGTGCTACAGACGTGTTCTGGTGACAGCTCTACAAAGAGCCTTGAGATACCATTTTGTTTTATAAAATTAAAATGGATGGAGCATTCTGATGTAGCTGGGCCTAATGTAGCTGTAAGAACGTATCAGGCCTGATGAAACTGAATTGGTTCTGAAGTCTTTCCTGGTTGGCTCTTCTCTCTGACTGTTTGGACCGTGAGGTGTATGTGGTTTAGACACTTAAACAAATACTATATATTAATGTCAGTGACAATAGTGCAGTTAAAATCCTGTTTCTTAGAATTTCATCCTTGACATGTTCCTTGTCAATATCACACCTAGTGAAGGTGATACATTTTTAAACGGACGGAATCAATTAATCCACACTGAGCATTAGAATAAGCTAGAAATGGCTCGTCATTCAGACACTGGCTGTCCTTCCACACCATCATGCACATCTCCAAGATGTACAGATTCAGGAATTTGGCAGATTTCTTAGTCTTTCATATCGCTCACAAACCTAGGTCTTTTATTGAATGCCTGCGGGGGAACAGCTGCACACGTCTAGAACAGTGGTGGGTAGACATTTGCTTTGCTGCCAGAATATCTGACCTCTTTCGGTAAAGCAGAGCTATATTTCTTTGCCGATTTTCTGCACGAGGGCTTGTTCATCGCCTCATAAGGGAACATGTTACATACACCACATTGGCTTATTCGAGCAGAACAGGGTCTTTGGGATATTGCTTGAGAGTTGCTTTTCATGATAAAATAAACCATGACAAGCCAAATTGCTCCTTCAGTATTTCTACCTCCTCATCAAATATGACTTGTGGTAAACATTGAGTCTTGATATAAGTAGTTTTAATACCACAGTGTATCAAAAGAGATTGTGCGGCAGAAAAAATCCTTTCACTTTTAAAATATATTCCATTGATAATTGTAGTCTATTATAGATATAACTATTTTTACATTATAACGACTGATGTATAAACATGTACATGGAATTATTGTAATTCGCATGTAATGTTGCTAAGCACAAACGGAAGAGAGGTCTTCTTCAACGTGCATTGAATGGCACTTGGTGGATGTTATGCAAATTGCTCAATTTCAATTAGCTTGAATTGGATACAAAAAAATGGATGAATGAGGTTTGTTTAATCACAAGGTAGAATTTTAATGAATACACTAGGAATATACATTTTTAAATTCTATCTCTCTCTCTGAAATAAAATATTTAAACAGAAATAACACTTGGAATTTCACAGCTTGAAATTAATGTACTATATTTAGTTTGTACATTTGTGGGATTTATTTTCTATCTATCTATCGTTATACTCCACAAGAATAGAAAGTTGGAAATGGTAAAATATAAATACATGTGTTTAAATGTTTTAGGCCATGTTTCCTGCCACTGGATCTGAATTAAAATATGACAAATATAAAATAGATTTCATGTATTTACACAGACGGTAAATCTAGACTTCTGTGAGCCTTGTTGTGGGTCAGGGTTAAGCATATAACTGTGTGTTTTTCCCTGAATGAAACAGTAATGAATTCCTCCTCAGCATGAATGTGGGCATTATTAGGGTCAGTCAACAGCTCAGTGTTACTGTGGAGGCTGGACCTTGAACGCAGCACAGTTGGTCGTCTGCCACTTCACCTCTACGTCACTTCCGTCACACAACCTTCTCCCAGAGTTTTGTCTAAGATGGCGTCAGTGCAGTTAACGGATGAGGAGCTTTTCTCCGAACTGAAGCTCTTCGGCTTCACGCCGGGCCCGGTCACCGAGAACACCCGCCCCGTGTATCTGAAGAAGCTGAAGAAGCTCCGCGAAGAGCAGCAGCAGCGGGGCTCCCGGGCCGGGAAGACGCGCAGCACCGCGGCCGTCAATAGCAGCACTGGCGGCGGCAACACGGCGGGATTCAGGCCAGCCAGCCATGACGTCACGCACCTGAGCTCCAACAGGAGACCGGGCCGGAAGTCTGCCGTCCTCGGCTTCAGTTCCGACGAGTCTGACGCCGAAACTCCACTGAGGAGAAAGGGCCTCAATCACAGCGGCAGGGCGGACCGGAGCCCCGCGTTTCAACAGCAGCCGAAGATAAGGCCTGCCGCGACGCCAACCGGGGCGAACAAGAGTCAGTATGGCGCCGGGAGTGCGCTGAATAGCAGCGGCTCTTCCCCGGGTCCGGACGGACAGAGAGGTGTCTCGTTGGGCTGGGGGGTTCGGGCAAGATCCAGCCCCGAGGCGGAAGGGGGGGATTACGACGAATCGGGAGACGAGGACGATTATGAGGGGGGGACGGAGAAGAACTCTCGCTCTTTAAACGGTTGCGGGGCGCCTCACTCGGCCACTAGCAAGTTAGCCGGGGATTACTCAGATTCGGACGAGGAGGAGCTCGGGGCCCTTGGCGCCGAAGACCGGCGGCGGGACAGACTGGAGGCTCGGCGGAGCCACTCGAAAGCGGCGTTCGCCCGAGGGTCCCAGACGGGAGGGGCCGCCAGAGAGGTTAACCCGCCCGGGAGTCTAAACATGGTGGGAAGTCGGAGGGAGGAGGGGGAGGAAGACGAGCTGAAGAGAAGGGACTCGGACCCGCCGGGAAGCTCGGGGAGGCGAAACTTTCCTAGGAAGTCCATCTACGTGTCCCTCGCCGAGAACCACAGACGAGACGCCGGCAAAAACAACCACGTCGACAACGAGGACGGCTCCCCCAGAAGCGGCGGCGGCTCCAACAGGTTCAGCATCGGCTTGAGACCGCGCTTCACCAACTACAGCAGCCTGTCCCAGCCGTACCGGGGCAACCACTCCAACCACACCGCCCCCAACCACTCGTACAGCCAGGCAGCGCTGAAGCAGAAGCTGTCTGGCCCGGAGGACGAGCTGCTCCAGCAGTTCAAAAGGGAAGAGGTGGCCTCCCCCGGCAGCTTCAGCGCCCACTACCTGTCCATGTTCCTGCTCACAGCCGCCTGCCTCTTCTTTCTGCTGCTGGGCCTCATGTACCTGAGGATGAGGGGCTCCGGAGCCTCGGAGGAGGATGGAGTCAGTAAGTGTCTGATTAGATGTGTCACTCAGAGTTTTCCATTATTCATCCCCTCAATGGGTAAAATGTGCCCACTGGTTTAGGTCAGACAGGGTAATCCATCCACATGTGGCCTGGTTGTTGGGTTTGTGTGTTTGTTTAGTTTTTGTCAGGCTTCAGAAGAGTGGTGTACCCCATGTAGACAGAGCTGCTGTGGACTATTACAGCCGCCTGTCCTGCAAACAAAACACTACATTGTCCTTTGTACAAACTTCAGGAGATTCCCATTAATAATCAAATTTCTTATTCACCAGTGTAAAAAGTGAAGCAGTTGTTCAAAATGTCAGCAACTATCATACAAGCAACAGATCATCCAGTACAGCTATGAGCTTTCACTGCTTCAACTAAGAAGAGGCCTGATTTGTTGTCAACAAGTGCAAACCATGAGCACAGGTCCTGTCTTCCGTCTGTCCCTCCCTCCTGCAGGTGCAGTCGCTGCCTTTGTTTGTGGTGGCCGGAGCTAGCAAGACACCTGACAACCATAATCCACGAATTTCGAGAGAGCTTTGATCCAGTCCTGACCCTAACGGCTTCTAAATTGATCTTATGCATTTCTTCTCTAGCAAAGGACTTCTGATGTCTGTAGACATTGGCTCAGAGCTGGTCTGTCAAGGCTGCCCTGCACCATCACACTTTTCACACACTCCACACTCCCAGTGGGTCTGCTCACTGTGCAGTCCTCTTTAATCCAAACTGGTTTCAGCAATAACAGGGGAGCAGGAATGATATTATTAGTCAACAACTATAATTATGATAAAGCTTAACTTAGGCCAATTTGGACATTACCAATTCCGACAGGTGATGTGTTGCACATTCCCGCCAGCGGTTTCACTGATCTCACTGTTCTGCTGCCAACTAAGAACTGGATTCACTGAACCCCAAACCCTGGATGTAATAAACTCAGTATGAATCCATTCTTCCAATGTGACCAGTTTTCCCTCAATGTTCAAAACCAGTGTTGTTGAAATGGATGCGAAGCCAAACGATAACACTTCAGTTTACAACCTTGAACATTACTTTGACTTTCAGAAGTTAAAACAGTTTATTTCACACATTACAGTCAGGTTACTTTCACACTGCTGCACATGGATTTATTCTGCAGAGATCAAATTAGTGTTTAACCAATAATACTATTAACTTAACCTCACCATAGTTTTTTTCTCAGCTTCCCACTCGCACAGTGAGTAAACAGCCAGATGTGGGATTGCAGACATTTTCTTTCAGTATTATAATGTGTACAGTATCATTCTGTTCAGACTCCAAAGTGCCTGGCTGATGTGGTGAGGCCTCAAGGGCTGAGCTTCGTGTACAGACACTGACTCACGTGTGAAGTGATGTCTGCGCCTCGCTCACATTTCATGTCTCCAAACACGCCGTCTTCTTGTACAAGTTTTCCTTCCCACCAATCCAGCTGGTGCTTTTTGCTCTTCTGGTGTATTTGGTTTACCGTGCACTTTTAATGAGCATGCTGTTGTTTCTGTCCTGACTCTACCACTTTCTGTGTTTTCCTTGCAGCTAGGAGCCACCCTTTTGGCAGCGACTTTGACTCGACTTATGTAAGTAGATATTTTCCTTTGACCCCCCTCCTCTTCGGGTTCTGTGTACAACAGCTATGTTGCAAAGTTTTGTTCAACATGTTTAGCCCAGGAAAGGCGACGTGAACATCCTGGAATTAGATGAGCATGATGGATGTGAGTGGTGGACCCGGTTGAAGTGCTGCCATGCTAATGAAATGTACTGGTTCTACTCCTGGCCCTGCTGCAAACTGTCCCAGAAACAACACTACCCCTCAAGCTTCGGATATTTTCTGTGATGTGCACTTGGCATGAAAACTGAAGAGAAACAAACGTCTGGCTGGGTGTTGTTTCAGATGTTTTTACATCAATAAGTGTTGATCTGTAGAGCCAGGTCAAACTGAACTGAATACTATTCATAACTCGCATTAGGTTTTAAATTCATTTTAAGATTTCCCTAAATCCCAGGTTCTAGATTATCCAGATGCCCTGAGCCGAACCAGGCATATTTTAATAGATTAGCATCTGCAAGAATACAGCAGATCAAAATACAATCCTTACTTTACTCTGATGTGTTTTTTCCACCTCAGCCTTCTCGTGCTGCAGTGCTGTGCCCCGATATGACAGCTAGCCTCTAGAGTGCAGCACTCTGCTGCACATGTGAGTGAAAATATAGAGCCTGCATTTGTGGAAAATTGTCTGATGGGCACGCCAGTGAGTGACTCCCAAGTTCAAACACTAGTGTGTCTGGATTTGCCAAGTGCAAGCATATGCAAAAGAGCAGCATCCAAAAACGTTCAGATAGCATCAGTCAGTTAAAACAGATGCTCCTGTTAATGTTAACTCAGTGAGCACCTTGACCAGCATTAGCGAACATAAACTTGTCTGTTGACTGATTTATATCGGTTCTGAAGCTGGTGTTTGTTCAGACTTTGCAGATACAGGACTCTAATCAGTGTTGGAGCCATACAAATTGATCCAGACATCACTGCTAGATTGCATTCAGGGGTTGTCCTGGCTAAGTTTAGGCTGGTGTGAGTGCGTGTGTCGATGTGTGTGTGTGTCATCACGAGAGACAAGCTGAATTATGAATGAACGAGCAGCTACGAAGAAAGATTTGACTCGTTCAAGAAAAGTATCGATCATTACGTGATGATCAACGTTAAAGCTGTACAGGGTCAGAGCCATCAGCTCCGTCTGGGTGTGTGTGAGAGGGTGAGGGAGAGACAGCGAGAGGGGAGCAGCGGAGTCTGTTTGTGGCGCCATTAGCTTTCCCTCATGTTCTGGTACTATCATACAGAAGCTAGGCAATTATTTTATAGTAATCAACCGCTTATAGGCATCAATTTAGCCAGGGCAAACAGGATCACTCCTAGCGGTTTCCACTGAACTAGAATTTGTTGGAAAATGGAGGCGGTATGAAATCTACAGGAAGCCGCTTATATTTAGCCTCCCTTCAGGTTTCCAACGAATCAAAATCCCGCCAAAAAAGTTCTAACATAAAAAATTAACTGTATTTCTGTTGGTGTGTGTTTTAATTTTTTGCAGGACAAGGCAGATAAGGACCTGATCCTGAACTTGCTGCTCAATCTACACGACCATCTGGCCAACATCGCTGGTAGCTATAACCCCTCTGTGTCTTCTGAGTGACTGTTCGATGTGTTGAAAAAAGACTTTTCTCTCAGGAAAGGTTCTCTCTCTTTTGTTGCTGCGATGACAGAGTGAGCAGCGGTTCTTTATTTTCAAGGAGTGTGTTTATTCACAGCTCTTTCACTACAGAAAAGCGTGCCATACTTTTGGTCACAGTATCAATATGCAATCATGAGTATTAACGGGTACTAATCCAATAGAGGGAGTTAATGTGCTTTAAGTATTTTAAAGGTTTGTCAGGTCAAGGTTAGAGAAAGGTGTCAGCGAGCTACAGTCCACAATGTTAACTAATCTTTCACTCTATGTTGTGCGTGAAAGGGACCTTTTGTGCACATTGCATGTGAACCTGTTCACTGACTGATACTAAACATTGCATCTAATGCACAGTCAAATGGATATGAGAGTTCCTCAGGCCAGCATATGTTGTAATGGAAATAGAGGAACTTATAATGACATGTGATTATATCTTACTGAAAATATCCAGTGGTTTGACTGCTCATAAAGCACTTTATTAGGAACATCTGCACACCCGCTTATTCATGCGTTATCCAATGAGCTGATCGAGTGCAGCGGTGCAACAAAAAAAGATGCAAATACAGGGTAGGAGCTTCAGTTAATTAATCATCAATGATCGGTTAGCCATTTCTCTTCACTTCAGTGAGCTGCAGCTCTGTGTTGATGAGAGGTCACAGGAGAAGGCTCATACTGGTTGGAGCTGACTGAAAGGTAACAGCAACTCAGATAACCACTCTTTACTGTGTGACCAGCGAAGCTTCTCCAAATGAACACCATGTTCGAGATTAAGGCGGATGTTCTACAGCAGCAGAGACCGCATCAGGTTCCTCTCGTTTAGGCTAAGAAAAGTAATGAGAGGCTGCAGGGATACAGACTCACCAACACAGGACAGATGAAGTCACAAAACGGAGTCAACCGTCTGAATCCATGGAGTGATGTGGTAGAACAGGACATTGGAGGCATGAATGTGCTGCTGACCAATCGGTTGAGAGGGTATGATGTAGTCATGGAGCATATTCTCAAGGCCTCGAAGAACAGAGGCTGTTGAGGAAGCAAGGAGATCAAGTATTCCATTTTAGTATATTCTTAATGAAATACACGGGGAGTACACAATACATGAAATACTGTTTAGTATTCAAAATCTAATGTGATTTAATAACTTTAGTTTAACTTTACTCCTGTCTCATATAATCAGACAGGAGTGCTAATCTTTACTCTAAACTGGATGTTAAACATTGTGTTGAGATGAATTTAGCCGAGGTGTGTTTTTTTTTCTCTTCACTGATGGTTTGAAACTGTGATTACAGGCCAGCATGACTGTGGAGATCAGAAGTGTCCGAACAGGAGTCTGTCCATAGACGAGGCCTCCGCATATTTAAAGGTACGTCCCCATTAACCAGAAACACACACCGCAAGAGACCATGGGATTCTTGGTACTTGCATATTAGAAAGGAGAAGCTTGATAAGTGTTTTTACTGAAGTGGGTCATGGGTCACTTCTGAATATTGTGTCTGTGGGAATTCTCCCACCTGCAAAACATCAACCAGGATAATCATGACCGCAGAGGCACAAGGACAAAACTCCTGTAAAGTGCATGTTGCTATGTTGATTCAGCCGATTTATAATTTCTGTAAAGTTGCGTAAACAGAAGGAAGATTGACTTGCTCCGCAATTGGTTTATTGATTAAAGAAAATGCTATGAAGAAGCAGCTATGGTATATTGTAAGAGCAGGGATTTCTTTTCTCTGGGATTTTACTTTGAAATAGAAAAAGGAAGTGTTGCAAATATTTATTAAAAAAACAAAATCGTCACTGTTTATTTTGAGTTGCACCGTGTGCGAGCAAATGGGCAAGGCTGACTTTTAGAAGAGCAGCAGTGTGGCCGCTCAAACCCGATAGTAAAGCCGCCAAAATGAAGCAAGATGTTCCGTGATAGAAGCATTAGTGTGGGGGAATCTGATGCTGGCCCTCTCATCAGTTACCCCTTCTTTGTTTTGATTTAGGCCCAGAATAAGGAGTTTGAGTACCTCGTTATCAGTTCTCTGGAGTGGATAGTCCGGACAGGACAGGACGTTGGGATAAGGTAACACACAGTTTAAATTTTGTTGCTGATCACAAACTTCATCTCGCTGTATGTGACATGTGTCCTCACTCTCTGTGTCTGTCTGTGTGTGTGTGTTTGTGTAGGCTGACTGCACAGGTAGCCGATGAACCAGTGACCGACGTGTCTGAGATCTACAGGCTGGAGTCCACACATCCCAAGATGCCCTTCACGTGCCGCTTCCGCCGAGCCTTCCTCACTGTCATCAGTAGAGTCTTCCTCATCGCAGTTGGTGAGACAAACCACAGCAGACCAAAAATATGATGTCCAAAACGACAGAGCTATCTGTGCATTAACTATGCCTCGAGACGCCCCAAGTTGCTGTGTTTGAATTGTGCATCCTGTGTATGTGTCTGAATATCTGCAGTGGTAGGCTGTGTGTGGAGTGTGGTCTGCTATGTCAAGTATCGCTGGAGGAGAGAAGAGGAGGAGACGAGGCAGATGTACGACATGGTGGAGAGGATCATCGGTAAGGGCCCCACACAGTCACTGGTCCATCAACCAATTGAATACAGTGTTTCCCGTAGGGTTCTCTTTACCAGCGGAGCTCTCTGAATACCCTGGGACAAAATTCTTCGCTTCTACAAAATATTTAATTTAAGGGTGTGAATACTTTGTAAGTTTGAGATTTCAGAGTATAATATTGCTTTAGTCTGTAATTCTTCCTGTTTTTTTTTTTTTTTTACATGTACAGACGTGTTAAGGAGCCACAGTGAGGCTTGCCAAGAGAACCAGGACCTGCAGCCCTACCTGCCCATCCCCCACGTCAGAGACTCCCTGGTCCAGCCTCAAGAACGGTCAGTACCAATGCTGTCGCAGCTCGATTCAAGTACAACAAATATATTTAGGCGTAAAATCACTGGCTGATTATAAATCCTGCTCCTGTCCCACTGTCAATCTTGAGTTAAGATTTGCGGCACTTTAACACCTACCTCATTTGGCTTGGACCGTCTGACTTTTCAGTTTATTCCAAACCAAAAGAGGTGGTTTTCTTCCGTCTGGATCAAACCATTCATCCATTTTCTCCTTAAAATCTAAAAGACTACTGTTTTCTATGCACTTCATTAAAATAAGCTGGCAAATGCAAAAGCTAGATGGACAACACACCAACATTAGACGCACACCCGTCTACAGACCAATCAAGGTCACGTTTATGCAGATGCAGCCCACATAGGTGAGGACGACAGGCAGTGTACTCCTGAAATTTGATACCAAAACTTACTGGATCAAATACAATCATTTTCGGACGACAGACCAGACATGCCCCTGAAAACTGTTCAGCATGTTGTTTATTCTTAGGTTGTCGGTTCCAAATTTGGGCTGCTTAGAGGCTGAAAAGGCTTCACCTTAGAAAGTTTTAACCTCAGGAGCCGCTGGTAATCTTGAACCGGCCGACCTGAGCAGTCTCCAAGGTTCACACTGGTTCAGCCGATCGGATAAGTGTTCTGGATCTAAGCTGCTCAGCGATTTATTGACTAATAGTAGGATTTTAAAGTTAATTCGTTCTGAGACTGGTAACCAGTGAACTGATCTGAGGACTGGAGTCATGTGCAGCAGCGTTCAGCTGGTGCTGCCTCAGACAGATTTGTAATGAAGAGCTGATTACAGATCGACACAGCTTTTTTCCTCAATGAAACACATGCAACAGGTTGATCTGAGCCATATTACAATCCTATTTCAAGGAAGTGGAACAAGAGATGCATTGAATGTGTTTGTGTGTGTTGGGGGACATGATGTTTAGTTACTGCTGTCTTCTGTGCCTTTATGTTTAAAGTTAAATAAGGATGCAACATCAGAAAACGTGATGTCTCAGGTGAGGAAGAATTTGTGAGACGTTCTGGTTCTGCTGTTTTACAGAAAGAAAATGAAGAAGATTTGGGAGCGGGCTGTGAGGTTCCTCTCAGCCAACGAGTCCCGCATTCGAACAGAGAATCAGAGGATCGGTGGGCAAGACTTCATGGTCTGGAGGTGGATACAGCCTTCTCTCAATTGTGACAAGAGCTCACTGATGCCCTCTAAAGTCTGGCAGGGGAAAGGTAACTCGCACTGACTGTTTTTCTTGCTCAAGATTATACTGGACCAGGAAAGCAGGAAATTCACTTAGGCGTTTGTCTATAAATGTTAATTCTCCATTTCATTTGGTGCTAACTGACACATACACAGCACAATTAGTTTTCCTTGTTTATAACTAGTGGAGCAGGATATCGGCACTGATCTCCTGTTTGTCAATCAGTTCACAATCAAAAATCCTATTGAATCAGTTGCGTCAAGTGTATGCCAATGTGTGAAGCGCTCTTCAGAATTAGTAGAATAAAATCCCTCTGGCCTGTCTTGCTCTCAGTGCTAAAGAGTTGTGGACGATACCAGTAGGGTTGCTGCAGTAGTCTGAGTTACTGGGATGGCACAGTGTACAGGCACATAGCAATCACATTACTTTCCCACTGACCACACCAACTGTAGATATACAATCTATAAGGTTCATTTTTGTTTGTCAGTGGTAGCAACCAGGTCACCAGATGTCAATGTGAAAGTGTGTGCTCCATCGCATCAGAGCAACTGAGTCGTATCACACGACGAGAGGAGAGAGGACCAACAGGGAAGATGACATTTGGTGCTAATGACAATTACAGTGTTCTGGCTTTTTCAAAGACATAGAAAGAGAAGGGGGCGCAGAGGGCTGCGCACTTTACCATGACAGCTCAAAACCTCTCAAAGATCTATAACGTTATTGCGAGGAGTGGATTATCTGGGTAATTGAGCACTGCCAAAAATTCAAGTGGCTTCAGTACATGCTGTTACAGACACTGAGCCGACAGACGTCTTCTCTTGTCTCTTCTCTTGAGGTGGACAGGTGGAAGATTGAGTGGTATGCAGCCTTTGGACATGAGGTGTTTTTGTGCTGCTTCAGACCATGATGTTTCAAATTGCCGCTGCATGAAGCATGTTGCCACCTTAGGTCCCTGCACTTTACAGTTTCATAGGCCTTGGTAACATGTCATCATGTAGTGGGAAGCTAAACATTGCTCTTATCCGGGGTCATATCGTTTCACTGTGATCACCATGAACCCGTGGACTGCGCTGATCCAGCTGTGCGCTCACTGAAACCTCGTCTCTCTCTCTCCTTCAGCTTTCCCTCTGGACCGGAGGAATTCCCCCCCCAACAGCCTGACTCCATGTCTGAAGATCAGAAACATGTTTGACCCAGTCATGTGAGTTTAATCGTCTCTGCTGCCTCCTCGATGAGCTGTCGGGAGCTCATTCCTTTTCCCCCATTTTACCGTTTGTAAATTCCCTGCATGTGTTTTCTGTTTTTCAGGGAGGTCGGGGAGAACTGGGATCTAGCTATCCACGAGGCTATCCTGGAGAAGTGCAGCGACAACGACGGCATCGTCCACATCGCTGTTGACAAGAACTCTCGAGAGGTACGCTCCGTCCTCTGAGCAACTTGCCCTCATGTCTGACATCCATACTTCTGACTACAGCGACATCACACTGTGCTTCCTGCTCTCTCCACAGGGCTGCGTCTACGTGAAGTGTCTCTCTGCAGAGCACTCAGGGAAAGCCTTCAAGGCACTTCATGGCTCCTGGTTCGATGGTAAAGCACCCACTTAATAACACTTACATTTAGAGCACATCAGCGGTAACAGAGTGAGAAAACAAGGGGCTGCGCTGCCGCAGGTACAAGTGAGAAGATGATATACTATCCAGGAAATCCAGTTTGAATAATTCATTAGTTTTGAGCGCTGATCGGTCACAAAGCACGCAACCGCAGATGCTTGCAGTCAAGTGCAGACCTGTTGCCAGTGGAAACCAACTTGAGGAGCATTTATGATTTATTCATTTCAGTCATCAAAAACAATAACAACATTGTAGTGCAGAGCTCATGGATCAATACGTAAGTTACATGGTTTGTGAGGGCCTGCTGCACTTTGTTCCTATTACAAGATTCACAACTCGGGATAGAAAAGCCAACATTGTAAGCAAGTATAATAGATGCAGTTATCGATGTCCGAGCATGGTGTGTATCCAATCACATTCAAGTGTTGGCTAACTTGCTTAGCCTCGAAAAGGGGTTTACCTGCTTCTGATGATGACCAATGAGTAAAATATGCTTTCACATTCACTCTTGTTAGGTTTCTTATTCTGCCAATTTCTGTTTTCCTCTCCTTCGTTTCCTCTGCAATGATGTTCAAGCTGAGAATAGCGAGCAAGTTGTCTCTGTTAGCTTAGCTGTTCACTGCAGCTCTGGGTATTGGACGGTGAGATTTGTCACAAAGCAGTTTTATAATGGTTCAGCAGGGTACACCATAGTTACATAGTGCAGTTCCAAGCCTCCAGGGAGCGATGACAGATCACATTCTCCCAATTATAAGTTTGTTTCTTCAAAACGGATTTTTAAGCTGTTATTTTAGGGTATACGTTTGATCTAGGATATTTTTGAAACGGGGGCTGGAAACACTTGAGGACTCCTTCACCTTTTATTCTAAATCTGCAGTGATGCGATCCAGTTTTCGGGGTGAGAGAGGAGCTCTGAACCCAGGTATTTGGAGAAGTGTTGAAACCGCAGTAAACAAAATGCCACATGTAGCTATGGACATCTGATAAGCTCAATGTATCGAAGAACACTATTGTGAGTGGTCAGTGACAGTTTCCTTCTCATCTTGGCAGGTAAACTGGTGACGGTAAAGTATCTGCGTCTGGACCGATACCACCAGCGCTTCCCACAGGCACAGGGCTCCAGCACGCCCCTGAGGGCCTCCATTCTCCACCTGAAAGCCACGGGCACCACGGACACTGCGGCCAGCCCGCAGCAACACGGCTCAGCCAACTCTTCAGGCTTCTCATGAGACGCCCATTAGCATTAGGTTGAGCGTCATTTTCTTCTGTGCCCTCCCAGCGTCACAGCACCAGTCTGCTGCTGCTCCTTCGCTGCTTTATAACGGGGAAGACTTCAGTCTGTGCCACGGGAGAGCTGGTTCTTTTTCTTTTTTTCCGTTTGTGGATTTTTTTTTTTTTTTTCAACACAGGATAATTGCAAGAAAAGCTGTTCTGCGTTGCAGTTGTTGGTTTTCTATAATCATTGTATTAGAAATGTCATGGATGTAACAAGGAAGCCAAGCTCTTCTGGAATATTTAAGATGTGTGCAGATACTCCAGCCCTCCCTCCTTCTCTTCCACGGTGCAACCAGCTCATCCCATGATGGAATTCATCTGGGCACTGTATAAAAAAACGGCTGCATGTTTCAGAGTATGCCTCTACATAAGCTTTCGATACAACACAGCGTGGATGTTGATTTTCGATGTACTCCTTGTTATTATTATTACTCTGATTATTATTATTTAGTTAAGCAAGGGAGGCATGACCAGATATGCAGCGGGTGTCCTGTAAATACACGTGAATGGTGGTACAAGCTTTATTATTACATATTTTCTATTAAAAGCAAAACCATAAGGTCATATTTTTTTTTTGTTTGTTGATGCTGCTGCTGCTGCTGCTGCTGCTCATTTGCCACAGCAGAGTACGTGTGTATGCAGAGGCGACGAGTCCCTTAGCGGCTGCAGTAGCACAGATTCACACAGTAAAGCTCGGGCTGTAGAACCGAGCCACAGTTACAATGAGGATTCAGCCACCGTGTGTTTCCTTTGCTCCGTGTTTTCTATGAACGGGCTTTTCTTTCCCTTTGTCCTTGATTTTGAGCGATTGTAACAAAATCAAGGGGTGTACCTTTAACAGTCACCTGCAATCTTTCTACTGCAGATATAATCCAATATATCCCAGAGTTATTATCACTTATTACATTTATTATTTACCTCTCTGAAGATGGGTAATGTTATGCTGCCGGTGCGACCCCCCCTGCATTGAATTGGAGTTCCACACCTGTTCTCATGCAAGCAGTGTGTGTGTGTCTTTACCTTTTTTTTGTGTGTGTGTGTACGTGACCAACAGACCAGACCAGGACTATGAAGTCAGAGCGTTTCGTGTTTCCTGTCGTGACGGAACCTGTTGATCACACAATACGATGCTACCACGCTTTTTGTCATAAGGAGTACTGTGCGAATGTTGTGGGTTTGTAACACTTTATTCTAAACACCCCCAGCCCCCTGTGAGGAGTCTTCACTGAACTTAGGGATTCCTGATCGCGTGTGTGTTTTTCAGCACCTGTGTATTCAGAAAATGTTTGTTTTTTTAAACTCCAAGAGATGCTAGAAATTATGTAATTTTTTTAATGCAGTGAATTGAAAGTTGGATTCAGTATTTGCAGTGTGAAATTGTACAAATGATGCACATTTCAAATGTTCAAAATCTGCTGCGTTAGGTAGCAGACGACCCAACAGTGCCTTAAATTTGTGCTTTTAAAAAAAATAAAAAAGACTGGCACTGCATTACTGGACTATGTACTGGATTTAAGAAACAGAAACAGTTCAAAGGGTGAGTAAGGCCTGCCATAGATGTAGTTTTGTTAGTTTTACATCTTCAGATTTGGTATTTTGTAGCAGTTTCCTTTGATATTAAACCAAATGCTTCTCTATTTATTTCATTTTTTTTTAACAGCCATGGTGATGTACTATTTTAATGTCACCTTACCTGTTTCATATGTGTCAAAACTTTATTTCATCAAGAATCAAACCGTACATCCACTTCCAAACAAATGTCAGGATGTGTAAAACAACAAAATAAAGTGAACACTTAAAGAAAGAAGCCAGTTGTTTACTGCATCACTGTAAACTATTTTTGTACACCCAACGGAAAAGTGCACATAAGGCGTCTCCCCTCACGCTGACTGTCATGAGGCCGAATGTCAATGGTTTGATGTGACGCCCCCTCTCAAGGCTCGTGCTTCACCCAGAAACCTCATGGATGCGTTCTCATTACTCTGATGCACTTCATGTCAACACTGTACATTGACATGTGGTCTGTTATGTTATATGCAGCTTTATTTCCATTGCATTGTATGTTTGGATTTACCAGCATCCCTAACCTGCTAGCCAGGGGAGTGGGAGGGAGGGAGGGTGTGGACCAGAGACATTTATATAGATAAGTTCTAAATGTAATTTGTCAGTTGTACAAACGGCTCAAATTAAAGAGTTATTAGGAGTTTTTTTTTTTTTATTTGATGTGCTTTTCTGTCTTTCGCACACATGGGAGCGAAATAGCTCCACAGCATTCTGAATAATTTGCGTTGAGGCTGTTTTTAGTTTTGGATTTGATGTCAAAACATCTATTTGTGGAGTACTAGGTGTTTAAAGTTGTAAATACCAGCCTCAGTTAAGAGCATTTAATGGCTCGCATGCATCTTTTTTATGTCTCACAGGAAAACCTCTGTCCGTTCCCCAAGAAGCATCAACAACACAAGTCAAGATTATTACAAAAAAGCATATACACTGTTATGATGTGAATTAAGCATCATTCATATTTAGTTTGATAAGTAGTGTCAGGTGTAGAAACTGAATGCGTGACTGAGGCAGAAGTCTCTGCTTGGTGAGGGGTCATACAAATAAACTTTCAGAAATTAGTAATAGGATATATAGAGGGTTAGATAAGATACAAAAATCTAGGATTTCTCTAAATCAGGGGCCTTAAAGGGGCCACAATTTTCACGGGGGGGGGGGGGGGGGGGGCAAAGCCACAGATCTTTGAACAAATTGCGAAAAGTGTTCCTTGTTAAAGCGCACATATATATACTTCTATATATATAAACTTTATAGATAATGCATTCAAAGTTCATTATGACACTAACAAGTGCAAAACTCAATATTTATTAATAGATTATATATTATAGATTAATTAGTTATTCATTCTCTTTTTATCATCAGAATATTTATCATCTTGTAGCTGCATCACCGATCATGAAGTGAGGGGGGCTACACATGACCGTTAACTTAGTCATGTGTAATCCAGTAAACAACACAGTAAACAACACAATACATGAACAACTTTGCTGCTGTGTTTGTATGTCTAGTCCGATATTATGGGTTGTGAGTTGTGACGGAGCTGAACGGAAACGGTGAGGGCTCGTGACCATAAAAGGACATGATCGGGTCCCCTTTCACCCCACCCGCACACACACATTATTGCTGGTCGACGTCCCCCTGCTCAAATGTTCCGACGTCACACCGTCATCACCTCATCAACGTTCCGACACCTCCCGGTCGCCGCCGCCGCCGCTTCTCTGCTGCTGCTGCTTCTCTCCGGTGAGTCTCTGTCGCGTTTATCGGTTTACAGGGAATAGTTCTGCATATAAACGGTAACATGGCGCCCGTAGTTAACCGTGTCCCCTGACGGGCGACGAACAGAACAACCGACAACACGGAATCACACGAATGTTCGATAACAAGCCAGTTATTGTTAATTTTAGACTCTTGTGTTTGGACAGCTCGGTCAAACATGGCGGCGGCTATGTGCTCCTAATAACTCCGTGTTGTAACTGACACTTCGGAGTGGAGCTCAGGAGACATGACATGTTTGTGACAACGTTAACTGACAGAGTCAAGTACGTCTTTACTAATAGGGGCCAGACTCTACATGACGTATTCAGTGTTTTCTTATGACGTCAGAGAACCGTATTCCCTGATGTTTGGAACCATTGCGTCAACTCATTGAAGAATTATAAATAAGTTTTGTTTTAACCTCATCTCGGTTTTAAATTTGACTGTATTTTAAAGATGAAATTATGACTTTTCTTTGGTAATGTTCACATCCTTAAATTGATTCCACAGTGTTTCTATGTGAATTCAAATAATATATAACTATATACAGCAAAACTGTCCAAATGTAAGACCAACTTTTCAATGAAGATGGAACTGTCTCCCCCTCTTTCTACCATGATCAGTTTTTGACAAATATACATTTATTATCTTCATGTCTTTTTATTTAACGGTACGGCCATTTTAACTGGTCATTTTTTTCTGGGTTGAGCACATATCTACAATTGTTGCAATGTTTGTCAATGAAGGTGTTTTTTCCGATCGTGGATCTCAGAATAGAGGCGTTTGGCAACTGTGGCTCTCACAGCAGCTTTATTTCACCACCGAGGTGACGGCATTGTGTTACTGAGCTGCTGCTGGAATAAGCCCATGGCCACGGTGGCTGTGACGCTCGGAGCACAAAGACGAGAAAAATAACACAACAGCGAATTTCAAAAAGACTGCAGCAGATAAAGGCAACAAAACATGAGGGCAAATAACGTCATGAAACAACAAATGATTAAATTCAACATGTCAAAAGAACGATAAATCATGAAAAACAAAGGCAAACAACATCACACACATCACGCAAATCATGCAACATGCATAACACAATGGCGAATAATTAAACTCAACTATTGACAAACACAGCAACAAATCAGAAAACAGCAGCAGATAGGAAAAGACAACCACAACTTACAAAATGGCCAGCAACATAAGAATGGCAATTAATTCACCCCATCTAGTCTCAAACTAAACAACAAATCGCTAAACAGATTGGCCCTTAGGACAACACGTCAGAAACACTACGACATAGAGGAACGCACAGCACCTAGTAGGAGGTATGTTTCCAGTGCCACTTTAAGTCCTGCCCTTGCCGAGGAACAAACCTTTGGAGTCATTGTTTTACTCATGGTGCATACGAGCTACAAAACCATGTCAGGAATTCTCACACTGTTGTTTGTCACATTTGTGTGAGGCAAAAGAGCAGAGCACTGTGAGTGGAGCGGGAGCTGTGGCAGAATCATTTACATCGTTACGAATCTGTCTGATTGACCTGTGACCTCTGAGCGAACTGCAGCAGAGCCTAAGACTGAGAGAGAACTGAATCTGAGTTGAGCGAGCAAAGGTTCATAGCTTCGTGGAAGTTACTGCGCCCTCAGTCGATTTTATTTTTGCAGCCACTTGTTTATCCTCTAAACAGTTTACCCACATTTGTTGTCATAGTGTTTTGTAGCTTGTTACAGCATCAAATCCTAACTCTGAGTAAAGCCAGACAGGAGAGAGTGTAGAGTACAGTTTTCCTGCAGGTGAATACTGCCACACTGCTGGAAACGTTACCATATAAGGCCACCTTCGTTCAGCCTTTTATCAGAGCTCGTCTCAGAGGGAATTTTTCCTCTTTGGATTTTTTTTTCTTTTTTCCTGTGTGAATGTTCCCTCTGGTGACGTGCAACGTGCTGATCCAGAGACATTAAATAGAATCCAACCAACGCTGGGATGAGGGGATGTTTGATGGTGTAATGAAATATATTAAAAAGGGCAGTCTCTGTCTGTCTCTCTGTCTCTCTTCAGTATGACTGTGTGTCATGGCCATCCTCCTCAGACGAGGGCTCTCGGTGGCCCTGCTTCGTGCTGTCAGCGGCTCAGTGTGCCGCCCTGCGCTGCGTGCTGCTCCTCTAGGTAGAGTAACTTTGTAGCTTTACTATGTCGAGCTGTGACAGGGCGATGAAGGCTGTCGTGCTAATTGAAGGAACACAGTTTTTTTAATGTTGTATTCCATCCATTGTGAGACTTGTATCACCCAACAAATCATATCAGACACTCACTTACAAGCTCCAAACTGTCTCTGGAGGCTACGTCTGGAGCTTCATATCAGGGTTGTAGTGGACAGAATTGGAAAGTTGTTGACGAACAATAGACGGGGCTCAATGGGACATCGGGGGTGCTGATGTGCTGAATGCTGACCGGTGGCTGGCAGCAGTACAGGTCATAAATCCCACTTCCTCAATGTTAGTGGAAGGGACATGGCTCAGTGACGTGTCATTTGTGTGGTTCTTGTCACAGTGGTGTGCGTTTTTTTAATGATCATTATTGTGCTGTCACTTTTATTGGAAATGAAAACATTCATTTGAAAGTGTGGTTGTTTCAAAATCGACAGTCTAGAAGCGTAGAGAAGTGGACCGTCTGAACTAGTTTGTCTCCTGATCCAGCAGAGGGCGATCACTGTCAGCTCAACCAATTGCCTGCCCTCTTGAGCTATTAGTAAAATAAGTCAGTAACGTTAAAACTGCAAATATAATGTGAATGGTCTTAATTTGGGACTTTTCCAATAAAGACACAAGGGATATTCTGATATTTGTTTGTCGGTTTGGTTGCATCTCTGTTAGTCAGCAGGTCTATGCACAGAACTACTGGACACAATACCAATAATCTAAATTGCAGGATGTGGTTTGGGTCAGGAAAGAACCCATTGCATTTTGCTGCAGATCTGGTTCAGGCATTTTTTTCTTCACTTACTTTAACATTACAAAATAGGATGTTTTTTTAAACATTTTCCTTGATTTCTCAAAGAATACATTCATGGATTTTGATGAAAAAGTGTCTGTGTTTAGGGGACTCATATTTAGGGTTTTAGGATCATCCTTTGGATATGTTTACAGCACATTCAAAATGTGTGTCTCAGTTGGTGTTTTTATTTGTGAGCCACAGCCTCTTGCCTGCTAACTGTCAGCTCAGTGTATTGTACACAAACCAAATGGACAGCAGTTTCCACATTTCTAGATGGAAGTAGAAAGACATTTGGTTTTTAAACATCATGAAAGACTTTGAGATGAAGAGGTTTTCCTCCAAAGGGCAATGAAGTTAAAAATAATGCAGAAGTAGGATTCCCATCCTTTGGACCATTTTACGTTAATCTAAGTACGCATAGTTACAGTGTACAAATTATATATTTTCTTTAATCATGTAAAGAGCTTAGAATTAATGTTTTCTACATTAAATGTGAAAAACTGGATGTCTTTTGGAACTAATAGTTTTATTGGTTTGTTGTGTTGTCTGGTCAGCAAGATAGATGAGGAACGTATTTCCATAAATCTTGAAAAATGAAATAAACTTTTAAAAAGTTCATAGGGACGTCATAGTCTGAAAGTACTGTCCCCCCGTGCAGCACGAGGCGTTGATGTGTTTTGTTTTTGTAGGTGTGTGTGGGTGTGTGTGTGTGTGTTTGTGTGTCAGTGTTCAACATGTCCGTTAACCAGTCTCCTTCAAACTCTGTGTGACCAGTGGGACTCTCCAAACAGATGCCGACGACCATTGCTCCCATTCCACATCTTGTCTCTAATCCTGTGTTGTCGTGTGTTATTTCTCCCTCTGTCTGCTCCCCCTCCATCCAGCCCAGTCCTCGGTGTAGTCCTGCTGAGGGACAATTGTTTCTAGTGGTGGGTGGCGAGCCCCTGTCCAGCAGCCATGTCGGGCTTCAATCTGCTGCATCTAATAACCAAGAGTCAGCCTGTGACTCTGAGGCCCTGCAGTCTTCCCTCAGGTCCACTGACTGGGTGCTGTGTGCCTGCTGTGCTCTGCCTCTCTAAAGCCTTAACACCTGGCTGGTGTGTCTGCATGTCTTTACTGTCCCCGTCTGTGTGCGTTTACATTGACCTCAGCTGCTTTCAGCTATTTTCTTCCATTTGATTCGGAACAGCTCCTTTTGTTTGCACTGAACGAAGTTTCAGCGCTCCAAACTGGACCTAACCTGAACAGGGCTGGTTACTGGACCTCAGTAGCTTTTTAAATAGATTTTTGAGTTGAGTATCAACAACTTCCAGGTACCGCAGTTAATAGTTCTGAATGCTTTCTGAGTTTCTTAATCTTGGTCACTCCTTGTTTTATCAGGTATTACCTTGTTTCAAAGTCAAATTTTGCCCAGATTTACTTTACACAGATGAATTTTGGCCTGGAAGGTGCTTCTCCATCTCAAAATAGAAAAAGGGCCTCCGACACCTCTGGATGAAAAGTTAACATTGCTTTACTTTAAGAATAGGCAGTTCTGTGCTGCCCTCTGCTGGACTGCACTGAAAAGCAGTACACCAATTTGTTTACTGTTGAGCGATTTGATTTTAATATGTAGCATGAACAAGAATGAAACGATTAATTCAGGGCAGGATTCTTAATCATAGTCTTGCCAGCAAATGTATTTCATTCAATCATGATATATATACAAACACACGTAACAAAGTTTCTGTGATGTGTTTTAATTTGAGGATTTAAAAAATTAATATTTAGGTAAAGGACAATTATACATTTTTCTTTTAGAATTTAGCACAAATCCCTCACAAGATACAGATTAACCATTTTGTGATCCCTGTTCTAACTTGGATGTTTTGGCTCTCATTTAAAATTTGACAAAACATGATTTTTCCACACTTTTCCCTCAGATCTTATAGAATTGTCCAAATAGGGGCACACCCATTCTTGTCATTTTAGAAATAGTTTTGTCTAACACCTTAGCCAACAGTTTCCTCAACATGTCCGACACAAACCGGGCACTATTATTGAGGTTATGGTTTCATGTTTCATGAAACAAAACTACTGTCAGAAATTGGGACAACTGTTTAAAAAAATAAACACCCCTGTTTGAGGTCAAAGCTGATGTCTGTGTGTGGCTGCAAAATAAACAACTAAACCCCCACCTCAGAGGTTAATGATAATCCAGACGTTTAGGAAGAGTCGAGCTAAACATCCATCCCACAAACAGAACATGCTGTGTTTACATCAGGGTTCTCCCTTCTTCAGTTGGCTGAATCATCACATTACTCACTGTTGACTCGTTGACTCAGACACAAACAGTAGTGCCCTTAATGGTTTAAATAGCCACACTGAACCTTTATCCAACGGTCCATGTATCAGCTCTTCTCACTTGTGAAATTTCAAAATGCTAACACAATAACTATTCACTGCTTGGCTTTTGTGTGTGTGGTTCTGTTCACTATATGTACACTGAAAGGTTTTGTCACAGGTTCCTTTTGAGTTTTCGGATTAAATCCAGCTGTTTATGGCCGGCCTGCTTTGTTTCCATCTTGTGTCTCAGAGCGACGTCAGGAGAGAGGAAGACGTAATGTTTTGTTCGGCATCAACCTGAGGAATAGTGTTGTGACGTGCAGCTCTTCTTTGTCTTGCCGCTGTCATCAGCAGACTTGTAGTGTAAATATTTGTTGTCATCCATGCCTCCCCCACTCAGGAGCATGTAGGACCAAGAAGACATGGCCGGCGAGCTTCTCTCAGGAGGAGCTGAAGAAACGGCTCACTCCCAAGCAGTTCCATGTGACTCAGGAAAGAGGAACTGAGAGGTGAGAGGAACCGCTGCATTACTCTTAACTGCTGTGCCTCTAGTTTTACTCAAAATTGTGTATGTACACACCATGTCTGTGTGTGTATGTATGTATCTGTACATTTATATGATGATGTGTGCATTCTGTTAATAAACAGTATTTAGTAATTAGTACATCATGTTTCGGTCTGACTGATGGAGCTTTCCTTCACCAGTGCGTTCACTGGTGAATTCACAGATCATAAAGATGAAGGCACCTACACGTGTGTTGTTTGTGGAAATCAGCTGTTCAGGTAAGTGCTGCATTGTCTCCCTGTGTGAACAAGTGTTCCTGTATATGAGTTTACTAATATGACAGTCTCCTCAAGGACCATCTTGTCAATCAGACGGTGGGGGGGTAGTCTTCCACTACAATGTAAAACCGCTTTTATTTTTTAAACATGGATTTAACATGATTTTTGTTTCCTTTTATAGCTCAAAGGCTAAATTTGACTCTGGATCAGGTAAGTTAACTCCCTGTTGACCTTATTGTCCATGTTCTCTCCTGCTCCTCTGTCATTACAAGCTGCTCCTATTTCTCCTGGAACTGGTCTCAGTTTTGAATGTGCAGTATAAAAATGCTGGTGTTTGCTGATAATTGTCCTTTAATAATTGATCAGTGGCTTTTCAGTATCATGTGATTTGAATGTTTCAACCTTATTAAGCAGATAATATGCATGCTAACAAAGTAATGGCTATAAGAATTGAATATGCAGTGAATGGTGGACCAGGTACCTTTAATAGTCAGTCAGCAGCAGCATGGAGCAATGGGGATGCAGTAAAACATCACCATCAACTCAAAGAGTTGAATCATTCCTGAATGAGTTGAATCTGACCCACTATCGTTTTAAAAAGTTTGAGATGCACGTATTTACACCAGGAACAGTTTATTGGCTAAAGTTTTAAAGAGGTGCAGACATCATTTCTCCAGCCCTGTCCATGTTCCCTGATGTAAAATCAAACACTGACCCACATCAAATCCCACCGGCGTGTCATGGCACCTGTGTACTGACACGTTTCCTTCCTGCCACCATGGGTTCAGGTTGGCCATCCTTCTTTGACCTGGTGAAGGAGGAGTCTGTGACTGTGACCGATGATTTCTCCTATGGGATGCACAGAGTGGAGACCACCTGCAACCAGGTACAGCATAAACATTGCTGTTTACTCTTTTACCTCAAAGACGTCAGATGAAGATACTCCAATGCAGCAGCTCGCCTGCAGAATTTCACAGGCAAATAAAAAGTACAAAACAAATTAAATACATTTAACAAGATGTCACTCAGTCCAGTGCATAACTCTGCAAAGGCCCAACAGTTCCCTTATGAAAACACTTTACACTTTATTTAGATCTGCACCAAATTGTGCACACCTTCTGTCTTGTGACTGTTCGTTCTGATAAGGTCATTTTCAGACCGACATCAGGCCTGCCTTCAAAAACTCATTGATTTTGCTGATGCCATTGGGTCAACAAAGCGGTGGTGCCGAGGCAGTGTACTCAGGCAAAAAAAACAAAGAGGGTAAACCGGCAAAAAGCTGTAATGGATCCAACTTTGACACAAAGCCGTCCAGCAACAGTGTTTTGGCAAATTAAACACATGCAAGTGCACATTCCAGTAAGAACACAAACACAAAGCCCGGCTGACCAGTGATGTCCCAGCTCATATTGCTCATAAGCTTTATTTCATTTATGGTTTTTATTTCTTTTACTTTAAAATTGCACTGACAGATTGCAGACAATTATTTTGGCTTGTGGTCACATGACACAATTGCTAGTTACTGCAAATAACAGCTAAGCTGTTGGTGCCACCTAAAATCTTAATTAACTTGAATGTTGAATGTCCAAAAATTCATTTTGATTGGCCCCTAAAGTGCCCTTGTCCTGTCAGTAGTCTTAGAAAAAAGGAACCAATAAAACATAAGACAATTTATTAAGGATTTTTATTTTCGAAGCTGTTTTGAAGATGTATATTCAATGATGTGTGGCTTGGCTCAAAGATATTACTGATCTGGAATTTATTATGGATATAAATGACCCCTCTGTGTAAATTGTGGCCCCTTTATGGCCCCTGATTTGGACAAATCCTAGATCCCCATTAGAACAAGTCTACAAACGAACACATCAAACTTTCCATGTGTTTCAGTGTGGCGCTCATCTGGGACATCTGTTTGATGATGGACCAAGACCCACAGGGAAGCGCTACTGCATAAACTCAGCCTCACTGGCCTTCCAGCCCAAAGACACGGCCTCCTCCACTCCCACCCCCGCGGCCGCGGGCGGAGCTGCCAGCAGCTCAGAGAGCGATGGGAAGAAGGAGCTCTGAAGGACACGCCAGCCTTCTGACTGTGTGTAGGAGTCCAAAAGTTCATGTAGCATTGAAATACTTCACAAAGTACAGACAGAGTGAGGTGATTGTGTGGCAGAGACAAGAAAAGTGACACAGACCAAATGCACCAAATAATCTGTCACATGGGAAAGTGCATGTTTCCTAAACAGCCATAAAACTGCAACACACACACACACTGTATTAATTGGTTGCCTTAAAATAATAATTTGGTGTTTGTCAACCTGGGTGTTGCACACTTTTCTCCGTTGTCGGCATGAGGGTGTGTTACTGCCACAGGACCTTCAGCTGTGGTTCAGTGACGATTTCCTGTGTTTCCATTTGGTACGAGCTTCTGCTTCCTGCCCCATGTGACAGTGTCCTGACTGAATTATGCATTTCCCCCAGAAAAACATCTACATTGACCATAACAAAATTCCTCCCTTTACATATCCAGGTCTGGGTTTAAGCATCTGCTCTGCCAGTTTATATATGAATGCAGTGCTGTGTACTAGACACACAAACACATTTGTATACACAATAAGTATATATTACTATATTAAAGTGTTGTTTGATACTGAGAGGTTCATTTAACAATATCACCTATGCAAGTGCTAGCGTCAGCAGTGACCGAAGGAATCTTATTGTGGAAAATAATGTAGTGCAGCCTCCAGGTCACTTCCTGTATTTGTTCCTTCTTAGGCTTTTGCTTTAGGAAATATTTTCAGCTTGTATTAAAACAGTTATTGGATGAATAAAATATCTTGAAGCACCATGTGACTTTTGTTTCCATTTACTAGTTTCTGTGGCGCTTCAGTGAATGGATTGACACAGTATGAGATAAATGTGGGATCATAGGTCATATTTAGTCGTGACTACAGTGAAAGAATCGTCAGCCAAGAATAGGCTTAGTTTTTGTATCTCTAGGATGTTTAGGGCCATGTGAAAAAAAATTAATTGGGGGGGGGAAAAAAAGGATGGAAATGGAAATTAATCTCAGACTTAGGCCTTTTCCAAAAAATTTACCCTCTTCCCAATATATCTTTTGTTGTAAGGTGTTTATATTTTTCTTTCTTTATATGTGTCATATGGCATGAGCTATGGAAGTTTTCAGGTCTATGGTTAGTTGGTGTGGAACCTTGCATGTCACTTAATATTGAAAGATAAAATGGCATGTTGTTTAACCGATCGTTTGGCTTAAATGGCTTTAAATTAAGTTTGATTGGTTTAGTGACCATTTTCTTAAAGTGGGGGGGGACTTTAGTGTGATAAATGCTTTCTGCATGAACATGAGTATAAACTTAATTTCTACTGTCGCAAACTTGCTAGTGCAGAGTTTGTAGCTTCTGTAATTTATTATTTAATTATCAACATCTTGATTTTATGAGAGACAACCTCTGCTGAAACCACCAGCGGCAGATAACTGGTGTTTCCTCAATAAGTAGAGAGCCTGAGGTTCCTGGCTGACCACTGCGATTGTGCTGCCAGCCCAGAAGAGGTCCTCAGAGATGTGGTTTAGCATGAATTTAAAGCTGGGGGTCTTGCAACGCCATCCCTGCTGATAAGGAGAAGGCCTGTATCCTCAGAAAGGGCAAAGTAAAATGACGCAAAGAACAATAAGGTCAGGGAGGAAGCTAATCACATGGCGGAGTGATTGGAACACAGGAATAGGATAAATAGGGGAGAGGAAGAAGGAAGGAAGAAAGGAAAGAAGGACGGAGTGTAAGACGGACAGAAATGAGGGTACGAGGGTGTGACAGTAAGACGGAAGGAAACGGAGACAAAAGCAGGATGTGCAAATGACAGTCGGCTCGGAAAACAGCCAAGGAAAAGAGCAAGAGGATAGCAGGAAGAAATAAAGACTGACCCACATATGGAGGCTTTGGTTAGAGTCTGTAGATTCTTGAAACAAGAGTAAAACCTTGAGTTATAATAAAAGCGCAATCAAAAGAGGAATAAAAATTGAGATGGCTAGGAAAAAATACTGCGTTAGACCCAAAATTCAAACCCAAGACTCCCAGAATCAAAAAGCAGAAGCATTAAAAACTGAGGTTATTTTCAAATCAAATCAGATTTGATTCATAAAGCCCATAATCACGAAACAACAGAAGAATAACAACATGTGAAGTACGTTTATATTAAGGTATTATTTGTGCAAAACAACTTAGCACCTGCTCTATGGGATTTGCACTTGTAGAATGAATTTGTAGTAGTAGGAAAGTGTGTGTGTGTATCAAATATTGTGCAAAACACATTCACACACAAGCGCTTAAAGAGAGTATTTCAACATGAAAAACAAACACAGAATGAGCACAATTCTAGCCCAGTGAAAGATTGTCTTAAATTTTTTCTCCTCACATGTTCTTTCTCCATAAACGTGATCCGACAAAAGCACTCTGACAAAGGTGCGCAGGGAAATGTGGTGGTCTGGCTTATTAAACAACACGTCACAAGTCTCTCTGGACTTTTTTCGACACCAGCCATCTTCCCCTCAACTTAACTGAGAGCGTCTAAACCTAACCTTTAACATCTTTATAATGCAAGTGGATGCAGAATCCAGAATTAATCCATATGGCAAACAGAGCTTCTGTCCCTCTCAGCAACACAGAACATATCACTAGGTCCTCCACAGCTTCCTCAACTAACTGAGTGAAGACCTGAGAACACTGATAACATGTCTCTGTCTTCGAAGCAGCATATTGATAATGTCTGTATGGGCTGGTGAGTGTTACTACTGTTTGGGTTGTGACCTCGTCGACTCCAAGAAGTCTGCTCTCACATTCCTCACATTCCCCACAGACCCAGACCCATACTACCAGCCCCCCCCCCCCACAAACTTTCCAGTGAGGTGGAGCTGGACACACACACACACACACACATAACCTGGGTGGCATAGAAGATGTTTTCAGCTCAGCTGCTCTTTAAAGAACATGTAACATGTTAGGAAACCTCGGCTGAAGCTGTAAACATGTTTGCCTGTATATGAGCTGTTAAAAGGGACAGTTTGTTGAGCTTCAAGCATAAAAAAGACAAAAACAAGACAAACGTGCATACGTCCATAAAAACAGCGGTGGTTGTGTGCACACAATCATGTATTTGTATCTCAAAGCAGGAGTTTTATTTTATTGAGTTTTTCCAAATCAATGCATATGTATAGATTTCTGTCCGAACCCAACCAAGCTAGAGAGAAAACGAACCCCCCCCCCCCCCCCACGTGAGGCTGTGGGGGGGTTCCAGGGCAGGTGTTTTCGGGACTTTAAAGCTGGTATCAAAGTTATTGGACTGGTTTGGGTGGGAGAGGCCGCAATAGCAGCCAAGTCCAGTTTGTTGTTTCTGCTGGTCATGAAGTTCATCTTCTGGCAACACTGCCCTCAGGTTGGCATGTTCTAAATTTATGAATACGATGGAGTAGCCATCAGGGTGGGTTGTTTTCTGGTCAGCGATCAGATTGCACAGTTCATTCAAACTGGGACAATCCTATGGGGTGTTAGGGTTAGGGTTAGGGTCATCGAAACCCCTATGAAGCAGGGTGCCCACCTGATGACCCCAATGAAGCCTTTCCCCATCTACAACCCGCCTCAAATGGCATTATGGTCCCCACCTATAAACCCTCAGTTGGCTAGATCACCCCCCCCCCCCCCCACACACACACACACACACACAAGCATTTTACAAGGGACTTTACTGGGTCCTAAAACAGAACCTTGGCCTTTGTGTTAATGGCTGAGTTCCCTCGGCAGATAACATGGTCGGCCATTTAGAAACATGAGCTCCACGAGTCCTGTGCACTGCTTCCAGACGACCACGGCATCCTGACACCATGCTTTGTTGATACAGACTCACAGGCCACCCCCTCTCCCCAGACAGAGATGTTATTCAGTCCATTATCTACTCAGACAGTCCACGCAGAAGAATGGTGGTAACCAGAATGTCTCCGTAAAGACAAAGACACAGCGGTCTCTCATCTCATGCCAGGTAGTCCTCTGTATTCTCAGGTAGCACAATTTGATATCCCAGGGGGGCAGGTTCGCAAAGGTGGCAGGCAGGCAGTGAGCGAGGCCTGGGGCCCAGCCTGAACGCCTTTGTCTGCCTCCATCTTCGCTCATGCTGCTCAAGGTGCTTGCTCAAGCTTCCTGTAGGTAGGTGAAGCCGCCATGGTGCAGTGGACATAGTGACTGCTGCTCCTCGACTGGAGCATTCATATTGAGATCTGCCGATAGCTATCGGAGACATGTCTGCTGACACTATCACTATGAGAACACAACAAGTTCAAAGACTTGGAGAAGATTCAAGATTAATAGATTTATTCTTGTCTTATCCCTCCATACCATTTTTAAAACCATTGAAAAACTTTTTTATTCACAAGTTTCTTAACTAAGATATTGCACACGTTTTTTGTTTTATTATTTTGCACAGTTCTATGCATTTAATTTGTATAATTTTTCACTTTCAACTTATTTTTTCATTTTCATACAGATTTATGCCTTATTTCCTTTACTTATTTTGTAAAAATCTTTTTACATGTTTCACTCTGTGCTTTAGAATCTTTTATTTTGCTTTAAAATTGTTTTAAAATGGCCTTTTGGATTTAAAAATATCTTCTTTTAAAAAGGTCTTTGCGATGTTTTTAAATGTCCCTTTACAGCACCTTGAATCTACCTCTGAGTATGCAACACGCTTTATATATAAAACTTCCTTACCTGATACAATAAAGTCATTAGCAAAACAAAGGAGACACAGTAAAATGTGCCTGAAGACAAAGCCTCCAGTTTCACTCAGAGGTTGTTTAAAATGTAATATTTGGAAAATGGGTTTATCATTAAATTGTGTTGTTATTGATCTGCATCCGAACCCACAACCTTCTGTAAAAGTACAAACCACTGCACCACCGTGCATAACATCTATTTAAGGATAAATACATTTTTTTAATAAAATGATAACTAGAGAAGATGAATTAATTTGATGATTAGTTAATGTTCATTGAAAGCAACTGTGGGTCTGAACAGCATTTACATTTCCTACAGTTTGTTGGGAGAGTTGATTTGCCATCGCAATATGCATTTTAAACTTTTTTTAAAGTGCAACGTGAAGGTTTATTTAAAAATTATTCTCAGAGCTAAAAGTAGGACTGACATCCTTCAGATACTGTAAGTTATCTTTTATTTTCTGATTATGGCCATTGGTCTTAAAAGGCTTGCTGTTTGGTTAGAAAGTTTGCAGCACAACCTTGTAGCCACCGTTACGATGAATATGAGCAGGAGGATATAAATTTGTTAAGTAATTTAAGTTAGCGGGTGAATAATGGAAGCAGTGCAGTAAACAAGTTGGCAGAAGGAAAATAGGATATTTGTCATTTTGCTTTGGACAAATCAATTTCCAGAGGGTTGTGGTTTGATGGAGGTGTGTGAGCGTGTGTGTGTGTATGTGTGGGTGTGTGTGTGTGTGGCTTGAAGAGTTTTGGGTGGTCAGGAATGTGCAACAAGGCTTCAAGCTCTCGTGGACAATTGGTTTGCGAGAGGGACAACCTCCATGTGCCGCTCAGTGGAACCGAGCAGACGTCCGAGCAGGCTAAACGAGGCTTCCTCCTCCGTCTGACCTGACCGGCGGTGGTTTGAGGATAAACTGTGGTAGTGACACGGACTGGGAGAGAACGCCCGTGTGCGAGCATGTTGGGAAACATCTCCGCCTTTCTGGAAACATTTCTTCTCTTGGAAAAACACTCTACGAGGAAGAACTCACAGGCCTGTGGTTTATTGCATGCTGCTACCGTGGGGCCTGCCAAAAATAAGACCATGGTAATTCTGTGCTCTCCATAGCTCGGTCCATTCACGGGCTTTATGTGTTTGGCAGAGAGTTCCACAGGAAATAGAGGGACTCGCTGGAAGTTCTTCACAGCAACCCTAAGAAAACAAACCGGTTTCCTCTTGGCAAATGAGGTGATAATGCATGGAAACCCAAAGCCCTTCGAAATCCTCCATGCACTGTCTGACCATCTTGGCAGTTTTCATTTTGCTCACATACGACAGTTATTCACAACAGAGCATTTTTACAAAAGCACAACCGAGGTGCTCAAATAACTCAAATATAACTGCGCTAATTAAACAACTTCTAGTCATTATCCTCTCGTTTCTCTATCATCTTGAAGACATCTCTCAGAGTTTTGGACTTTCCTCTTTTAATGAAAGTCAATTTTTTACGTAAAAATAATTTATTATAAATGTCATCTTAGGTAGTCTTCGTTCATTTACTTTAAAGATGCTGTTGTGATGTGTGTAAAGTGTAGGATTTTGTGTTGTCAATGCGATTATAATTACATGGCAGGTAATCTTTGATTAGAATTAAGGTTTTGCTTTGAACTTGAGCTTTGTAGGAATACTTTTGAAATGGAGACATTTCACGTCTTTTGAAAAATGTATGTAAATTTCTAAAAACACGTTTTTAATTGGTGGTGATGTGAAAATGTTCAGTTTAATCACATTAAGATAAAAATGACATTTGTGTAGGAGTCTGAATTATTCCCAATACCACTTTTTTTTTAAGTCTGGGTCAGTTTAAAAGGCAACATTCACTTTCCTCTTTAGTGCTTAAAATAGTTTCCTTCATTTATCATATTTATTTATCACTTTTTCATATTTAACAATGTAAAGATTGACATATAGCTGTTAGTATATCACTATAGTAATGACTAATCATACATGTGTAGTATGTGAAACATATATGGAGTGTTGTGCAACACTGCAAAAATAACTATATCCTACAGGTCATGGGTGTGTGTGTGTGTGTGTGTGTGTGTGTGTGTGTGTGTGTGTGTGTGTGTGTGTGTGTGTGTGTGTGTGTGTGTGTGTGTGTGTGTGTGTGTGTGTGTGTGTGCGTGCGTATGTGCGCGTGCGTGTGTGTTTAGGAAGTTGTTCCAAAGTGATACAAATGACCTGAACACTCTTTATGTGGATTAGTGAGAATTTAAACATCCTCTGGCTGAGACAGGCCTGGAGCATGTGAACAGAAAGACACTTAGCGTGTCGGCTTTGAAGTGAACTGCGTCCTACCAGCTGCTGCGGCCACATGTCTGCCTGTCTGCCCCACAGAACAAGGATCGTCTCTGGCCTCGGTCATCTTTTCTGCCCCCACAGGAACAAAATATGACAGAAAACTGACGAGAGTTTCCTCAAGAGTTTTCTTATCGTGACAAAACAAAGCAGCCTTTACAGTCGGTTTAGAGACTGCTGTCTGTGTCCGGCTTGTTCAGTATTTTTTAAATGTGATACAAATGCAAACAATGCCCTGTAAGGAGCACAGAGAAATAAAAAATAATTTAAATATGATAAAATAGGGAATCTTTTAAAAATAATGAATAAAGCATGAGAAAAGAACTTCAGTCACGCAGGGTGGAGGCCAGCAGGTGGAGCCTTTGCCCTGCCGGCGGTGAAGCCGAGGCATGAGGGATGGCTCCACCTTTACTGACATTAAAAGGAGAACTCCCCCCCACCCCCCTCAGAGCCAATTTAAAGATTTGATCTGAAAGTGAAAGCTGATACTGGGTCAGCAGTGCTCCATCACAGCGACAGAAGTTCACTACATCACTCACAGAAGTAAAAATAACTGGTTGGTATCTTAAAAGTTTTTTAAAACCACTCTAGGATCTGATGAAAACTGGTTTTACCTTTAGGCAGAAATCCCAGTAGGGTCCTGACGAAGAGCCCTTGGGAGAGACTTGTGCATTTCAATGTGACCTCTGACCTCTGTGGGTGTGGAGGCTGGATTCCACTGCAAATCCGCTGCAGTTCAACTGCACCCCTTTCTAAAGGCCACTGTTTTTTTTTCCTTCCTTCTATCAGTTTACTAGGCATCTCCCACAGGAAGTAAACACACCACTTTGTGACAGAAAACACACTTTCTGTCACTCGAGAATCACCACGGTGACCCTCGAGACCAGTGCCATGTCTGTGTGCTCAGGTTTTACTGCATGAACCCTTATCATCTCCACCTGGGTATTGTTTTCTTTTCCTTTTTCCAATCATTAACCTCTTTAAGATCACTTTTTTCCTAACTCTTCCCACAGTCATCACAACAAATTACAGATCTGTAGTTCATTGACCATGAAATACCACGGCCACCGAACGGTTTCTCAGCCCTACCCGGAGGATGGTGTTTTGTTTCCTTTCACCTTACCCTCCATTCCCTCAGCCTCACAGAGGAATTCTTCTTCTCGCGGAGGTGGAGAGTTTATGACCTCCAGCCACATGATCAGACGTCTCCCCTGGACACAATTACCGCGGGAAGTCTAGACATATCTGCAGAGGACTGGATCAGGCATGCAAGAGGATTCGTTCCTCAGGTGCCAGCGTACATGGTGGGATTGCAGTGACACCTTGTTGCATTTATTTATATGTATACGGGAACACAATGTAGCTTTATTTTGTATTCAGGGATTCCTGGTTCGACTTGTGTTTCCTTTTTCCAATTACAAGTTTTCTCAACTGTAGCATATCGTAGCGTCTCTTATTCGATACGTTTTCATCACCACAAGGAGGTTTGTGTTTCTATCCCTGTCTGTTAGTTTGTTTGTCAGCAGGTTTTGGCCAAAAAAACTACTTGACAGATTTTCATGAATGGATGGGGCGTGGGCCAAGAAATAACCCATTCAATTCTGATACTGGCCTGGACAATGGGGGGGGGTTGATTTTTTTTATTTTCTTTACATTTTCACCAACGTCCCAGAAATATAACTCATGGATCTTGGTGAAAATTTGTCAGGCACATTTAAGGGTCCTCATATCCATGAGTGTGTGCAATTTGTTGCAGCTTGAGATGTGGGATCATGTAAACTTGTTATCTTCTAAATAAATAAACACATAAATAACAGACACTTCATTAGTGGCACTATGTATGTCAGTGTTCTGAGTCAAGCCTGAGATGTGTGTTGAGGTTGCATGGGCCTCAATCGGTCGGGTTGAGAGGAGACATGTGTCCGTGTAGAGAAATGTGTTTCACCAATTGGAAAAACAAACAAACACGTAACCTCCCCCCACGTGACAGATCTCTCAAACCCGCTTGTTGCGTGAAGCCTCAGTCGAAGCATTGACTTTGCACATGCCCCCGAATAGGTCAAAGGTCGGGACTGCGAGCAGACAGCAGCCTTTTCATAGGAGGTCAAATTTGAATAACATGAAGGCAATTGAGGTCACTTGTAAATTCACTTGTGAATTGTAAATGGAGATGGCATTTTCACTTTCATTATTCAGAGACCAGGTCGCAAACATAAACATAAACCTCAACATAAAGCGTCAGCACCAGTGTCTCTCCTGTGCGTGTCTCTGAGACCTGAGTGTTCTCCTGTGGCTGCCTTTTAAACCTGAGGATCCATCAAGCTTACAGCTCTCACCTGAGCTGATCCTGGCCCAGCCCCCCCTCACCTCCACAGAGGACTAAAAGGCCTCTCCAGCTGATGTCTCTGTACCAAACAGCAACATGTGTTTCGTATGAAACGCGGTCGCCGGCTGGAGCGTGTTCAGAGGCCGCGTTTATAAGCGGCAGTGGAGTCGCTGAGAGCTGGCTGTGGCGGGCGTTCAAACCCGAATGACTCACTTTCACACCAAAGACGGCAGGGGTTCACATCCTGTGTGAGTCCTGAGCGGGGGGGTCACTTCAGGCAACAACAGCCCCTTTGGTGAACGTCAGGGAAAGATAGATTGTGCTTTCTCAGTTTAATGCAAATAAGAAAAATGTTGTGAGTGAAGTCACTCAGTTTTAATCCAAAACCGCAATCTTTCCATGCGCCTCACCAACATAACATTAGCATTAATAACGCTGGAGTCGCCGTCAGCGGATGTTGTGCAGATATATGAAATATTTGAGTTGAAAACAAACACGTTGTCTGTGACACAGTCACATAAATGTTTCCTGCAAAACAGATCTGCTCCTGCGTCAACGTTTTAGTGAAATGTCACATTGAGGAGACAGGGTTGTATTCAGTGCGCCCACAGGGTTGAGGGGTGGTGTGGCACCAGTTAGCCCTAAACCCAACATAAGTCCTTTATCTACACAAAAGCCCTTTATACCCTTTTTACACCACAATTATTTGGTCATAAAAAAAAAACTGAAAAATGGTTTCTGTTCATTCTAGTCGTGATGCCCAGTTTACTCCACAGTTTTGCCATTCACACATTCATACAGTGCATCTGTGTGCAGCACTCACTCTGGTAAAGAGATGGAAACGAAGTTATCACACACACACACACACACACACACACACACACACACACTTGGTGTCAGACAGCCTGCCGTGTGGATCTCCCTCCAGCTTCTATATTTGATCTGTTCATTTCCTCTCTGGGAGTGGGGATGAGAGGCAGAGACAGCTCCTATGTAGCCTCACACATGCAGGACCTGAGCAGGTTGCAGGAGCTGAGCGGCGTCCGGGTGGAGAGAAGAGCCGTGTGTGTGTCTGCTGTGTTTAGTCGGCACCGTCGTGGTGCGATGGCCCCCCGAAAATATTTTGGAAAAAAATAAAGTAATCCGAGAGCAGATAGAAATAGACATCTCTGAACAGTCTTTAAAAGTGTTTGGCAGATGGCCTCTCGGCACCATAAATGCATCACACATGTGCCGGCGCTGCTTTGACGGAGACCAGGAGGAACATGTGTGGAGGTGATTCTAAAATTAAAGGATAAGTCTGACGTTGCCCTGATTTTAACAGACAACACACTCCGGACTTTAGCTGTCTGTGACCCTCAGCTCCACAGGTTCCTGCAGGAGACGTACATCTTCACAAAATGCTCACAAATAGGTTAGCTCTGAATATTTCAAATGAAAATTAGCAACGATGGGCGTTTTCATGAGAAGAGTTAAGAATAAAACCACATATATCATTGTATATGATGAGACGTGTGCATTCATTTCTCTTTTGGAGGATGACTGTAAGACTGAAGCCTGTGATTGCACATATATTATATCAGAAGTTGCTTTAGATTATCGTTTAACATTGAGCGGCTTTGAAAATTTTTTAGGAAATACAATGAATATGAAAGTGATATGTGACCGCATGAAGCCAAACATCTGTCTCTTCTGTGGGACACATTCTTCCTAATGTTATAATTAACCTCCTTGTTTACATTGTATAATTAGCACACAAGCTATTAATAAATGATTTACAGCAGGAATGTTAACAGTTCATTAGTGTAGTAGTATATCACATTATTGTAATCATCTAACATATGAATCTGTATTTTCTTTCTTACTTCCTACATGTTAGAGAAGCTCAGGGATAAATCAAATAGACTGGACGTCCAACAAAAATTTGTATTTAGTTTCTTACTTTTTTTACAAATTCTAATTATCATTATCTTGACCAAGAATGAACCATGAAGAATGTATGTTTACCAACAGGTACAAACCAAGTTAATAAACGCTACACTGTCCTGAAGGAAACAGAAGGAACTGTTCAAGGAGGAAAGAAAAATAGTTCCTCTCATCTCAGTCTCTAAAAGGATGAATGGCGGCACTGAGAATGCCCCCCCCCCCCCCCCCCAGCCCAGGATAAAGATTAGTTTCGATCATTATTATTCTAAATATTGGCAACAACAGCTATAAAAAAACGTTACTTGTGTGTATCTGACGTGCCTGTCGGTCCCAGAGTGGAGCTGCAGCCAAATGAGGTGAAAGGTCACAGGCTCGAGCAATAAAACCAGAAGAACCACAGTCTGTGTGTCTGTGCTGCTGAAATGAATATTCACACACACACACTCTCACAGGCAGACACACACACACAAAGCGTTCCATTTCAGTGCAATAACACATTTATTTCCTGTTTCTTTGTGCCTCCGCGGGCTCGAACAGAGCTGCGTGCCCGGCAGAGACGTGCGCACGGAACCACCCTGAGGTAATGGATCTGTGCAGCCATTGATTGTATTGGTTTGATGCTGACGCCGCTCTGTCTGAAAGGGAGGGGTCTGCACAGAAACCCCTTCTTTGGGGGTCTCGGGCCTGTGAATGGGGGCTTATGAATGAGGTGAATACCGGCGACAAATTAACCACACACCGAGTAAATTGACTGCCTCTGTGGGAGGAAGTTATGCAGGCATGAAAATAAATGTTTTGTGTCGACAATGTGCGCTATATGACGACTTTAGGCTCCACAAAGCTCAGATGTTCAGCGAGCAGTAAGCCGCCCGGCTCACCGTGTGGCAGGGGAGAGGAGCAGGCTGCAGGATCGTGGGAAAGGTCCTCCACGTAACATGCACTTTATTCTTTGTGTTTGTTGTTCTTGTGTAATTGATCTCGCTCCACGGCCACGGCGGAGATCTTCAAAGGCCTTTATTCGACAAGTCTTGTGCGTCACTTTACCAAAAGTTCAGCCTGACATGTTTTTGGGTGTATGTACATCTTTGGGCAACGCACAATAATTCCTAATAAAGCTGTGATTTGTGTTTTTTTGTGTTCCGCTGTGTGTGTTCTGCGATGAGAGGGGGGGAGCACATGTGTAGGTACTCAGCAAATAAGTTTGTGAAGGTCAAAGAAACATTAACAGACAGGAGGCAAACAGGGGAGTGGACGTTCTGCTGTTTTCAGATGTTAGCATGTTAGCAAGCCTCAATTCTATATAAATACTATATAAATAAAGTTTATGATTATTAAAGTCTGTAAACAGTTCTCAGTACTTTACCCTGAGGTCATGTCTGAAAACAGCTAAGGTCAGTGCACGTCTTGGGAGCAGCTCCACTCTTTGTTGCAGAGGTGACACCGTCTGGTGTTTGAACACATTCACTGTTTTCATTCACAACCTCCCCTCCCACCTCCACCTCCACCCCCCCTGTGAAACCCATTGGAAATGGGAGTTTAATTCATAAATCCGTGCTGCCCCGTCTGACCTGCAGCTCCAGCTCCTCTCTGTTGTTTCTGGCCCGCAGCCCCCCCCCCCCGCATTATACACCCACGGGAGGAGAGGTGATTCCTCTCTTTTTTTTTTCTTCCTCCTCCTCTTCTTTTTCTTCTTCTCCTTCTTTTCTTTTTTTTCAGACCCCCCCGCCCCCCCCTCCTCCTCCTCCTCCTCCCTGAGTGGAGTCCGGTTCTCGGGGAGTGTGGATGTGGTTGTTGTGCCCGCGCTCCTCACACGGTCTGCAGCCCCCTGAGCTGTCACGCTTCGCCGCCGCCTCCTCCTCCTTCTCCTCCGCCGCCTCCTCCTCCGCCGCCGCCGCCGCCGCTGCCGCCGCATGGTCCTGCCCGGTGCCGCGGTGCTGCTGCTGCGCTGTAGCCGAGTTCCGGCCGCTGCTGCTCGGCGTCTCCAGAGTCCGATGTCCCGGCGGTGTCCTCCTGTCTCCTGCTCGCCGAGCCAAACCCTCCAGCTGCTGCCTGCGGGCTCACTCCTCCTCCAGCGCCACAGGTCGCCAAGCCCGCGGGACTCCTCCAAGTGGACTACACACGCGTAAAAGTCCCGCTGAAATTACTGGCCCCTCGTTTCTTTTTAATTTTTTTTACTGGTGCTTAACATTTTTACAAGAAGTGTGTTCCGTTCACCTGGAGGACGGTAAGGAACCATGAGCGGTCGCGGGGACGAGGCCGGGGAGAGCTCCGGCTCCCAGGAGCCCGCTGGGGCCGCGGAGCCCCAGAAGAGGAGGCCGGGGAGACCGAGGAAGCCCCCGAAAGTAAGTGTGGAGGGTGTGTGGTGAATTAGAAAGACTTTAATCCACCCGGGGAGAGTTAGAGAGCAGAGAGCTGCACGGTGGTCAGCGTGCGGAGCCGCGTCCCACTCAGGCTGCAGAGTTAACACAAGTCCTGCAGAAGTGTGGCTCTGATTTTGGATCAGTTCGACAATATATAGTTGATATTGATTGACCTGATTTTGATATCGATCGCTGTGTTTTGACACTGTAGCAGCGATGCAGCTCTCCCCCCCCCCCAACCACCCACGACTCCTCCATGCAGGTCTCTTGTCTGCACAGGACCCGGGGAGCTCCAGTATTTCCTACAAATAAGGAGGAATGCGCCTGTCTGCAGGCCTGGCTCCGTGCCACTGGTTTTAAATGACAACATGAGTAAGAAGGAAAGTATGGGGATGAGTGGAACTCGGATTCAGAGACAACTAAGGGCTTTTTTAAAAATATATACAGGGTTGAAGTGAAGGATCACCAGAGGTTCACAGCAGAACCAGCACGTCAGGGCTGCAGTGTTAGTGAGGGTGTCTCCTCCTTAGATTGCTGATGTACAACATGTTGAAACAGTGTGAAGTTGCACCACCATGCGATAGAAATATTTGCATCAAAAAGTTGAAAGTCGGAAATGCAGAAGGGCAGAAGCGGGTTCAATAATAAATCCCCTGCATTCACAAGAAGTCCTTTATAAGTCCCTCAATGGAGAGTCAAAAAGACGTGTGACATGTTATACTAATAGATAGAATAGAAATATAGAAACCTATGAATGTAATTAAACTCTTAAACATTCCCTCTATCACGGCCACCTCCCTGGCTGGAACCCCCAACCTTCACCCAGACCATTTCCTAACCCTCAAACCAAGTCTTCCCTTAAAAAGGCGTGAGGATTGATGTTCCCCATGTTGTGGCTGTGTAAACAGATTTACAGTGCGTCCCCACAACATGCGGTGGCCCAAAGGGGGGAAGTTCAAGGCTTTGTTTCCCCTCCTTGACACCCATGTCATGTCCTCCCTCCCTTTCAGGAGCCAAGTGGAGAGCCTGTCCCCAAGAGACCAAGGGGCCGTCCAAAAGGAAGTAAGAACAAGGGCCCCTCCAAGGCAGCGCAGAAGGTGAGGAGCCTTCGGAAACGGGAAAGACACACACAGACACCACCACTCATGTCACTTTGGAGGACATTCATTACGTCCCCTACAGCCAACACATGGCGTTTAGAGTGGACACGTGTGGGGACTATTAACTGTTAAAGCAACTTTTAAAACTTTGATCGTTTGAGTAGATTCCCTGCTCTTTGGTCTTATTTTTCAGAAGAGTCTCTTCATATCTACAGTTCATTCACATTTATTCCTGCATCTGTTTTTTGAATGACAGTCATTAAAGGGCCAGTGTATAATATTTATGGGGATCTATTGGATGAATGTATATATTATTCATATTCATATTTTAAATTAAGAATTGCTGTGTTTTGTTATTAAAGAATGAGCCCCTCATATCAACATATTGAGTGGGTCCTTCTCAGCAGGGTCCGCCATGTTTCTAGCCCAGAACAGACAAAGAACCACTGGCTCTAGAAGGACCTTTTTTTTTTTTTCTTTACATTTTTGTGTTACCTGAAGTTGACCATACACACTTGGGCTATTTTTAATCTCTGGTAAAAGCAAAGGTCTGAGTTTCACCAGCCAGCCCACTAGTAAACACTTATGCGATGACGGTGTTGGTTGATTGCAGTCTGCAACCTCACCACCAGATGCCACTAAATCCCACACACTGAACCTTTAACTATTCATGCTATGACTTTCGTTTAGCGTTTCACATGAGCTGCAAACTTTACCTCTACTCCTGTCGCAGTGTCATTCCTGGAAAAGCAACATAGATAAGAGCCGTGATGCACAAAACAATCACTAAAGCATCTTTCACACTGGACGACCCCCCCCCCCCACACACACACACTAACAACCACCCACACACATCTGGCTTATGTCTTGGTTGGGAAACACTACAATCAGCATTCATTCCCAGGTCAAATGACTGTGCTGTAGTCACGGGTATTTATCGGCTCCAGCTCCGACTGGCATGGAATGTCTGGATATCTGTAGACATGTTTACTTATTCTTTGATCCGACAGTTTCGGAATTTGTTAGACCGTTTCATTTTCAGGTTTTTATAGCGCTGCTTGTGTTAAAATTTCACTTAGAATTTGGCTCGTTAGAAATAAGTCTATATCCTTAAAGGTATCTAAAAAGTTCTGGTTTATAGCAGTGCTGACAGTCGTGTATATTGTTGGCACCAATATGGAAAAAGCACAAACATTACCTGAGACCTGACCTATGTTAATGTTGATATCAATAATCTGTTCACGTTCATTACAAGTATAAAAGAAATGGCCTAGAGAATGTCTCTAATTGACCCACACAGTTTTGTGTGTGTGCAGCCAACAGAGGATCATAACTCACTCACTGTGGCTGTGAAAATGCAAAACCCATGAAAACAGGGACAGGCAGACGTATTTGTGTGCGTCTGTGGTGATACACACATGCAGCCATAACTCAGCTGCACATTCACACACTTGTGTACACATCTTCACAGCAAGAGGGAGACAGCGTGCATTAGAGATAAAGTTGATGGATGAAAAAAGGTTAAGGAAAACTGATCCAGAGAAAGCTTTGACGTTTTACAGCGATAGCCCGCCATGCAGTCGGCTTTCTGTTACCAGTACCCCCCCACCACCCAGTGTCTTCATTCACAAGACAGATAAAGCCGTGATAGGCTCACGTTGACAGCAGCCTTAGTGCTCCCTTGCCGCGGCGCACCACTGTAAACATTCTCAGCACTCCTTTGAAAAGTGAACCACTCTGCTCTCGCCATAATCCAGTCGAATCTCATCTGACACTGTTATAATAAACACTGACGATATCGGTCCGCTCGGATGAAAGGGGTCCAGGGTCAGCCCACACCTTTAACACATACTCTGTAAAGGTTCATTTCCCCTTCCCATATCAGTCACTTCGGCAATCTCTGACAGATATCGCAGCAGCTGGTAAGAAGAAAGGATCTTCCTGCGCACCTCGATGGGATATTACTGACCTTTTTACTATCAGTAAAAACAAACAAGGTGTCATTTAAAGAACAGTCTTACCCGAAGTTCTCCCTAAACTCTGCGGTTGTCCTCAGCAGACAGTCGCAGGATTGGTTGGTTGTTTAGAAATACCCCCCCCAACAAGGCAAGACAGTTGTGTCATTACTTCCATTAGTGCGGAGGTGGATGGCTTGATGAACTTCACTCGGCATAAAGCAAACAGAGTCCTACAAAGTGGGCTCTGACCGGTTCTGAATGGCCACACTCAGGAGGCAGAACAAAAAGCAAAGCAGTCCCTACCTGATGAATCGTACAAATGGAAATATAGGCTTACACTGTCCGACAGGCGGACTTTGCAGTCGTTCATGCTGTTGCACTTAATTATACATGTGAAAACCTGTTATTAACCAGCCAAGTCCAATTTTGTCCAATGAAATAAAATAAGGTTTCAATATTGAAGAAATAAAACATACAAAAGCCTAAATAATTTCAGGTGGCCGGGGTTCAGGGTTTGATTGACAGCTTTTGAAATAACCCAAATTAACGAACATTACAAATTAAGCAAAGGGATTTGAAATTCTTTTAACCATACTGGCTGGGAGGCTAAGTTATTGTAACCCTAAACCTAAAAAGGTTGGTCATTTATTTTTGAAACACACTTATTCTCTGGAGAAGTTTGGACGCCATTCATAAACATAGCTCAAAGTATTTTCAAATTTAGAAACTTATTTCCCTCACAGATTTTGACTCCTAACCTTGATGTAAGATTGTTTTTCTAACCTTAGCAAAGCTTTTTTTCTAAACTATAAACCCTCTCTTACCCTGGACAAGTTATTTTTCATCCTAAACTTGACCAAACCCGAACCACAGTGGCAGCACATCAGAAAACGGTCACAGCAGTCTTCTTGTAATAGTCACTTACAGAGTGGCTTTTAAAGGTGATCCTGCTGAGAGGGACAACTGACGAGAAAATGGTCACATGAGACATATTTACGAAAGCAGTTCCAAATGACCTTCTTGGCTTTAAAATAATCAAGCATTCAGTTGCTGTAGTTTGGTCCCTAATTAAGAAATTAGTTGAATTGGCTTTTAAAGAATATGACCTAAGAGTAGTTTGATAAAAAAAGAGAAATATTTCGTTTCAGCCGGTCAGGTTTAATGTGAAAATAGAAGGGAGTCATGGCAGGTTCCCTCTGATCCCTAAGAATCCTGGGCTCTTGCAGACAAGCGGTGTCTCCCTGCTCAGACGTATTAAACACAATGATGTTTAATTGATCAGGGTGTCGTCTTTCAGACCATTAAACCTCCACATTAAAAATGCAGGATCCCAAAAGGAGAACTGGGATTACAGTGCACTGATTGGCGAGCCAACAAGGTCATGTGTTGTGATGAAGCGCTGCTAATGGACCATCGTGACTAAACATCTTTTTGTTGTGTCCTAGGATCTTTAGCTTCTCTAAAATTGGAGGCACCTATTCATCACCTGTCCTGGCTTGACATAACTTGATGGTTTCTGTTATTTGATGACAAAAGTAGCAGGTATTTCAGATTAAAAGTTAATTTAACGTATCAGCAAGAAAAAATATGGGACATACACAATAACAACCAAGGTGCTTCGTTGACTTATACAAGGTGGGGGCTGTACTATAGAGCGAGTACAATATATCCATCTTTTAAATATCTGGCCGCACTGAACCAAACATTGGCCGCAGAGGATAACCATTTACTCTGAAGCTGGTTTTAAACTGGTTCAGTTTTCCTACTTTATGTGAAAGAGGCAGAATTGTTACCAGCAACACTGTCAACACCATGAAGACAGTACTTCAGAGATTATGAAGAGGAATGCTGGTCCTTGCTGGTAAATTATTGTTCAAAAGAAGCTTTGGACAATTTAAATAATATATAAATTGTGAAATATTATTTTACTGTGATAAATTGTCCCCCTGGTTATTAGAAGCTCTGTTTAAACCAGAGTGGACACATTGTCTGGAACAACAAGGTGATTTTACTCACTCTACAGTCTTTTGTGCTAGGAAGGATTTGCTGATCGATGACTCTGGTGGTCCAGCGGTTTGTATGGTCACCAGTTAACCATGAATTATGGCAGCCTATCCGAGTAAGAAGGGACTTACCTTCGTAAAACCCAGGATTAAAGCTGAAATCCCCTTGATATCCATAAATCCTGCTTCATAGTGGAAGCCTCAGGTCGACACCAATGCATTTCACGAGTCCTTCAATTTTAACAACCTTAAAGATTGCGTGCCCTTATAGCTTCAAATAAAACCAAGAGGATTGACCAGTGCCAGGTGCACTGGACCTTTGTCGTGAAAGTAACACTAGTAAACACGTGGACAGGGTCGATCAGTTTTGGTTAGGGGGCACACACGCTATATGGTTAGGTTTGGAGACAGCTTGTGGCATGTGGCTAATATAAGTACTTCCTTCAGGTAAGAGGACCTCTGTTGTCATGGTTCACATTGATAAATATGTGGTTATGGTGTAAATAAAAGAAATAACATTGACTATAACTAAACAAATTGTTGCTTTATACACATTGTAAGGTTGTTTAGCAATAAAATTTTACTATGGGCTGCTTACATGGCCATGGGAGGAAAGAATGTCAGAGATGCTGGGAGATGGCTCTGTGAATAAACCCATATCAGACAGTGCTGTTGAGGTATTGAGAGACTCCACCTGCGGCCATGTGACCAGGCTTTGTGCTTCAGTTTCAGTCTGACAAAGGAGCTGGTGTTGTTTACTGCAACAAAGCTACACTCGTTCCCAAACACCGACATATCACTGATACAGGCCTCCGGCTCGTCATCGTCTGCAAAATTCATTGCAGCTCATCAATTTGACTACGATTTCACCGGACTCCCAGCCAAGAACCGGGGAACCTGGAGAAATCCCATGAATTATTGACGCTCGTCTGGTCGTGTTAATGGTGGATGACTGCATGGCTTCACTTCTGGCTGTGGAGGACAGATTCAGGTCCAGCCTCTCTCGATTCCCTTAAATTGGTCCGTTATCTCAGTCAGAAAGGTAATTCAGTCGCTTCAGGCCAAACAAACAGGGACGTTCCCATTGGAGGATATCATTTTTGATCGTAAAGGAACGTGCACACTATCATTTCCATACATGCAGTTCAGAGTGAGTCCATACATAAGTACTTTGGTCACATTATATCATCCAGTGTCTCCTCAACGCTAGCACCTCAATGTCAAAGCTGATGGGACAGAATTTGTCAAGCAGATCTCATCTGAAAGCTTCATTGGTTTGGACGTTTATTACATTCTCTGGGGTTGACTTACCACGTAGGTCCACAGTCCTTTAACTAATAAACTATATTCTCTAAGAAAAGTGCCTTTTAAAATATTTTAACTTAAAAAGTCTGCAGTGCCTAGTCTGGCATGTTTACTCCTAGGGTAACTCTTGTCAGCCTCCGAATTACTAAAGCCTTTCTATAAAAAACACCCAGATTTCTATTCTATTATGTTTTAATATTCAATATGTAATGCATTTTGTCCCACACAGTATTTAGATTTTCGCCAACACATTATTATCTTTATCATTGCATGGGCTTTGTTAACATTTAAAAATACAGGATAACGTCTGATTACATTTGTAACAGAAGTCCATAGTATTGACACAATTGTATAACGGGACATAAAATCAAATAGCAAGCACAGGAAAATACAAATGCACCTTCAGCCCGAGACCAAACGTATTCCCACAAAGTCTTCATTAAATAAATCAAATAGAGAGGAGTGGTTGCCATTGTTGTAATGGTTTTGTTTGTGCTGCATTTCCATACAACCATTGTGCCACTTTGTCAAAATCGGTGGGTTTTCTAAGGAAAATACTTTTATTTACATTTTAACAAGTTTTGACAAAAGGCTCAGTGATTTTCCTGGAACAGTGGGTGCTGTACATTTAAGCAAACATAAGTCCAGCAGAAAGAACTGGCACACGTGGTACGGAACTAATTCAGCTGTAGATGAATCCAAATGAAATGCTGTTAATGCTCTATGGCTGAGAGGAATAAGGTGAACAGAATCAGGCTTACCAAACATGTAGGCACCTGCTGATGGGGTGAATATAAAAAGGTGAAACACGCATTAAAATTGTGTTGATTCTTGAGATAGAGCGGGTTGTCCATTAACCAGAGGGTCGGTGGTTTGATCCCAGTCTTCTGTATTGTGAAGCGCTTTGAGTTCATCAAGACTAGAAAAGCTCTATACAAATACAGAACCTTAACCCTTTGTTTAAAATGCTCAGTAGCTACAGGTCACTGTAATGGACAGATATATGGTCATTATAGAACACTTGGTGAAGTAAATCATATTATTTACTTAAATGTTTTATTCTCATACCCAAAGGATATAGGTCGGTCGGTCAAAATCTTGCTGGATCATGTTTTTGAGGTTTTGGACAATCTATCAGTTCAACACTGTGCCGAACCATGAGAACCCAGTGATATAATTAAAAGAGGAGTCAGACAAAGACGACACAGGAGTGCGACAATCACACTTGAAACAGAGTCCCAGGTTTGGCAGACGTATTTGCAGCAGAAGTCAAAGGTCCCCACACCTCAGTCATTAATTTGGCGAGCACACTGTTTTTCAAAGTGATGGAAACAACAGCCAAAGCCATGAAGAAAAGACCCAAGCTACTATATGTCAAGATTAACCCGAACCACAGAAAATGAAACCTTCAGAAAAAGTGCGGCCCCCGGGATATTTATAAAGTGGCCTGGGTATTTTTTTCATCCCATCATTTCACCAGAAATAGATAGTAAGCCTCAGAAAATTTAAATGTTAAAAAAGCTGTATCGTGAAATACTTTTTGTTCCATTCATGTTCTAATGTACCTAAAACAATACCTTGTTCATAAACACACATTCACTTGCATACTACTCATATGCCCCACGCATATGTGAAATGAGTACATGTGTTATTTTTCATTTATCTTGCCGAGGTGTTTCATATTAAATGTCGTGTATCTCATGGACTCATGTATCTATGATCTATGTCTTCACAGAAAGCCGAGGGAACCGGGGTGAAAAGACCCAGAGGACGACCCAGGAAATGGGTGAGTCTGAGTGTCTCTTCAGGTCCGAGCGCGTGTCTGCGTCTGGCTTGCCGGACAGTGGAGCACATGTTACACACAAAAACAAGGGTTTCTGCGTCAGTTGATCCAAATCAGTTTGTGGCGAGAGGTGAATGTGCATGTGAAGAGAAAAGAAACAAGTGATTTTATGAAGACACACTCTTTCCCTATCTTTTTTTTTTCTTTTTCACTGTCCTAACATTTCTTGGCCCGATTATGCTGCTGGTGTGTGTGTGTGCGTGTGCGTTCAAAATGTTTGCGTTATCAGTCAAAGAAAATGTTTACTCTCCACGCTGAGCGCAGGAATACTTAAACAATTCCTCTGACAGCTTGAAGGCCTCAGTGTTTATCTGCTCCAAACGTAACAGAGCTGATTGATAACGCGGGGGGAAAGCAGCTGGCATTTCAAAGTGCCACCAGGAAGGGCGAGGAGGGACGCAGGGAACACAAGCTCTCTCCTGCGTATATCATTTCTGGGTTTTTATGTGTCACAGGGGGTGGGAACAAAAATGCGAAAGCCTGCAAGAACAGAGGTGGAGGGTCATAAAGTGTATATCTAGTTTCCTGGAAGGAGTGGTGTATTCCAAGAATCAACTGTGCATATTAACTATCTCCACCATTGTTAACACTCTGCTGGTTTACTGGTACGAGCTCATGCTGAGGCTTGTTAGCTCCGTGCGGTGGCTTTAAAATCTAAAGCAAGTAAATTAGCTGCTGAGTTCACATGCAGGGCAAGTGAATCCTCCGCCTCCACGGCCTTCTTCAACAGAAGACCTACAGTTGCCAGGATGGAGGAACTTCAACTTTCATGCTTTTGGCTGACGGATGGAACCTGGTTTTCTGCTGTTGTAGCCATATGGTTTAACAAGTTGTATGTCAAACGCTTTTCTGAGTAAAAGCACTAGATTCAAGTGTTCCTAATAAAATGCTCAATATAGAACAACACCAAGTCAGTGGGTCAAATCAGCTGCAGGCCGCTGCTGAACCCTCAGACTCAAACTGAGAAAACAAGTTTAGTTTTACTGCAGCGTTTCCTTTTTAGTGCTGCCTGCACGTCCCAGGTTCCACTCACCTACACACTTAGCCACCATTGCTTTATGTCAGCCCCTCTGGAAGAACTACACACAGGCCATACTGCTAATGATTGAATGCATTGGCGTACACCCCTATGACCATCACAGGTGCTGCTTTACAGCTGCTCTCTGCTATATCTGAAGGAAATGTTTAACTAGCGCATTGATCCCTCATCAGGAGAATTAGTCTCTTTTGCTGCTTTTGCTAATGTGTAGTTTAAACACAACTATTCATTGAGGGACTGAGCAGCAATGTTACTGTAATATGAGTCTGAAATTCAATGTAAATGTCAAAGATCAATTATTTTAGTTGAGACTGACAAACTGACCTTTAACCCTCAGCTCATGACTAATTTCCCATCGACTTACTGTCTCCATAGAGGCGTTATACCTTCTGTTTGAACTAACCCTAACCAATAGGATGTTGGGAACCAGATTAAAAATTGAAGTTAACAAAGAAATTAAAACATTTACATTAGGGTTACATTTTTAAATTGTAAGTACAACTTTAACCAACCTTGACACCTGCTTTTTGACCTCACCTTGTTGTGTGCCCAGTCAAATGGATTCGAGAAATTTTAAGGGCAGGCAAACATTCTTCAATTTATGGTTACATTTAATGCTGGAATTAGATACAATAGACCTTATTAAAAGTCATGCACTGTGTCAACCCCACAACTACACTGGCAGGGACTGCTCAGACCTGGCTGATCCAGGGTCAGTGCCTCATTGGTATGGCCTCTGGCGCCTCCACTGTTTGGCTGCAGGTCCTGTCCTCTATATGTGCAGGTGCTGCGATGCCGACCAGCTGAGCAGCTTCCTCTGCTAGTAAAAGCTTGAAGGGGTAACTCTGCCCTCCAATAGATGGCATTCATCGGTTGTGCACAACAGTTCCGCTTCTCTGCTGCCAAATGGCTGCCGTCCATTGGATTTTATGTGTTGGTTCCTTAACAGGCAAGCTTGTCCCTCTTTGCCATGTAGGCAACAATGAAAACCTGTTGTTTCCACGACAAAAGAGGCTTTTATAGTGTCAAGTCTTGATGAATTAGTAGCAGGGGAAAACAACACTTGTGTTTTGTAATAATTGAGGTCAATTTGCTCTTTGACCCTTAACTGCACTGAGCCTGCTCCAATTAAAAGGTGCCCTGTTGAGTTTTCTTGTGCTTGTCTTGCGATGAACAGAGTAAAAATCTCCATTCATTTTTCTGTTGGTCAAAGTGTCACTGCCCCAATATCTGTGCCCCGTCAGTGATGGAATAACAAAGGGTGTATGTTATAGAGGTCTGTGCACAGTATAAACTCAATTAGGATTGACCGTGAATGCTAAACCTGGAACAAAATCAGGCCCAGCAAAGATCTCACTGCTGGAAATAGCGGCCTTGTCCTGCACAGGGGGACACTTCCACATTTGTGCAACCACGGGATAAGTGTTTCCTCCATTTCAATGAATCCAGCTCTCAACTTTTCCCTTCCAACTCCAGCAGTCAAAGCAATCTTTCTCTTGATCTGACAAACCTAAAAGCAAATGTTGAAAGGTCCGTTTCTCACAAATTCCTAGTGCCACCTTTGTTGTAGCTGACCGTGCCAGCTACGAGGACATAGATGTACTGGTATTGGGATACATGCACTATGTGATAAGCACATGTTGACCGGGTCGATTTATCGGTCAGGATCTAGTCCATCCTCATCACTAGGCCAAGTTTTTTTATCTATTATAATACTGTGCCATGTACATAAACTGTCAAATATGACCTAATATTTCCCCCTCTTGCTTAATATATATATTTAACATTCTTCTAAAAAGCAAAGTTCTTACTATGCAGAGAATTGGACATCACCTCCCAGACTGGAGAAAGTCCAAAGGATTAAAGTACAAAGTTCAGTAAGGATCCCAAGTAGGTGTTTTAAAATAGTGGCTGGGAGTAAATAGAACAGTAAAATGTGATATATGAAATGAAATATAGTTTTTTGTCTTTCATGGGAATTGCTATTGACATCTATGTCAATGTCCAAGAATTTATTTTTCCCAAGTTCATCCCAGTTCAGAAAGCAAATGCCAACACTACCATTTCAGGGCTTTAGGAGAAGCTAAGGACTTTCCCCTCATGGCTCAAACATTTGCATTAGTTGAAGCCCGTCTCGCAGGAAATATCATAAGAATATCACACCTTGGCCGAGTTTTCTGAGATATATTCCTCCCAGTTATTTAGGCGAATCCCTGTGCTTGATCCAGCGATGGCACATTACAATAACAGGAACTTTGGTACAAGGCGGAATCTCCACATTTGAGCTCCCTGTTTTCCAGGCATTGTTTAACAAGATCATGCCACTCATGGATGTCCCATAGCACAGTGTAAAGTTCCCTGATGCAGAACTTGAAAACCTCAACGAAGGCTTAACGCTGTTTTGAACAAGGCCATGATCAAAATTTCAAGGTGTGCAGCAGTTAGCTGTCTCTGTGGTGCTTTTTCATGAAGAACAACCTTCAGGCCACAACTACTGGGACGGACAGTCTTCTCAAGATTCCCATCGCCACACTAGGGACAAAGGCAGAATCGTGGGGAGGTGTTTCTCTACTTGAGAAGAGAGGATCAAGACTTTACCGAGGAACACCATGACACATGATCGCCTTAATGCTCTGGCTACGCTCTCCGTGGATCAGGGACTTATCAGGGACATTCCTCATTTCACTAATAGGGTTATTGAGAGCTTCGCCACCCAAAAGGGACAATTTCCTGTTCAAATAAGCAGACGGACACACACACACACACACACACACACACACACACACACACACACACACACACACGGCAGTATATTCCATAATGTCTTTTAGAAATGCATGTCTTGATACGGCATTTGCTAATATTATTGTATTCTGTAAGTTAACACAGACTCAACTGTCTAATGATTTACTTTTCATTATACATCTGTGGCAGTTGACCAGGCCACAGGGCTCTCACTACAGCAGCCAGAGTCAAACCACTCAGGATTTAACATTTTCACTGCATTTTCACTCGTATCAGCATTGCAGCTCAGCACTAAAGTGTCTCTCCTGTGCGTGTGACTCTGAGTCCTTAGTGTTCTCCTGAGGCTGCCTTTTAAACCTGAGGATCCATCAGCTGACAGCTCTCACCTGTGCTGATGGATCCTCTGTGGTGCAGGTGAAGGTGCTCTCCAATTCACCTCACCTCCACCACATGCTTTGCTCTGAATAGTACCTACTAGAAACATTAAATTGCCACAAATTATTTAACTTTATGTGTCGATAATTTCATAATTCAATCAAGATTTGTTAAGTAATAATAGTCTTTATAATAATTAACATACTTTGTGTCATAGTGCCTTTCTAGACACCCAAGTGCAACTTACAATATATCATAAATAAACACACACAACACAATAATTAAAATGTAACCAAGCATTTTAAATGCAATTAGTTAATATTAAAGCCACATTGTGATGTTATTGTCCATTGTAACTGACTGAATATGGCACATCTAGGAAAGCTCATAGGAAACAAGGATGATATATGTGCCAACAAATTCAAAACAGGAATTCCAGCGTAGAATGGGGGAGACAGGAAAGAGGAGAATATATTCTTCTCTGCATCACCCTCCTCTATTTGTGCCTTGCCCTTTCCACTGGACACTTCCTCTCCGCCAGGGTTTGGAAGCCAAACTGTTTCGCCGCCCTCGGGCCGTCCGCCCTGCCCTCCACACAGCTGCCTCTTTGTGTTGGATTCTCCGCAGTCACATCCGAGAGAAACTCACATCCAGGACACGCTATACCCATCTCCCCTTTCTGTGTCAGCGCAAACCCTGGTGTTAAATGGAGTCCACTGTGAGACTAATGCCCTCTGCATTAGACGTGCGGAAATGACTAAGTGAATGGGCATGGAAGCGCAAGTGCAGCGGCGTGAGCATGTGTTGGGGGAGTCGATGTAGTGTGAAGGGGAGAGGTTTGCTCCCATCTTCGTGTCAGAGTGAAGACAGGTGCCAAGCATTGGAATCAGAGCTCTGGGGAGAAGGCACCTTAATTCTGACTTTGTCCCGCAGCTTTAAAAGAGCAGTGAGGGGTCCTGGAAAGTCTTTTCAGAAACGGGTGGCAGGATAAATATGTGTGTGTGTAAGGCGGGCGTAATTGTGATATTGGGATCATCGTCACACATTAAAAAGCTTTTCATAGGCCTGGCATGCGTCACAAGGGAAAAAATGGAACTTCAAGCTCAAGGGTTTCTAGGTGAGTCAGGGGATGAATCAGGGCTGTGGTGCGCCACCGAGACAAGGCGGAAACTGTATTTGTTTGCACAGTCCTTATGAGTATGAAAGCTCAACCTCTAAATACGTTTGAAAAAAAATGAATCTTGTTCATGTAACAACTTTTAAAACCTGATCCATCTTGATCTTCATTGGTCATCCACTGACACCAGAGATCAATGATTTGTCCCGACACCTTGTTACGTGCAAGTTGTCCCACTAGGATATAGACCTGTGAGAAAAAGCTTGTATTCTAATACTGATAATTTAATATCCACATCATGATACATATTCAAACCTCTTCTCAACTGGGTTAATTTCTTTTCAGATGTTGTAACAGGACCTCTTACCTCCTTCCATCTACATGATTGCTTGGCATACCGCTTGAAAAGTATTCAGGATGTCCACTAGACAGGCATAGACCTTTTCTGAACACGCTCCTTATCTTGTCTCAGTCGGTGGGGCTTGTCTCACATTTTAGTGCTTCATGTTGCCTTTGGTCTGTCTGCTTGTCTGATTATTAGACGCATTACACAAAAACATCTTGATGGATTACCACAACATTTGGTGAAGGGTGCGATATGTGTCACACAAGAAACCAAAAATTGTTGGTGTAGATCCAGATCAGGAGATGGGTCCAGGAACATCTTTCTCAAGATTTAGATTTCTCTAATAATAATTTGTGGACCATGATTAAAAATAATTTGGCATGTTAATGGTACTGACATTTACGAGTGTGTGCAATTTGCTGCAGATCTAGTTAATTTAAATTGAAATCCTGGTGGAGGTATGCACTCTACCCACTGCCATTTATTGAGTTTGTTGTGTTATGGGTGTTGTGAGTCACTTTGTTACCTTGTTGTTGGTTTATAGAAGTAGAACAAGTGAAATATTATGATATTTTAAATGTATAAGTGTGTTGTTCACATAGTGGACAGACTAATGTCTCTTAGTGGCATGTTGGCATTCAAGTTGATCTGACAGTCTTTACTTCATATTTGTGCCATGTTTTACATCAAACAGACATTCATATGATCCTGAGTGAGGTAGATGATGAGTTTTTAGTATTAAGACCGTGGTTCAGTACATTGAAATGATTTGGTTTTTGTGTCTGTGTTCTACTGGACTGTTTTTACTTTTAGGCTGCTAATGCTGCTGCTGCTGCTGCTCTGTTCTCCTCCATTAAGGCTAGTTGTAAGAGAGACCACAAAGTTAGGGGCTTGCGGGGTGGGCAGCATCTTTGCCTCATTCCCTACATTCTCAACCCCCCACCTTCCTCCAGCCGAGACTGCTGCCAGGCAGGAGGGATGAATTCCTGCCACCAGAGGCCTCTGTTCAGACACGGCCTCAACAACGACAAATATCAGGAGTTCTCGGGGAAGTTAGCGGATGTCTACAGGTCACCTATGCTTCCCTCCCCCAGCCCCCACCCCCTTTTTTTCTACTGCAGCCTGTGTAATAATTTCTCTCTCAGTCCTCGTCTATAATTACATGGCAGGGAGCTGGTGGGGATGTAAAAAGTGGGAGATTCACTTGTCATATTCAGCAACACCAATTAGTAAAAAACACTTTAGCAGTTTTCTTTATAGTGATACAGTGTGAAGAAACTCCTCTAGAATCTCTAGTTTTAATTCCTAGGCAGACGATTTCCATGCACACATGGGGCTTTGTATGAGCGGCTGTGGTTCCGACACTAATCGGAAGGTTGGCGGTTTTGATCCTCCCCCAGACCACATGTCAAAGTGTCCTTGGGCAAGATAATGAAGACCAAGTGGCCCCTGATGGTTGTACTGTTGTGCGAGTGTGTATGGATGTTTGTGTGTGTAAATGGGTGAAAGGCAAGTAGTGGAACACTTTGAGTGGTCGACTAGAAAGCGCTGCGGTCGAGCGGTCCCTTCACTATTTGCATACAGTAGCCCTGGTGTTCTCAACGGAAACAAATACACAAGTACATTTGTACAAGATGTTCTTTAATTTAAACACAAAATGCGAATTAACCATGTGGAGAAAAAAAAGGAGGAACTGCAGGCCACCATCACTGTGGGTTTAACACTCATATGTAAGACACAATCATATGTGGGTGAAAAAATTATTTGTGGAACAGGAGGTGAACTGGTTTTTGGTCGAAAAATGTGTGAAGCCCAATAAAAGCAACTGACAAAACAAATTATAATATGAGTGACTGCAGGTACATTGTAGTGAAATGAGCAAACTTGCTCACAAACTCTAAAAATAAACATGACAGTGTAGTTAAAGCAGGAGAGCACTTACTTAAAGCACCCCTGGATTCACTGTTTGTTTTACACAGGAAGGTTCACGGCTGTCCTGGCAGCTTGTGTAGCTTCTGAGATTTTCCCCTCTTCCTTTCACAACGCAGTTCTTTAAAATTCCTGAAATAGATGTGGATATTTACGGCATTATAGTATTTCTGCTACCACTATTATGAGGCAGGAAGTGAGCTGTTCCAGACAGCACAGGTTAATTCATAACATCTGCGACGCTCTGTTAAAACAAGGCAGAGCTGAGTGCCATTGATAGAGTCCTTCCTGTTCCAAAGCAGCCACACATGCACACTGAGAACCAGCCACATGCATTTGGATTAAATGGTTCCAAGGCACTGAAGACTTCCGAGCTCATAACACACACTGAACGAAACAAAAGAATGTTTGGGTTTTTTGTGCTTTAACGCTGTAAATGCAAAGTTCAATAACCAAGATGCAAAGGAGGATTTGTAAAGTCTGAACAGACGTGGCCATTTTTCCCTTCAACTTTTCTTCCGCTTTTCTTTGAGATACTTGGGAACAGATTTCACATCAAACAGCAGAGACTCCCTAAATGGAGCCGATCCAATTTGTCTGCGCCTTTCTTTCTTTTCAGAGCACCCCCCCCTTCTCCCCAAAACCCTCCCAACAAAAGGCTGCTTGTCTGCTAGGAATTTTCCACATTCTTTGCAACGACAGACATTTTTCCCTTCGGCAAATTCCCCCTAATCACAGGATTTAGTTGGACCCTGATAGGTGCAATTCATAACTCCGGTGGGGCATTGGCTGGGGGTCGGAGGCGTTAGAGTCTGAGAATGGAGAGGGTTAGGGGTGTTGCACAGTGGACAACGTGGAAGAGGGGCAACTTCCATCGAGGAAAAATAGCAAAATCATTTCAGGAAGATAATGAGGCCAATGCTACTGTGGTTAGCTGCAGGGGCAAGCGACTGGGTGGCCCAGTTCTTCTTCACAGTCGTGGTGCTTAGGTGTAGTTTCCACTGCGCTGAATGTTTGCTCTTTCCTCTCGGATTGTTTCTCCCTGTGTGCTCTCTGGGGTTAAGCAGCGTGTGAGTCAACATTAATCCCCACAATTAACACATAACCTTTACATAACCTTTTGATATCACTACTAGAAACTTCAGAGGAAGACCTGAGTGCATGAACAAGTTGGGTGCCTGATCGCTAGGATCAGAGTGACCACTCACGTGCCAAAATCTCTCATGGTCGAAGTTGTTGTTGGACTCTCTGACAACATCTAAAACCCTGTCCCCTTTCAGATTCAATTCAGCTTTATCCGCATAGCGCCAAATCACTACCTCAACTTCACATAGTAAGGTTGCGAAAAATTTGCGACTGTGGCCTCTGGCTGGAACTGATGTGGTGTTCAGTGTGTAAAAGTAGGCAGATGTCGAACTTCTCTCTCAGCCTCTACATTTTCACAACCAGCTCCATCACCTTTTTGCACGTACCACCAAGCACCAACACGACCAATGCCTTTGTCTGAAGGTCTGTCCTGTTATCCCCCGTTTGTAGGAATGGATCAAGTACGTCAGCTACCGCCTCCTCCTCAGTGCTGTTTCAATCAGGCGGTAGATGAAGACCTGATGTGCCAATGAACCTCTTTGAAGAATAAGAAAGAGAAAGGGAGCAATAGAACGCATGCATATGTGAGCGAGCGAGAGAGATGGAAGGAGTGGGTGTATGTGTGAGAGAAGGAAGGAGACAACTTATGATACATATGATTGTGGTGCAAAAACTCCCATAGGTTTGGCTGGAGTCCAAGGTTCTTTCTGTGGGGAGGATACATTTGCTCAGCGAATGTCGTGGCCCTTTAGAATTTAGATATTATGTGTAAAAAAGCTGAAGTTAGAGTAGGTCTTATGGGGTCATCTGAATTCAACACACATTTCATGTGTTTAGTTTGTGTCAGTAGTGAATGTCACTCTCTAAAGTAATCTCTTTACTTTACTCATAACTTCGTTACTTTTATTCAGTTACTCTAAATTTATTAATCCTTAAAAAGTAATCACATTGTTTTTCTTTTTAGTCATTGCACAGATTTGAATTTTTTTTTCTTGTTATAATCAGTAACCAATTAATAATGATGCTATTGGCACAACGTAGCCGTCATAAAAAATTCAATCATCCTGGTTTCGCAGACTGACGGTTCACTGCAGCAGAAGCTGAATTCCCATGTGTTATTACAAACCTGCCAGATGAGTCGCGTGTTTACCCACCTAAGTGCTCTATAAGGCAAAGTTGTTACATTTTAACAATTTCAGTGTTAAAAGCATTCCAGGTTTTAACTGCCTCGTCCTCTACACAGCATTTCATCTGCAGCCAGGCGTCTCCTCCCTGCAGCCCAGTGTTTGTGGATGGGAGGTTGAACTTAGTGGGTCAAATGATCCGTTTGGCTTCAAAGGAGGTCCAAAGGTTAGCCGGCCCGCTAACGGTTAACCAGAGCAAACAGCAGCAGCGTCTATTTTATGGGCTAATTAATGCTCAGGCTGCAAGGACAGGAGAGCGGGAACACTTACATATGTTTGCTGCACATAGTCTACACAGTCGGGTACACGTGTGGATTGATCAAAAACTTTGTCTTTGTTAAACATGCAATAGAAGGTGTCGACACAGCAACGTGAGCATTTGAAAAATAGAACACAATCGAATTGAATACCCAATATGCACATTAACATTGTAATTTCTTGATCTTAGGGATATGAAGCTGCATCTCTTTAGCTGCTAATAGGATCTTCATTCAGTTGTCAGCCAAAATGTACGCTGATATCACATCACGTGTCCTGAGGCGGCTTAAATGAGCAGATAGTGCACAGATAAGCTGATGGCACAGAAAACAAGAATGGACCATAAAACCTCTATGTAGTTATGAGTGTGAAAGAGACTAAAAGTGAACTTGAAATACACCTTGTTTATGTGCTTTGAGTGTGAATTAAACATGAACCATTAGAAGGCCTCTGTAGACAGCAGGGTTGTTTAAAATAGGAATCTGTTCCTTCAAAAGAACTCAACACTTGAGACTTGGCTGAAACGCCTCCTGTGCAGACTGTCGTCCACAGCACTTAGTTCAATTGTTTGTTTGCCTTTGTTGCCTTTTAGTTTTGGTCTGGTTTTTGACTGACTTTTTACAAACAAACCACAAGAAGTCAACACAAAGTTAAACCTGTCAAGGTTATTTGACAGGTTTGGTGGAATCAACCTACATCTTGGAGAACCATCATCAGAACCCACGTGGGGAAATCAAATTCTAGTGCCAGACATCAGGTCCCTGAGACCCAAGCAGTCTTGGTCTGGCTCCTGGGTCGGCACTAGAAATTGAAGGCTTAGTCACTAGCCTTGACGAAACTAAAAGTCTTTTAGTTTTTCATTAGTAGCTGCACAGTCAAGTAGTTTCTATCACAACATATAAACCGTAGATGTGACTGATGGGATATCAGAATCATTTCATTATCTCAAGTATTATATTTGTTGCATTCAAAGTCATGATTTTAGCAGAATCTGAAGTCAAATGATGCCGTCATGATAAACCAGATGTGAATGGAGAAAAAGAAAGGAGCCAAATCAGCAGCTGCAGCAGAGGAGAAGCTTCTGGTGAGACTGCAGCTGCTGGAAGGTTAAATCTTTACTTTCCCTAACTGAAAAAGGCCAAGCAGTTGCACAACTGATTTGATGCACCACCAAATCCAACACATCCACAATATTGTGTGATCAACAGGTTCATGCATGGTCCGGCTAAATGCTAAATGCTCGTCGTTGGTTGTCATATGTTCATTCAGGAAGTTCTATCTTTGTGAATGACTGAACGACCTCTGTGTTGTTTTGGAAAACCCCACTTGTGACTGCAGAGCAGTCATTCACCTCAGGAACCTGAAACTTAAACTTTGGGGAGTGACGCGAGAGAGAGGCCGAATGGACTGGTTATATTTCACATTGAGAATGAACAAACAGATAAGTTGAACCTAGGAGCTTGAGGTGCATGAATTGAATTGAATTGTTTTAATCATTGCAATATAAGCTTGTGTTTGCAGAAAAGATGCAGGTTATTTGATTGTTTTGAGAATGCCACCATGTCAAATAATATGTTGACTTCTTTTATCTCAAAGGGGAAACCAACTCACAAAATGACTGGTTTGCCAGCATCGTGGAATACCGCCACACATTTGTGGAGGATATTAAACAGTGGTTGAGTGAACAAGAGGAATTGCTCAACAATCAGTTCAAGCTTGTGCTGCTGCAGTGAATGAAGATTTACATGCAGCAGTTAAATCTCAAGCACCGACGCAGACTGCTTCCATAGTCTTGACAGATGCCCTTGAAAGATGTTGAGAAATCAAACTAAATTTGTCAAGCGTGGAAAACATGGCAACCCATGGAAACTACTCGCTGTTGCTGATTGGTTTAGGATTTGCATTTAGGAGCAGAGGAAGTGAAGTGGTGAGGTACAGGGTCTTTTTTTTACCCGCCTGCCCATTCGAGCAGTGAAGTGGCACTTTCAGGAATCTTGGTAAAGTCCTGTGTCTTTGAATGTGCACTTGTATGAAGAGGGCCTTCACACAGTTCTTTGTGACGTGGAAGATATCAACAGCCATCCAATTACAAAAGCATCCATGGATCCTATTGACCAAGTTGTTTGCTCATCCAGTACTTTTGATCCATTACTTTTGAATTGTGGATTGTACTGGTCTATGGGAAGCTGTGATGACACCACTGCAGCATATGACCAGTTTGAGAACCCCTAAAGTAAGCCAGTCACCTGCAGCCACAGTGGAACGTGTTGTGGACAGCTACTGTGGTGATGGAGAGGGAGCAGGGCGAGGGGCCCACCTCACGTGATGGGTGGTGCTTTTGTGAATGGTGGTCTGTACAAGGTGCTCAGCAGAGCGGAGGCAATTTTCTCTCTTTAATCAGAGGAAGGCTTCTGGAAGGAGGCGGCTGTGTGGTAGCAGAGCCGAGAGCCTGCAGCGCTGCATTCTTGGAGCCACGGAGGGATTGGCTTTCAGCTGGCTTCTACCGTAGTGGTTGAAGCTGCCCACACTAGAACCAGCAACATCAAAGATCTGCCAGAAACTCTGAAAGACAACGCTTTTCCTTTTGTGTAGCAGAAGAAGAGGGGTCTGGGCTGGTGGAATGGGAGGTTTACTAGCAGGAGTGGCTTCTGTACGTAAAGAGTAGGTTTCACTTGGAAAATGATGCACTGCAACTGCAGCTGTAGATTTGATTACTTACAGACTGCGAACATTTATGACTCTTCACCCTTTGTCTTCATGGTCATTCAGTTGGACTCTTCAAAGCACATCGTACACCTATTGTTACTATGGAAGTATTGACTTAAACACTTACGTACTTACTTTGTAGCCGGCACTTACTGGGTCAGACTGCTGCCTCATTTTTGTTTTGTTATATTGCATAATGTGTCAAAAGGGGATTGCTCATTGGTGCTGGTACTTGGGTGACTTATAGTTTATTTAAATTTGGGGAGATACAACATCAGATACCAAAGATAACACAAAGGACTTCTTTTCATCGTGGGATTTGGTGTAGACAAACCTTATTCAGTGTAGGTTGAAGAGAGGGTCATCAATGTCCATTATCTTCTATTTGTATTGGTTCTAATCTCAAATTTTCGATCTGTACTATTTATTTCACAAATAGAATTCACGTACACTTTGTCCCAAATCCCACATTGCCATTATGCACTCAACAGAAACCATGATTTAAATATGCCATGCAGTATTGGCAACAAGTACGTCACTCTTGGCGCAGACGACATGTTCTCATTCCTTTGCCTCCATTTAAACAAATTTGGTGGTGACTCCCCTTCCACTATTTGGTAAGAAATGCAACTGTTATGGGGGAGAAGGGTCCATTGTTGTGCTCTGCATATTGCCACTCTTGTCAATGTGAACTCACTATTGCAATAGGGAAATATGCAAGGGATTCCACTAACTGCTTAAGCATAGTGAAGCTCATATTCATCCATAAAAATAATAGAAACGGATTTAAAGTTGGGACTGATTGAAATTAATGTTCTGTGTGTGACTGGGACATAACTGTGATCATTGATGATTGCTTTGATGTAAACTATATATGAATATGTGTATGTGTCTGTGTGTATATAGGAGTACTTAGGAATAAATACTTCAGGTATAAGTGCACAGGCATCAGATTTCCCAACATCAAATGAGGAGTGGTCACTGTGTTTTTTTCTGTGGGCGGTTTATAAGGCATGCTGTGACTGACAGTGCTCAGAGGGTCCCAATCGTCTTGTCTGTGTGCACGATTTTCCATGTCTTTCTGTCACTGCTGCTTGCATTCATAATGCATGGGCCATCCGGTGTTGACATGGACTCCATTACTGTGTTTGAGCCTTCTGACATTCCAGCCAGAGCTGGCAAAGAAAACACCAGCTGTTTGAACTGATCTGGTGGGCGTGGGGGATTAGGGACATGGAACTCTCTTCTTAAGGCCAGCAGCTGGTTGGGCTTACAAGCACCAGGGACTCCGAATTTTCCCTATTACATTCTCGGAGCTGCTGGAGTGCTCAGCTGTTCAGCTCCGGTCCAGAGCTACTTCCTGTGCGTGCTGTCAAAGGCCAAAAGGGAAATAGGACCTCAGTCAATTACAAATCCAGGTTGTATCTACATGTTGTTCTACATCGATGGCGGATCTAAGAGATTTGAACATAAAAGTATTCTGCAAATATTAGTTACATGACTTTTATAGGATTTATAAATAATATTTGTGCACCACTCAAATGAATGTACCTTTGTAGGTTTATTTGCATGGCAAGTATTGTGAGTACAAATCTTCTTTTTGCGCATTTGTGGATCTTGTGCATTTGCCTGTTAGGGTTGGGTGGGGGCAAAATCAAATGGTAACAGGACTGTTTCTATTTAGAGCTTTTCCGACCATTCTCACATGGGCTCATTTGGACATTCTGTGGAGTTTTTACCAGAGCGCTGCAGGACAAAGTCCGGAGAATGTCCGCAGCAATTGACTCAGACATTTGCGTTGTTATATACAGGCCCTCATATACAGGCAGCTTGAGTCCAACTCAATACTTTTGTGCACCAATGGGAGTCTATCACAAATTTACAGTATTTATTTTTAATGTGATATTGTAATCGTCCAGTGACCGTCACAAGATCAGGCAACATGTGACTTTATCAGTGTAACCTTATCAATTTGTCATAGCTAAATATTGAGCGTGACTTTGAAGCTTGATCGCTTAAAGTCTATGACCTACAGGAAAAGTGTTGTTTACTAAACTAAAATTCAACAAACACTACATGTACATGCCCAAATGTTTAACTCATGATAGGCGAACATGACTGACATGTGGTACCATGGACCTCACTGAAAGTACACAAAGTACACAGAGGACAAGACAATGCTATGCAGAGATGCTTTACTTTTGGCAAAATTGTGTTCTTATACCGTAATCACACACCTTTGCAAACACTTCTGCTGATGCCGCGGGTCAGTAGGTCACATGATGTCACTATATAAGCTTATTCCGTCTGAACCGGGCAAATATTCCATTGTTCACATATTACAATACATCTCATTTATTGATCACCATGAAAGATATGAAGCATTAGTACACACAAGGCCTGATAGTATTATAGTATTTTATTATTATTATTATTATACAAATAATTATACTTATTTTTTGATAGTAGACCTATAAACACTCTGCATTATTCATTGTGTGTATGAAGCTATTTTGGTGCTGGCTTTCTTTTCCACTTGAATCTTTACCTGCCAGGCCTAAATTCGAAGGATATTCTTTTTGATCCACTGTGTGACATTTTCTGTGAAATAAAACATTTGATGCTGGAACTGATTGTTGCCCATGATGACAGATATTGGAGAAACATCACTAACCTTGAGCCATCTTCTCTCTTGCAGCCACAGCAAGTCGTCCAGAAAAAGCCTGCTCAGGTAAGATACCCTATGGGTTGTGCATAGACAACTCCACACAAATGCAACACACACACACAGGATGCATTACATGTTGCTCTGTGTTATTCGTTATTTCAATATTTGGATATTTTTACTTTAAATATATGGTGTTTACTAAAGGCTATAGAGGCCATATACTGATAAAGATGTCTTAGCTTTTTGCTGTGGATGTGTTTTGTGTTACGCTGGGAACTTACGAAAAACCTCCTCCAAAATCTCACACAGGCTCTAACCCACACACACACTATAGAATCTTGTCATGTTTCACCACTAACGTCGGAATAACACTAGCATTGCCTGTCAGTGCGTTTTTCGATCCATAACAAAGGGCATTTGTAGCATTTGGACATTTGGTTCATGATCCACTACACAGATATGGTTAAGGCTTGGTTAGGTTTAGATGTGAAACCAACTTGATTTGTATTAAGGAAAATATGACGTTGGCAGACTGACAGTGGGAAACAGTAAAAAAAGACAGGCTCCTGTGTCAAAGTAAAGTTCCATGCCTTGTTGACCACCCAGCTAAGCTCTTCCCTTTTAAAAGAGGTTTCACAGCTTTGCTCCTGACACACGGGTCACAACTTACTCCATCACCACAGGTCCTTATAATACCTCTTCTTTTTTCCCTTTATAATTGGGTCTCACATTTTGGGTCTCTACTGTGTTTCTCAATTGGCCATGTTGTAGGTTTAGGCAATGCTTCTCGGAGACCTGGAACGTCCGTGTGCATGGCTGCTGAAGTAGCACCACACTTGTGCTGTCACTAGTACTCACGAAATCTTCAGGCCCCGATGAGAACTGTGGCAAAAGTCACGTCTTGTAAATACAGGGGGGGGGGTTGAAACATGATGTGAGTTATCTCCGGTGCTCTTGGTGAGAAATTCCGAGGCCGGCTCCAGTTCTTCCACTTCTGCGCGTTCACATGGAGCAGATAATTAGATGTCGTTTTGTGTCACTGGTGCCAGCGCGCACATCAGAGGAAAGCAGATTGGTAATAAGTGAGTGAAACATGACACAGGGACCTCCAACCCCTCCCCACCACCCAGCATTCTCTCACACTCAAGGAATCCGCCAGCCCCCCTCCTTTCACTGGTGCGGGCCACCTCTTGGTGTGAATGCATAACTCGCCGCTGATTTGTGGCCGAGTGGGAACGTTGCTGATGTAGTTGGGAGGTGCCGTGAGGCCCTGGGAGCTGCAAGCCATAAAAATGTAATTTAGCTCTCTCCGGCTTTGATAGGCTGCTTTATATCGGCCCAGGCAGCAGCAGCACCACCACCACTACGCACTAAACCTCAAACCCCTCTTATTCCAGTGCACAGTGTTGGGTGGGCTTAATGCATGACCCCGCTGGAAACTACAAACCTTGCACATGCACAGTCTCCTGATGAAGTTACAACTACTGCTGTAGCTACCAGGGCCTTGTTCTTTTCAGCTTCATAATACTGTTCTAATGAACAAAGTGATTGGCAGAAGGGGGCGTTAAGAACCTGGAATGTTCACCGCATTTAAAAAAAGCACAATGGGGTCCAAAAAGTCACCTTTCCACAAATGTTTGCCATGGCACCAAAATAAGAAGTCAATGCACTAAGAAGGCTGTACTGTCAGAACATCTTACCCCAGTCTTCAAGGAGTCAGCGCTCAGCACTCGCTCAAGCCGTTCAACACTTCAAGATGATGGGGCTGTAAGATAGGGTTCTGATTCTGATAGCTAAATGGCATGCGACAGCTGTGGGGAATACTATAGCTGTGTCTCAATTCAGGAGTTGCATTCTTTGGAGGCTGCATTTGAAGACAGTGGGACACTGCAACAAGGCTTCCCCATTACAATAGATCCCACAAATGTGGAGGACAAATGCTTCCTTCGATCCCAGAGAAACAAAGTCTATACAATGGACGGATCCTTCTTCGACCACCCTACCCCATGATTCATTGCGCCTGGTTTCAAAGATGTAATGGCCGGCAAGACGAGTTGTCCGATGCAGGCATCAACTCAACCGAACGGTACATATGTAAAAAAAAAACAAGGGGCAGCACAACGTTCTAGTCGTGTCCATACAGCTCTGTTGCTAAGCGATATTACTTAGGTAGGGACAAGCTGTTGACTCCAATCATGGAAATCCTCCATAGATCATTTCATTTCAGCCTTTGCGGTCTAAGCAGCCCACAAAGACCACTTCCTCCATGGACCATGTAGACCACGGCCCCGATTTGGGACACAGCTTATATCAGTCATCTGGAAAGGGGTCAAAGTCGTCGACCAGAAATCAGTGAATTGCTAGAGAATGACGAAGGAGGCCATTTGTATTCAACGCCTAAGTAAAGGTTACAGCCCTGAGTGGGTACAGAGGGAATGGAAAAATGCAAATAGAGGCAAAGTGATGCCAATTGGCTCCAGGCAACAGGGGTCGAGTCTATGTGAGTCTACTTAATGAGATCAGAGAGAAAGGAGAGTCAACAGAGAGATACAGGAGTCAAAACCTTGTTTGGAGGAGGTCGGCCTGGATTGGTCAAGAACGTGTGAATGTGTGATATACCAAGTGGTTTAAGACAGGCTGTTCCTATTCTTAGTAGTTGTGGTAGTCGTATAAGTTGTGTGCACCTCTTGCCTTTTAAACCTTCTCACCCTCTAGTGTCACCTGCAACAAGTATCAACACTTTGGTCTATGACCTTGTGTAAACTCTGACTCCGACTTTAAAGAAGAGCTCCAGAGAGGATTGAGTCGGAAACATCTCCATGAGGATTTGACGGATCCTTCTGGTAGTAGACACCCTCAATATAGGTTGAATAAATTAGTATTTTATCCACGGGCATCTCCCACCCCCAACCACCGCCACCTTTCCCCCCTCCCTGCTCTCATTTACCCTCGTCACACATGGTAGCTTTTAGCGGAGCACTCTGGGCTGCAGTGTGTGAGCACTAATGAACAGAGTCGGAGCTGCAGGATCGGACTTGCTTCGGCAGCCGGCGTCTGGGGTGGGTGCACCACTACTGTCTGGGAGAGGAAGTGGGTTGTAAATTGTATCAGTTAGCCTCCACATCATAAAATGAATCCATGTGGAAAATGAAATCCATTTCATCAGTGGAGGGAGGAGGAACATCCCTGCTTGTTGTCACAGTGGTCACCATGCACTTTAAAAAAAGATCAAGCAACGTTGTCTCTGGGGAAATTTAGGGATCCATTAACACTTGTGAGTTTATTCACAAACCCATTACCATAATGGTTCTTTAGAAGTAAAAAAAAAAAAGAATACGTCAGATTCATGACGCGTTCTTCACCTGCAGTATTGATTGCATCTGTGTTCATATAGTGATGAATGCATTTTCAGCATCAATTGACTGAAATGCAACTTTGCATTATGATCTGTGAATGGCTGCCCCGTCAGTCTGGTGGTTCTCCATCAGGGACGGCTCTGCCTTGTCATGCACACAACCGTTTCCTCTCAGGGGTTAACCATTGACTCGGTGACCATGGAGCAATTAGCTGCTCGATTAACCCTGTGAACAAGTCACTGAGCAGATGCGGTTATGGTCGTGCCTAGGGATGTCACGAGAACCGATACTTACGATAACTTTCGATACTAAAATAACAAAATAACAAAACACAGACTTTTTTTTTAAGCACCGTAAGAACGGTGAGCGCCGATGCCAGCTGTTTGCATCTGTGCTGCGCCTCTACTGGAGCTGCGGCGCTGATCTCTGAGAATCGTGTTATTTTACTGGTATTGGCACCGACTAATGAATTTTTGGTATCGTGACACCCCTAGTCGTGCCTCATCTTTAGGTGAGAGGTTGAGCAACTAAAAAAAAAAAGAAGAGTTTAAAGTGACATAGATCATTTTGTGTTCATCCACAGAAAGACGAAACAGAAGAAGAAACAGAAGAAGAAGAAGAGGAGGAGGCTGAAGAGAAGGACTAAGCTTCCACACCGTCAAACCTCTACCTCAAATCAGCTGTCAGGTCTTTCAAAGGAGAAAGACTGCCTTGACCACTTATTTTTGCCTTTTCCCAACATTATTCTACTTCAATTAGAGAATTTCCATTGTTAATCTTTCAGTTTTCAGCCTTTGCGTGCGTCCACACTGAACAGGCGGAGATGTTCAGTATCTGTCTGCGTCTCTAAAATCCCTTTGATGCGTTTCTTTCACACAGGTCATTCAGAGCTCAGCAGCATCAGAAGCTCGTCTCCAGACATTCCGCCTGTCCAAACAGTCAGGCAGGCAGAGACACACACATCATCAGCAGATACAACAAACCTACACTCCTCAGTCAGAATCATCAAAAAACAAACAGAAACCTCCATAATGAGTAAGTTTGGCCCACACCCCGACAGTGGGGGTTTGCGGTCCCTCAGACACATCATCATCTTCAAATGACAATGAGCATTAGCAGACCCCACCACATCCCCCATCATCGTTGACTGGTTCTCCAGACGTCAGCAGAAAAGTAACTGGGGCAGTCTGGTTTTGTCATACATGGGATGAAAGAACAAATGTCTGCTGTTCCCATATTTCAGTGTTGGCTCTAAAACAAAAGGAGCGACCTCGACCTTCCCTCTCAACACCCAAACCAAACTGGTGTTAAGCCACCGAGGACAGGGAGACACAGAGATAGGTCCTCAGGGCAGTGGCTTATCCCTCCGGTTGGGTTAAGGCCATTTTGACAAAAGTTTGCTCATGTTGTTAGCATTAACTCAGATTTAGCTTGACATCCCCATAGGATCCCCAAATATCATCTTTAAAGCTTAAAAATACACCATCTTCCTGTATGTTTCCTGCAGCACCCACTACAAAATTCATCATAGGACGAAATGCTCTGGTCTATTGAAAAACCCAACCATGCCCGCAATCAATTACTATCAGACTGGTTGTATCAATCTGTTACTGAAATTAAACCAGTTTTTATTACCGGATTGATTTAAGAAAAAAGAACAAATTCTTAATCCTGTCTAGGTGAATTCTACTAATGTATTTGCTCGAAAACACAATCAATGTGTCCACGCTGGAAAGTTTAAGATCTTAAACGTCAATTTAGCAGTGAAAATAGCTATTAATAATAACTATTGATATCATCATGAGGAAAGAGTCAGTTTTCAGTTGAGCCTGGTAGACCAGTACATCAGAGCACTACAAGAGCCCCTGCTTTGTTTTCCCTGTTCTTGGTGGACTTAACACATCTTTTGTTCGTCTAGAAAAAAACAGAATGACTCTTCACATCCTGTCAATACCTTGAACCAAGCTCAGACTACTGTTTTTTTTTTTTTTCCAGAGTTACATTAACACACATATGTACATAGCATCACTCAGTTTGTTGTTTGCGCAACTTAGCTTTAAAATCTTGATTCCATCGTTGATGTCACACTGCAAAGAAAAGCCCCAGGCTTGGAGAAAAAATAAAAAACCTCAAGAAAAACCACAAGAACAAACCACACATTACCTCTCGACACACTTGATACCTGGATTCAGCGGCAGTGTGACACTGAACGTCTCATCTCACACTGTAACCCCAGGGAGCCTCCGGTTTGAGGAAACCCGATGGCGTGCCAGCGCTCTCTGGTCACTGATATGCAATATCTTCTCATGACTTCCAACTACCTCTGACTCAGCACAACCAGCTCATGAACGCTGTTGCTCAGTACAAACAAAAACCGACGCCGGTGGGCGGCAGGGGGCGTTCCCGATATTTGATAACGTGTTGTGACATTATACTGTACATTGAAGCGAGGTCATGCCAGTGGTGCTTGTCACGAGGGGAAACGGCAATTTGTCCTCAACTGTTTTTGTTCGACTCAGTCAGGTAAACACTACATAATCCACAAAGAGGCAAACGTCATATACAACAGAGTCATGTGGGTCAACATTTAAAAGAACACTCTGTTTTTTCTTCGGCCTGACAAGTGTTTTCACACAAAGTGAGCAGAAAGTCAGAAAATTCTGATAATATGACGTAACAATATGACTGACATGTAACTTTCTGGCGTTATGGTCAAAAGTGTGACAATAATTTACGTTGAAAAAAATAATTTTCTTTTAATTGTTGACAGACTCAAAAGCCGGCTCTCCAACATTTGAAGTTTCAATCATGCTTCAAATGTGAGTCACACTTGTTATCATAGTTTTAGCTTCAGCTTTGGTTGTTTAATACAAACATTCTGAATGAATATGAAATCTATTGTTGAATTTATTATAAATGTAATGTTTACCTATGAGTTCAATTAACCTTCAACGGTGACTTCAAGATGCAGTCTTTAGAGTTTGTCTCATCCACACTCGTACCTGACGTTTCCTTCTGCCTATAGATAAAAATATATTTTTAAAAACTGAATACACAAACGCAGCTAACCGAATATATAAATACTGTTTTATTTTTCTCTCTCACCTCATTGTTAATTTGTGTCTAAACATTTTAATGAAACAAAACTTTGCAAACTGGGACCTCTGTTCATCAAAGTGTTAACTTGAATTTATTTTGTACCGATTTACACAGTGGTTTAATACGGAGTATGTATGACAATACATGATATAGCTTCAGATGTTTGTTTTTTTTCTTTGGTTTGAATAGTTGTCTCTCCTGAGATATGTGTACTACCTATATATGTACAGTACCTCAAATAGACCGATAAAAATGGACTCATCAGTTGACAAATACCTACCTCCAGTCTTGAAAAGGAACGATTTTGCCGGTTTACTTTCAGTGTGAGTTACCTTGACGTGTGATATGATCTATATCAGGATTACAGAAGCTCCTTACTTAACAAGTGGTGTATCGGATCTTTCAAGTTTCCAATCTCAGTACATGTGGATCCTCAACCTTAAAGTGACCTTCAGGTTTATAACAGATATGTTTGGATTCTGTATATTTCATTCATGAATATGTTTTTCTTGTTTTTAATTAGTAGATATCAATATACTTGATTAGCGGTTTTGTGTACTTCACACAAATGTGATTTTCTTGTCTTGTTATGTGGTTAAACCAGATGTATATGGAATTGCTTTTCACTTAGTGATAGATTATATTCTCACCTGTCGTCATGGCAACCTTTTTGAAACGTTAACATGGTATTTTTGAATGTGGCCAGAGGTAGAACCTCAGAGGAGCTGCGTCCTGTGGGGAACTCTCTCTAAACCAACCACCTGCACTGTGTTGTGGACTGTAAAGAAGCCCTCAGTCAAATTTCCTTTCACTCTGATCCCTGTGTGTACTTAATCAACACAAACAGTCAATATAGCAACCTTACTGACACTCTGTAAGTACAGTGTGTGTCTGTGATAGTGCGACAGTACAGCGTCTGGCCTCATTCCGCTTCTTTCATGTTTTGCCTCGAATAATTGTCATGGCCATGGTCGGAGGCTGATTGGCTGAGGCCCGGGCCACACCGCTTACCTCACTCATGCGTGTTGGCTGCGGGACCTCTTGATTTTCTTATTACCACCCATGTAAACAAGCTAGAGCGGCCACACAGCTGGTGTGTAACAGGCATGGTGTCCCCCCTATTTTTCATAGTGAAGAAGTGGACAGTAAGAAGCCGCCTCTTTGAGACCCGAGATAAAAATTACATTTATAATAAAATCATAATAAATGTATAATTGATGGCCATTATCCAAGAAGTACAAAGATAGAGCTGGCTAGTCTAAATAAGGCTTGAAAAAACTGAACTTGAGTAAATTAGGAGGGACTATACATGCATCAATAATGACAAAACCAAGAAAGATTTGTGTTGCCTTCAATAACTAACTTACAGAATCCAAACACTGTGCCGGTGACGCTGTTTCCAACGACGCAAACAGTCTAAATTGAGAGAATCCTGTTGAGGCAGGTTTATCAGTAGCTTTTAACAAAAGGCTTTGACACAGACAGGCTTCATCATATTAACATTTCATCATTAAATAGCATATGGTATCATTATGTGATCAGTAGGTATCTGGGTGAGTACAAAGCATTTCCAAGCTTTTTAAAGGGAAACAACAGAAAGTGATAAGAATTCTTGGATCCACTCGCGCAGAAATGTATCGTGTTCTTTCTTGGTCCATGTCTCATACAAGTTTTGTGGAAATCCATTGAGAGGACTTTGCAAAAAATCCTACTGACAAACATTCTGACCCTTTGAGAGCAAACCCGGGCTCTGGTGCCACCGTTTGTACTCTTGTTCCTCAGAGTCTTACATCACTAAGTCACGTCATGGTCAGGAAGCGGCCAGAGAATTCAGCTGAACTGAATTTTCATATTGAGCAACCTAATCTGACATCTTATGCCATCGAGGATTTGTGTGATAGTGTGTGCAGCTCAAAAAATTCAACTTAGGGTGTAGTTTCTCTTCTGCACTCACAATGCAGGGTATCCAGATACAGATCACGTGGTAATACCAGATGTAAATGGCATCTACGGAGCTCAACCAGCTCCAGGTTTTGAGCTCTTCATTTCCCCTCAGAGATGTGGACTTGATTTCAGTGGAGTATAAAACACCGGCTCATGTTCTCTGGCAGGATGACTGTAGAAGCCTCCGTTGTTGAGCCCTCAGCTCCGGGAGTCTTAATGAAGTCGATCTTTTTCGCTTCATGATATCATGTTCTAGTACAATCAAATACACATTACTACCTCCAGAAAGGCCTGTTTTTACCTCGTTTTCAACCTTAAATACTGTTTAAAAAATCCAGGTGTTTGAGAGCGTATGGAGAACATCTTAACATTTTATATCTATATATATATATATACATATATATAGTTTATTTTTTGTGGGGGATGCATTTTGTAAGACTGCTTTTTTCTCTGCCTCTCAGTCACCGTTAGGTAAGACTGGACATTTACACTTTGAAAAGGAATTTTCTTACTTTATACAATGTTATGTAGTTAGCCTGTGAGGTGGGCGGAGAGATGTCCCAGCTCCCCGTCTGCCACGCTCCTTTTGTATCGTTTCAAGCGTCTTCTTCAGTGTCTAACTTTTATCGCTTCCTCTATCCACCTAATATTACTGTCTTGACTTCACTACAGATTTTACTTGCTTCCTAAGCAAAGTCTTTATAGATATTCACTGTGTTTTATTCAGCACAATAAAATGTATGGCATCCATAACAGATGTGTTAGTGGTTTTTATTTCCATTACCATACAGATGAATCTTGAACTTTGTTGTTGTGTATAAGCTTAGCTATGGTTTAAGGTGTCAGGCTCCGTTCTGAGTATTTTTTCCACAATGAAACATCATCAAGGTCATGTAAGTTTCCTGAGCCCATTTCAGACATATATTGTAAACCAGCTAGGAGCAATGCGTCAGTGTATAAATCATATTTAGTAAACTTAACATATATGTTGTCAGTGACCTTCACTGTAGTAATGTGCGTATTCAACATGATATTTCTCCATTATGAGTCTAAATGCTACATCTCTCATGTGCTGCCACTGTACCCAGCAGGGAGAACTACACTCTAGGTAGAGGTAGGGTGATGGAGGTAGACAGCACTTTTACTGACAAACTAAAAAGAAGATTAAAATAATTGTTAATATAACAAGAAAAATATTATCAGTTATAAATGTCAATTATAAATCTTTGTGATTATAAAATGTTTTACAAAGAGATTCAAAAGACTCTATAAGGAAGTTACCTGTTTGATCTCTTTGGGTAAATTGTTCCACAGACCGGCCTCTATCCGCACAGTGAAGGTCAACCCTATGATGGGATGTGGTAATGACCAGCAGAGCTCCATTCACAGGTCTGAGTGAACACCAAGGCACATGAGGGTTAATAAGTCCTTAAAGTAGTTAGAAGTGAGGCCATTTATTAAGTGATGAGTGGCATTTCTAAATCAATGCGGAATGTTAAAGGCAACAGGTGCAAGTTTGCAAGTTCAGGATAATTCTGTTAGTATTGATGCCTGGCGGGGGACTGCAACTGAGAAAGAATTACACACAGACACACACACACACAAGTGAGTTACAATAATTATGATGAGAGAAAATCAATGTATACATGATATTCAGTGGGAGACATGAAAGATCTGATTTTAGAGGTTTATTGAGTTGAGAGAAGAAGTCTCACTTGAGCATCAACGCAACGATTTAAATCAATGATAACATTTCTTGCAGAGTGCAATAGATTTATCATGAAGTGGGCGATTACAAATGAAACTCCCAGATCAGCAGTTTTCAGAAACACTCAAATCAGTCACCTTCTAAAAGATCAGATACTTTTTCCTCAGTCTGTTTGATTTGAACATCAACTGAAGTTTCCGATGCGATAATGTCATACTGAATTATAGATTATTATTTATCATTAAAGATGAGTAGCTTCAACCTCTGTCCAACAGTAGCTTCTGTTACCCAGGAACTGTTTTACTTAGTATACGATTGTTCCTTGCATACAGGAGTGCAAGACTGGGCAGCCCCACTAAAAAATCTGTGTGTATGTGAAGTAGCAAAAGATATCTTCTGTAGCTTCTCTCAGATATGCAATGAAGTCCTGAGACACCGACGAAGATGTCAAGAGAGTTTGAGGTGATAAGAGCTTACACAGGTTTCAATGTGCTGTAAACAAAAACATGTGATCTGTGCAGTGGAATGCTATACATTACATCCTGGCTCTGCCGGCTGCACCACCTCAACACTTCCAAGATTTCTGTCTGAAATGAGAATATCTCGCTGTGTTGTCCGCGTGTGAAAGACAAACTCCAGAGAAAGTTCAGACCCAATCCCCTGCACATCCTATGAAGATCATGTCTGACAGTGGTTCTAGATTCTCTCCCTGCCCAGTAAAACCCTTCTGACATTATCGTTAAAGTGTGTGTTGTGTGTGTATGTGTGTGTGTGTGTGGTGGAAGCAGATCTCTGGTGTGGATGGGCATGAGACATGTTTCTCCTCATCCAGCCTCAGATCGTTTCCGTCTATGTGACCAGGAGCCCACTGACTCACTTCCACTCATCCCTCACTGACTCAGTCCTCTGTCACTCTCACCACAGCCCAAGAACGCCCCCCCCCCCCCCCCCCCCCCCCACACATCCTCCTCTACTCTCTCCCCAGTCCTGTGATTCATTTGGGCCTCACGTTGCCCCCTGCTTCACTTCTTACAGTCGGCCTCCTCCTCCTCCTCCCTTGCCCTCGCCTTTGAGCATGACCTCAGTTTAATGAAGCACAGACTCGGAAGGTCGACCGAACCACAACAGCGAAGAGACCCCCCCCCCCCCCCCCCCACACACACACACACTAACACACTCTGCCTCCCCTTCCTCTTGCCACTCAGAACCACTCCTAAGTGGCCCCGCCATTCACAATTCTCTGAGAATCAAAGCTATGCAGATTCGGCATCTGCAAATCCTCAGGCAGCTGCAGTTCAAATAAGACAAAAAGAAAAAAAACTCATTCTCTCTGGATTCTTAGAAAATGCGTTTGGTTTGCACCAAGATCTTCAGCGATGGTAGACAAAGATTTCTGTTGGCAAGAAAAAAAAAACTTCAGTGGTAACCTGAAGCTGCTTTCGGGGGAATTCCACCTCGGCAGTGTCACGACTAAACTCACTGGACACCAGGAAGTGTTCACTGTTTTTCACCGGGGAAGCTCTTTATCTACACCGCAAAACTGTTCCTCTGGAAGGCAGAACTCATAAATCAATCCCAGTCTTATGCTTATAGATCTTTTTTTTTTTTGTGGGGGGGGGATTTGTAATAAAAATGCATTTAAGTTTATTGAGATTTACCCACCTTATCAGTTAAAACAAGCATGTTTGTAAGGCTGGAAATGTTATTGTTCTTTATTTTGGGACAAATTTCCCCTAAATTCAACCTGACACACTGGATTTATTTCAAGGTGTTTAGAGCACAGTTTGGTTGCATGGTCAAATATCTGTCCACAAAACAGTTAATCAGGAAAAACGTCTGGTTCTTGAGTCTCATTTCTCAAATCATCCAGAACAACTAACACTAAAAACCTTAAACGTTGCAGTGCTATTTGACAAAATCCAGCTCTGCACTGACATCTAGTGGAGAGTCAGGAACCTCATCATTGGTACGACAGTAAACAATGCAAACACAATTACAAATCAGTTCTTTGGAATCAAGGGTCCTTTTATTGTGCAGAATACATGTGTTGATAAAACGTCACATGTGCCTCTGTGAATCATTTCTGTCAAGCAGGGAACTTATTTTTATCTTATACTTAAAAAACAGATAATGTAGCTAATTGTATAAATAAAACTGTTTTTAAATAAAATACATTTTTAATGTTTGACAAGTTTGGTTGAATTTATTATAAGACTGCACATGTGTGAATAACTACACTTACATTAAATGCTGTTTTCTTACAGCCTGTTAAATGTCGACTACACAGTTAAACATAAGCTTTCCTCTTTGATTGTTTCACCTCTTCTCCTCTTCACAGTCACCACCAGGCAAATCTGAAAATAAATACTGTGGCTGCTTGTTTTCAGTTTTTTTTCTACAAGGACTACACAACAATGCACGGCCTCCCTCACATATGTCTCCATAATATTATGCAGCAGCTCCATGGTAACGGGGCAGGATTCAGCTCTGGCCGGGCCTCTCCCTGCCGCAGATCCGATATGTGCCTGTGCATAAGTCTGGTATGTAACAATTACTCAAACATGTGAACGTACACTGTGGTCCAGTCCTGCAGGCAGGAAGCCTGTCAGTACATCATGGCCCTTTAACTTGAACATTAGACCTCTCCCTCTTCCCATTTTAGTCCCCTCCCATCTTCTTCTTCTATATCTAATTATTATTTTATTCTTATCATTAATATTATTATGACTATTATTATCATTACATCTTTATAACTTCTACACGTCACCATTGGCCAACACTGTACTTTTACATGCCTCCATCTACAAACCTGACGAGTGTTCGACACCAATCGCATGATCGGTCGTTGAAGGACAGACAGAGAACAGACGATGTCTGAGTTTTACATTAGTTTTACTCATTTGAGGACTTGACACTTGCCTGAGTTAGATGGTCTGCAAACACATATATCAACACTTATTGTAAGGGACATTAATGCTTAACAGAATACCATTTCCCCGCCACTTTGAATGCACAACTGCATTAGATCAAAATGATGCAACCTGGTCTTGGCTGAAAGCAGATGTGGGGTCTAGAGACGGGTTCGGATATCGTCTCTATTTTGGATCCTGCATTCAAAATATTTAGATTTGTTAAGCCGCGAAACCATTGAATCTTTTATCAAGCTTTTTATCTCTCTCCACTCTGTTTTAGGAACAGTGGAAAAACATGGGCCTCTGCTTCTCAGCCAGCAGTCGCTCTCACCAATTCAAATAGGCAGACATCAGCAGATTCGATCACATGTTGCTGGTTCACGTTGATTTCTGTACTTTTTTTATATTATCTGTTAAGTTATTTGTGCTCGGTTCAAAGGCACAAAACGGACTGCAATTTAACTGTTAAGCAAAGCTGAATATTATTGATTGAATAAAATCAGTCAATCATTTCTTACAATGCATAGTTCCCATCATTTCATGGTAAATGGTCTATTGAGCTTTTCTAGACTTCCTGACCACTCACTGCACTTAACAGTACAGATAATTGCTATTCACCCATTCACACACACAATTATTCAGAAATACATAGGTTAAGAAGAAAATACCAGAAGATACGTAACGTCACTATTATTTTCTCATTGTTAACAGTGTACCACTATGATAGTTATTAACAAGTTATCTTTGTCAGTATATTTGTAAAAATTAACAAATGAATATATCACTATAGCAATATATAACTTCTGCCACTCTCTCCACATTGGATAAAACAAACAAACCTTTTTTTGGATGATCCTTTTAACAGTTTCTACAGCTAACCCATGTGGAAATATTGGGTATGCGCCGCTGTATTTACAAGTCTCTTGTCAAAAGTAATCTTTCCTAACAAAAGCAGGAATATACAGATATTAATAAATTGGTGAATATTTGTTTTACTCCCAACACAATTATGGAAATGTATTTGATATGTTATGATATGTTAACAAAGTTATAAGGTTGAGGGTAAAAAAGATTTCCATTAAGAAGATGAGAATAATATAATATTATAACCAAGTAATACAATTTAGGGTAAAAAAAAACTTCCACTAACATGTATATATATATTTGTTAGAGTATCAATTTATATCATTTCATATAATATGAACAAACTGATCGAATTGAAGGTTAAAACAAATAGGCTTTTACTGCAGAGAGATCCCACTTCCGCCCGCGGCCCACGTTTCCGTCTTGTAGTCAGGAAGTGCCGTGTTGACAGGTCCGGTGCGTCCTCTGCTGCTGCTGCTCTGTTAGTTTGTGCTCAGCATCAAACTCTGCTCTTCAACATGTCTGCCAGGAACCCCGGCATGAAGCTCGGTGAGTCACAATGTGTCACATGTGTGCGCCTCCGTGTATCTGTATGTGCAGCTCAGCTCGTTATCAACAACACGTGTAGAGTCGAATACGTTTTTAACATCAACTTTTCGTTTTCACATCACGTGACTCATAGAATAACTGCAGTTAGTGTTTCGCCACATGTGTCCTTACGCCGGTGAATCAGTAAACTAGATCCAGGGGAGACGGTGGAGTCTGAACTCAGTTTAATCAGTAACGTGTTGGAGGTAACTGACCTGCTGAGCACTGTCACTTTATCATCAGCTCAAATAGACATGACAAACTGGCTCTGCTGCGTTAAAGACACAACCTGTGTAAAAACATTATATTCTCTCATTAACTACTGCACAATAGATAGTGTTATATGTGATGCTGTGTACAGTCAGAGACTCCTCGTCAGTTTAATTGAGAACTCATGACAGTCCATCCCTCTCTGCTCAGCTGACCTGGTAAACATGGTTCTACCACGATGCAGTGTTGATTAACTTCAGTAGTGTAACTAACTCACATCAGTGTCTTTCAATATCATCATAATAATAATAATATTAAGGGTACCTTTATTTTGTGGAGTACAACAGAATGAAACAAAAGTGCATAAATGGTAATAATAGAGATAAAAGTTCAAAATAGCCATGAGTAGCAGACGTCAATAACTTCTCAAAGCATTGAACTACAGCCACGTTATATATTAAGGTCCAACAAAAAAGCAACACTGAAGTAGCTAAAAGGTACAACAACAGAAAGACAAAAATATCCCTGTGAGATGCATAAAACAAACAAAAATGAAATCATACAAGAGAAAGAAAAAGAGCACAATATTAGACAAATCTGCAGCCTCACCGCAAGCTGCCAACTCCTCCTCCTTCTATATAATTAACAATCTCTATATTGTATATTTATGCTACACGCCAGTGTTGCCAGCTGTCAAGGTGCGTCTCTATTGGATGTAGCGAGACAGAAAGTTTAAAGGTGTCACAAATGTTTAAGTCTAAATTTTCACACCACGAGAGCAAGCTAAGAAAACTTCAAAAAATATTTAAAAATAAACACAATGATGGATGTTTTTTTTTTTTGCTAACGGGCTGCAGACCTGGAGTGGATATCCAAGGTGAGGGTGAACACGCAGGCAGTCCTGAAGAGAGCGCAGCAGATCCAAGGACATAAACTGCTCAAGAAACAGTGGCAGGTACAGCTTTCCTTCACCCACTATGATTGCAAATGATTACCTTTAATGATTTATACTTGTCTACCTGTATTTATTAATGCTGTCTGTTTAGTTGTATCTCTCTCTGCAACTGGGAACACCAAAACAAAAAGCATTCTCTGAAAACATGGCCAAAAGACAATCTTCCAAATTTTTTATTTCAAAGTTTGTGGTTCTTTCTTTAGAAGGGACAGTTTATAACACAATCTTCTCTAGGATAATGTGCTACTTTGTTATTTTTTAAACCAATGCTAAAGTATATCTTAACAGGATGCAGGTGATAGGCTGATCTGATATTGCTTCTCTAAAATATCACAGCCTAAAATGATGACTGTATTATCAAAAAAACAAATGTATTCTGTTAAATGTATGAGCTTATTCTTGTACAACATCTTGATATATTTTGACTTTATTCTTGAAATATGCTCTCAGTTATAACCCCAGCCCTGCGGCCTTAATACTCTTGACAGATTTATCTGTCTGATCCAGCACATAAACTTGAAACATCACCCACACTTTTCTCTCTCAGATAATGCTATCTTGGAGAATGATACCACAAGAGTTAAGAACTTGTCAACAGTTGCACAGATATTAATAAAGATTTTAAACTAATGTCCACACTGTCTGTTTGACAAAGCTTCAGTAATGTGAACCAACTATTTGCACATATGTTTGCTTCCAAAATGCAATTATTACAATATAAGGGAAGGGGAAAAAAACTATGAAATAGACAAATATCAAATGAATTAACAAATGAATTGTTCCTCAACAAAGAGCTACAGTTGCAATCAGAAATACTCAACCCCCTCACCTCAATAGACATTATAGTGATGTGGATGACAGATAATGACAATAAATGACAAAAAAACCTCATCAAACAACAAAAGATAATTATTGATGCGTATTTTAGTTATTTTGACAACAGAAGTTGACTTAACTTTGGAGTTCAAATGAAAAATGTAACTCTTTCAACACATGTGCATGTGCAGTATTATTCAACCCCCCAGCTTCAGTACTTTGTGGCGCATCCTCTAGCTTTTATAACTTCTAAAAAATGTTTTCGGTAAGTGCGGACAAGCTTCTTACACCTCTCGATTGGAATCTTTGCCCATTTTCAAGTGCAAAAGCCTCTTGATCAGTGATGTTTGATGGCTTCCATGCTGCAACTGCCTTTAAATCCCACCAAAGATTTTCAATCAAATTTGAATCTGGTGACTGTGAATGCAACTCCAGGACGTTCCAGGATCTTTTTCTCAACCAAGCTTTGGTGGACTTGGAGATTTTGCTTTGGATCATTGTCTTGCTGGAAAGTCCAATGATCACCAAGGTTCAATTTGTCAACAGAAGGAATCACATTCCTCTTTAAAATGGCCTGGTATTTCTGTGAATCCATGATGCCATGTACACAATAAAGATTGCTAGTTCCTGCCGCAGAAAAACAGCCCAACATCATCTTTGACCAACCTCCATGCTGGACTATGGGGATGGTATTCTTCTGGTCATAAGCCTGTCCTTTCACACGCCAGACATACCACTGGTCCATACGTCCAAACAGTTCCAGTTTGGTTTCATCAGTCCATAGAACTGTCACCCAAAACTCTGTAGGCTTATCCAAATTCCTCCTGGCATATTCTAGTCGACTTTTGATGTTGCTTGTGGTCAAGAGCTGAGTGCGTCTTGGAGCCGGCCATTAAGTCCTTTATTATTCAGTGCACGTCTTATAGTTGCCACTGCAGCACTTGTACCAGCCTTCATCAGGTCATCCTGTAGGTGTCTTGCAGTCACACAGGGATTTATCTGAGTTGTTTTGACTAAGCTGCTGAGGGTCCTTGATGAAATGCTGGGCTTTCTTCCATGGCCAGGCATGTTTGAAGCTGCTCCATCAGTTGTAAACTTCCTTATAATGTTCCCAATTGTGTCTCTTGGAATATCATTTTTGGGGGAATTCTTCTTCTACCCAAGGCCTTTCAGGTGTGATGAAATAATCTCCTCTCTCAGGTTTTGTGTAAGCTCCTTTGTCTTTCCCATGATTGCAACTCACCTTGAATACCTTCATGGGTGGGGTTTATATATGCATCACAGCTGAAGCAAATGAAGGATCTGTATAGAGTTCTCAAAGGCTTAATAATGTTTCAACTCAACTTTAGGACAAAAAAAACTGTCAGACAGCTTTAAAAACAACAATATTATATAGGAGTTGAATAATTGTGACATGGCTATCTTAACAAAATATACTGCTACCCACAAATACTACATCATGCATTTTCCGTGTTGATTTTCTTTATCACTCAACTCAAAGAACAAGATTCTGTCTACTTTAATTGATAAATCCTTAAAATCTTTGGGGGGTTGAATATTTCTGATTGCAACTGTACAAGTGTTTTCCCTGTACACTTAAATGTGCCATTGTTGTTCTTTGTGTGTCGTTCAGGCCGCCTGGCTGCTGAAGGCTGTGACATGTATTGACCTGACGACTCTGGCCGGAGACGACACACCATCCAACGTCCACCGGCTGTGTCTGAAAGCCATCCAGCCAATCAGATATGACCTGCTGCGGAAGATGGATATGCACGATAAAGGTCTGATCCAGCTACTGCCACAAGCACCACATACAGACCAGAGTTCAGTCACTGCAACTGTTCACATACTGTGATCTTTTACTTCCATTAAGAATGGTTTCAAAACAAAAAAATCACTTTGATTAATGGTCATCATTAATGGTGAAAGTGAACAGTGAACTTTCCTCTTCAGCAGCTCTGGAGCCCATTGAGACATTTGTTCAGACCAGAATTCAACCAGCAGAGGGCGACACAGACCAGTTTATGATGGTTTCTTCTTCCCTGCTCTGTTGTCTGTGTTGTGTTGTGTGTCAGGAGTGACCACAGCAGCGGTGTGTGTGTACCCGTCCCGTGTGGCTGACGCTGTCGCATCACTGAAGGCAGCCAACTCAAGCCTCCCTGTTGCTTCAGGTAAGTCTCCTGAAAATGACTTTTTACTGCAGGAAAGAAATGAATGGCTGAGTTGATCAGGTGTGTGACTGTGTGCGTGCTGTGTACCTTCTGATGATGTGTTCTTCCTCCTCTTCCAGTGGCCACTGGTTTCCCTGCTGGCCAAACTCCACTGGAGACCCGGCTGCAGGAAGTCCGTATGGCAGTTGCTGACGGTGCCGCCGAGATCGACATTGTCATCAACAGGGCGCTCGCCCTTACAGGACAGTGGGAAGGTACGGTGAGATCACATGACGTGAAAGACACAGAAAGTAAAGCACAAGAAAAAGCATCTGCTTCATGATAATAATTGTATTTAAAAAAACTAAATTTTATGTGACTGGGTCTTCATTACTGACAAAACCATTCCTGCCTCTCCTGGGGGGCTTTTGTTTCAAATTTAGCATTACAAATTAAAACAATTGGCTACTTATCAAAAAGCTAAATCAAATGTGATAAACTAGCACTGTGATGAATTTGATTAATTAGCAAAAAATATATGTTGTGCTCACAGTGTAATTCCAGTCTGCAATAGAGAACAAATACTAATGTGATCATTTGATGTTTTGTGCAACTGAGAGATATGACATGGTGAGTTGGTGCTATACAAATGTTTGACCAATCACGAGTCACTCTCAGCTGTCAATCATGATGTTTTAACCAGTTTTTTGGCATTAAATTACTAATTAAACCAAAACAATCAGAATCATTAACATTTGGACATAAGATGTATGATAAGATGCATCTCTGTTATCCTTTTGATTTGGTCTATGTCCCAAGACACGGAGGTGGTGTTAATCACCTGTACAGCTGCCAGCCACCAGGGGGAGATCCAGATGTTTTGGCTATACTTTTGTGGGAGCTGTCATGTTAACTGTCTTTATAAACAGTCTATCAAACAGGCACGCTAACAGACCAGAAGCTCCTACAAACATGTCTGACAGCCTGCATGCATACATATTAACCTCTCTATGAAAATGTGTGTTTGTGACGTGCCTTGAGCTGACAGTGTCTCGCTCACTCAACACAGGCTGAGTTAAAGACAACCCAGACATGTCACCCAGGTAGGGATGGATTAAAAGAGACAGGGAAGTCTGTGATGCTGCTGCACAGATGAAACGAGCTGTGGAGGAGGACAAGGCTCTCGTAGAGTGAGCATGACTGCCATGTCGGTGGTCCTTTCTCTGCACAACCAAAGAAAGCTGCTGTTTTGTCAGAGGCTTCCCTTGGGAATGCTCCCTGTAATGCTCAGACTGCTGTGGGGTCTGCCTGAAGGCTGCTGTGCGTGTCACATAATGACACATTTCATACAAGCTGCACAAGATTCAACTTTTAACAAAGAACGTGAAAAGAAGCCTGGTGAACATTGGCAGAACTTCTTGTGGTTGGATGAAACTAAATAATCAGATGCAGGCCAGAGTGTTTGGCGTGGACCTGGTCAGGACACCAAGCTATGATTGGGCTGATATGGGATATCATGAGTGAGAAAAAAATTCATAATATTGATAGAAATCATGCCCCCCCCCCCCCCCCAAGTCTCAAAAAGGCATGACAGAAAAGGAACTTTTCTAAGTTGACTACTTTTTAATTTTGTAAAAAGAATAAAAATGTGAAAATTATGGTTCGGCAAAGAATTTGATGTACTTGAATCCAATAGAACACAGTTGAAATACTTTGAATGGAACGTAACAAACACCCCTCCAGCAAAGAGGAGCTGAAAATAATCATCTGTGAAGAATGAACGTCTCGCCACAGGTTGGTGTAAAACTGGTATCAGCCATGCCCAGGAGGATCGAATCTGTGATCAAAAATAAGGATGGGCATTCAAACTGTTGAAACCAAAAGAAAGAATGGCAGTTTTGTTGTATACTGTAATTCACCTACTTCTTTAGCTGAGTTTTGGGGCAGAGAGAAGCAGCTTTTTTTAATGAAAGAAACTTGAGTGATTTGCTTTTTGGGCTCCAAAGTCCCTGGAGGGGGGAGAACCAGGAGTAATTCCCACTCTGCATGACAGGTTACTGTTTTCTTACTTGTACTTACTGTTTTAAATGTTTAAATCGTGGATGCTCAGAGACATTTCTTTGTCCAAAACCTTCATGCTGGATGAGATGGCGTGAGCTAAGGTTTACATCATGGACGGAGCCAGATAACGGCTGGAGCAGAGTCAGTTCCTGAGATAAAGGCATGGATCCCATATCACCCCCCACAATAGTAGTGCTGAGAAGCAGGCCATTTTGCTGCGTAAGGGGTTTTCATTTTGCTGCAGGTGTCAAACCTATGCCCTCCCAAGTGTTCCTGTTCGGGGGCCTGGCGCCGGCCTTCAGTGTAGAAATGCTGGATCAAATTATTGTAGGTGGGGAACGACTTTGCATCATGGGGGTTGCCAAACTCGCCCAACAATAACAATGTACCCTGTTTTGATGGAGCACAGATTTGCGTGATCCCACAGCAATAGTCTCCTGACCGTTTCCAGTAGACACATACCATAGCACCTCTAGTTGTGTAAGTCACACCTTAACAGCACCAGTAGATACTGGTATGTGTGAAGTAGCTCTTCCATAGGGAACCCCATCGACAGGATAAGTGGGGTTTTCCCACTTGACGGAGAAGCCAAATCACCTCTGGAGATTTGTCATGAGAAGAAGACCCAGAGGAACCATGAGAGTGGCTGACCCATCACCTGTGTGTGAGGGGACATGTGCCTCCAGTCTCACGGGGGACGGTTTTGCTCTCATTTATCAACTTAGAATGACAGCGGCGGGCTGTTTCTCTGGAGGAGGCCATCAGAATCAGGATGTCCAGATGAAATAAAACTCTGATGTCCTTCCTGGGTAATGGCTCCAGAGCCATTTCCTCACATTTGGAGAATGTCCACAGGGCAACTGACGGCAAACCATTTTACTGATACTGAACTCTTGTGCTGGGGGGGAGAGGGGGTAGAGCTACAGCTCATAAAACAAGAAGTGTCTGTGAAATAGAAGTTAGATTTAATTTTTTTTTTCTCAAATGATCACAACTGAACTCTTTTAAATGTCTGTATTCCTTTAATTGTTTTAGAAACTGTCCTCACCTTACCGCCCTGTGTGTTGTGCTTTGGTGGTTGAATACTTTTGGTTTTTGAACATCAACACGTTTCCTGTCTCCCTCCACAGCCATGTATGATGAGATCCGTCAGTTTCGAGAGGCCTGTGGCGACGCCCACATGAAATCCATTCTGGCTATTGGCGAGCTTGGCACCTTCACCAACGTCTACAAGGCCAGCATGGTCGCCATGATGGCTGGTCAGTGCCCTCACACCCTGTTCCTCACATGTTTCAGACTAACAGTCAAACTTTATGAAGAAAGTGTTTATTTGTTGGCAAATAACATTTCAACATTTTACTGAATAAGTTGATTATGTTTCTTTCTGATGAGAAATATGTTAACATGCGAAACTTTCAACACGAGAAAGATTTAAGTCGCTCTCTAGTTGTTTATTACAGGCCCTCAAACTCTTCTTTGTCGCTCAGATTTACATATTCAAAACATAAATTTCCCTCATGCCTTTAAAATAGCTTGAATGCAACCTTCCTTCCTCATTTTGTGACCGTGATTATATGGGACCCGCCCCTGCCCCCGTCTCACCTCCCTCACTGAGCTCCACCCACAATTTGACAACATCGGTTCATTCGATTTTTGACATCACATCGGCCATTTGAGTCCCTTGTTTTCAGACTGGTATTTGTTGACTACAGTTTTAAGGTGGCAATACTCAGCCAATGCTGGTGGTGTTTGTTTCACTCAAAATATGCCTTTTTATCAAACACTGATTTCACATTTAGGCTTTGAGGCACACAGAATTTGAACAACTGAGATACCCACAGCTTGTCTTCACAAGAAGCATTTAAGCCATTTTTTTTTAAGCTGGCCGTGTGACAGAACAGTTTCTATCTCAATCAGTCAAGATCTCTAACGCCCTATGTTTTAATCATGCTATTTGTAGACACTTTCAATGCACAATTTATAGATTTGTCTGCACATGTACAAATTTCAATACACGTCAAATCTGATCACACACACAGATTCTGAATACATATTTGGCTTCCTCTATGCAGCCGCAAATCTCTGCTCTCTTTTGCAGATTCTTTTACAAATTTACAAATATGGTTACACACAGACACATAGATTGAGACACAGCTACACAACAAACGGCCGCTCTGTCAACATGTACCTGTTTCATGTCATGCAGCAGTAAAGAGGATTTCAAAGTCTGAGGTCTATAGTCCAGAGAATTTGGATGCATGAGTGTAATTCCTGCTGTCCTCCAGTTTGTGACGCTGCTGCTCAGCTTTTTCTTTTACCTCTTACAAAGGGCGAACTTGATGAGTACTGCTCTCCCCCTCTTATGCAGACACATGTGCACACACACACACACACACACAGGGTATGCTTAACTAGCCATCACATAATAAGCCGATTACAGAACCAAATTGTCAGGGGCTCTGATAGAGATCATTATTAAAATGCATTGCTTTTGTCGCCACACTCGCTCCTTAATCTCCTCTTGTTCCTATGAATTGCGTATGAGATTCCTGAAATTGAATGATAATTTCACCTATTAATCTCTGATGCAGGCTATTTTACTCTGCTGTTCCCCGCCAGTATCCCCCTGCCCATGCAAATGAATAGAGCTTCATTACCGCCACCCACATTTAATAACCGTTATCCATTATCTGGTAATTAAGACTCCCCATAACGAATCTTAAGGATTATGCCAGTTTGAGGAGAGGAGAGCGGCTGAAAAAAAGACCTGACTGGGAGAATACATAGAACATGTCTTTAATGAAATGGAAAATGTTCATCTTGTTCTGTTCAGTAATGGACAGTCATTATACACCATGGTGGCATAAGGGGTGATTTTTTTTCCTCTCTCTCTCTCTCTCTCTCTCTCTCCTGCAGCCTGTGGTTTGTGGATAATCTATTAAAAAGCATCATTTCATCTTCTATTTTTATCAGGAAAGCAGATAAAACATAATTGGCTGTGAAGGAGAGGAAGGGAAAATTAAGGGATTTTATTGATGAGCATGCAGCTGCCCTCTGGTAGCCATCAGCAGCAGCATATGTTCCTGTCTGGCCAGGCCCAGACTATCAGAGTTATGCCCAGTCCATCCTCTGTCTGCGCCCTCACACCGACACTGTGCTGCTGACTCCGCTCGCCCACTTTAGCAGCTTGTCACATGTTCAACCCTCCTTCACAGGTTTGACTGTGAGGCAGCGTAATAGAAAAAACATGCTGACGGATGAATGATGAGTGAATATTTGCAGGAGTGTATCACAAGATGACATGTCACCTGTTTGAATCCGACAGGCTCGGACTTCATCAAGACATCCACGGGAAAGGAGTCTGTCAACGCTACTTACCCAGTTGCCATAGTGATGGTGAGAGCCATCCGTGACTACTTCTTGTGTACAGGCCACAAGGTACAGTACTTAACTCCTGCCATTCTGTGGCTCGTGAATATTTCCTGGTTAATGAGGTGAAGAGAGAAGTGGCTCCGCACATTGTAGATCAGCTGCATGAACGTTGGCTCCTCTACCAGTAGCATTGTCTAATTTATTACTTCCATTAACCTAGGATTCTATAACATAGGAGCAGGAACTTGTAAATCATTTTCAGTAAATGGAGACGCCAACATCGGAAGAGACCAAGACCAAAACTCTACTCAGACCTTTACACAAGGACATTTAATGTTGTGCTATAACACATTATAAAAGCCTTGCTCTTGCTGTGCAAGTGTCTCCTACACATTCCACCATTAGCGACTAGTGTTGTCACGATACCAAAATTATGACTTTGATACTATACCTGCCAAAATATCACGATACCCGATACTTTCGATACGATACCACAAATGCGATACTAAACCACAAATATGATATGATACTGGTTTATCTGATAGTAATAAATAAAACATCTGTAAGGTTCCCTTTTTTACCAGCTTGTTCATGCCCAGCTTTTTGGACACTTAACAAATGGCATTCATATTAGCATTAGCCTACAGGCCCACATAAGTGAAACTATAGGTAATTTTGCATGTATAGCGTTTTCTTAATTTTTTTCTTAATTGAGTCTAATTTTGACAATGAACTGAGCTACGTTCTTGCAGCCAAATTGAAAGCTAGATCAACGTCTTAAACGATAATACGTGCAATAGGGCAAGAACACATTCAAGTGACTGGGGTGCAATTTTTCGAAAAAACACACGCGTAACGTGAGGGAACGTCACGTTAATTTGTCAAATCAGCATCGTATCAGGCCAGCATGATAAAACCAGGAGCCGTGACAAATTAACGTGACGTTCCCTCACGTTACATATGAACACTGTACAGGCAGCCGCTGCAGAGGGGCTGAAGAGCCGCTTGTTGCGGCCCCTGGCTCCGGAGAAAGAATGACTTTTTAAACTGCTCCGCCATTAAAGAGATGCGGACGTCAAAGCATTAGTCGCGCCGCACATTCACCCTCCCGTTCAAGCGCCCCACTTGTTATGTCTCCGTCCGGTCGCGCCAGATAATTTCCAGATTTCACTCCGCGCATCTTTCTTTTGAATAAGCCCATGACGGTCGGCAAGAGCCATGTCTCCCCTGAGATCACTCGCTGTGGGTGAGGGCCGCCTGCATGTGTGAGAGCTGGAAGCCCCGCCCCTCGCAGTCTGCATGCAGAGTGACTGGGAGCGGAGCAGCGAGTGCGCTCTGATTGCTGCTATTTCAATGAAGTACCGGTACTAAAAATATGCCTAACCGTATCGTTTTTAACGTAAGGGTACCGCGGTACATTTCTAGTACCGGTACACCGTGCAACACTATTTGCGACTTGATGTGAGGTATGGATGGGACAAAAAACCTAACCATATACAGCTTGATATTTACACACACAGATGTATTCTACTTGTTAACACAATAGGAACTCCACTTTACTCCCAGTCAGACAGCGGCTTGTGTGTTGTTGGCAGACGCAGAAAGTTTTCCTTCATCAAACAGGACAACGTGTTGATACCTCATTTCAGCAGTGAACATAAATCAGGGTGACTTCCACCACACAATACACAGTGATCCCCTTAATTAGCCAGTGTTTTCTTAAATAACATCTCAGAACCAGGCATCATCATGTTCCTATTGTTCTGCTGTCGGCTGAAAGCAATGCGCCCTCCTACGGTACATATCAAATCAATATAGCCGCATATTTGCGCTGGCCAACCAAAACCGATTTCAATATGTGTCTGAGCAAGTTGAAAATGTGTTGACTTGAATAAGACATTGCTGTGTGTTGTGTGTATTTATGTTTACATAAAACAATATTCTCTTCACGTTCTATTTGTTTGTATTCTGTTTCAAGCCTTAATTGTGTCCTAAGGGTTTGATTAATGACAACTTGGGAATTATTGCCAATTCATTTGTTATTATATTTCCTTCATTCTTAGAAATGATATACAATTTTTCCTCAGAAAACAGTCTCTTGGGCTTTACCCGAGAAATGTATGCATAAACTTGCTCCGCATTTGGTCTGAGCAAACCGTTCCAGTCGGTAGAGAACACAGTGTGACGGCTCCTCCTGCTGCAGTTTAAGTGTTGCATTGGAGATTGTTTGTCAGGGAATCTTTTTTTCTGTCAGGTTATAGAGGTTGTTGTCCTTGTTTTTGTTCTCTGGCAAACTACACAGAACAGTTTGTGTGCATAATTGTGTCCTTTGGCCTGTTTTCTTCCCATAGCTCAAAAAAAACTTTACACACATACTTGAGCAATAATTGTAATAATCATTTTAGAGGTTTGACTCGTTTCTATAGAGCAGTTAAACTATTAAAGCCACTAAACCCTTTAGGTTTAGAGTGTAATCGAGCTTTAAGTGAAGTGTGTGTCCTTGTGTTCTCTCAGGTGGGCTTTAAGCCGGCAGGGGGGATCCGGACGGCTCAGGAGTCTCTAGTGTGGTTCAGTCTGATTAAAGAGGAGCTCGGCAACGATTGGCTGTGTCCTCACCTGTTCCGCCTGGGAGCCAGTAGCCTGTTGGCTGATATTGAGAGACAGGTGAGGACGTACACACACTACACATCACATCTTATTTTTCCTCAAAACATGACGGTGGAATTATAAGTTACGATTTTACATGTTAGATAAAACCTGGGGAAACTTTGTTTTGCTACATTTGTTCTTGTTTGTGCAGATCTATCATCACGTGTCTGGACAGTATGCAGCCTATCATGAGCTGCCTATGGCCTGAAGCTGTAGTCTTCCTTCTTCAATGACCAATCAAAACCTCAGACCTGCCACACAAGCCTGTTGGTGGTTGCCCAGGCAACACACTGACTCATCAATAAAAAAATTTACACCATAGACTGTAAATAAAAAAATGGAACCGTCTCCACTTCCTTCAATCACTGAGAAACAGAGTCTGAGTGTAGTGATCATGGGATGGAGGTGATCTACTGTCTCAAGGTCTCCCTGATACACACGCTCCACCAATCAGGGGTCAACCTTAGCGTGAAACCTAAAATGACAAAAAAACATATTTTTAGAAAAATGTATTTGACATGTTTTTTGACTTTTCCGTTTGCTCCATGTCCCATCTGCTTACAAGGAGGAGTCATTGTTGTCACATCATCCATCTTGATATACAGTCGACGTTTAAAACAAGTTCAAAGAAGGTTTATCAATTGGATTTTATCTTTTATTTCCTTAAAGTTTTAAAGTATAAACTATTGCCCTGGAAATAAAAGATAATATATGTGGACATTTGTCTCCCACGCCTTTGTTCTTCCAAATACAAAAACTAATTGACACATTGGATTGCTTAGAGATTGCACAGAGTGTTTCCCTCGCTCCATGTATATCAACCCTGGAAGGACGCCAGCAGAGCTTCGATCCCATCCGCGAAACCTCTGGTCCACGCCGCCTGTCTGATTTTTGCATACACTTGTCAAGTCTCCGACCTATCACCGGCAATGTGCGCTGAATCTGTTATCGAGGCTTCCTTTGCTCTTAATTTCATGAGCAGGAAGCTCGTCCAACTGAGGAGCGCTGGGGATTAATCAGGGGTTAAGTGAGTTTAAAAGATCTGATTGAACAGCTCACAAATTTTCAGGCTCCATTTGAAGACGGAAAACTTTCTTCTCGCTTTCCTTCTTTAATTAAGAAATCACAGGCCCTGACCTTGACTGGAACAGAGGATAAATGAGTAAATTAATTGTGGAAGGAAGGAGATGTGAGCTCTCAGCTTGGGGGAAAAACGTGGGATTAGATGGAAAAACTCCTGGGAGAAGGTTGGCTGCGGGGTGCCGGTGGAAGGGCTGGGAATGGGGCCATGCTCGCTTACGAACTGTAGGTGGTGGTTTGACAAAGTCGAATACAGAACTTTGAACGGTATTCTGCACTATACATGCAGTACAAGAATATGACCTGGTGCTTTGGACCTATTTGACACCACATTTACAATGGATATTTATAAAAGCTAGATGTCAAGTATCTCAAATTGGATGGATACCTGTGACATTTGCTGTGGATGTTCAGTGTCCCCAGCATCGGCACCAGGAACCAATCACCTGTAAAAGACCATAGACTATAATTAAAGATGGACGACTCATCTCCACCTCTTCCCACAAAAAGGAGTCCACGGCACCTTGAATGGGGGCACTTTAAATTTCTCTTGAAGCCATAGTCTAAGCTTTAGTGATCGTGGAGGCTGATGGCAGGCTGTGTCACATGGCGTTTCACTCCTTTTATAGCATCATATGACAAATTAAAGGTAACGCTGGTGAGTTGTTTAAACACTGTGTCTAATTTGTGGACATTCGGACAGAATTACAGAGTTTACCTAAAATAACAGAGACCTTTTGGTTGAAAAATGTTGCTTTTACTTTGAAGGGGTTTGGCATTACTTTTGTGAAGCAGCCACGTCGTCCATTTTTATATCTGGGCCTTGTACAAGACAGAATTGACCAGTGTGGAGGCAAAAATAGGAACTTTTGTGTTAAGGATCCACGTTGTGTTGCAGAATCCACCTGTAACTAGACTTACACCAATGCTCACCTTGTTGTCTTGCTACTCAAAGTTTTAATGTTTGAGGTCTACGAGCTTCTGTAGTCTGCTCTTGATGGATTAGTCCCACTTACGTAAAGGCATGTAGATCATCTCAAATCTGGACCATCGGTCAGCACTCTGCCACTTGATAAGACAGAGGCACGGAGGCTGGAACTTGATTCTTCCTGATTGATTCTCCGGGGCCATCCATAAAGATCCACAGACACAGCACAGAAGTAGACTCGCTGTGGGATTAAAAGTTTAGCAGGTGTGTCATCTGACGAGATCCGCAGGTTTTGGCGCTCAGATGCTTACTATGATTACATTTGACTGAGACTTTTTTTATCACAAGTGCAAATTTGTTGGGGAAACCAATTCCATATGTTGTCGGTATTCTACAAGCGTATTAGCTGTATGTTCTCCTGAGGGTTTGTTAGGGAAGGCAGGATGACAACCCCCCTGGCTGCTTCTCACTGCGTCAATCACTTCCTTCCAAATGTAGTCTTTATAGTCTTTTTAAAAATGTTACGGGGCCATTTATGCCTTTGTTGATCAGAGAGTGACTGTGAAATGGGGAAAGAGAGGGAAAGAAATGCTTTATAGTCCTGACGCCATGAATATTACAAATCGAAGCAGTTCTTCAGATGGTCCCTGGGACATTTAAGCCATTTCTCTGCATACATAACTACTCACGCAGCTACACACATGTGGCCAGTACCACACAATCCAAGCACTTTGTTTGAAGCATCCTGACAAATGTTGCAGTTCACTTTTGCCTTGGACCTTTTCAGGAAACATTTACATCAGCTGATATCAGACATGCACTGAACTCTGGAGATTCTAGAAGAGCTGAGGCTGGTGTCGATGTACTGTAAACAAACTCACGTGATCTCCACCTCAGAATGAATGCGTCACATCCTCCCTCCGCCCACTGCACCACCCCTCACCTGAATCCTTTGGAGAACTTGTGGCTTTTGTCAACGCTTGTGAGCAGGGAACCTCCCTCCATGTTGTAAATGTGTGCAAAGCAAACCGTGGAGAAAGCCTGCTCTCAATTATCTGCAGTTCCTCCGCCGGACATGAAAACGGCTATACAGCATTGGATTCCTAATTGTTTAATCGATAAAAAGCTAAAAATGTGTTCAAAGTTAAACATACATTTTTTCCAGTCCGTAGATATTCATCCATCTTTTTTAAAATACTTAAGTAGTTCTAGAGTATAAGAAGATAGCATAATTTATTTAATAATTCCGGTGACAGCTGGCCAGAGGCATTTTGATCCTGGGTTATCCATCAGTACTTCTGTCCATCCCACTCTCATGAATGCCAAGAGTGAAATTCTTCAAATTTGTCTCAAATGTTTAGTGTCACTGAGGGATGAGCTGATAGAATTCGGTGATTAAAAATCCAAAGGTCAATGTAACTGTAACCTCATAAAACACCTTTTGGGCATAATAACTATCTCAGGAATACATTGAGGGATTTATTTGGAATGTGGCGGAAACATTTAGATGGCCTCAAGATGATCTGATTATAATTTGTTGTCTTATCACCCAAAAACACAAATATATAAGGTCATAGGTCAACTTCAGTGGGACTTCAAAAGGTTATCTGGCCATTATTCAACATCCTGGGGGGAGATTTGGACCACATTTACTGCAAATCCACTGCTGAACAAAGTAGTAATTCCATTTTTGTTTTACTTGGTGTCAACAGAAAAAACCCAGTCCCCATTGTGAAGAATTAATTGATTCTACAAACTAGTATTGTCTGGGCAGCCAAACTCTGAAAACCTTTGTGCGGTTGTCTTAATCTATGAAAACACATACCGTTACATTCAGCAAACAGTACTTCCTCTCATGAATCAGCTCATTCTTTTGAAATATTAACCAGTTTTGTCCTCACACCCTTGACCGCCAAATTAAAATGGATCTTGAAATAAAACTGAGAATATTGTAAAATAGCAGAATTTTATTTATAAAAGAGGCATTGAAATAAATTTTAAAAAGAATGAAACAATAAACATGCTACATATATAGATGTATATTTTTCCGACACCCTACAAAAAGCCTTATTCCCACAGTGGGCCGCATGTTCTTACAATCTGCCACACTGCTTGAGTCAGTAAAGAAAATTGACTTGATTTTCAAATAAAATTCGGACCCGACTTTCCTGACCTCAGCACGGCCACACAGGATTGGAGCTGCTGGGCAGCATGAGGCGACTGTTTGATGGGGATTGGACAGTGTGTTGTTTGACAGTGTGCAGAGTGCCCGTAGCACTTTCACTCTCTCAGCGGCTCTCAGTGGTTTGGACCACCAGCACCCAGCAGCAGCCGGGGCAGAATTTGTCACAGGCGCTCGTCCAGTCGCTCATATCTGACAGATCGGCTCGCTCAGATTGATTGGTTTCCTGTTGTTTAATTCATCAGTGTTCCTTTAGCCCGAAGCAGGTGTGAGAAAAAGAACACTTTCCAAGCCACCAACACCTCTCACGGAGTTTATGATGGAGAAAAAATTGCCGGGCGGGAGACAGTGTCAGTAATGGTCTCACTATCCATTATCAGCCACACCTCTGATTTGTCATCCTGTTAGTGGCTGCAGAAGACACACCATCTACATGCTTTTATTAATATCCCAACAAGCAGTTCAGCTATTGGTCTTCATAGCTGATTTGTTAAAGATGGGTTTGACATATTTGTTTTTTTTCTCCCCCCGACAGCTTCAACACCAGGGGATATGTAAATTAATTTCCCATTCATGTCTATCCACTTTAAAATATTCCTGTGATGTGAAGTGTTTGAATGAGCCACCAAAGATAAATCATCCCCGCACAAGTAGTAAAAGTTTGAACAAAAAGCTGTGATCAATTTTTCCTTTGGGCTGAATGAATTCATTAGGCGCCTCCAGGACGGCAGTCTGTGGTGTCATGCAGGCGAATGGGGTAGCAAGAGAAATTAAAAGACATGGCAACTAATGCTGGAGCTTGTGTGTCCAGCAGTCTGGTGCAATGTGGAGGGAAGGAAGGAAACTGTTAGAAGATCCAGAAAAATGATTCACCAACAGGGAACCCTTTTGGCACAAGTTGCCGAAGCCATCACTCAGGAACCTATTAACATAATCTTTCCTTCAGCTTTAAGTAGTAGCTTCTAAAAATCAATTTATCAGACGTTTCACTTTTGTGACTTGCTAAATTGTACGTCCATCTCTCCCAAGCACCTCACACCAGACTTTATATGCCCATAAAGACATTTTTATGATTAACGTGCCTATGCTTTAAATTATTTATATTCTTATCACCTTTTCTTTGCTCTTGATTAATATGCAAATGCTGGAAAGAGATGTATACTCTTTGTTGAACCGTGAAAACCATTTAATGCAACACATTTTGATTAGAGAGTCTGCCCCCCCCCCCCCCCCCAATCTGACTTGAATAGTAATAATAATGTACCATTATATATCTAAACAAGGTTACAACGTGCTTCACACAAAAAACTCCACGGCAAAATGAGGAATGAATTATAATAAAAGGTATTTAGTTCAGTTCAGAGCCAAATCATGGTCAAGACCTTAAATTTAGTTGTGAGGAAACGCAAACATGGACGGCTAACAATTTTTCAAGCAGGTGGTTACCAATGTAGGAAAATAGCAGAGAATTGAAATTTAGGGAAAACATCGTATACGTTCACAACTACTGTGTTGGGTAAGGGATAGTCTACAACGAATGAAGGCCCCCCCCTCATCAGTTGCACAGGGATGTATTAGTATTTTCTAGTATTTTGATGTATTTTGAGCATAATAAATCTGCGAGAACTGAGATTATGTCACATCTCCGAATTCAAACCCACAAACCCTAATGTGTGTCTATGTGTTCGAAGACGCTGTGACATTTTTTTAAAAATAAGAACGAGTATTTTGCAATTCAGATCCTGTGTGTTTAATGACCTGTACTAATGCAAATGAGTGGTAGTGGTGGAGGGATACGCAGAGATTTAAGTAATTAGCCAGTTACCTAATTGTTTGCTCAGCTACAAGCACCCCCGCTGAAATCCCAACTTTCACGTACTTTCACTCAACCTCTTCCCTTAAGTAAGGAGCGCACTGAGCGGGTTGGTCATGCTGGTCACACCCATTTGTGTATTCGTCTGGACTTTGTGTGCACTTGTGTGCAGACACAGTTCAGCACCTGCATGTTGTAGGCTTTGTTAAACTGCACTGTTTCCTTATTAGAAGCCATTTGAGGCATGTTGCATTGTTGTGTGTTGAACTTGGCTGCGTCTGCAGGCCAGTTTCCAGTATCCACACAGCTTTGATCACAGATGGCTGGAAAGCTCGCCTGTCGGTTGCACAGCCAGTCGGAGCTCACACGTCGGAGCAGAGCCTGATTCAAGGTTGAGACAGGTGAAACTCAAAAGGGAGAATAATTGGCCCTCGGTTTGCAATGATATTAATGATACAATTAGAGCAGGCCTTTGGTTTCCTCTGTGGCAGAAACAGGTAGTGATAGGTGATGCCGGGGGACTTCACTAGTGTCAGTCTGATCCCTCTGATGCCGCGCTGATCCCACAGAAGTGGGAGGCTGGCACACAACTTGCTCGGGCTCATTTCCCATGGTGCACCCTGCCTTTGAGCACTGACCTTGGTTGGAGGCTCCCTTGTGGCGGGAGAAGAGATGGAATACATGTTTGAAAGATCAAAACGGTCCGGGCTCACCTGTCTCCACAAATACTGGCACAGGGTTTTCAAAGCCAGCGCACGTTCCAAGAGAGGATCAGCATCGATTGAGCCCGGCTCCGAGACACAGCTGCGGAAAAAAATGACACCATTTACGAGCAGTGATATCTGCAGCCCTGTACGCTGACTCCCATTCAGTCCAGAATGTAGATATCACATGTGGAAGAGAGGGAAAAGACAAAATCATCTTAGACCTCTGATGAGAGAAAAGCAACAGATGCAGCTGTAACTAGCAGTGCTGTGTCTTCTCCTCTGTTATTGTTGGAGGGATTCCTCTTAAAGCATCATTGTCTCATTAAATGTGTTTTATTGTACTATTAGCTAATCCCTTTATAAAAGCTGGTTCAGTTCAGTATCAAATAAAACACTGTTTAAATAATGGACATCTACCTTTATGGGGGGGGGGGGGGGGCTGTGGCTCAGAGGTTTTAGAGGAAGGTTGGCAGTTCGATTCCCTGGTTCCTCCGATCCACGTGCCGAGATGTCCTTGGGCAATATACTTGACCCCGAATGGCCCCTGACGTCTGAGCCGGTGTGAGTGATGTGTGAGTGATCATCAAGCCTAGAAAAGCTCCACATTAATACAAAGAATGTACCATTTAAGAAAATGGTTAAAGCACAAATTAAAGTTACTAAATGTGATAATGAAAAAAAGCAACATCAGGGTTAAGTGGGGGGTGAAATATCCCAGATCAAGTAGGAGTAAAAAGTCACTGCACAGATTAAAGCCCAATTTAAACCCTAATTGTTGTCGTCCTTCACTAGGTTTGGAATCAGGCTGATAGTAATTAGAGACACAAACAGACACACTAGGAACACAGCTCCTCATCTGCATCGTGCAGACGCCTGCAGCTCTGTACTTGTTCTTCTTATTCCTCTTTCTTTAAGATAGACTTAAAAGTTACAAAGAACAAAACATAGAATAAACCATAAACTGCTCTTGAGGTGCTCCTTCACACCCTGCACGTGCTTCACCTGATAAATTGACACAGTCTGGGTGAAAAGTGAGACCTCACATGGGAAAACAACAACTTCCCAGTAAAGGTCTCATGTAAAACATGATTTGAGTTATTTATTTATTGCACTGATCTGTCGCCTCTGTTTGTGTCTGTAACTCTTGTGGTTGACACATAAAAAAGCTCAATTCCTGGTGTTCTATTTCTATAAAGGATGACAGCTAATTGCTCTTGATGAAGTGTTTTAAAGTTTACTCCTGAAAATCTATTTGAAAGAGAAGCCTGTCTGCGTGTATCAGTGCATTAAATCTTGTAATAACATCACATCTTAGTACAACTTTTCAGGTTTCATTTCCTCTCTTCCATGGGAGCTGCTGGTTTGGCTTCATTTCGCAGATTACGTCCCCTTTACAACCGCATGATGAAGATGATGCTTTTTTTTTTACTACAATAAAAGCAGAGGTGATGGATTCCTGAACTCAGCCCAGTTTCAGGTCTGTGCAACTCAATCTTCGTCACGCATTAAAAAAGGTACGAAACCCGGTGGCTGAGAGCTAGTAAAACACAAGTGTGATATTTCAAATAGCGCATCGTCCTCTGACAAACGCTCGGCAGTAAAAACAGGGGGAACATTAGGATGCATTTGATTGTACAAGGAATCTTTGCTTCACTAATACAGAAACAAACAGCAGTAAAAAAAGTCTGTTGGATTTATAGACCTGGCCAAAAAGATGCAATGCAGTAGATCTCAGGTGAGCCTGGTTTGGTCTCAAACTTCGCCCGAGAGTCCTCCAGCAATCATCTGCAATTCACACTCAAGAAAAGTTGATGCGTTTTATTTATTCAGCTGTGTTTACTCAAATTCATTTTCCCCTCCAGGACGTCGGTGCAGCATGTGTGTGCCTCCTCGACAGGGGCGGCCACCTGAGGGAGTTGCTCTGTGTTGCAGCCGAAGCTTCTTTTTAAAGCTTCGGCCCTTGTTCTCCTCGGTAGCTGGTGTGGGGCCTTTGCTGGGCCCACTGCTGGGAAGACTTCACAATGCCTTCCTGTGGCAACAGAGAGGCTTTCTTATCTGTTTTGGATGATGCAGTCGCACGCTGTGAAAGAGCCGCTCAGCCCAGGTGGATGTGTCAGGTGTGCAGGCCAGAGGGGGTTTCAGGGTTCCAGGGAAAGAGGAGAAAGTCACTCACACAGCGGGGTTATGAATTTTCGACTCCCCCAAAAAAGTGGGTGTGAGGACGCCTGGCGAAGATGAAGAATCTCCCACATCCCAACTCCTACTTCTCCCTAAACCCTCACTCCGGATCTCCCTCCTGACCGAGCCGATTTGAATTAAACCAGTTCCTGGATCCCTCTATAGAGAATAATCTACATTCAGCTCAAGCGCCGGGTCAATAGCATAACCACTGTGAAGCAGGAGGCACCGCTGAGACAGAGGGGAAATTTGATTCATGGCCCGGTAATATAAATCTAGGGAAATCTCTGTCAAAGAACCGCGGTCAGAATAATTGTTTGCAATGGGAAATCTCAATGGAGTCCTCAGAGCTCATTCGGAGGCGTTTGAAGTGCGCGCTGACATTGGAGAGAACTCAAGGGCGGGGAGGGAATGAGGGGGCCTCTCAAACGAAGAAAGAGGCGTGTTCACCTCGGAAATTATAAGCAGGGGCTTTCAAGACGCCGTCAAGTTTGCGAGAGTAAACCGAGGTGTGGGTGGAGAGGAGGGGAGAGTGAGTGAGAGAGAGAGAGGTGCGCTGGGTTCCTTGTATCGACTGAAAGGCCCTGAATATCCGCACTTGAGCAGATCATTAAAAATGAAACGGGTTGTGTTTGCGAGGCGGGAGAGCGAGGTGGTCTGAGCCGCTCGGGTTCAGCCGAGGACCGCGTTGCACCCTTTCCATGTAGCAGCAACACAAAACAGAGCTGGAAGTTGAAGAGAGAAACATTCAGAGAGAGAGAGAGAGAGAGAGAGAGAGAGATGAATTCTGGAAAAAACATTAACAACCCTGAATTTATTATGTCCTGATGGCCAAGGTCCACACCCCCACCACCACCGCAGCGTGCAACACGTAATGTGTGATGCTGATCGCCCGGTTGTGGTCAGCAGCGTTGCTCCGGATCCCCGCGCATGCTGAGAGAAACAGTCGGGAGGCTGATTAGGACTGGATTGGCCTTGAGCACAACAAACACCGGAGCTGTTCTTTCCGCTTTCTCCCTTCAACTAGTTCCACTATGGAGCCGTGACGCAGTGACCAACCCCTCTCCCATTCAGGCTAGAGCGCAGCTGGCCAAAACATTTGGTCCGATTTTTACCGGATGCAGAATTATGTGCGGAGATCTCCTCCTGCGTAATTTGATGTTTAAGTTCTGAAATCTGTGTTGTCTGGTGCACTCAGCTTGTTTCATTGATAACTTAAGATTCAGACGTCTGAGACCCAAATCATCAATGTCAATGAAGTCTATTGTTAAATGTGACTTAAAACTGGATAGAAAGTTGACACATGCACAAAGGGGGTGGGATCGCTGACAGATTTCTCCAGATTTGAAAATGACAGGAAATATTTGTGACCAAACAACATATGTGAACGATATATTTGTGTGTGTAGACATTTTAATGTGGAAAAGTTTCACATTTTTTCGTTTAATTTGGATTCTGAACAAGCATCGGGTTCTCCAATCATGTTCAAAGAAACTCTCGATTCTTTTGGGAAATTCACTTTGTTTCTTTTTGAGAGTGAGAACCTGGGAATCAGTCTCACAGCTGGAGTCACGACGTGGTTGGGTTAACTCTGTCTGAGGCTTTTCTCATAGTTACCATTTCTTAATGTGAGATGTTTTCAAATGCAAAGAATGTTCAGCTCGAATTTTTTCTTTAAGCAACAACCGTAATGTCTGAGTCTCCACACTTAATGTATGTATTATGTATCAGTGAACACCACATTCACAGTATGTGAGGATTAAACTGCACAAGCTGTTCGCACATGGATATCAGTCCCCTAAATATGCCGGATGTTTTTCATCTAGATCCATGAATTATTCTCTCGGTAAGTGGTGAGAATGAAAATCTTAAATCACAATGTTAAAATAAACTTCTGGATCCTCCCACAGATCTGGATCTATACAGACATTTAATGAGTTTTCCCCATTTCGTACTCCATCATCCCACCAAGTTTCATGTGCTACGAACAGTAGTTGTTGTGCGACGATTATTTTAATGAATATTGTTTCTGTAGCTGAACGGTGAGCACAAAATAACAAGTCCTACAAAAGAGACAAAGCCAAGTAGAGAAAACACAAGTCCCACAATTTCCAAACACAAAAAGGCACAATTGAGGATCAAACAAATCCACACAGCCAATTGAATCCATTGGGGAATATAAGGGAAACTTTTTCTCATCAGTCACAGCTATGACAGATTGTCCCAGTCTGTTTGAAGTGTACGTCGGGCGTCAGCGAGGGACCCTGCTCGAGTAAATAAAACATGCTGCTTCACTGTGCCGTTGCCGGTTCATTGGGCGGCCCCGCTGATCAAAAGGAAATTGGCTTTGATTAATCAATCAATATCCCGGTGGCCTCTGTCCCGTCCATTGATCTGCCGACTGTATGGAGGTCAGCGTCGGGCCCGGCAGCATGTGACACGTGCTGCTGTGTCTTTAACAGTGACCTGCTCGCATAAAAACCCCACCCTCATTGATTTCTCTTTCATTCCCCCTCCTCTAAAATGTTCCTCTGTGGAAAGGTCATCCGTGCCGAGGAACGCTCCGCGGGTCAACCGCAGCTGTGTGATGTGCCGGACCCGGCAGCGTGTGAGAAAACCAGGGTGGACGCACTGTCTGGTTCTTCTTAAGTGCTCCGCCATGTTCTGTGGGTCATTTTGAAACCAGGTGTGTGGGTGAACTTGTTCCTTCACAAAAACAGAAAGGAAACGAATGAACAGTATCAGAAAAAGTCGAAAATACTGGATGGGGCCAAAAGGTTCACTGATTATACACGTAGGGTATGGAAAGGTTAATATAAGAGTATAGTATAGTATTTAATCAAATTCTCTACAATGTTTGGACTATGCATAAGGAGGCTGTCTGTGTTTTGTGCAGTGAGCGTTGAATTATTAAAAGAGTCCATACAGACTGCAGCAGGAGATGGATGTGTTGACTTTTTCTCTACTTAAAAAACGTATCACTTTCGTGCCATACACACAGGGAGCATGAATCCATGAGTCTGTGTTGACAAGTCATGTGCTTTATTCACCTGCTACAAACCCCAGCCACCACCCTCCTACAGGTGTTAGAGCAATTTCATAGTTTCCGTGTCTGTCAGTCTGCTCGTGTCTAGATGTCCTCCTCCAGTCTGCTACGGTACACCCCCTCTTGGCTGCGGCAGTGCATTTAGGCTCAATATTCGGGCAACATCACAGACAAGAAACCGCCCCTCTGCTCCTTTCTAAACCGCACTCACACGTAGAACTGTTCTCAATAATATAATCATACCGAATTAACATTTATGTGTTGTTGTGCAATAGTGCTTAAAAAGTGTTACCATAGAATGGTGTGCCTTTAGGCACTCAATAAATTTGGTTATCAAAATAAAATATAAAACATTAATATTTAAAATATTAATATTAAATCATAACTTTAACTGTAAGTTCTCGCGGGGCACCACTCTTCACAGAAGGGAAAAGATAGCCAATTTATTGATTAAGATCAGTCTCATTTAGATCTAGTTCAATTAGAAATCTCAATATTTTACCATTAAAGATTATATAATGAACAATGAAGGTTATGGAGTTCTTAACAGTGTAACGGTTGGCAAGATTCACTTATGCAATATTAATGACAGAACATTTGTGAAAGAAGAACATTTATTATTAACATAATAAAGTATAAAAACACAAGTTACTAAACAATCAAACTAACTAACTAGGAGGTGTGTGAGTGTGTGTGTGAATGTAAATTAGCATGCTTTAAAGAATGCTCCCTAAGATAAGAGCCCCCCCCCCCTTCTTCTGAGGTTGCCTCACGGCACAGGGGGAAGGTTTAACTAGGTGAGATGCTATGCGTGTTTGTGTGGATGTTAATCAGATAATGATAGTCAGGGACAAAGCCTGTGGCGAGCCTAACTATTAACCTTCCTTTAACTTGTGCCTACAACATCAGAGCATATATCAAACTTATAAACACACACCGATCAAATAAACAGTCTTGCTTAGCGTAGTATAATTATTAAGCCCAGATTATGTTACCAGTCCGAGGGAAAGAGGAAAAGAAGTTGCTGTTCAGTTTGCAGTTCTGTGACGTCTCCTGGCTTTGTGGTCGTAGATTTCTGCATTCGCGATTCTGTCGAGCCGTGTGCTCAGATGCTGGTTGAAGTTTTCCTGCAGGACATCGCGTCGCTACGAGGAGTTTGGTAGAGCTTGAAGGGCGAGGAGATTTCCTTGAAGAGTGTGGGCAGGGGAGCTGCACCTCTGACCTCCAGTTGTGGGTTGGATAGAGAAGGAAGCTGGATCAGCCAGGCCCCCCCCCCCCCCCCCCCCTTGGCGATGTAGGAGAAGAGAGGCTGGACAGCCTGCTGGCCTTCGAAGGATTGTAGAAAGAGAAAGATCTTGGGGAGACCTCTCCTTATATTGGCCCCGGTGACCTCACAGGTCTTGGACCAGAGTGACCAATAGGAGTTGACCCTGGTGGCTCTTGACACCTTGAGTGATATTGCCCTGACCCCAGGACATGCAGCATCCTGTTACATCCTCTGGGAGACTGAGTTCCTTGACTTTCAAAGATCACTGGAACCTGTTGCATCTTGGGGGATTGAGTCCACTCCAGCACATGCAGCATGTTTGTAACAAGTTTGACTGAAAGGAGGCCTGTGGTTTGCACAAAAACCATGTCCCAACAGTGTTCATGAATAAACGGTGCATCCCCTCTTCTGCAACAATGAAGTTGCATCCTAATCTGTATCTGGATCCTTCCAGTCATTTTAACTCTGATGTCCTGAATGTGCGCGTCACGTTATGTGTTTATATACGTGACTCACTAATACAGATTATCAAATTCAGACAGAATGATTATGTCCAAAATCTTTTTTTGAGTTGTTGGTTGTATTCTGTGCTCAAGAGAGCTTTTCTTGTTATGTCTGTGATGTTGCTCTGAGGTTGATATGTGCAGGTTGATCAGGATGAGTGACAACCGGTTTACCCAGATCAGGCCTCTGAGAGAGGAGGGGCTGGGCAGACTCAAGGTGACAGAGAATGGGTGAAGTGCATTGCATTAGATTACATTTTAGTCAACCTATTGCATTTATTTGCTGTATTTGTGCAGATAGATTGCATTTTGAGGTCAGCATTAACCCAAGGTCCAAAGTTGCTCTTGCCTGGGTGTGGTTTCTATTTGTCTTTACCTCACCTTGTACTTACCAGCACAGGTGGTAGGTTCAAGGCAGATGAGGTTATAGAAGGTCAAAAGTGAAGGTTTTATTATCTTCTCTAGAGTAATTAAGTTTTGTTTCATTTCCCAGAGGTCATTTAGTCTCTCAGTTGTCGTACCTTTTGTTAATAAAACGCAAATGTTTGACATCCTCCATTCCTATCTTGGGTTCACGCTGCTACAGGGACAAAGAACACTAAATGCTGTGTCACATCCTCACTCTCTGAATTCTTTCTTCTGGTAAGAACACACCTTAAAGATTACAGAAAGGTACGATCTGCTGAGTAATGAGCAAAACAGATATCGCAGAAGAATATGTCACATAGGTCGAAATTGCAAAAGCATTACCCAGATTACCCAAATTCCAACCTAATGACAGTATTAGGAGTTTTAATTATTAAAATAGTCTATGGTCGATCTACTGTTGTGTATGAACAAAAGTAGCTTATTGTGTTGTGTTGGTGTGTGATAACCAATATTTTTCTTTTTTTTACATGAAAAAAATCAATTATGAGTGAAGTCTCTTCAGTAAATCATAATTGGCACATTGGTTGAGGTTGTAGGTGACACAGGCACATTTCAGAGGTGGAGCTTGAACCGTGTTGATTTGGACACATCCAAGCCGACTCCTGCATCCAGGCTAAGCTATCTTAACCACATGATATCCATCCTCTCATCTCACCCTCAGAATCAATACTTCCCAAAGTGGTAACGGGTCATCAAGTACTTCACACTGACTGGTGGAGGAGGTGGATGGAGAGAACACCTTCCTCTGGTGACGACTCCGCCGCTCATGTTGGTGGAAGCAGAACTCCGGAAGCCATCTGGAGAAGTTTCTCCATCTCCCGAATCGCAGATTCTTTAAAACCCTGCAGGGGTGATCACCAGACAGTTTATCTCATTGAAGTGCTCCGAGGTTCCATTTCAAAGGCGCGTCACGGCGTCGCTCTGTGGTGGCATCGTTGTTTTTCATGTGGTCCCACTCTTCCGGAGAAATGCAAATGAGCGTAATTTCAAATGACAACGAAAGTAAACTTCTTCTCTGAGTTGTGTGTGCCAGGTTCCCAGTGGGGGACAGGGAGCCGAGAAAAACCCTGCTCTAATTCTGTCATTGTCAAACTTTGACATAAGCGATTGTTCAGTTGCCTTTGTTGAGTGATACAGTGGGTAACAGGGTCCCAATTCCTCCATGTTAATTTTTTAAAGGAAAGCACAAGACATGTATTCCTTGAAGAAATGTTTGCCGCTGCTTATGCTAAATATTATAACATTCAGGCAGTGATGTCTTTTGTTTTTGCCTTTTTATCTCCTCTTATCCACAGGAGGCCTTTACCTTTGCCACCGAGCCTCATAACAGCATCTCAGAAATAATTTAAGTGGCCTCCTTTTTTTTTTTTAAATAAAAAAAACACAAAGACAAGTCAAAAGAATTCTTATTCGAGATCAAAGTGTGCTGTTTCTCTGCAGCTAGAGCGAAGGCTGACTTCCTCCAGCTTCCTCTCTGCGACAGTACATGATGATCAAGTGTGCTGTTTTGTTAAAAGGATCCTGTCCTGGATTCCCAAGATCTACCCTCAGCACATGTGTCTGCATATTTACAAGCATGTGTGTGAAAGAGCAAATTAAGTATCACGTTGAATGATGACAGGAGCCACACAGAGAGCACATTATGTTCCGCAGCGCATACAGCAGCCTTGTCACCGTGCAAATGTAAATACAACATTAGCCATGGCCACTTACTTAACTGTAACGCCTTTGTTTTAAATTCATGCCAGCTTGACCCCTGGCTTGGGGCAGAGTGAGGAATGTAGACATCCTTCACACCGCGTGGATTTATGGAGTCAGGCTATTATAGACAAAAAAGTTTCTCACACTTTCAGTTTCTCGTTTTCCGCTCTTTTTTCTTCCTCTCCTTCTGCTCCCTTCCCCTGTCACATAAATCTGCAGGAGAAATTTCACAGAGAAGAAGTTCTTTAATTTCATCAGCACTCCTGACTGACAAGCATCATTATGGATAAAATTATCTCGGTAATTATCCTGCCCAAAAGGAGATTTATGTCCCTTTGTGAGGGCTGAGAGGGGAATGCATGGGATGTGGAGCCGTGGTTACATGCCCCCTCTGCAGCGTGCAGACAAAAAGGGGCTTTGTTAAACTAGCGCCCTAATGAGGTGCAGCAGCTCCTGCCGCTGCGCAGGAGCCTGGCCCGGCCTGACCACCCGGTGTGCATTGCTTTTGTTTAATTATCTCCATTTGTGAAGGAAACCTGGCGACACCGATACCCACATTACTGTAAGCTCACCTTCTAATAGCAAGAATGTGACGTTAATGGTGAAAATATAATTTGAGGTCACTGGAAATATTCTGTTGCGATTTTTCCGAACTCCAAACACGATACTTAAACGAATAAATGCCCTTCGAGAACGTGCTCATGTGTTGTTTATGTTAAGAAGCCTGTGAAAACACATACGTTAGTGCAGGGGTAATAATTTGTCATAATTTGTGGGTTCCTCATGTGTTTCACCCTGAAAATCACACATTAATTTGCCTTCCAATAAAGCGTGGGAGCTAATTTGCACTGAAAAATATATTGTATTGTATTGCACTGCAAATATATCTATGATTAAAAAGCTATTTTTTCCCATCTTCATCCTTTCAACACTTTCTTTAATAAAGCGAGATCCCTCCATTTAGTCCCTCTTTGTTCTATGGATTGGAGTTTTCTCAGAGAGTAGGAGCCAGTATATTTTAAATAAGTACTGCTTCTGTTGTTATTCACTGTTTCCAATAGACATGAGTGAAATAATCAATAGAGTTATAAGGTAATATATATTTGAATTCTAACATATTACAATATTATTACATATTATGTTATGGTGGCTAAAGTTTAAGTATAAGGGATTTTTTGTCTGATGCGTCAAAAGAAAGGAAATATAAATGTAGTATTGTTTGTATTAAATGGGCAGGTAATATAAAGAATTGTAGAAGTTCATTTTTTGTTTTTTAAAATAGTTTTGAGATTACACAGATATGAAAGAACTAAACTAAACTTAACTAAACATTTAACTTAATAAATCAACGTCATACACAGATTCTGTGGAGCCA